>NC_064820.1:80467500-81667500 GCF_024166365.1 Elephas maximus indicus
TAACAACCTGTGGTATGCAGATGACAAAACCCTGCTTGCTGAAAGTGAAGAGGACTTGACACACTTACTGATGGGGATCAAAGACTATAGCCCCCAGTATGGATTACAAAAATCCTCACAACTGGATCAATAAACAGCATCATGACAAACAGAGAAAAGATTGAAGTTGTCAAGAATTTCATTTCACTTGGATCCATAATCAACACCCATGGAAGCAGTGATCAAGATATCAAATGACATATTGCAATGAGGATATCTGCTCCAAAAGACCTCTTTAAAGTGTTAAAAAGCAAAGATGTCACCTTGAGGACTAAGGTGAACCTGACCCAAGCCATGGTATTTTCGGTCACCTCATATGCATATAAAAGCTGGACAATGAATAAGGAAGACCAAAGAAGAATTGGTCCATCTGAATTATGGTGTTGTCAAAGAATACTGACTATACCATGAACTGCCAGAAAAACAACCAAATCTGTACTGGAAGAAGTACAGTCAGAATGTTCCTTAGAAGCAAGGATGGCAAGACTTCGTTCACATACTTTGGGCATGTTATCAGGAAGGACCAGTCCCTGGAGAAGGACATCATGCCTGGTAAAGTAGAGGGTCAGCAAAAAAAGAGGAAGACCTTTAACAAGATGGATTGACACAGTGGCAGCAACAATGGGCTCAAGCATAGCAATGATTGTGAGGATGGCACAGGACTGGGCAGTGTTGCGTTCTGTTGTACATAGGATAGCTATGAGTCAGAACTGACTTGGTGGCACCTAAAACAACAACACAGCACAAAAATTCCGACCTGCCTCCCTGGGCTGTAGAGTTTCTCTTGTTTAATGCAAGGTATTCTCAACAGAGGCTTTTAAACAAGCTGAATTCATAGTAATGTTTGTTAAGTGGTAAGAAAAGCTGAACTTCCCATCTGGAAAATACTGATAATCTGTGACAGCTGATTTTTTTCATTGCCAATCCAAGGAAAGTTGGAATATAAATGTTTACTCAAAAAAAATGTTGTTTTTTTTTTAATGAGAGCTTGGCTGCCATGCTGTCTGGGTAAAGGGACAGGCTAAATGACCTTGTAGAGTCCTTTCTGGCATATAATTTTAGGAACTAGTGACAAGTTTTTTGAGGACTTTGTGAAATCAGTGGAGAAAGTAATACTCATTTTCTGTGGATCTGGCTACCTCTCCCTGCCATGACCCCTGTCACTACCCCTCTTTACCCCCTACTTTTTTTCTTTTATCAATGTCTTTTTTTTTTTTTTTAATTGTGGTGCAAATATGTATATAGGACCCTGTGTGGTGCAACTGACCTGCAATCACCTGCTAATCCAAAGGTTGGCAGTTGGAACCCACCCAATGACTCTGCAGAAGGAAGGCCTGGTGGTCTGCTTCCATGAAGATTACAGGCAAGAAAACCCTATGGAGCAGTTCTGCTCTAACATATGGGCTCAGCATGAGTCAGGGCCTGCTGGACAGCAGCTAACAACAGAAAATACATATAACAAAACGCTTGCTTTTCCAACATCCAGTGTTTTTTAATGTACAATTCAGTGCCATTAATTGTGTTCACATCACCACTGTTTCCAAATTTTTGATCACCCTAAACAGAAGCTCATTGCAAGCAATGACTCCCTCTCTCCCTGCCCCTCTTGCCCTTGCTAACCACAAATAAATTTTGGTCTGTATGTACTTGCCAATTTTAGATATTTTGTATAAGTGGTATCATACAATATTTTTCCTTTTGTGACTGACTTGCTTCACTCAGCATAATGATTTCAATCTTCATCCATGTTGTGGCATGTATCAAGCTATCATTTCTCTCTAGGGTTGAATAATATTCCATTGTATGTATGTACCACATTTTGTTTATCCATTCATCTGTTGATGGACATTTAGAGTGTACCTTTTGGCTATTGTGGATAGGTGTACAAGTATCTGTTTGTGTTCCTGCTTTCAATTCTTTGCCACTGCCACTCTTTTGAAAGCAAAAAGTGATGCAGGAAACACCATTGTTCTGTTTTTATTTAATTAAATGTCAGTATGTGCTGTTTCCTCCAGTTCAATGCTTGTCACACCTGAGCCTTCCTTTGGCTACACTTCTGTGCACCTTTTGTGACCCTCTTTCTGATCTTCTGCAGAAACATGTCTTTCTTTTTTTTCTTTCATTTTTGCTGAAAATACACACCACAAAACATGCATCAATTCAACAATTTCTACATGTACAATTCAGTGACATTGATTACATTCTTCAAGTTATGCAACCATTCTCACCTCCTTTTCTGAATCATTCTTCCCACGTTTACATGAACTCACTGTCCCCTAAGCTCCCTATCTGACCTTTCCTGTTGCTGTTGTCAGTTTGATCTCATATAGATAATTCTTCAAAAGAGCATGATGTTCAAGGCAAACATTCTTTACTAAATGAAATAACTTACTGTTTGATTTAAAGAAGACTTCAGGGGATATTTTTGGTTTAGGCTTAAAGATTATCCCAGGACAACAGTTTTGGGGATTTATCCAGCCTCAATTGCTCCAGAAAATCTAGATTCCATGAGAATTTGGAATTCTGTTCTGCTTTTTTCCTCAGTTGATTAGGATTCTTCTATAGAATCTTTGATCAAAATGTTTGGTAATGATAGCAACACACTGACCAGTTCTTCTGGTCTCATGGCAGAGGAAGCATTTGGTTATGGAAGCGATTAGGCATGCATTTCATTTCCTCCTCTGTTCCTGACTTTACCTTTTTCTCTTTGCAGCAACATTTCTTAAACTGGGGTTTGAGGTCCTCACATTTTATAAGGTTTTTTAAATTTGGTATTTTATTTTAATGAAAATCTAAAACTTTTTTTGTTATAAAACCTCTCTTTGGCAAAGATGATTCATATTTATATTTGTTATGGATTGAATTGTGTCCCCCCAAAATATGTGTATCATTTTGGCTAGGCTATGATTCCCAGTATTGTGTGATTGTCCATTTTTTTCATTTGATGTGATTTTCCTATGTGTTGTAAATCCTGCCTCTATGATGTCAATGAAGGTGGATAGGTGGCAGTTACATTATCCTGCCTCTATGGTGTTAATGAGGGACGGGATAGGTGGCAGTTATGTTAATGAGACAGGACTCAATCTACAAGTTTGGATGGTTTCTTGAACCAATTTATTTTGGGATATAAAAGAGAGAAGCAAGCATACCACCAAGAAAGCAGCTCCAGAAGCAGAGCGCATACTTTGGACCTGGGTTCCTATGTGGAGAAGCTTCTAGTCCAGGGGAAGATTGATGAGGAGGACCTTCCTCCAGAGCCAACAGAAAAAGCCTTCCCCTGGAGCTGATGCCCGGAATTTGGACTTCTAGCCTACTAGACTGTGAGAGAAAAAACTCCTGCTTGTTAAAGCCACCCACTTGTGGTATTTCTGTTATAGCAGCACTGGATAACTGGAACAATATTTGAGACATTTTCATAAGACCTGAGTTTCATAAGCCAGTGTTCCTCAAATTTAAATCCTTGGAGCTCTAGCAGTCCACAGGTCTGTTCTTCAAGGGTCACAAAAGGAGCTGGGATTATTTGGGTTTCCTGTTTGGGAATGCTATAGGTCTTCTCTTACCTACCAGAGCATCGACTGCCTGCCCTGCTGCAGGCCTCTCTGCTCATTCAGCTCCTTTTCTTTCTTTCTTTTTTTATAGCCCTCACCCTTCTTCCTCTATATTTCTCACAATGGAATGGAAAAATTCCATGTATACTTGTCACTTTATAAGCCTACCTTTCCTTTTCCTACTGCTTGACCCTTCCTCTCTGCTCCTGGCATTTTCATTTCTGTTTCTGGTTCTAAGGTTATTATTTGACTGAAAAAGGGAGAGCAGAGAAAGTCAGCCTGAGTTAATAAAATATTTGAGTAATACAGCATATTTAGAGAAAACCATTGTCTTATGGTGACACTACTGTGGAGAGAGAGAGAGAGAGCTCTGTGAGTTAGTGTGTTTTCTCAGGCTGTGGCTGCTGCACTTGTCCATTTACCAACAACACTGGGAAAGAAAGAACCTAGAGACACCAAAGTTGTCACAGAGATGACAAACATTTTTCCTTGCCTTCTTACCTCCTCTTGATGAAAAGCGTCAATTATCCCTGCCAGGATGGCGACTCCTTTCCTAGCTTCTGGTTTCTTGGCACAAAAAAAACCCCAAACAACTGGCAGTAGTCACAGCCTTTGCTCAATGAACTCTTGACTGGGTCCCCTGGTGGAAGTGTCCTACAGTGGGATATAGGGTTTCTAAACTGACTGAGCCTAAATTTGTGGGGACAGAAAGCATTACAGAAATACATTGCTGGGAATGAACGTGGGAAGGGTCGATCCAAATTCTAGCCTTAGATTCTTGGATCTGTATAGGGTATAGCACCATATAATTGCTATTGGTTCAATGTATATAGTGCATCTTGCAGGGCTGGTTTGGTCTTCTTGAGATATGTACACTACAAATGAGTTTAGCCTTAGTTCTGTTGCTGATAGGTTGCACATTCAGCTGTGACAGTACCTATATCAGCCTCCATGAGAGGAAGCCCATGATATTGAGCTCAAGCATAGCCTATATTCCTGCCCCCATAATTTATCTGTTGATTGACCTCTTGTGCAAGCATTGGAGTGGCTAAATACAGAGGTTAGCTGACATCTACTGGCTGAGTCATCCTGACCGCTTAGTTGTTCAGTGCTTCCTCTTGGCGAATGTTCTCTGGTGGGCATCTGTGTGAAACACATGAACAGGCTAAGGAATTTTCACTTTATTTGAAAGGCTCTGTGCAGCCATTGAGAGATATGGAGCAAATGAGTTGCCTACTCAGAGCAGTGCTTCTACTTGGCATCCTCAAACCTATTATTGGATTGGTGCAATGCTGTGTGAAGCGGATCCAGTCTTCTCTGCCACCAGTCAGGGATCAGGGGCTCTTCTTCCTGGGACTGAAGCCTCAGGAACACAACCGCCCCTTTGTATATTATCAGTAGCCACATGCACCGAGGGTAGACATCTTCTGAGTGACAAAAAACTACCTTACTCTAGATGCGCAGATACATATGGGAACAAGCTTCATAAGCTTCATAGATGGGGAAAATTACAGGTCCTCAGAGAACATCCAGGGTACAGCCCTGACCAACTTTTCTTTGATTCGTCCTTCTCCTTCCCATGAAAGCTTCCAGACATCAGATTCTGCCTCTTTTTCCCAAGACATGTCTTTTGTGGCTACCTTTTGCACTCCCTTTCCTGGAACATCTCTACCCTAGCACAGACTCTAAGTGACACACACTGCCTTCCCCTCTGAGCCACCAGAGGAGGTTAGAGACCTCTCAGCTTCTTTTCCCCTGACCCTGCCAGGGACAGTTTCTTCCCTGTCCATTTGATTCTTCCAGAATTTGAGTTTTTCACTGAGCAAATTCTTCTCATTTTCAGCCTTCCATCCATACCTCCTAAGTTTCCCTGTTGCTTGCTAAAATCCTGAAGCCATTCTAGTTTTAAGCAGATATTTGCCAAACACCTTCTAAGATCTGGGGACTGTGCTGGGCACTTGGGATACAACAAATGGAGACGAACTTCTTTATTCAATAACAATTCAACTCAGAGCTTAATTCGATCAGCAGACATTTACAGAATTCCTACTTTATGCATTGGTCTCATTGAGATTTTAGAATGGTATAAATTAGAATGTTTCAGCTTGCAAAAAAAGAACAAAGCACCCAAACCCAGAGACCTGACTCCAAGTGGCTTTTAAAAAATAAAAGGCCTAATAGGCTGAATAAATATCTCAATTTGGCTGGTTCTGTCCCATATCCTCGGAATTCTCCCAGTCCTGGGCAAATCAGGATGACTGGTCAAACTAGTGGTGTGGTGGTTAAGAGTTACAGTGAGCTACGGTTGCTCACCAAAAGTTTCGCAGTTCAAATCCACCAGCCACTCATTGGAAACCCTAGGGGGCAGTTCTACTCTGTCCTACAGGGTCACTATGAGTTGAAATCGACTCAACAGTAGTGGGTTTGGGTCAAACTAGGCCTACCAGGCATTGGGCTTCCTTCTTAGTGGTAAGAGGTGCACAATGCAGTAATTTATCATTTACTTTGAAAAGGATGTCCTAGTATGCCCCAGACTGCTGGGCCTCTAAATATTTCACTGATGGGGTAGGACCTTGAATCTTCTCAGGATTTATCTCCCACCTCTGGAAGGTCTCGCATAATATAAGAATGTCTCCAATATTCTTGTCACTTGCTCATCCAGGCAAATCAACATATCATTAATATGTTGTTGTTGTTAGCTGCCAGTGAGTCAGCCTCTGACTCATGGTGACCCTGTGCACAACAGAACAAAATGCTGTCCAGTCCTGAGCCATCTCCATGTTTGGTTACAGATGGGACCTTTGTGATCCATAGGGTTTTCACTGGCAGATTTTCAGAAGTTGATCACCAGGCCTTTCTTCCTACTCTGACTTAGTCTGAAAGCTCCACTGAAACCTGTTAACATCATAGCAACATGCAAGCCTCCACTGACAGATGGATGGTGACTGTGCATGAGGTGCATTGGCCAGGTATTGAAACTAGGTTTCCCGCATGAAAGCAAGAATTCAACCATCACTGCCCCTCAATATAGACTTCCTTTTAAGTACCACCAGGGGCGGCTCCATAGGATTTACTGTAATCTGAAATATTTATTATTTGACTCCCCTATGAGACTGTACACTCCATGGGAGTGAGGACCATGTCCGTGTTTTGCCCCTATGCTACACCAAGAATCTTACACAATACCCTGGCACATAGTAGGCACTGTTAAGAATAAACAGAATGAATGAACAACTTCAAAATTATCATAGAGTTAGGGGATTGTAAAACAGAAAGGAACTTGAGGCTTGCTGAGGTTCCTGCTCTAGAGTGTGATTCAATTGGCTTGAGTTGGACAGTAGCATCTGTGTTTTGTTTTGTTTTTATAAGCTCCACAAGTGCTTCTGATATATAGTCAGTCTTGAGTATTACTAATCCATTTCGGTCTGCCTAATTGTAAAGAAGGAGTCCCTGGGTGCCACAAATGGTTAAGTGCTGGATTACGAACCGAAGGTTGGCACCTCAAACACATGCAGAGGTGTCTCGGAAGACAGGTCTGTCAATCCGCTTCCAAAAGGTCACAGCCTTAAACCGTATGGAGCAGTTCTACTCTGCACACATGGGGTTGTCGTGAGTCAGAATCAACTGAGCAGCAACTAGCAACAACAACAATTTTAAAGAAAAAATGCCTAGAAAGATTAGGGACTTGCCCAAGTTCATTCAATTAAGGAATTGTAGATTTAATATGGAAACTGAAACACCTGATTTCCTATGCTATTTCCAATGCATTATATTTAAATATAGGCACATTTTCCTGGCTAATGCTAATATTAGCCACAACTTGTTCTTACAATTATATACAATAGTGAAGTCAGCACTCAAGGAGTACGCCACTGTTCATTCATCTGCCTGTTCACTCATCTATTTTGCAAAGTGGGTACACTTTTTCAGAGGAGAAGTGAGTGTTGGCAAACCACTTTCTCAGATTGTAGCAGCTCTGTATTATGCTTCGGATGCAGCTATAGTTCTGTAGAATAGTGTGCCGGTCACCTTTGTCCTCTCTCCTGGGTTAGGCAGAGTGGGAAAGACGAATGGCCCTTGCTTTTGAGAGTATGTAAAAACAACCTTGTTGTTGTTAGTTGCTGTTGAGTCAGCTCCAACTCATGTCAACTTTATGTATAAAATAACAAAACATTGCCTGGTCCTATGCCATCTTCATCATATTGCTATGTTTCAGTCCATTGTTACAGCTGTTATATCAATCCATCTCACCAAGGGCTTCTCTCACCTTCTCTGACACTCCACTTTATCAAATAAGATGTACTTTTCTAGCGATTGGTCTTTCCTGAGGATGTATCCAAAGTAAGCAAGCTGAAGTCTCGCCATCCTTGCTTCTGAGGGGCATTTTGCTTGTATTTCTCCTAAGACTGATTTGTTCATTCTTTTGGCAGTCCACGGTATACTCAATATCTTTGCCAACGCCATAATTCAAAAGCACCAATTCTTCTTCAGTCTTTCTTTTTTATTGTGCAGCAGCCTAGAAACATTCTAAGCTGATCTACCCTAATAAAACACAAATGCCTAAATTATTTCTATGTATTTCCAGTATTTCACTACTAATAAGAGAAAAGCAAAGGAAGTAAAAGTTGAAGGCATTATGCCACCATTGTCTATCTCCTGCTTAGACTAACTGTGGAAATAAATGGACACCACACAGAAAATGAGTATCACAAAGATGTCTATGCCATTCTCTGTACTGGGGGTCTACAGAGTCCTGTAGCTCTTTAGCCTCCTATTGCAAGGCCCTGTGATGTCTAATACAGCGAGTTGCCTCAAGCTAGAATGCCACTGGTACTCATTTCTTGGCCTTTGGGGGCTGCCCACTACTTGGGCAGGGCTAGGCCTATCGCTGAAGTGGGTGAGAACTTCTATGTCATTGTCAGCACCTGTGCAAGGAGACCAGTATAAAAGATGAAGTGTTCACTCAAATTTCTAGGTTTATTTCAGGGAAAGGTTTAATTTATCATTATTTTGGCCCATCCAAGAACACTGGTGTATAATGAATAATCTATAATGCAAATTTAAACTTACAGATTCAGAGTCAGTACTTTTAAAATTATCTTTTTATTATAATTTTTTGAATATCTTTGTTTCCTATAACATAATTTTGATCTCAAAATTTTTTGCATCATTTCTGGTAAATAAACTGGAAACTTGAATTATAACAGATGGCATGAAATAGAAATGTTACCTCTCCAATTCAAAATCCATTTCCTTTCATTTCAGAAGTTTATTTTTGAGGTATCTGCCTTGCAATCTCAGACTACGTAAATGTGTTTGTGACTTGGGAAAGAAATGTGCTACTGACTAGCAAAATTGAATTGTAGAATAAATTTCCTTCTCGCCTTTGGTCTCTATTAAGGCTTTGTCTAGACGATGAGCTAGTACCACACATTTCGTGTTGCAAAGATCTGTCTGATGTCAGGAGGATACTTCAATAAGTCACATGTCCTGATTGGCTCGAGCAAACTAGGCCATCAAAACAGCTTAGGGCCAGATAAGCCCTGACCTCCATAATGAAATTTGATCATCTGTTTCTTAGTACCTTACCCGTTTTCCCCATCCCTAAACTTTGGCCTTTATTCACAAGTTACAGCTCTTTTACCAATCCATTATAGCATTTAATGTCTCTTGTTCAGATTCCTCAGATTCAATTTTGGCCTTCCCCTTACCTCAAGGGCCAAAGAATCCATTTCTTCTCTGGTTTGTGTATTTTCACATGCCCTTGGTTTGAGTGGTGCTGTGTTCCATCTAGGTACCCTGGTGGCGCTGTGGTTGAGTGCTGGGCTGGTAACCAGAAGGCATTTCTACTCTATCTTATAGGATCGTTATGAGTCAGAATTGACTCGGCGGCAATGAGTATGTTCCTTCCCATGCTAGCCACTAACCTGTCACTCAACCAGATTGGTGGGAAGAGTTATAAAAGAGGACACTCAGGTGGGATTGTGGTGAGCTATCCTGGTGCAGAGTCCCTAGGTGGTGCAAAAGGTTAACATATTCAGCTGCTAACCAAAAGGATGATGGTTTGAGCCCACCCAGAAGCTCCCTCAGAAGAAAGCCTGGTGATCTACTTTAGAAAAATCAGCCATTGAAAACCCTATGGAGCACAGTTCTACTCTGAAACAGGTGGGATTGCCATGAGTTGAAATCCACTCAACAATGACTGGTTTCTTGTTTATCCTACAATACATCTTTTCTATTCCTAGGAATATATACAAGAGAAATAAAAACATAGTTCTCAAAAAGACTTGTACAAGAATATTCATGGCAGCTGTATTGATAATAGCTCAAAACTAGAAACAACCTTAAAGTATATCAACAGCCAAATGAACAAAAAAATCATGGCATATTAATATAATGTGGTATATCTGTACAATGGAATATTACTCAAAAATAAAAAGGAATGAACTATGGCAACACACAACAATATGGATGAATCTTTAAAAAAAAAAAAAAAGTTTATTAAAAGAAGCCACACACCAAAAAGTACATACTATGTGATTCTATTTATATGAAATTTAAAGAACAGGCAAATCTAATCTACAAAATCTAATCTATGGTGATAGAAATCAGAAAGTTGAGTGAATGACTGGAAAGAGACATGAGGGAGCTTCCTGAGCTGATGGAAATGTTTTTATGTTTCGTTTTGGATGTCGTTATGCATAGGTACACAATTGCCAAAACTCATCAAACTGAATATTTAAGATCTGTGCATTTCATGGTATATAATTTATGCCTTAATTAAAAAAAAAAAAGGACTAACAAAAATTACATAAAGTCAAAAGTTTCTTTTCATGTAAGAGATGTTTTAGCCAGGTTTGTCCATAAGAGAAAGCTTGTTCTAGTAGACTGTAGACAAACAAGTCTATTTTAATCCTTTCTGTATAACCCTACGGGGAAAGTATTAGATGATGCAGAAAGCATCAAAAGAAGATGGAAGGAATACACAGAGTCATCATACCAAAAAGAATTGGTCAACTCTCAACCATTTCAAGAGATAGGATTTGATTAGGAAATGATGGTACTGAAGGAAGAAGTCCAAGCTGTACTGAAGGCATTGGTGAAAAACAAGGCTCCAGAAATTGACGGAATACCAACTGAGATGTTTCAACAAACAGATGCATCGCTGGAAGCACTCATTCATCTATGCCAGGAGATTTGGAAGACAGCTACCTGGCCAACCAACTGGAAGAGATCCATATTTATGCCTATTCCCAAGAAAGATGATCCAACCAAATGTGGAAATTATCGAACAATATCACTAATATCACACAAAAGTAAAATTTTGCTGAAGATCATTCAAAAGCAGCTGCAGCAGTACATTGACAGGGAACTGTCAGAAATTCAGGCCAGACTCAGAAGAGAATGTGGAGCGAGGGATATCATTGCTGATGTCAGATGGATCTTGGCTCAAAGCAGAGACTACCAGAAAGATATTTACCTGTATTTTATTGACTATGCAAAGGCATTTGACTGTGTGGATCATAGGAAATTATGGATAACATTAGGAAGAATGGGAATTCCAGAACACTTGTGTTCATGAGGAATGTGTACACAGATCAAGAGGCAGTTGTTCAAACAACAAGGGGATACTGATTGTTTAAAGTCAGGAAAGGTGTGCTCAGGGTTGTATCTTTCACCATACCTATTCCATCTGTACACTGAACAAATAATCTGAGAAGCTGGACTATATGAAGAAGAATGCAGCATCAGGATTGGAGGAAGACTCTTTAGCAACCTGTGTTATGCAGATAACACAACCTTGCTTGCTGAACATGAGGAGGACTTGAAGCACTTATGAAGATCAAAGACCGTAGCCTTTTGTATGGATTACACCTCAACATAAAGAAAACAAAAATCCTCACAGCTGGACCAATAAGCAACATCATGATAAATGGGGAAAAGATTGAAGTTGTCAAGGATTTCATTTTACTTGGATCAACAATCAACACCCATGAAAGCAGCAGTCAAGAAATCAAAAGGCACATTGCATTGGACAAATCTGCTGCAAAAGACCTCTTGAAAGTGTTGAAAAGTAAAGATGTCACCTTGAAGACTAAGGTGCGCCTGACCCAAGCCATGGTATTTTCAATCACAACATATGCATGTGACAGCTGGACAATGAACAAGGAAGACCGAAGAATTGACGTCTTTGAATTGTGGTGTTGGCAAGGATATTGAATATACCATGGACTGCCAAAAGGACGAACAAATCTGTCTTGGAAGAAGTACAACCAGAATGCTCCTTAGAAGCAACGATGGCGAGACTGCATCTTAGATACTTTAGACAAGTTGTCAGGAAGGATCAATCCCTGGAGAAGGACATCCTGCTTGGTAAAGCAGGCGGTCAGCAAAAAAGAGGAAGACCCTCAATGAGATGGATTGACACAGTGGCTGCAACAAAGCACTCAAGCATAACAACAATTGTGAGCATGGCACAGGACCGGACAGTGTTTTTTCTGTGGTACAAAGGGTTGCTATGAGTCGGAACTGACTCAACAGCACCTAACAACAACAAGAACAACAACATAAAACCCTTAGCCTTTTTTTAGTGCAGGGCCTCTAGATAGTTCCATCTCAGTCTTGCTTTTTTTCTAATATGACCCCATACATAATCTTAAAATAACTTTATTTCTATTTTAGGTTATTTATTCATCAGCAAACATTTATTGAGACCTACAATGTATGAAACACTGTCCTAGGTTTTTATATTCAGCAATGAAGAAAACATGCAGCAATCTTTTCCCTCCTTCAGCTCATAATCTTCAGAGAACAGCAGACAAATAAAAGTGTATTCATTTCCCATGGCTGCCACAAATTAGCACAAACTTGGTGACTTAAAGCCATGAAATGCACAGATCTTAGGTATTCAGTTTGACAAGTTTTGACAATTGTATACATGTGCATGACTATATCCAGAACAAAACATAAAAACATTTCCATCAACTCAGAAAGTTCCTTCATGTCTCTTTCCAGTTATTCCCTCAACTTTCTAATTTCTGTCTCCAAAGATTAAATTGGCCTGTTCTTTAAACTTCATATAAATGGAATCACATAGTATGTACTTTTTGGTGTCTGGCTTCTTTTAGCGAACATTTTTTAAAAAAGGTTTACCATATTGTTGTGTATTGAAGTAGTTCATTCCTTTTTATTGCAGGCCCCTTCTCGCACAGTTCTGGAGGTCAGAAGTCCAAAGTCAAGAGGTTGGCAGGGTCACACTCCTTCCACAGGCCCTAGAGGAGAATCTGTTCCTTGTCTCTTCCATCTTTTGGTGCCTGTCGGCACTCTTGGGCTTGTGGCTGCATCACTCTGACCCCTGCTTCTGTCTTCACATGGACTTCTCTGCTTCTCTCTGTCTGTTCCCATGTGTGCATCTCTTACAAGGACACTTGTCATTGTCTTTGAAGCTTACCTGAAAAATCCAAGATAATCTCATCTGGAAATCCTTAATTTAATTATATCTGCAAAGATCCTTTTTCCAAATAGGGCCACATTCAGAGGTTCCTGGGATTAGGACATGGACATATCTTTTTGGGGACCATCATTTAACTCACTCAAAAGGCATTTGACTGTGTGGATCATAACAAATTATGGATAACATTGGGAAGACAGGGAATCCCAGAGCACATAAGTGTGCTCATGAGGAACCTGTACACATCCACCAAGAGGCAGTCCTTTGAACAGTACACGGGGATACTGCATAGTTTAAAGTTAGGAAAGGTGTGCGTCAGGGTTGTATCATTTCACCATACTTATTCAATCTGTGTGCTGAGCAAATAATCCAAAAACCTGGACTATATGATGAAGAAGGGGGGCATCAGGATTGGAGGAAGACTCACTAACAACCTGCTTTATGCAGATAACACAACCTTGCTTGCTGACCGTGAAGAGGACTTGAAGCACTTACTGACAAAGATCAAAGGCTATAGTCTTCAGTATGCATTACACCTCAACGTAAGGAAAACAAAAATCCTCACAACTGGACCAATAAGCAACATCATGATAAAAGGAGAAAAGATGGAAGTTGTCAAGGATTTAATTTTACTTGGATCCATAGTCAATGCCTATGGAAGCAGCACTCAAGAAATCAAAAGACGCATTGCATTGGACAAATCTGCTGCAAAAGACCTCCTTAAAGTGTTAAAAAGCAAAGATGTCACTTTGAAGACTAAGGAGTGCCTGACCCAAGCATGGTGTTTTCAATTGCCTGATATGTGCGAGAAAGCTGGACAATGAATAAGGAATTAATGCCTTCGAATTATTGTTTTGGTGAAGAATATTGAATATACCATGGACTGCCAGAAGAAAGAACAAATCTGTCTTGGAAAAAGTAAAGTCAGAATACTCCTTAGAAGCGGGGATGGCAAGACTACGTCTCACATACTTTAGACATGTTATCAAGATGGACCAGTCCTTGGAGAAGGGCATCATGCTTGGTAGAGAATCAGCAGAAAAGACGGAGACCCTCAATGAGATGGACTGACACAGTGGCTGCAACCATGGGCTCAAGCATAACAACAATTGTGAGGATGACGCATGACCAGGCAGTATTTTGTTCTATTGTACATGGGGTCACTATGAGTCAGAACTGACTCAACTGCACCTAACAACAACAGCATTTAACTCACTACAATACAGTATAGCATGTCAAATGGAGTGAAGTTCCATGGGGAAAAATAAATCAGGGAAGGGTGAACCTGATGGTGGGGGTTGCCTTACTGACCCAGAGCCTTTTGGAGATTAGTACCTTGTGGTAACAGTCATCAACAACAATGAAGGGCATGGTGGACTCAGGCTTCACAATCTCAAGGTAGTTAGTGGGCCTGTGGCTGTGTTGTTTGAAGGTGTGGGTGTCAGGCCAGGAGCATGCCACGTCATGAGGCCTCCTTTTCACTCCTGCTAGTGGTAAAGTGAAGATAGAGTGGAAGGTGGATGTTTCTGCATCATTTGAGCTCAGGTATTCCTTCTTGACTCTTGGAGTACACGGATTAAAGTTATACTGGTGAACATCTGAAGAATGTTTCAGGATTGAAATGTTCCTTTAAAATATAAATTTTTATTGTAGTATCTTCAGGGTTCCTATTTGAAATTATTCTCTCATAAACAGAGCACATACTTGTATGATAAATACACTTGCACTATACACTATGCACATGTACAAACACACACACATGTGAATATATACATATGTCAACTGTTGGTAATTAGATAGTTCTTGACTTTTTGCTTTAACTCTAGTAATCTGAGTCTTCTCACTGAATAATTGGTAGGCACTCACACCAGCACATAGAAAATCAAGTGCTGTGGCTACATGAAAGGAGTTGTGTGGTGACGAGAAAAGAGAACTGGGCTAGGAGTTTCTCTGTCTATAAAATGAGGGGTCTGGATTAGCTATCATCCCTTTCATCTCTAACCACCTGGGTTTCAATCCATGTAAAATGGACCCTTGCATTTGGCTATTTGTAATGGTTATTCTTTTCCTTTGGGGTTGAAATGCTCTTCCTAAGCTATGAGGTCCCAGTGGCTCTCTGCTTGCTTCTCTCTTTATATCTCAAAAGAGATCGGCTTAAGACACTATCTAACCTTATAGATCTCATCAATATAGCTGCCACTAATCCATACTCATTATATCATAGTGATAGAATTTACAACACTTAGGGAAATCACATCAGATGACAAAATGGTAGACAGTCATACAACACTGGAAATCATGACCTTGCCAAGTTGACAGTTATTTTGGGGGGACATGATTCAATCCATGACACCATGATTCCCAGTATTGTCCATCATTTTGTCATTGGAAGTGATTTTCCTATGTGTTGTAAATGCTACCTCTATGATATTAATGAGGTGGGATTATCAGCAGTTATGATAATGGGTCAGGACTCAATCTACAAGATAAGGTTGTGTCTTAAACCAATCTGTTTTGAGATATAAAAGGACAAATGAGCAAAGAAACTTGGGGGACCTCATACCACCAAGAAACAAGAGCAGGAGATTAGTGCATCTTTTCAACCTGGGTCCCTGTGCTGAGAAACCCCTCAATGGGGGAAGATTGATGACAAGGACCATCCCCAGAGCTGACAGAGAGAGAAAGATTCCCCTGGAGTTGGCACCCTGAATTTGAACTTCTAGCCTCCTAAACTGTGAGAAAATTAACTACTGTTTGTTAAAGCCATCCACTTGTGGTATTTCTGTTATAGCAACACTAGATAACTAAGATAGAATTTGGTACCAGGAACAGGGTGCTGCTCTAACAGATACCTAAAATATGGAAACACTTTTGAAACTGTGAACAGATATAAAGGCTGTAAGAGTTTTAAAGTGCCTAATAGTAAAAGCCTAGATTGCTTTGAAGACAATGTTGCTGTAATTATGGACATCAAATAAGGACTAAGAAGGAGGTAAAGAAAGCTGTTACACTGGAGAGAGTGTAGACGATGAGAAGCAACAGCAGAGAACCGGTAGTGGCAGAACCAGGAGACCAGCGAGACACAGAGCTGGAGCCGACTCACAGAACAAGAGAGCTGAGTGCCCTCTGGCCAAAGTTTTCTGGCAGAGTGGGGTGCTTCCAGGCAATTATTGGTGGAGTCACAGAGCTTTGGAAGACTTGCCCTAGCTGGGTAGATGCAGGTAGATGAGGCCCAAGGGGCCAAGATGCCAATGAACCAGGAAGCAGAAGCTGAAAAGACAAGGAGTACAGGAAGCAGAGCTGCCTCAGTCTCAAAGGGTGGAGTGGTCACTCAGATGGACTAGGAGAATGAGGCTCCCCAATGCCAAGGGAGTAGGGTTGCCATTCCAGTGGTCATGGAAAGCAGAGCTGAAACCCAGGGCCAGGGGCCTCCACTCAGAATTTGACTGGCCAATACTTAGAGTCTGGAGGGCAGGGCCATTTTGTAAATGGTCTCAGAGAACAGAGGATTGTTTTCAAGCCTTGAGGGCTAATGTAATGTGTTCTGCTGACTTGCTTGGTGCCTATTATCCCTTCTTTCCCTCCAACTTCTCCCATTTATAATGAAAATGTCTAGTCTGTGCCTGCCTGCTGCGCCATTGTATTTGGAAGCAGATAGCTTGTATTCTAGATTTCACAGATGAAGAGGAATTTTTGGACTTTGGACTTGGAGTTGAATTAAGACTTTTGCTATAACATGATGGGATGAATGTGTTTTTATGTGTGGCAAGGACATGAATTTTGGGGGGCCAAAGGGTGAAATGTTATAGTTTGAATTGTGTCCCCCAAAAATGTGTATTAACTTGGCTAGGCCATAATTTCCAGAATTCGAACTTCTAGCCTCCTAAACTGTGAGAGAATAAACTTCTGTTAAAGCCATCCACTTGTGGTAGTTCTGTTATAGTAGCAGTAGATAACTAAGACACTCAGTAAGAGGTAAAGAAACCCAGGCAGGGGAATGGGTAAATAGAAGTATCTGGAAGGCTAAAGCTGATTGTGCATTGGGTTTTGGGCACTGTGCTTTGTACTCTATGTATGTTAGAACTGACCTTCACAAAAACTCTGCAAGGTGAGTTCTTATTATTGTCATTCTGCAGTTAAGAAACTCAAGACTGAATGATGTTACATCAGTTGCTCAAAATTAAATAGCTGTTAAGGGACAAAACTAGAATTCAAATACTGGTCTCTCTGATTCTAATGTTTCACCATTTCAAGATGACTCCAAAGAGTAAGATCATAAAATTTTAGGACTCAAAGGGCCCTAAGACATCATCTCATTCAACTTTTCATTTTGTATATATGCAAAACTGAGGTTCATCTGGGCCAATTGATTTGTTCAGGGTTCCTTACACCGTGGATCGGTAACAGCAACCTCAGGTGTTAGGTGTAGGAGCTCAAAGAACTACAAAAAGCTATTTCTAAAAACAGAAGAAAGTTATATTATATTTTGTTGAACCCGTGGTTATTCTTCTCAGGTTTTGTCTTTACTCATGGCAAAGTCATTTCACACCTAATTTTTAAAACAAGTGAGACACCTTCCACACCTTACCCAGCCCTAATTCTTCTTTCATTACACAGCAGAACTTTCAGTACCCTGTATATTCATCTAAAGCTTAAGAATTAAATTGGTTTAGAGTTTCAGCCTATATCTCTCTGTTTAAGAGTTCCATGAGTTCGCAGACCACCACCAATGCAGAGCATGAGTCTTTTATTCTCAAATTCGAGACTTTTTGTAAATGAGCTCATGTTGAGCCTCTCCTTTTCTTGCAGAATTTTATAAATGTTGACTCTGTCTGTCTTCAGACTTCAACTTTGTAAATTGTTGACTCATAATCTGTTTTTGCTGTTCTTACATGGAAACGTCCCTATTTCCTCATCATCCAATTCACTGACAATGGCCCATTACTCTAGCGGTATAATTATTGACTTCATCTTCAGAATTGTGCTTTAAGATTTAAATTTTTGTTTATAGCTTGGTTTTGTACTTTCATTCATTCTTTATTCAAAGAAGAAAATTAAAAGTAGTGACTTAGCCCAGTGTTACGAAGACTTACTCATGCAATGAAGTCTTAGAAAAATGGTTTAAAAAGCTTACATAAGCACACATGTTTGTTTAAATCACATATTCCATATTACAGCTCAAGAACAAGACCAAATCTGTGCTCTTCACATCTGAGAGATAGATTTTTTAGGTTTGATATGTTTTCAGAAGGTTAGGGAGAGATGGTCCTGCCTACACCCCACATTCTGATTCAGCTGATAAATTTCCTGCCTATCAAAATATCATTTCTGTTGGTTAAGGTGTTTTGTTCACTCACAGCAAGTTTTTATAAGGCAAGGAGAGTATCATTTCATTGACTATGGGCTCTTGAGATACTCTTATCTGAGTTACTGGGAATCAGGGGTCTCAGAGTCTACAGTCCTAAAATAGAGAGGCTGCAGATCGGCTTAGGCCAATGAAATACTCTGGCAACTCTTGGTGCCCTAAAACATCTCAGCCCTCTTGGGGCAATTTGATAAGAACTGAGATGATGGGCTGCCCTCTGTCCCTCACGGCAAGAACAAACTGTCCTCTGTAAAATGTGGACAGTAAAATGGACCCCCAAATTCCCATCTGTCTCTGCAAAATTTAATGACTTGAATTCATGTCTCCTTCTCAAGTCTGAGCCATCACTGCTGGGACTGGATCCTGGAAGAACATGGTTCCCATCTTCTGTCCTACCCGAGACAGACATAGACATAGATAGAGCTAATTTATATTACATGGGAACCAATTTAAGTACATTCATCACTTAAAATACTATTAATTGTCTTGTTATGATGAACAACCCTACTTTTGTCTGAAGACAGTAGATCTTAGTGAAATTATCACTGTTAAATTCTTGAGTTGGCTAGATTCTGATAGCATATGTAGAGGACATAGAATTCACTTTTACAAATGAAATTCAAGTCCTAGTTCCTGCTGTCAAGTAAGAATGATTGTAAACAATCCCAATACCTCAGATGATTATCAATGGAAGTAAGCATGACCTTGCTCTAAAATATTAACTCCAGCTCAGGCTTTAGTCCTGCCATATGATATTATGACCATGAACTAAAAACCAAAACTGTTGCCGTCAGTTATGACTTATAGCGACCCTCTGAGATAGAGTAGAACTGCCCCACAGGGTTTCCAAGGAGTGTCTAGTGGATTTGAACTGCTGGCCTTTTGGTTAGCAGCTACAGTTCTTAACCACTACACCACCAGAGCTCCTATGACCATAAAGGAATAAGAATTCTTTTATTTTACAGAACTCTTGAATGTTCCATGATTCTTTAGTGATGCTGAACATTTTCACTGTAGGATTTAGCAGAGAAGCAAAGACAAGTTGCTTTCTATTTTTTCCTTTGCTTCCACCAAAGAGCCACTGGTAGCGATCATTGAGAACAGAGGCCCTTGTTGTGTAATAACTCTCAAATGCTGAGCTTCTGGTTGCCAGGACTCTGCTGGAGTCCTTGTCCTTGTCCTCTGGGGCAAAGCATCTACTAAGCAGTTTGATTAATACTAAGGGGGAATGTGTGACCGTGTTGCAAAATAAACTGGAAAAACAGCAGCTCTCTTGGTGATGGTGTTACTTTACTCTGAATAGAATTACAAAGGGGAATCTAGACTCTTGAAACGATATAGCATTTGAACATTCAGATCCCTGAGCTGAGGCTGCAGATATAATTTGAGGCAGAGAGCAAAAGAGGGGGCCAGTGGTCTGTAGACGTGCAATCCAAAGTGTCTCCTGTCTCGTCTCCCAGCTGACAGCGTGGATGGAGCTTAGAGTTGTTCACTCAGCTTCAGGGCATCCGTGAAAAAAGGGGACCTGTGTGCCTGCCTGCCCTGTTTTTTCTCTTGAAAATGCTTTGTAAGCTGTAAAGCTCTCTACAAATATAAGGTATTTTTATGCTTTCCTAACCACTTTTGGCTGATAGCTGCCTTGTGTCCCACACTATATGAACATATGTGAAGAATACAAAAGTTGTACAAGATTTCCCATGAATGAACAGGTTTCTGTGTCTATTTGTTTTTGCCTGGTCATGACCTTTTTGCCAGCTTACCATATTTGGTTAGAATAGGCAAATGTAGCTATTGACAGAGAAACTAGGGTCACACCAGGCTTCAGAGAAGATAGTTACATATGTATATATCAGGATTCTGTTTTAGTTGCAGGTAACCTAAAAGTCAAATCCAAATGAGATTTAAAAGATGTCATTAGGCCTCTCTCAGCTTTTCTTCTTTTTCTGTTGACTTCACCCTCTCCTGCTGAAGATGGCTTCTCAGAGAATCTTTGTTCCTCGGAAGCCAAGGAAGATGGCTGCAGGCAAAGGTAGTTTATTTTGTCCACACAGACATGTCTTATAGCAGTGGTTCTCAACTGGGGTCAATTTTGCCCCCCAGGGAATATTTGGTAAAGTCTGGAAACATTTTTTGACTATCAAAACTGGTGTTATCACTAACCTATAGGGAATGCTGCTAAACATCCGAGATTGCATAGGATAGTCCCCACAACAGACAATTATCTAGGCCAAAGTGTCAATAGGGGTAATGTTGAGAAACCTTGTTTTATAGGAAGAAAGCATTTTTTTCCTAAAAGAGCTGGTGGAGATGTTTCAGAAAGGACTGTGGCCCAAGTTTTGGTCAATTGCCCAAACTTGAACCATTCAAAGTGGCCAGAATAACAACATCTGCCCATACCATTAGCCAGGTATGGGGCCACATGGCCAGACCTATCTACGCCATATGGAAGAGTGGAGGAGTGGTCCATACTGAAGGGTGAAGAACGTTGTCTTTAGCTGCTTGTTAGTGCATTTCAATTGTCAGAAATTTCCCTTTCCCTCCTTCCGTGGACATCTGATTTTGGTTATGCCAACTACTCAGTCCCTTCTGCCATTCTGTCAGTCACTGTGTCCTCCTCTCCTCTGATGCTACAGGTGTATCGCTGCCCATGGTTTTGGCTCCAGCAGCCTCTGACAACACTTTTCCAAGTGTTAGATAACCTCTCCAGCAGTGCAGGGATTTACCATACAATCTTATACAATAAAATCCTACATAGTTGCTTCATTTTATATTTAAAATCCTCTTTGATATTCAGCAATGTCATTCACCATTAGGAGTTCTTACAGGCATCATGCTTTCCAATTGCAAAAACAACTTGACATATATGACCCCATTTGATTTTCATTTCTATGCTGGGAGGTAAGAAGGTGGACAGCATTGTCCTCATTTTCACAGAGGAGAAGCCTCAAGGCAGCAACAGCACTGGCTCCAGAATCAGGTTTACTGACCCATCTCCTATTCCTCTTTTCTAAAGGACCACACTGATTCACACAGTGCAGTGCAAACTACAGTGAGATGTGGTCAAGCTGGTCTGCAAATGACAATGCCTGTCCACGTGTTTCAGGGGCCTGTGGAATGCCCACCCTGCTACCTTGGCAAAACACTTAAGAATTGTCCTTCTTATTTAGAGGCAGCAGTGGCATCTGTATTCCTGCTTGCTTTTTCTTCGGTACCACTGATGCATTTATAATGTCACTTAGTCTAAACGGGGGAGGTGAATGGATTTGCACTGTCCCGGTGATGAGCTAATTGCCGTTGTTGTAAAAACGCCTTATTTCTGTCGATGCACCGTGGGAGTGCAAGGACTGGAAAATGTTATGTCTGTAGGAATACTAGAGAGAAAGAAAGAGAGGCACACAAGCAAAGGGGAGACAAGTGGGCTAACGTTAGAGGAGAGAGGTTTTTGTTCTTGGTGGTGCTTTGGTTGCTTAATATATCTAAACAGGAATAAAATTGTTTCTGATTCTCTTCTCTTTCCATCATACTATTGTTTATCTTTAATACCCATTTTGACCTTTAGTTTTAACCTCCTTTTTTCGAAGCCCAAGCTATTGTTAAGTAGAAAAACTAATTAATTTACTTTTATCTCTTTCATTTATCCTTCTCAGCTTCCCAAGATAACAGGTGATAAAATTGTACCTGAAGTCCCTGGATGGTGCAAAAGGTTAAGACACTTGGCTGCTAACTTAAAGGTTGGAGGTTCAAGTTCACGCAGAGGTACATCAGAAGAAAGGTCTGGTGATCTACTTCTGACAAATCAACCACAGAAAAACCCTATGGAGCACAGCTCTACTCTGACAAAGATGGAGTCGCCATAAATCAGAATCGACCCAATGGCAACTGGTTTGGTTTTAAAATTGTACCTATTTCCCCATTGCAGCCACTTCCCCAAATAAAATCACAAGGAATCATACCACCATCACCACAAGCAATGAAAATACCAAAGAGTCTGGATGATTGGTAGACATGACAGCTACCCCTGTTTAATCTAATTTTGTCCTGCCCAGTAAGACCCACAGCAGTAGGGTTATTCCCAATTGTTTGCTGCTTATCCCCAGACAGGGCCAGTCCAGCACAGTGTCTGCCACGGAGCAGGCACGCAATAAATATTCGTGGAATGAATGAACCAGTGTACGTAGTAGGCTCAACAAATATTTGATTGGTTCTATCTGCTTCTTTCATGTTTAAAGTAGTTTTATACCTTATTGAATTAGAAAAAAAGAACATATCCCTTGGCTCTGAAAAATGTCAAAAAATATGAAACTATTGGAGCAAGAGTAACCAGTATGTGGGGTATGATCAAACGTGACCTTATTATTTTTAAGCTCACATTATATCTTTAAAGTTTATCCAGTGGGATCATGTCTCCAATCCGTGGGTGAGAACTCTGGCAGGTACCATTATTTTTCTTCTCACCCTTAGGTAACAGCTGATGAAGTAGAAGGGAAGGAACACATCGAAATAGTCATTTGTTTAAAAATTTTTCAAAGAAAATTTCTGTGAATTTACTTCAGAACAAAGCCAAAGTAACATACTTTAGCTTAATAGGTTTGGGTCTATTTTCTAAGATTACAATACCCAAGAGGAAGATAAAGCCAGGTGGGTTGGAGTAAACTCTGAATTGGCCAAATTTTTTCTTTCCTATATGACAGAAGCGTACATTTGATTTAGAATATAGTAGGAGCCATGGAGGAAACCCTGGTGGTGTAGTGGTTAAGTGCTACGGCTGCAAACCAAAGGGTCGGCAGTTTGAATCTGCCAGGTGCTCCTTGGAAACTCTATGGGGCAGTTCTACTCTGACCTATAGGGTCACAATGAGTCGGAATTGACTCGATGGCACTGGGCTGTGTAGGAGCCATGGAGGCAAGAATCTAAACTTGGTTCTCATCCATGGTGTAGTCATCCAAACCAGGTTTTCTGTGAGGCAAGCTGGACAACAGAAACGGGCCAGTGGGGGAGAAAGAAACCTGAAAGTCAGAGAGACTTGGACGTGGCCTTGGAATCAGGTCTCGTAGGGCTGCCCAAATGATAGTGTCCTAAAGAGCATGGTGAAGTACTGAGTTTGGCCAGTGTTCAGGTCCCCAGAATCTGATTCAGTGAGTAGAACATAAATCAAGAGTCTCCAGAAACTGACCACATTTAAAATCAGGTAGGTAGTAGAATAATGCTTCTGGATAATCATTGCATTTGAGGGATAAGATCCAGCCCACACTAGATGGTGTAAGTTAGAGCAAGGTGTGTCTCAGGGTCCTAATCAAGTGAGCTCATACAGTCCAGGTGCTGGAAACTGAGCAGATAGGCAGAAAGCCTTGAAAGGATTAGGAATTAGGCAGACATGGTAAAAATATATATATTTTTTGCGGGGGTAGGGGGTGTTTAGTCTGAAGTCACGTGGGTGCTAAGTTCACCACAGGTATGCTGTATATAGGACAGTAAGACCAATTCCAGGCTCTAATTCTGAATGTTCAATTTGATCCTACTGAACTTTCTAGGGGCTTCTCAGGCTCCAGGATTGCAAGTTGGATGTCTTAAAAAGTAGTTGGAAGAGACGAGGATTGGTGAACCAACTCTTGGCCCTGTTTTAGAAATGCCACTGCCTCTGAAATACAAAATATGGAAGAAATCTTGTAACTGCTGTGATCATGACCTATAATTGCTGTCACTGGGTCAACCCCATATGGCAACCCCATAAGTTACAGAGCAGAACTGCTTCTTAGGGTTTTCTTGGCTGTAATCTTTATGGAAGCAGATTGCCAGACCTTGTTTCCACAGCACTGCTAGGTAGGTTTGAATTGCCAACCTATCAGTTAGTAGCTGAGAGCGGACATCATGACCTATAAAAAAAAAAAAAACTTTTTTTTTTTTTAGTAAAAGGTCACTAAAAATTAAAATAAATATATATAAAAAATTTTTTTATACACATACCTTAAACATTCTATTTTATCTTGAAATATATATTTATTCACCCATTTTTGGATGTGGGGCTAAGGTCTTTGAGTATGAATTGGCTGCTTGTAGCTCTGCATCATTTGCTTTCATGCATAAACTATGGCCATAATGTTTTCTCTATGATTTCCAGTTTCATCTTCTCTAAAGTGCAGTGAAAATTTAAAGACTCTTGCAAAAAAAAGTGAGCACAAAATCCTTCTAGATTTTTATATTATTCCTCCCAATCTTTTACAGTTGCCTTCCCTGCGCCTCATTCAACATCTTTAAAAGTTGTATTTTGAAGTCTTTCCAAAATATTCAACTTATTTTTTTACTAGCACAATTACTCATTTTCCCACCCATGCTTTACTGGTGTAAGAAATATTTAATCAAATTATGAAATCATGATAAAAGTAATTAGCATAAACAGGTTTGGGAGAAAACACAGCTGGATCTTCAGTAAGCATACAGTTTGACATGTGGGAGCAGAAGTAAGATCAGGTCCTGAAGCACAGAATTCAGGAATTCAGCCTCCTATGAGTGTCAATCAGTATTTTTACAGAGGGCTGGGAGAGTGGTGGTTAACCTGGTGTATCAGTTCAGAAGTGGTGTGTAAGACAACTTCAGTTGTACTCCTTAATATGAAAGAGTGCAAACTGATGAAATGTTTACAATAATATATATAACCAAATCAAAATTTAGCTCAGGGTACATAATGTAAAATTAATCTATGCTATAATGATAAACCCGGCTGTTGTCAAGTCAATTCTGACTCATGGTGACCCTGTAGGACAGAGTAGAACTGTTCCATAGGGTTTCCAAGGAGTGGCTGGTAGCTTCAAACTGCCTACCTTTTGGTTAGCAGCCAAGCTCTTAACCACTGTGCCACCAACATACAATGAAGGTTTTTTTTTTTTTTTTAATTGTTAGAGTCTGGGCTTAATGCTTTACACACATTACCTCACAGACTTACAGGTATGATAATGTTATCTCTATTTACAAATGAACATACTGAGGCATAGTATGGCCATGCTCTTAACCCATGTGTATTTGATGCCCAAAACTGTCCTCTTTTTTAAAAAAGAATATTTTCTTTCTGTTTTTGTAAAAATATACACAGCCAAAGATTCACTATTTCAACAATTTCTACAGGTACAATTCAGTGACATTAACTATATTCTTCAAGTTGTGCTACCATTATTGCTATCCTTTTCCAAATTATTCCACCACCATTATCTTAAACTCACTGTCCCCTAAGCTTCCCATCCAACCTTTCGAGTTGATGTTGTCAATTTGATCCTATATCGATAATTCCTTACACGAGCACCAGGCTCAAGGAAGACATACGAAGTGACGCTTTTAAGAGTTGAAGGCCATGGAGATAGAGAAGGGAGACATAGGTTCTAAAGCAGGTCTTTAGGGGATAAAGAAGAGATGACTACTTGATTAGAAACTCCTTTAAAGCAAGGGCCTGTTTCATGCTTCTTATGATGTATAGGGCCTATCAGAGTGTTTTGTACAAAGTAGTTACCAAAACTGTATTCTTAATCATCGTGCTACTTCATATCACAGCCATAAATGCAAAGTGGGCTGATGTGTGGAAGCTGCCAAAAGATTATAGTAAGTAAGAGCTCTTAAAACAAATATTTTCTAGTTATTGCTCTTAAAGGTCAAAGTAATATTTGAGTCAGTCAAACTTTTTTATCCCAAAGAACGTAGATCAGACTTTTTGTCAGGCTTTATTGCCCAAAGAGGTATCACTGCCTAATATAGTTGGGTGCAAGGAGGAAATGTGGGTTGTCGTATACTGGAAGTGTGAAACGAAAAAGAGATGGCCATTTCTGAAAGAAGCATATAGTCTCCATATGCTTTAGAATGATATTTGTGGCCTAATTGGAGAGATAGATTGTTCACTTTGTGATAAACTATGGAAGGCAAGGGATATAAAGCCCCATATGAGTGGTGCAGACAAGAGCTCCAGGAGTTGGGGGGTTCAGGCCAGGATAATGGTCAGGGTAGCTTCATGAAGGACTTGGGCCTTGACCTGGACCTTGAAGAGGGGAAATTAGTCAAGTGGTGATGGGGGAGGGGATACACTGTGAGCTGGAGGAAGACAGCAAACACAATCCCAGGGGTAGGAAAGTGCATTTAGATGTCTTGTTAGTTTGCAGAAGGGGCTTTGTCAGGAGTGGTGAGAGGTAAGGTAGTTTGTAGGCAGGTTGTGGAAGAACTGAAATATGAGGCTAAGAAATGGAATCATTCTTCTTTAGAAAATGGAGAATACTTATGTCAGTGACTGTGACATTATGTTTTCAAGAATTAGCTGATATGACTTCCTAAGAGGAAATGAAAGGAATCCCAGTCAACCCTGTATTTTGAATATCGTACCAGATGCTGTGGATGTCTCTCCCATATCCACTTTAGCACTCACCTTGCTTACCTCAAGCACTTGAAGCCATATGAGGGCTTTTCTGCCTGTGGGGATATTCTCTCTACACCCTTGTTCCCCCACTGCTTCCCAACCCCTGGGCGGGCAGAAAATACCTAGGAGTAATATCCTCAGGAGGAGCCCTCAGGATGAAGGCTGGTAGATGTCCCAGCTTCTTTACGCCTGAGTTGAGACAACTCTGAGGTTTGTGTTCTCCACCATCTCTCAGAGTTCCCCAGAGGAGTTAAGCCCTAGCTGCAGGAACTTTCTTGGTAACATGCTATTTATTGGCTGTTTTCCCTCCCTGTCTCCTTTCACACTCCCCTACTGGTATTTCCTGGGATCACCTTCCAACAAAACCATTTTCACTTTTAATCCTTGTCTCAGCGCCTACTTCTGGGAGAACTCAGATTAAGATAGATTTTTTTCAAAGTAACAGACTTTTGTAAGCTATCCAGGACAATTAAAACCATCCCCGCCTCATACACACACATACAAATGCAAAATAAAAAAAATAAGTAAATAAACAAAAATAGATAATTCAGCCACTGCAAGGCATGCATATCTGAGAGGCATGCATAACAGCTTACCTTCATCATCTGTATATAGCCTCAGGGATGCTGAAGTTAGGTTAGAGCCATTCCTAAAGTGAAACAATCCTGAGATGCTGCTAAAAGTGGAAAGAAAAAAGAAATAACATTAAATGAGTACTTACCCCAGAGCTGACACTGAATTAAGTACTTCCCACACATGTCATTTTAAGTTCGGAACCTTGGAAAGTAGATTTTTGCCATATTTTTCAGTTTAAGAAAGCATTACTATAAAATAAGGCCATGGAAGGCAGGGATTATATTTTATCCAGTTTTTAGCACAGAGCCTGGCACGTAGTAGAAGCAACAAAAATGTTTGTTTAGTGAATAAACACATGATATTTAGTATCTTGTCCGCGGTCACAGAACCAGTAATACATAGAGCTGGAGTTACACCTTATTGTGGTACTCAAGGAAAAGGAACCTTCAGTCAACTGCCCAAAACAATACTATTTTGTTGTTGTCCAAACAACACTTTGATATCCAAACAAATTTCCTCTAGATGTCTCTAGAAGAAATAAAGGCTGAGACTTTACACTCTTTTTCCTATGTATTATATAATTTACAGGCAACTGAACAGAATGATAGTGGCACGTTTATTATCATTTCAAACATAAGCACTTTACTGGGACTTTTTAATCAAGCAAATGTTGCATCTTGGTGAAAGATGTAGGCTCTGAAAAAAAAAAAAAGCTGAGTTGAAGAAATAAGGAGAACAAGAAAATCACAAAGATATTTGGCACACAACTGCCCCCGTGATTGTATTATACTACACCTCCTGCCATTTGGGGTATAAGAAGCTATATGCTGCCCATCCTGGGTGGCTCTTCTCTGCTCATTGTCACAATTAATAAAAACTGAAAGAACTAATTCTTGAATGATGGATCCATTGTGGTGGATGATAGGAGTGATAGACGTCCCAAGAGGAAGCAGAGGTCAGAGAATGAGAGGGATTACTCTGGAGAATGGATGCTGCAGAAGGACAAATGTAATTCCCAAATCCTTCATAACTGACACATGTTTGTAACTGGAAACAAATGCACTGCAAATATGAATGCATTCCATCTCACAAGGAAGCAAGTATAAGAACCAAACTGTGAGGCTTAATATTTGTTTCACAAGAGCCTACTCAATGACAGGAAAGTATCAGATATGCTAGCAGAATCTGTGATTTCTTGATTAGGTAATTTTTTGTCTCCTATTCAGATGAAAAAAGAAGATCAAGAAGAATTAATGCATTCAAATTGTGGTGTTGGCAAAGAATATTGAATGTACCATGAACTGCCAGCAGAACAAACAAATCTGTCTTGGAGGAATATAGCTGATAAGTTGCTTAAAAATAAGGATGGCTTCAAACACGTCATTAGTAGGGACCAACTGCTGGAGAAAGATCATGCTTGGTAAAGTAGAGGGTCAGTGAAAAATTAGGGAGACCCTCCACTAGATGGATTGATACAGTGGCTGCAACAATGACCTCAAACATAGCGACACTTGTGAGGATGATACAGTACTGGGCAATGTTATGTTATACATACGGTTCCTGTGAATTGGAGTCAAATTTACAGCACCTAAGAACAACAACAACAACAACAACAACATCCAAATGGCATCCCACCGTCAAAGAGTAAAACAGGCTGTTCTGTAAAAGTAAAAGCAAGGAATTTTATTAAGGCAAGAGATGCAGTTCGAACTGGGAAACATAGGGTACAAAGTACCAAGTGTTCCCACATTCCGAGGGACACGCAAGTTTTTATACAGTGGGGAAGGAGTTTATGGTCACAATCATGGGGGCTTGTGTCTACATATGGCTATAAGACAAAAGCAAATTAAAATCTTACAAGGTTAGCTGATCTATTTTCTAACACAGACTTTCTGGAGTTAACCTAGTACGTGATTTTCTACATATTTACCTACACATCCCCTCCCCCACCCCCCACCCCCGCCCAGGGCAAGCTGAGCAAGCATTCGTCTGAGACCTTTTTGACAAATATTTACTGATGAACATTTCTTTACAAATGACACTTTAGCTCCTCCCATTGTTTGCTGAGGGTGGTTAAAATTTCACAAGAAGCTACGTGTCCTTTTCTATTCTTAGGAAGACAGAAAGGAGGACTTACAATAGGCCAAAGTTTAATTCAAAATTGGAGCTTTGATTCAGGCCTACGTTAGTCATTTTCAATCATGCCAACCAAAAGGTTAAGAACTCAGCTGCTAACCAAAAGGTTGGCAGTTTGAATCCACCAGCCACTCCTTGGAAACCCTATGGAGAAGTTCTACTCTGTCCTATAGGGTCACTATGAGTTGGAATCGACTCAACTGCAATGGGTTTCTTGGGTTGTTCACACAACATCATCTCCAAAGTTTTGTTGAATGGAATTGTAAGTAAAAATTTAAACTTGTGGGCTTAAGACTTATGATGGAATACCCTGTTTAGATTGCTTTATTCTTTTTGCAACTTGAGAAAACAGTACAGTGATTGGTTGAACTGCATGATGACCCAGATTGTCTGAAGGCAAGGCAGACTGGAAGAGGAAAAAAACTAAGCTTAGGTATTGAGTGAAATAACACAGGTTTCTGGGACTCTGCTAGGTACTTTAAATTTCCTGCCTGCATGTTTGTCTCCCCAGTAGAGAAATTGATCTTATGTTCTTAAAGGTGGGTTGAGTGTGTAATGGTTTGGATAACTCACAATTGTATTAGAACTTTTGGTTGTAAAGAGCAAACTCATTCAGGTTACTGTCAGGAATGGCAGCTTGTTTTAATGTGTTGAAAAGATATTATTAAGAACAAAATCTACTCCCAACCCAGAAAACATAGAAGAGAAAGAAAATTTTATAATTGAATAAGCATTAAATGTGAATATGAAGTATCACAGGCAATCTGCTAAAGAGATTGCAAAAACAGAGAGAAAGCTTACTCTTTATGTAGGTAAGTGGATAAAACCCATTACATTCATGCTAATTTTCTAGTATCTCTATGGCAGCATACCTGAGGCTATGCTAATCTCTCCTTCCAGAAATCTGGAAGGTAGGGGAGGATAACCCGAAGTTATATTTTAAGAAAGTGGCCACCAGATCCTTGAGTTAACATCTTAGATTTGCATACTTTCAAAGAGACAGAGAAAGAATTTACAAGTTTTCTGAAGTGAATTCTCAAAGAACAGGGGAAGAGGGGAGCCTTAAGAGAATTAAAATCTTTTATTTTCATTTTAAAAAAATTATTTGAAATGGACTGGTATTGGCTTTTGAATCGGACAATCATATGGTCTACTATGCCAGGAATAACAAATTGAAGAGGAACAGTGTCTCATTCATTGTTAAAAAGAACATTTCAAGACATATCACCTGGGAAGGATGGCAGCTTAGCCAGACACACCATACTGTCCCTCTACAGCAAAGACAAGAGAAACCAAGTGGAACAGATGCAGGTAAGAATCCTGAAACACTGAACATTAACAAGGAAGGATAAAGAATTGAATTGAACACCGATTGAAAGAAAAAATGGAATGAATGCAGCAAAAGAGTTGAGACAAGGAGTGAAGGGCTGTGCCAGCCATCCCAGCTTAATGTGACCAACTTGAGATAAAGCCAGTAGTGACACCAGGTGAGGAGCACAGGAAGGCAACTTTGTGTCATTCCTGTAAGAGACAGAGAAATTGTAAGAATACACCCAGAGAGAAGAAAGGTGAGCAGATTATGATCCAGGTCTGAGGAAGGAAAACACAGAAAGGAGGGTATGAATTCCAGGGATCCTGCCATCCACAGAGCAGGGAGGGAGCCAGGATTCAGCCTCAGGTACACACATGATTGACAGCTTCTGACTCTGGGATGGGTGGCATGCACAAGGCATAAATCAGTGGAATATTGATGGGAGGTCCCCCACCTGACTGGGCTCCAAATGGCCTCCATCCTCGCACTCAGTCAAGGGCAGATCCTGACTGCTGGCTGCAGTGGGTGGGAAGTGCCCAGACACCCACGTTTGCTACACAAAGGAGTGTACTCCCCATTGCCCCATCTTCCTGATCAGAAGCAGTGGAGGGTTCCATACCCCAGCCACCCCACCTAACCAGAGTCCATGATATGAGCCCTCCCTTCCCTCTCACACAGCTCTATCCACTACCCCTCTTATACACCTGAAGAATGGCAATAAGCATGCTTCTATGCACTCTTTTGCCTGCCACCCACCCCCCACCCCTGACCCAGCAAGAGGTGGTGACCACATGACTGTGCATGTACTCTCCTGATACCCATTCCCCTCCTGGCCAGGCAAGGGGTGATGACTCTGTCCCCCACTCACCTGCCACACCCTCCACATCTGCCACCCAATCCACTCAGCTAGTACCACTGCCTGCTCCAGTGTCACTGGTATGATGACAGATGGTGGCTAACACCCGCCCAGCCTACCCTCACCTGCACTGTACAACCAGTGAATAGAGACCACACTCACATTCCCAGCTGCTGCCCCACCCACCCAGAAACAGGTGGTGAGTTCTCCAGTGCTTCCAGACTAGCCACCAAAGTAACTACCCTGTCTGCCCAGATATATCGAAACAAAACAACAAAAAATAGGACAAATCAAACAAATATATAATTAATAAACAAATATAATAATGCCTTAATGCCTTGGAGACAACAGACAATATTAAGTCACATAAAGAAGCAGGACAGGATGGCTCAAGGAAGTGACCAAAATAAAAGGCCAGAAAACCTTCCTGAAGAAGAAATGGTAATGGAAGTACCTGATAAGAATGAAAAAGACTTATATATATGCCCTCCAAGAGATCAAGGAAAACACAGACAAAACTCTAGAAGAATTCAGCAAAACAATAAAAGAACAAAATGACAAAATAAATAATTAGAAACTATACAGAAACAACTAGAAATTCAGAAGATTAACAATAAAATTTCAGAAATAGATAATTTAGTGGAAGGATATCAGAGAAAATTTGAGTCGAAGTAAGACAGAATCAGTGAAATAGAGAACAAATCCCTTTATACTAATTTGAGGAACATTTGGAAAAAAGAATGAAGAAAAACAAAGAAAGCCTAAGAGTTATGTGGGACACTATCAAGAAGAATAATTTATGCATGAATAGGAATGCCAGAACAGGAGGAAACAAAATAAAGCACAGAGATAATCTTGACGATTTCCTTGAGAAAACTTTCCTAATATTGTGAAAGACAGGAAGATATCCACCCAAGAAGCTCGACGAACCCCCATACAGGATTGACCACAAAAGAAAGTCACCAAGACATATCCTAATCAAACTTTTCAAAGACAAAGAAAAAATCCTGAAAGCAGCTTTGGAAAAACTGTCACCTACAAAGGGAAACCAATAAGACTAAGCTCTTATTTCTCTACAGAAACCACGTTGGCAAGAAGGCAATGAGACGACATATGTAAAACTCTGAAAAGAAGAAATTGCCAACTGAAATAACCAGCAAAATTGTTGCTCAAATATGATGGTGAAACTAAGACATTTCCAGACAACAGAAACTAAGGGAATTCATAAAAACCAGACCAAATTTACAAGAAATATTGAAGGGGGTCCTTCAGACAGAGGGTAAACAAAATCAGACAACAACCTGAGATTAAGACACATGACAACATCACTCAGATACCAACCAAGACAAAGGATTCTCAAAAATGAAATAAAGTGACAAGAATGAAAACAGGGAACCAGAGACGCCAATCTGTAAATGACAACAGCTTCAAAATAAAAAGGAGGATTAAATGGCATAGCTACACATTTTCCATATGGAGAGGAAGTCAAGGTGATGTAAAGATATAGCACACTGTTTTAAGCTTAGGAAGATAAGGGTAAATTTCACGGTAACCACAAAGAAAAGTAATAAACCTACTAGCCAAAAGAAAAAAGAAAAAACCATGAAGACTCAATAAACACAAAATAACAACAACGAAGGTGAAAAGAAAATCCATAAACAAAAATAACTCAGAACAGAAAAATAAGTTGAACAAAAAAACTGTCAACACCACAGAAAGCACAACAAAATGACAGTAGTAAATTCATACCTATCAGTAATCATAATGAATATAAATGGGTTAGATATATTAGTCAAGAGATAGTAACAGAATGAACAAAAAAAAAATGACACATTATTATGTTGCCTATAAGACACACACATTAGCCATAAAGACAAGTATAAGGTAAAAATCAAAGAATGGAAAAAAGTATATCAAGCAAACAGTAACCAAAAAAGAGCATGAGTGGTAATATTAATCTATGATAAAACAGACGTTAAGGCAAAATCCAGCATAAGAGACATAGAAGGGCACTATATAATAATTAAAGGGTCAATACACCAAAAGGATATAACCATAGTAAATATTTAAACAGCTAACAAGAGAACTCCAAAATACATAAACAAATGCTAAGTGTATTGAAAAGCAAAATAGACAATTCCATAATAATAGTAGGAGACTTCAACTGATCACTTTCAATGAAGGTCAGAACAACTAGAAAGAAACGCAATAAAGATACAGAAGATCTAAACATCACAATCAAGCAACTTGACCTCATAGACATATACAGAACACTCCACCCAAAGTAGCCCTGTGCACATACTTCTCCAACACTCATGGATCATTCTTCAGAATAGACCATATTTTAGGCCACAAAACAAGCCTGAATAAATTTTAAAATATTGAAATAATACAAAGTAACTTCTCAGATCACAACACTATAAAGAAATCAGTAACAGAAAGAACAAGGAAAGAAATCAAATACATGGAAACTGAATAACACTACGCTTAAAACCACTGGGTAATAAAAGAAAATAAAAATGAAATACAAAATTCTTAGTATCAAAGAAGAATGAAAACACAACATACCAAAACCTTTAGGGTATATCAGTAGTAGTGCTCAGAGGTCAATTTATAACAATAAACAGACTTAAAAAAAGGGGCCCAAATCAATACCTTAACCCTACAACTCTACCAAATAGAAAAAGAATACCAAAAGAAGCCCACAGCATCCAGGAGAAATTAAATAATAAATATTACAGCAGAAATAAAGGAATCAGAAAACAGAAAAATAATCAAAAGAATCAACAACACTAGAAGTAAGTTCTTTGAAAAGATCAACAAAATTGACAAACCACTGGCCAAACTGATAAAAGGAAAGAAGGGGAAGATGCAAATAACCCAAATAAGAAATGGATGAGTGACATTACAACAGAACTAACTGAAATAAACTGGATCATAACAGAATATTGTGAAAAATTATACTCCAACAAATTTGAAAACTTAAAGAAATGGACAAATTTTTAGAAACATAATATTTACCCAAACTAACACAAACTGAGAAAGAACATCTGAACAGACCCATAACAAAAGAAGGAATTGAAGAGGTCATTAAAAAATTTTTTAAAAACTCCCAACAACAAAAGAGCCCTGGCTCAGATGGCTTCATTGGAGAATTCTAACAAACATTCAGAGGAGAATTGACACCAATACTATTCAAACTATTCCAGAATATAGAAACAGAAGGAATACTCCCAGAGTTATTCTATGAAGCCAGCATAACCCTGATATCAAAGCCAGGCAAAACCAAAAAAAAAAAAAAAAAAACCCAAACCAGTTGCCATCAAGTTGATTCTGACTCATAGCAAACCTATAAATTCTCAACAAAATTCTAACCAATAGAATTTAACAGCAAATAATACATCATGACCAAGTGAGATTCATACCAGGTATGCAAGGATGGTTCAACATTAGAAAATTTATCAAAATAACACACCACAAAAATAAAACAAGAATCATGTAATCATCTAAATCAATGCAGAAAAGGCATATGATAAAGTCCAACACCCACTGGCATTTTGCAGATGACATATACGTAAAAAAAATCCCAGACTCCACAAGAAACTTACTGTTCAGCCAAGTGTCGGGGTACAAGCTCAACATACAAAAATTAGTTGGATTGCTATACACCAACAAAGAGAACTTCGAGAAAGAAATCAGGGAAACAATACCATTTATAATAGCCCTCAAAAGGGTAAAATACTTAGTAATAAATCTAACTAAAGACATAAAGGATTTATACAAAGAAAACTACAAAACACTACTACAAGAAATCAAAAGATACCTACATAAATGGAAAAATATATCATGCTCATGGATAGGAAAACTTAACACTGTGAAAATGTCAATACTACCCAAACTGATCTACAAATAAAATTCATTTCCAATCCAAATTCCAACAACATTCTTTACTGAGATGGAAAAACTAATCACCAACTTTATATGGAAAGGAAAGAGGCTCCAGGAGAGCAAAGCATTATTGAAGAAGAACAAAATAGGGGGCTTCACACTCCCTGATCTCAGAACCTACTATACAGCCAGGGTAGTCAAAACAGCCTGTTACTGATATAATAACAGACACATGGACCAATGGAACAGAATTGAGAACCCAGAAGTAAACCCATCCACCTATGGACAGCTGAACTTTGACAAAGGGTCAAAGTTCATTAAATGGGAACTAGACAGTCTCTTTAAAAAATGGTGCTGGCAAAAATGGATATCCTCCTACCACACACAAAAACTAACTCAAAATGGATCAAAACCTAAAACTATAAAAATCACGGAAGAAAAAATAGGGACAACTCTAGAGGCCCTAATATATGGCACAAATAGAATAACAAACATAGCTAAAAATGCACAAACAGCAGAAGATAAACTAGACAACTGGGATCTCCTAAAAATTAAACACTTATATTCATCAAAAGACTTCACCAAAAGAGTAAAAAGAGAAGGTACAGGCTGGGAAAAATCTGGGGGTATGACATCCAACAAGGGCCTAATCTCTAAAATTCATAGACTACTTCAACACTTCAACAACAAAAAGACAACCCAATTTAAAAAATGGGCAAGGAACATGAACAGACACCTCACCAAAGAAGACATTCAGGCGGCTAAAAACACATGAAGAGATGCTCATGATCTTTAGCCATTAAAAAGAGATGCAAATCAAAACTACAATGAGATACCATCTCACACTGGCAATAATGGCACTGATCAAAAAAACAGAAAACAACAAATGGTGACAAAGTTGTGGGGGACATTGGAACTCTTATACACTGCTGGTGCGAATGTAAGATGGTACAACCACTATGGGAAACAGTATGGCACTTCTTCAAAAAGCTAGAAAAAAAAAAAATACCATATGCTCCAGCAGTCCCACTCCTAGGTATATATCTTAGAGAAATAAGAGCCATGACAAGAATAGATATATGTACATCCAAGTTCATTGCACCATTATTCACAGTGAAAAGATGGAAATAACCTAAGTGCCCATCAACAGATGAATGAATAAACAAACTGTGGCACATACAGGCAATAGAATACTATGCAACAATAAAGAATAATGATGAATCAAGAGACATCTCACAACATGGATGAATCAGGAGGACATTATGGAGTGAAATAAATCAATCACAAAAGGTCAAATATTGTATGAGACCACTATTATAAATAGTCAAGAAAAGGTTTACACACAGAAAGAAACATTTGTTGATGGTTACTAGGGATGGGAGGGAGGGAAAAATCCATAACTAGAAAGTAGACACATGTTAACTTTGGTGAAGGAAAAGGCAGTATACAATATCGGGAAGTCAGCTCAACAAGACCAAAGCAAGGGAAGACACTGAAAGTTTCATGAGAATAAAAGTCAATAACAATAAATACTGTAACATATAATATAACATTAATAACAATAATTTATGTGTGGATACATAGGTATGCATGCTGAATAGTCATGGGAGGGCGAATGGGAGTGCACTTAAGTGCATATATAGGTTTGGATATTTCTACATACATATTTTTATGTGCTGCATGTATATTCATATACATAATAGAGCACACAAGGGGTACAGTCATGGAAACATACTAGACATAACCAAACACCTCACGAGACTGAGTTACTGGGCTTGAAGCCTAAGGACCATAGTCTTGGGGGACATCTAGGTTGATCGGCATAACATAGTTCATAAAGACAACTGTCTACATCTTACTTTTGTGAGTAGCATCTGGAGTCTTAAAAGCTTTCGAGCAGCCATCTAAGATACAACTATTGATCTCTTTCCATCCTGAGCAAGGGAGAGTGGAGAAAACCAAAGACTCAAGAAAACAATTAGTACAAAGGACTAATGGACCACAGGAACCACAGCCTCCACTAGCCTGATACCAGAAGAACTAGCTGGTGCCCAGCTACTACTCCTGACTGCTCTGACCAGGATCACAATAGAAAGGCCCAGTTAGAGTGGGGAAAAAAATGTAGGACAAAATTCAAATTAAAAAAAAAAAAGGACCAGATTTACTGGTCTGAGACTGGAGGAACCCCCAAGACTATCACCCTTAGACACCTTCTAATTTGGAACTGAAGCCATTCCTGGAGATTACCTTTCAGCCAAAGTACAAATGGACCTATAAAGTGAACAATAACACTAGTGAGTATTCCTTGGAACAATGATCTGTATGAGACTAAAAGGGCAACATCTGATCAAATGCAAAGATGAGAAGGCAGAAAGCGAAAACAGATGAATGGAAATGGGGAACTTGGTAAGAATGCAGAGAGTACTGAAACATTGCAGGGTTTGTGACCAATGTCACCGAACAATTTGTGTATAAACTATTGAATGGGAAACTAATTTGCTGTGTAAATCTTGGCCTAAAGCACAATAAATAAAAATAAATAAATAAAAGACTAAGAAAACAGACATTTCAAGGTCTATCCTGAAGTACAATGCTGTCAGTGATGGGATAATATCCAAGGATAATATACAAGGAAGACCGGTTAGTACAACTATTATTCAAAATTACGCAGCAACCACGAAAGCCAAAAATGAATAAATTGAAGATTTTTACAAACTTCTGCAGTTTGAAATTGATCAAACATGCAATCAAGATGCATTGATAATTGTGATTGAATTGTGAAAGCTGGAAAGAAAGAAGGATCAGTAGTTGGAAAATACGGCTTCTGTGGTTGAAACAACTCCAGAGATCTCATGATAGAATTATGCCAGACCAAGGACCTATTCATTGGAAATACATATTTCAACAACATAAACGGTGACTAAACACAAGGATCTTGAGAGATGGAATGTGGAAAGAGATGATGGAGAAGCTCAATATTATCAATCAGAACAGGGCCAGGGCTGACTGTGGAACAGACCATCCATTGCTCATATACAAGTTCAAGATGAAGATGAAGAAAATTGAAATAAGTCCATGAGAGTCAGGAAAGGTGTGCATCAGTGTTCTACCCTTTCACCATGCCTATTCAATCTTTATCCTGAGCAAATAATCCAAGAATGTGGACTATGTGAAAAAGAACAGGGCATCAAGATTGGAGGAAGACTCATTAACAACCTGTGTTATGCTGATGTCACAACCTTGGTTGCTGAAAGTGAAGAGGACTTGAAGCACTTATGAAGATCAAAGACCACAGCCTTCAGTATGGATTACACCTTTACATAAAGAAAACAAAAATCCTCACAACTGGACCAATAAGCCATATCATGATAAATGGAGAAAAGACTGAAGTTGTAAAGGATTTCATTTTACTTGGATCTGCAATCAACACCCAAGGAAGCAGCAGTCAAGAAATCAAAAGACACATTGCACTGGGCAAATCTCCTTCAAAGGATCTCTTTAAAGTGTTGAAAAGCAGAAATGTCACCTTGAAAACTAAGGTGCCCCTGACCGAAGCCATGGTGTTTTCAATTGCCTCATATGCATGTGAAAACTGGACAAAGAATAAGGAAGACTGAAGAAGAATTGACCCCTTTGAATTGTGGTGTTGGAGAAGAATATTGACTATACCACCGACTGCTAAAAGAACAAACAAATCTGTCTTGGAAGAAGTGCAACCAGAATGCTCCTTAGAAGCAGGAATGATGAGACTACATCTCACATACTTTGGACATGTTGTCAGGAGGGATCAGTCCCTGGAGAAGGACATGCCTGGTAAAGTAGAGGGTCGGTGAAAAAGAGGAAGACCTTTGTCATGGATTGAATTATGTACCCCAAAAATGTGTGTATCAATTTGGCTGGGCCATGATTCCCAGTATTGTGTGATTTTCCTGTATGTTGTAAATCCTGCCTCTATGATGTTAATGAGGGAGGATGGACGACAGTTGTGTTAGTGAGGCAGGGCTCAGGCTACGAGATTAGATTGTGTCTTGAGGCAATCTCTTGAGCTATAAAAGAAAGAAGTGAGCAGAGAGACAAGGGGACCTCATACCACCAAGAAAGCAGTGCAGGGAGCAGAGCTCGTCCTTTGGACCCGGGATTCCTGTGCAGAGAAGCTCCTAGTCCTGGGGAAGATTGATGAAAAGGCTGACAGAGACAGAAAGCCTTCCCCTGGAGCTGACACCCTGAATTTGGACTTTTAGCCTACTTTACCGTGAAGAAATAAACTTCTCTTTGTTAAAGCCATCCGCTTGTAGCATTTCTGTTATAGCAGCACTAGGTAACTAAGACAACCCTTTACCAGATGGATTGACACAGTGGCTGCAACAATGGGCTCGAGAAGAACAATGATTGTGAGGATAACAAAGGACTGGGTACTGTCGTATTCTGTTCTACATAGGGTTGCTATGAGTTGGAACCAACTCGACGGCACCTAACAACAACAAAATCATTCGTTATTGCAAGTGTAGGTGTGAATTTTTGCTTCAGTTCTTTTCAGCTTGTAAATGCTGAATGTGTTCTTCCCTTCTGGTTTTCTAACTCCAGGTCTTTACACATTTCATTACAATGCTTTGTCTTCTTGAGCCGCCCTTTGAAATTTCCTATACAGCTGTTGTACTTCATTATTCCTTCTTTTCGTTTTAGCTACTCAACAATCAAGAGTTTCTTCTGACATCCATTTTTGTCCTTTCTTTCCTGTCCTTTTAATGAACTCTTGCATTCTTCAAGTTAGATGTTCTTGATGTCATTCCAAACTCATTTGATCTTCAATCACTATTGTTCAATGTGTCAAATCTATTCTTGAGATGGTCTGTAAATTCAGGTGGGATACAGTCAGGGTCTTACTTTGGCTGTTATGGACTTGTTTTAATTTTCTTCAGGTTCAATTTGAACTTGCATATCAGCAACTGATGGTCTCTCCACTATTTGGCCCTGGCCTCGTTTCGACTGTTGATATTGAGCGTTTCCATCATCTCTTTCCACAGATGTAGTCTATTAGATTCCTGTGAATTCCATCTCACAAGGCACACACGTATAGTCGTCATTCATGTTTAAAGACGTTTACTTGTGTTTTATTGACTATGCAAAGGCATTCAACTGTGTGGATCATAACAAATTACGGACATTTTCATGAATGGGAATTCCAGAACACTTAATTGTGCTCATGCAGAACCTGTGCATAGACAAGGAGGCATTCGTTCAAACAGAACTGGAGGATAATGAGTGGTTTAAAATCAGGAAAGATGTGCATCAGGGCTGTATCCTTTGACCATATTTATTCAGTCTGAATGCTAAGAAAATAACTCGAGAAGCTGATCTATATGAAGAAGTACGCGGCATCAAGTTTGGAGGGAAGATTCATCAACAACCTGCAATACGCAGATGATACAACCTTGCTTGCTGAAAGCAAAGAGAACTTGAAGCACTTACTGATGAAGATGAAAGATGACATCCTTCAGTATGGATTACACCTCAACATAAAGAAAACAAAAACCCTCACGAGTGGTCAAATAAGTAACATCTTAATAAATGGAGAAACGGCTGAAGTTGTCAAGGATTTCATTTTACTTGGATCCATAATCAATGCCCATGGAAACAGCAGTCAAGAAGTCAAATTTGCTTGGACAAATCTGTCGCATAAGGCCTCTTTCAATTGTTAAAAAGCAAATAGGTCACTTAGAGGACTAAGGTGCACCTGACCCAAGTCATGATATTTTCGATTGCCTTGTATGAATGTGAAGCTGGACAATGAATAAAGATGACCACAGAAAAATTGATGCCTTTGCATTATGGTGTTAGTGAAGAACTGCCAGAGGAACAAACAAATCTGTCTTTAATGTAGCACAGCCAGAATACTCCTTGGGAGCAAGGATGGCTAGACTTTGTTTCATGTACTTTGGACATGTTATCAGGAGGGAGCAGTCCCTAAAGGACATCATGCTTGGTAAAGTAGAGGGTCAGCAACAAAAAAGGATGAGATTGATTGACCCAATGGCTGTAACAATGGGCTCAACCATACAGTGAAAGTGAGGATGGCACAGGACCGGGCAGTGTTTTGTTTTGTTATACATGTGATTGCTATGAGTCAGAACCAACTTGACAGCACCTAACAATAATATTTTCTATTTCTTTTTTTTTTTGTGTATTTAGGAAGGATACGCTTGCAAATGAAAAAAGACTAATCCCTGGCAGAACTTGAAGTAGCCCAGAAATGTCACTGAAACTAGGTTTCCTGACAGGGAACTGAAGTATAGTCATTCTTTCTGTAAAGTACTTTCTGTGCTCTTCTGGCACTCCATCATCAACGTATTTCAGATCGTTTTTGTTTCTACTCTCTATAGTGTTTCTTTACCTTTTCCTTCTGTTAACTTGTTGCCTTCTGCTTCGTGCTGAGAATCAACACCACTCACACTGCCAACTCTCTAAATTAATGCAGCTTTACTATCCCGTTGTCTTCAGCAACCTAACATAACATTATTTTAGGAGACTCTCATCCTAGAACATAAAAGTTGCAAATGACCTTATTGCTCATGCCAATAACTTCCTGAGAGATCCATCAATTCTTCGGTTGAAAGCATCAAACAGTAGTTTATAAACTCCCTTCAACATCCTCACCTAGCTGTGTCCACCAATTTTAATCATAATTCTTAAAAAACCAGTTGCTGTGGAATTGACTCAGACTTATGGCGACCCTATATGTGTCAGAGTAGAACTGTGCTTCGCAGAGTTTCTTTTTTTAAATAATTTTTATTGTGCTTTAAGTGAACGTTTACAAATCAAGTCAGTCTCTCACATATAAACTTATATACACCTTACTACATACTCCCATTTACTCTCCCCGTAATTTTTTAATGAGTCAGCCCTCTCCTTCCAGTCTCTCCTTTTGTGACCGTTTTGCCAGTTTCTAACCCCCTCCACCCTCCCATCTCCCCTCCAGACAGGAGATGCCAACACAGTCTCAAGTGGCCACCTGATACAAGTAGTTCACTCATCATCAGCATCTCTCTCCAACCCATTGTCCAGTCTATTCCATGTCTGATGAGTTGTCTTTGGGAATGGTTACTGTCCTGGGCCAAGAGAAGGTTTGGGGACCATGACCGCTGGGATTCTTCTAGTCTCAGTCAGACCATTAAGTATGGTCTTTTTATGAGAATTTCGGGTCTGCATCCCACTGTTCTCCTGCTCCCTCACGGATTCTCTGTTGTGCTCCCTGTCAGGGCAGTCATCAGTTGTGGCCGGGCACCATCTAGTTCTTCTGGTCTCAGGATGATGTAAGTCTCTGGTTCATGTGGCCCTTTCTGTCTCTTGGGCTCATAATTATCTTGTGACCTTGGTGTTCTTCATTCTCCTTTGATCCAGGTAGGTTCAACCAATTGATGCATCTTAGATGGCTGCTTGTTAGCATTTAAGACCCCAGATGCCACACTTCAAAGTGGGATGCAGAATGTTTTCTGAATAGAATTTATTTTGCCAATTGACTTAGAAGTCCCCTGAAGCCATAGTCCACAAACCCCTGCCCTTGCTCCGCTGACCTTCAAAGGATTCAGTTCATCCAGGAAACTTCTTTGCTTTTGATCCAGTCCAGTTGAGCTGACCTTCCCTATATTGAGTATTTTCCTTCCCTTCACCTAAAGTAGTTCTTATCTACTATCTAATCAGTAAATAACCCTCTCCCTCCCTCCCTCCCTCCCTCCCTCCCCCTTCTCATAACCACAAAAGAATGTGTTTTTCTCGGTTTAAACTATTTCTCAAGATCTTATAATAGTGGTCTTATACAATATTTGTCCTTTTGCAGCTGACTAATTTCACTCAGCATAACGCCTTCCAGGTTCTTCCATGTTATGAAATGTTTCACAGATTCATCACCGTTCTTTATTGATGCGTAGTATTCCATTGTGTGAATATACCATGATTTATTTATCCATTCATCTGTTGATGGACACCTTGGTTGCTTCCAGCTTTTTGCTATTGTAAACAGTGCTGCAATCTTATCTTTTACTAAATTTTTATTGTGCTCGTAAGTGAAAGTTTACAAATCAAGTCAGTCTCTCATACAAAAACTTATATACACCCTGCTATATACTCCTAGTTGCTCTCCCCCTAATGAGACAGCACATTCCTTCTCTCCACCCTCTATTTCTGTGTCCATTCAGCCAGCTTCTGTTCCCCTCGGCCTTCACATCTCTCCTCCAGACAGGTGCTGCCCGCATACTCTCATGTGTCTACTTGATCCAAAGGCTCACTCCTCACCAGTATCATTTTCTATCTTATAAAATCCAGTCCAGTCCAGCCCAATTCCTGTCTGAAGAGTGGGCTTTGGGAATGGCTCCTGTCTTGGACTAACAGGTCTGGGGACCATGACCTCCAGGGACCTTCTAGTCTCAGTCAGACCATTAAGTCTAGTCTTTTTACTAGAATTTGAGGTCTGCATCCCACTGTTCTCCTGCTCCTTCAAGGATCCTCTGTGTGTTCCCTGTCATGGCAGTCATCGGTTGTAGCCAGGCACTGTCTAGTTCTCCTGGTCTCAGGCTCATGGAGTCTCTGATTTATGTGGCCCTTTCTGTCTCTTGGGCTCAAAATTACCTTGTGTCTTTGGTGTTCTTCATTCTCCTTTGCTCCATGTGAGTTAAGACCAATTGATGCATCTTAGATGGCTGCTTGCTAGCATTTAAGACCCCAGATGCCACTCTCCAAAATGGGATGCCAAATGTTTCCTTAATAGATTTTGTTATACCAATTGACCTAGATGTCCCCTGAAACCATGGTTCCCAGACCCCCGCCTCTGCTGCGCTGGCCTTCAAAGCGTTCAGTTTATTCCAGAAATTTCTTTGCTTTTGGTTTAGTCCAGTCGTGCTGACCTCTCCTGTACTGTGTGTTGTCTTTCCCTTCGCCTACATTAGTTCTTGTCTACTATGTAATTAATGAATCCCCCTCTCCCTTCTTTTAACCATTAAAGAATATTTTCTTCTCTATTTAAACTATTTCTTGAGTTCTTATAATAGCGGTCTCATACAATATTTGTCCTTTTGCAACTAACTAATTTCACTCAGTATAATGCCTTCCAGATTCCTCCACGTTATGAAATGTTTCACGGATTCATCATTGTTCTTTATCGATGTGTAGTATTCCATTGTGTGACTATACCATAATTTATTAATCCATTCACCCATCGATGGGCACCTCGGTTGCTTCCACATTTTTGCTATTGTAAACAGTGCTGCCGTGAACATGGGTGTGCATATATCTGTTCAAGAAAAGGCTCTTATTTCTCTAGGATAGACTCAATGGCGAGAGGTATATTCCAAGGAGTGGGATTTCTGGATCCTATGGTAACTCTATTTCTAATGTTTTAAGGAAGCACCAAATCGATTTCCAAAGTGGTTGTACCATTTTACATTCCCACCAGCAATGTATAAGTGTTCCAGTCTCTCCACAACCTCTCCAACATTTATTATTTTGTGTTTTTTGGATTAATGCCAGCCTTGTTGGAGTGAGATAGAATCTCATTGTAGTTTTGATTTGCATTTCTCTAATAGCTAATGATCGTGAACATTTCCTCATATATCTGTTAGCTACCTGAATGTCTTCTTTAGTGAAGTGCCTATTCATATCCTTTGCCCATTTTTTAATTGGGTTGTCTTTTTGTTGTTGAGTTTTTGCAGTATCATGTAGATTTTTAGAGATCAGACGCTGATTGGAAATGTCATAGCTAAAAACTTTTTCGCAATATGTAGATAATCTTTTTACCCTTTTGGTGAAGTCTTTGGATGAGCATAGGTGTTTGACTTTTAGGAGCTCCCAGTTATCTAATTTCTCTTGGGTGTTTGTACATTTCTAGTAACGGTTCGTATACTGTTTATGCCATGTATTAGGGCTCCCAGTGTTGTCTCTATTTTTTCTTCCCTGGTCTTTACCTTTCTAGATTTTATATTTAGGTCTTTGATCCATTTTGAGTTCATTTTTTGTGCATGGTGTGAGGTACAGGTCTTGTTTCATTTTTTTGCAGATGGATATCCAGTTATGCCAGCACCATTTGTTAAAGAGGCTGTCTTTTCCCCATTTAACAGATTTTGGGTCTTTATCAAATATCAGCTGCTCATATGTGGGTGGATTTATGTCTGGATTCTCAATTCTGGTCCATTGAACTATGTATCTGTTGTTGTACCAGTACCAGTCTCTTTTGACTACAGTGGCAGTATAATATGTTCTAAAATCAGGTAGTGTGAGATCTCCTACTTTGTTCTTCTTTTTCAGTAATGCTTTACTTATCCAGGGACTCTTTCCCCTCCATATGAAGTTGGTGATTTGTTTCTCCATCTCATTGAAATATGTCACTGGTATTTGGACCAGGATTGCATTATATCTATAGATCACGTTGGGCAGAATCAACATTTTTACAATGTTGAGTCTTCCTATCCACAAGCAAGGTGTGTTTTTCCACTTGTGTATGTCTCTTTTGGTTTCTTGCAGTACTGTCTTGTAGTTTTCTTTGTATAGGTCTTTTACATCTCTGGTTAGATTTATTTCTAAATATTTTATCTTCTTAGGGGCTATTGTAAACAGTATTGATTTGGTGATTTCCTCTTCGATGTTCTTTTTGTTGGTGTAGAGGAATCCAACTGATTTTTGTATGTTTATCTTGTATCTTGATACTCTGCTAAACTCTTCTATTAGTTTCAGTAATTTTGTTGAGGATTCTTCAGGTTTTTCTGTGTATAAGATCATGTCATCTGCAAACAGAGATAATTTTACTTCTTGTTTGCCAGTTTGGATGCCCTTTATTTCTTTGTCTGGCCTAAAGCTCTGCCTAGGGTCTCCAGCACAATGTTGAATAAGAGAGGTGATAAAGGGCATCCTCGTCTGGTTCCTGTTCTCGAGGGGAATGCTTTTAGTCTCTCTTTGTTTAGGATGATGTTGACGGTTGGCTTTGTATAAATCCCCTTTATAATGTTTAGGAATTTTCCTTCTATTCTTATTTTGCTGAGAGTTTTTATCAAGAATGGGTGTTGAACTTTGTCAAATGCCTTTTCTGCATCAATTGATAAAATCATGTGTTTCTTGTCTTTTATTTATGTGATAAAAGGATGGATTACATTAATTGTTTTTCTAGTGTTGAACCATCCCTGCATACCTGGTATGAATCTCACTTGGTCGTGGTGAATTATTTCTTTGATATGTTGTTGAATTCTATTAGCTAGAATTTTGTTGAGGATTTTTGCATCTAAGTTCATGAGGGATATTGGTCTGTAATTTTCTTTTTTTGTGGAGTCTTTTTTTGACTTTTGTATCAGGGTTATGCTGGCTTCATAGAATGAGTTTGGGAGTATTCCATCCTTTTCTATGCTCTGGAATACCTGTAGTAGTGGTGGTGTTAACTCTTCTTTGAAAGTTTAGTGGAATTCTCCAGTGAAGCCATCAGGGCCAGGGCTTTTCTTTTTGGGGAGTTTTTTAAATTACTTTTTCAGTCTCTTCTTTTGTTATGGGTTTATTTAGTTGTTCTGCCTCTCTTTGTGTTAGTTTAGGTAGGTAGTGTGTTTCTAAAAATTTGTCCATTTCCTCTAGGTTTTCAAATTTGTTAGAGTACAACTTTTTGTAGTTACTCTGTTATGATTCTTTTAATTTCAGTTGGGTCTGTTGTGATATCTCCCATTTCATTTCTTATCTGAGTTATTTGCTTTATCTCCCGTTTTTCTTTTGTCAGTTTGGCCAATGGCTTATCAATTTTGTTAATCTTTTCAAAAAATGAGCTTTTGGTCTTGTTAACTCTTTCAATTGTTTTTTTCTTCTCTATTTCATTTAATTCTGTCCTAATTTTTATTATTTGCTTTCTTCCGGTGACTGAGGGCTTCTTTTGTTGCTCTCTTTCTATTTATTCAAGTTGTAGGGATAATTCTTTGATTTTGGCCCTCTCTTCTTTTTGTATGTGTGCATTTATTGATATAAATTGACCTCTGAGCACTGCTTTCGCTGTGTCCCAAAAGTTCTGATAGGAAGTGTTTTCATTCTCATTGGATTTTATGAATTTCTTTATTCCATCCTTAATTTGTTGTATAATCTAATCTTGTTTCAGCAAAGTGTTGTTCAGTTTCCATGTGTTTGATTTCTTTTCCCTGATTTTTTCTGTTATTGACTTCTAGTTTTACACCTTTGTGTTCAGAGGAGATGCTTTGTAATAGTTCAATGTTCTGGATTCTGTTAAGGCTTGCTTTATGGCCTAATACGTGGTCTATTCTAGAGAATGTTCCATGTGCGTTGGAAAAGGAAGTATATTTGGATGCTGTTGATGGAGTGTCCTGTATATGTCTATGAGGTGAAGGTGGTTAATGTGGCATTTAGGTCTTCTGTGTCTTTATCGAGCTTCTTTCTGGATGTTCCGTCCTTCACTGGAAGTGGTATGTTGAAGTCTCCTACTATTATTGTGGAGCTATCTATCTCACTTTTTTTTTTCTATCTATCTCACTTTTCAACGCTGTCAGAGTTTGTTTTATGTATCTTGAAGCTGTGTCATTAGGTACATAAATATTTAATATGGTAAAATCCTCCTGGTATATTGTCCCTTTAATCATATACAGTGTCCTTCCTTATCCTTTGTGGTAGATTTAAGTTTGAAGTCTGTTTTGTCAGAAATTACTATAGCCACTCCTGCTCTTTTTTGATTGTTGCTTGCTTGGTATATTTTTTCCATCCTTTGAGTTTATTTTGTTTGTGTCTTTATGTCTAAGGTGTGTCTCTTGTAGGCAGCATATAGACGGATCATGCTTTTTTTATCCATTCTGCAACTCTCTGACTCTTTATTGGTGCATTTAGTCCATTTACATTCAGCATGTTTATAGATAGGTATGAGTTTAGTGCTGTCATTTTGATGCCTTTTTTTTGGTGTGTTATTGACAGTTTCGTTTTTCTGCTTATTTTTTTGTAGTTTTTCTTTGTAAATTGTGTATTCCTTTTTTTAATTGTACTTGATTTTGTTTTTGCTGAGTCGTTATGTTTTTCTTGTATTTTATTTTGATGTGTAGGATTGTTGGTCTTCTTTGTCGTTACCTTTATATTTACCCCTATTTTTCTAAGTTTAAACCTAACTTGTTTCTCCCTATATTGCCTTGATTTCCTCTCCATGTGGAAGATCTATGGCTACTTTATTTAGTCCGTTTTTATTGATTTAATGTAGTCTTTAAATAATGACGTCACTGATTCCCTGTTTTGAGCATTTTTTTCTAAATCTTGATTTATTTTTGTGATTTCCCCATCTGGGTCGATATCTGGTTGCTCTATCCTATGTTCTAGCATTAGGTTGATATCTGATATTATTGATTTTCTAACCAGAGAATTCCCATTAGTATTTCCTGTAGTTTTGGTTTGGTTTTTGCAAATTCCGTAAGCTTCTGTTTATCTGGAAATGTCTTAATTTCAACTTCATATTTAAGAGACAATTTTGCTGGATAAATGATTCTTGGCTGGCAATTTTTCTACTTCAATGCTCTCTGTATGTTATCCCATTGTCTTCTTGCCTGCATGGTTTCTGCCGAGTAGTCTGAACTTACTGAATCTCCTTTGTAGGTGACTTTTCACTTATCCCTGGCCGCTCTTCAAATTTTCTCTTTATCTTTGGTTTTGGCAAGTTTGATTATAATATGTCTTGGTGACTTCCTTTTGGGATCTACCTTGTATGGGGTTCAATGAGCATCTTGGATGGATATCCTTTCATCTTTCATTATGTCAGGGAAGTTTTCTGCCAAGAAATCTTCAACAATTCTCTCTGTATTTTCTGTTATCTCTTCCTGTTCTGGTGTTCCAATCACTCACAAGTTATTCATCTTGATAGAGTCCCACATGATTCTTAGGGTTTCATCATTTCTTAAAATTCTTCTATCTGATTTTTTTGAATATGTTGTTGCCAAGCTTTTTATCTTCAATCTCACTAATTCTGCCTTCCAATTCCTCAATTCTGCTCCTCTGACTTTCTATTGAGTTGTCTAATCCTGTAATTTTATTGTTAATTTCTGAATTTCTGATTGCTGTTTCTCTATGGATTCTTGCAGCTTGTTATTTTTTTCATTATGTTCTTGAATAATCTTTTTTAATTTCTTCCACTGCTTTATCTGTGTGTTTCTTGGCTTGTGCTGCGTTTTGCCTGATCTTGTTCCTGATATCTTCAAGAGTTCTGTATATTAATCTTTTGTATTCTACATCTGGTAATTCCAGGAATACATCTTCATCCAGGACAGTCCTTGATTCTTTGTTTTGGGAGTTTGTTGCAGCAATCATGGTCAGCTTCTTTATGTGATTTGATATCGACTGTTTTGTCCTAGCCATCGATAAGTTATTGTATTAATTTATTTTATGTTTGCTCACTGTGTCCTAGTGTCTTGCTTTGTTTTGTTTTGATATACCCAAATAGGCTACTAGAGTGAGTTTACTTGACTATTGGAGCCTTTGAAGCACTAATGTCCTGTTACTGGATGGCTAGAGCTGTTACTAGGTATATGAGCCTAGAAGTCCATTCACTATTCTTGTATAGATTCAGCTCAGGTGTCCTGATAGTTGGTCACCTAGTGAGTGGTGTAGGCTCTCACCTATTATCTTAGAGGAGCAGTAGTGATTGGTGTATGCACAGGTTTCTGGTAGCAGCAGGGGGGTCACACTCTGAGGAGGGCAGGGGGCTGCCAACCTTCCCCTGAGTGTCTGTGAGGAAGGCAGGTCCCTGTTCTCTAGAGCACTCTGGTGGGTGGGCTCTGCAGCTGTACCATAGGCACCCAATGCTTTTACCTGTAAGGACTGGCAGGCACCACTTATCCTTGGAGACCTTTCACGTGTGGCTAGGTGGCATGGTTGTATCCACCAGTCCTTAGGCCCCTGCTGTGGGTAGGCGAAGGCCTTGTTTAATAGGCAGAGTGGTATCAAATGTCCAAAACCTCCCTCTCCACCACACAGCTGAAACAGTTACAGTCAGGCTTCAAACAGATTCACCCTTGCAATATAATAGCTAGGTCCTATCTGGTGTAGTGGAGCCACCTGGATCCATGCAGGGGTGAAAGACAAAGTCTGTGGATCATTTGTGCCTGGACTGGAGCCACTTCTGTTCTGAGTTTCCAGATTAGGGGGGTTGGCAGAGTATTTTTCACCCATTTGCTAATTTGTTCCTTCTCCAAGGCCAAGAGAATGGCTCAGGAAGTGCAGCAGGATCTATCTCAGACCCAGGGAAATAAACTGTTAATGAAGCCGGCTGGGGCAGGGGGAGGAGGGATCAGATAGATAGGAGAAAGTTCTTTCAAAAGGAGGAGCTATTAGATCCATGTGCTAAATTAGACAAAATCACTTATCTTGTGCTGAGAGTGCTGTTTTATCTCAGATTCCAGAGGCATGTGTAGCCTGTGTGTGCTGGCTGGGTCCCTGCTGAGATCACCCCAGGGGGTCAGGGCTACATCCTGCACTTGCCTTCGTTCACTGAAGCTTCTGCATCCTAAATGCCAGGCCCCGCCTCACTGCAGATACACCACAGGGTCAGGGTTGTACCATTTTGCTTGCCTTCTTTTGTTTAAGCAGCTGTGTCCCCAAAAACTACCAGCAGCCCCACCGCAGTCACGCCAAGGAACTGGGGCTGATGTGCTGCTGTGGGCTTGGCAATTCCTCACTGCTTCTGCACCGTCTCTCTGCCATCACTCAGTCTGATTTCTTAACTTTGTTTTTGATGCTCAGGGTTCCTAGCTTGTCATATATATAATCGATTCACTTGTTTTTTCAGGTCTTTGTTGTAAGAGGGATCACAGGAAGCATCTGACTATTCTTGGCCCCACCTCCTCCACAGGATTTCTAGCAGAAGATTTTTTAGTAGTAGATCACCAAGCCTTTCTTTCAAGGTACCTCTGGGTGACTCAGACTGCCAACCTTTTGGTGAGCAACCAAGCATGTTAACCGTTTGCCTAATCAAAGACCCTTCCCACTGAAAGAACCCACCTTAAAGCAGTCTTCAAATTGTCAATAAACATCCTGACTTTGCCTTTCCTCCTCTGAGATGTTATTATGACTCCATTGAGGTGGTATTCTCTCTGGTTAGGTTTACGATAAAGTCAAATTTGTTTTGACAGGTTGTTTTGGTGATCTTTTAGGGAGCCACCATTGGATAATGCATTTGTGTATTGCATTTTCTGTGTCTTTCTGCTTCAGTTTCCTTTACTCACTGCCCATTTCTGAAATTTTAAGTTCAAAATTCTTGAAGTGTGAGAGTTTGACAAGTTTGATTAATTCCTGTTATCCCTGTTGGGCAAAGCTGATGTACAAGGCCACTTTAAGGCCTGATGGTCAGCTCCGGGATTTACTTACTACTTTTGGGTCAGCTCTCTCTCCTCATCCAAAAGATGAAGTTGGGTAGTGAAGACTTGTGGGAGTGGAAACTTCTTATATGTGCTCCACAACAAGGCTGCTACCAGTGTACACTGTGGCCAGACCTTTGTTCCACCAAATTGACCATGAATGCACTAGCCATCCCTGGGCTCCAGAAAAGAATGCCATTCTCTGCTCAGTCACATAATCTGCGAAAGAGGTCTCAAGGCAGTGTTATCTGGACCCCAGTGATGAGAGTGAGGTGAAGTTGCTTTTCCAGGCTCTATGCACAGCAGTGCCCACACCCTGCTTTCCACAGGGCTCAGACATTGGCCAAATGGACTGGTCCTCCATATCATATACATGATATGCAGAATCACCTCTTCTCTCCAACTACAAAGGGCTTTCTCACTAGATCAAGCTCATAATGAGGTCCTCCTTCAGGATAAGTTCCCTCCCAGGAGGCTTCCCAACCTTCGCACAAATAAGGTGCTGGAGGAAAACCCCTCTGGTTGAAAGACATGCCCCAGATATTCTGAGTCCCCCGTGGACCCAAACATTTAGACTTTGCTTGTGTCTCAGTGATTATCACTGGGTTCCAGCATCATGGGGGTGAACAGTGGGAGTTCTTCTTTATTATTTTCTATGTTATGTACATTCTAAAAATAAACATATATTAGTTTTATATTCAGGTAAGATTTAAAAAAAACAGAAAAGGACATAGACCAGTGGAGTAAATGACTTATGGTTATGGAATCTACCTCTACATAGATCTTTAACACAGGATGGAGCAGTTTGAAATGTGACCCTGCCTGATACCAGGGAAGTGAACTGGATGACCTTTTAATCCTTAGGTCACTGTGAATCACTTGGGTATCTTTGAATCTTATCTAAGCAAGAGATAATATCACTCTATGCGAATTGTTGACCATTGAAACATTAACATCTGGGCTTCTGTGATGTTCAGGTTGAAATGGCTTCCATATAGATCTCATTTAACTGTGGTTGATAGAAAACAACAATATTCACTTTAATCAAAGTTATATGTAATTTACAAAAAAAAAAAATACAAACCAGGGTAACTTGATACATGTATAAATCCTCCTCGCTGAGTTTACCTAAGCTCACATCTGTTCCAAGATTTGCAGCTTTATAATAGAAGTTTCTTTCAGAACTATTTTAGCTCATTTCAATTAAAAAAATTATCAACTATAATAAAACATTTTTGGAAAGACAGGAGGGATTCATGGCATTACAGTTACCACTAAAAGAACTAATGAGCATTGCTACTGAGAAAGTATTTTTGCATTATTATATGCATCAAAGAATGATGCCTGATTATTAATTCTGAAACACACACATCTTTTCCATTTTTGTTTCTTCTGCTTAGTGACAAAGTTTTCTTGGCCAGTAGTATAAGAATATAGCGAAATAGATTGACTCTACTTCTATTTGCAAATTCAGGTGGCCCTGAATCCAAGTCATTTGAATAATGATGGAGACCAAATATTCCTGATGAACACATATTTCATACAATCAGATGTTGCCAACAAATAGGAAAAAAAAATGCTGATGCAGGCCCGAACTGTGTGTACAAGCTAAGTTCTTGCCAAGCTGAGTGTTTGCACGCCACATGGGCCAAAGTCCTTCAATAAAACATGGGCCAAAGTCCTTCAATAAAAAAGCAATCCTTAAATTGAAGAATAGGGCACAACATATATTTTAATATATCAACCATTTTTTAATCCCCACAGCTCTCCCCTCATTCAGACTAGGCCAGAGGCATCCATTTCCTCAGGGAAGGAGTATCATAGCAGAGAAAAAAGGAGGCATCAATTCTCAGGTGTGAGGTTCAAAATGGACTCTTGAGGCTCTTCACAATTTGAAAGAAAGAGGTTTTTATTTCAAAAGTCTGAATTTCAAATAACATAAGCCAAGACCCTGAAGCACTCAGTATAAAGGTTTTGCCGTTAACACTAGATTGGAAGAGATGCTTGATGTAAGAGCGAGTTTCCTGTTGGAGTGGAGCTATGGATGGTTATGTACCACTAATGTCTCTGAGAAAGGGTCTTGTGCTCTGACTCCCACATGGAGCTGAGTCCAGGATGGATGATCAGAGATGTATGCATGCTCCAAACTATAGATAGATTTGGATTTCTGACAAGACACAGGGTCTGTGCTTTGCTTTCTGATTGGAGCCAGGTCAGGCAACAAACCTCTAGAGAAGTCCCAGCATCCAACATGGCATGGGAGCAATTGAGTAGATGGTTGGGTGAGGCATCTGGGCAGATGATCTGAGAGAACACACAGAACCCCCGGATCTGCTAGCATTGTTCATGGAGCAGCAGAATATACATTTTTTCTGTGGCTAAGAGTGGTATGGGCATGGCATCAAAAGATAGTGGACCTAGAAAGAACCTGATGTTCTGCAATGACACAACAGAAGATGCCAACCTGCAGAGATGACAACAACTGAGAACCAGACAGATAAATGCACAGCTAAGGGGATGCTAGTGTGGACAATGATGCGCTATCCATATCACCATCCTGCCCGCTCTCCACCAATATCATCCTGTTATACAACTTGCCTCCAGAACTTAAATGAAATCTTGTGGAGAAGGAGAAAAGATGGAAACCCTGATTAAATGTGAGAACTCTGAATCAGCACAGTTTACTCTGGATTAAGTTTTTTATCTACGGAATGGAGTCCCTGGGTAGTGCAAATGTTTAAAGCATTGGGGTGCTAAATGGGAGGATGGAAGTTCGAGTCTACCCAGGGGCACCTCAGAAGAAAGACCTCACAATCTACTTCTGAAAAATCAGTCATTGAAAACCCTATGGAGCACAGTTATACTCTGACACACATGGGGTCACCATGAGTTGGTATCAACCCGATGGCAACTGATACCTATGGAATTGGAGGCTTGAGGTAGAAATTCGGTCTAGTTATTGAAAAAGGGTATAATTTCTGCACATCTTACTTTTGGCCTGAGATTTCATGCTCATTATGAAGGTCAACGTGGAAGCCCAAGGTAATGGGAAAATTTGCTTTTAGGGACCTTGGAAGGCTTTGTCAGAAGCCTTTCAACCATCAGCCAGGTCCTGTCCTGGCCCCTCCCCAGTGGTGAGAATAGACTGCATAAGGGTAAGGAAGTGCTTGAGCATGCAACCGAAGTCCTTGATTCTGGATTAGACAGAGTGGGAGAGCAAGAGAGAGGACGCTCCACTGGCATGCACAGCTGGGGCTGAGGCAGTGAAGGGTATAACTTTTATTATCTATCTGTTAGGTGCCAGGTACAGTGTTAGATGCTTTATTTTCGTCATTGATTTTATTTAATTTCAAACACTGAGAGAAAAGATGAGGGAACAATTTTTCTTTCTTTTCATTTCTAATTCAGGAGCTGTTCCTCTGGAAACTGCAGGGATACTGGGGATTTGGCCCCTTCAGGGATACTGGGGGTTCAGCCCATGTGTTAAAAGATATATTTTAAAAGAGGATTTAATGATAATCCTCAAGCAGATATAAAATAAACATGTTCTAGGTTTTATTTAACTCATAAATTAGAAAGTCAGTAAGATATTACAACTGGTTCAAAGGAGAACTCAAAATAACACACTTGTATAATCAGTTGAGGAATGCTGAATTAATATAAATTAATATACAATTTACAAATTAATACAGAACAGGAGGAACTGGCCAATATCCACAGGGAAAACAATAATTAATTGCGTTTTGCCAGACACGGGACTTATCCAATCCCTGGAGGCTCCAGAACCCCATCAAAAATATATCCAGTAATCTCTTTTGCCCATTTCAAAATCTTCCACATATTTCTTGCACCTGGAAACTGCAGGGATACTGGGAGTTCTTGCCAGGAGCAGGATGGCTGGGCACCAGATTCTGTCAAAACTGTTTCCTTCACTTCAGGAGCATAAAATTGCCCTTCAGAATAGGCCTTGGGAGGAATGCCAGCAGAGCAGAAAACTTCTAGAGAGCCTCAGAGTGTAGCCAGTCAGAGTATGGGTCCAGGGACCAGACTGCCTGGCTTTCAATCCCGACAACTTAAAATTTGCTTAGGTGAGGAGACAGGATCAAATAAATCATTACATTTCTTAATTAAATCTTATTTAAATATTATATTATTAATATTTAATAATGATTGATATTTGATTAATATTTAATTTATTTACTTCAATATAATATTTAAATTAATAAAATATAATAATTTAAAGACATTTATATATTAATGTTTAATGTTAATATTAAACATTAGTATTTCAATATCAATAAAGATTGCATTTTAATAATTATTACACATTGGTCACCATGAGTTGAAATTAACTTGACAGCAATGTTTTTTTTTATATTAATGTTAAATAATTATTAAGCAATAATTTAAAAATTAAATAATTCTCTTAGCATTAGTACCTGATTCACTCTAAACACGTCAGGCATTTTTTTTTTTTTTTAATTGTGATTTAGGTGAAAGTTTACAGAGCAAATTATTTTGTCATTAAACAGTTAATACATAAATTGTTTTGTAACATCAGTTGCCAACCCCGTGATGTGTCAACACTCTCGGCTTCTCCACTCCAGTTTCCCTGTTTCCATTCGTTCGGTTTTCCTGTTTCTTCCTGCCTTCTAGCCTTTGCTCTTAGGCTGGTGTGCCCATTAGTGTTGTACACATGATTGAACTATGAAGCACGACCCTCAGGTGTGTTATTGCTGGCCCTATAGACCTGTCTAATCTTTGGCTGAAAGGTGAACCTCAGGAGTGTCTTCAGTACGGAGTTAAAAGGGTATCCAGGTGCCATAATCTTGGGGTATCACTATTCTTAACTTGGGGTTCCTAAACTTGATTCAGGAGGTCTACGAACTCCCTGAAATTGTAATCGGACTTTTGAATACAAAGGCATTTTTTTCAGGAAGTGATTCTTTAGCTTTTATTCCAAGAGAGCATATGAACACCAAAATGGTATAGCCACTATTTTTGAGGATAGAAGCTAGTGAGTAGGCATTGAACCCTTAAACTTGGTGCCGGAGCGATAAAGTTTATTATTCCTTTATTCTCTCTGCGCTGTCCTCTGTGTCTACAGTGGACTTAGGGAAACGTGGAAGAAGTTCTATCCCAAGTCTCCTTTCCCTACCTCCCAGGCCCCAGCCCTCCATGGACGTCTTCAGCACATTTGTCATGAATTGAATTATGTCCCCCCAAAAATGTGTGTATTAACTTGGTTAGGCCATGATTCCCAGTATTCTGTGGTTGTCCTCTATTTTGTGATTGTAATTTTATGTTAAAGAGGATTAGGGTGGGATTGTAACACCCTTACCAGGTCACGTCCTTGATCCAATGTAAAGGGAGAGTCCCTGGGGTGTGGCCTGTGCCACCTTTTATCTCAAGAGATAAAAGGAAAGGGAATTTAGCAGAGAGTGGGGGCCTCATACCACCAAGAAAGTTGTGTGGGGAGCGGAACACATCCTTTGGACCTGAGGTTCCTGTGCTGAGATGCTCCAAGACCAAGGGAAGACTGACGAGAAGGACCTTCCTCCGGGGCTGACAGAGAGAGAATGCCTTTCCCTGAAGCTGATGCCCTGAATTGGGACTTCTAGCCTACTAGACTGTGAGAAAATAAATTTCTCTTTGTTAAAGGCATTTGCTTGTGCTATTTCTGTTATAGCAGCACTAGATGACTAAGACAACATCCTACTAGTGTCTATCTATACCCTGTAACCTTAAAGGAATGAGAGGACTGGGGGAGAAATACCTGGGAAGTACTGTTGGCACATTAATAGAACAAATTCATGAGGCAGGATAGGAAGGGAAGAATAGTTTGCTTTCCTCTGCATCTATAGACCTGGTGGCACAGCGATAAGCACTCGGCTACTAACTGAAAAGTTGGCGGTTCAAACCTACCCAGCAATTCTGTGACAGAAAAGACCTGGGAGATCTGCTCCTGTAAAGATTACAGCTTAGGAAACCATATGGGGTAGTTTTGTTCTGTCACATGGGATCACTATGAGTTGGAATTGATCTAATGGCAAACAACAGCAGCTTCCCTCTGCCCTGCCAGAGCCCAGTGGTCCTTCCAGCTGGATCCCCACCCCCACCCCCACACCCCTGCCAGATAGTTCTGCTCAAAATCCCTCAGGACTCCAGGGTTCTCTCTCACTCTGCTCTCTTCCCCTCCTTTCCCCTCTCCTCTACTCCTCTTTTTCTCTCCTCCGTCCCTGCTAATTCAGGCACAGTCCATTAGCATATGATTCTGATATGCAGTGTAGAGATATTTTGGAAGGGGACCAGCTATAAATGCAAGCAGAAAGGTTTCATGCTCCCTTACATTATACCAGAAAAGGACAACACTTACCAATTTTAAGTTTTCAGGTACCTTAGGAGAGCACAAGTTTCTCTGTAGGAATTCAGCAGTTGTGCTCTGGACATTTAAGACTGGATTCAGTCAAGGCTCCATGGCTCCATTAACAAAAGGAATTGTACAGAAGGTCTCTGTGGTGCACAATTTCCTTCATGGGTCAGGAATTGTTTCTGTAGTGTGCATGGTAGCTCACACACGAGCAACATTCTTGAGAAGGTCTGTAATCCAGGGGATTGCATTTCAGAATGCAATTTTTGTTCACTGACCTTTATGAAAAAGAAGAAAGACACTGAAAAATTCATGGACATGAGAATGGTCCTAATGTCACGTTTAAATCTTTAGGGAGCTTTCAAGAAAATTTAAAAATGTGAATGGAGTCTACATTCAAGAGATAAGACACATTTGAGGGTAATATGTAAAATATTTTATAGACCATTTATGTTTCTCTGGTAATCAATACCTTTGGTGAAGAGTTGTAATAAGCAAACCCTCTTCAGCATGGCCTCTGAGATAGAATCCTAGCTTTAGGAATAACTGGCTGCAGAGCTCCAACTCTGCAGCTTTCTTCCATCTCTAATATTTGAAGGGCAGTATGTCACAGTGAAAAATATCTAGGGTAAATAGCTGGGTTCTAGTTTATGCTGTGTCATAAACCTCCTAAGTGGTCATGAGTTAATCAACTGTTCTGGGCTCAAGCAGGACAATGACTGTGAGGATGATGCAGGACCGGGCAGTGTTACGATCTGTTGTATGTAGGGTCGCTATGGGTTGCAATTGACTCGACAGCATTCAAAAAGCATGAGTACAGTTAAGAGGGTTGATTGGAAGGATGTGACAGAATATTAAGAAACTCATGTAATCCAGCCTTAAGGAACTGGGAAGTTCAGAAGCTGCTCTCTTTTCCTCTCTCTCTCCAGAGCCCTAGGGTTTCTTTCATCTGTTTCTCTTTACTCATCTGCTCAATTCTCCACTGAAGACTAACTTCCTCTGTTTTTTTGTTTGTTTATCATCCTTGGATCTATGACTTTACAGGCCTGCCACCATTTTTGGCCAACAAAATTCTGGAAAATACTTTGCATAAAAGCTTGATTCTATCAGTGTGCTCTAATATTTTACTTTTGAATTTTATAATTAATTTCCTACTATTGATAGCATTTAAAAGTTCATCTATGTATAGTCACTGTTTTTGGTTCAGGTCCTGCTACTAAAAAGTACAGCCAAATTTTCTATAGAAAAGTTAGTTTAGTCAGATGTTTGTGGGCAGTGACATATGGGGTATGGCCAGTCAGAGCTAAAAGATGCATCATTTTGGCAAAGCGTGTTAGCTTTCTAGGCTTGGCATACAAAATACCACAAAATGGGTGGCTTATAAGAATAGAAATGTATTGCCTTTCGCACTTCTGGAGGCTGAGAGTCTAAGATCAGCAGACCAGACTAAGATGAACTAGGAAGAAAGCCCTGGTGTTCTACTTCCAAAAAATCAGCCAGTGAAAACCCTAGGAGCACAATGGTCAGATCCACAATCGATCATGGCAATGATGTAGGACCAAATGGTTTCATTCCGTGTACGAGTGGTTGCCATGAATCAGGGGCTGACTTGTTGGCAGCTAACACAACAACAGCACATGCATGCACGCAGTTTGAAAGAGTCAAATAGTTCTACAGGATCTGTTTCAAGAAAACAGCAGTGCCCTTGACCACCATATCCTGTTCCTCAAGAGGAAATCGCATTCAATCCATCCAAATGATTGTTTTCATATTTACTGCCATATCTCTAAATCATATGCATATATGGCTACCTCTTAGTTTTTCAGTTTTTGACACTATCTATTGACTTCCAATTGGGGAAAATGAGGATTCTGTATTTCCCCAACCTCATCACACAGTCACACTTGCCATCTCCCATCTCCCAGTATAATTGTACATTAATTTTAGTTAGATTAATATTCAGTGTAAACATTGGTCATGTAAATTGGTAGATACTATTGAGAGCTGACACCACTTATCTCTCAGTTTGTTGTGTTGCGGTGGCTTGCACTTTGCTGTGATGCTGAAAGCTATGTCACAGGCATTTCAAATACCAGCAGGGTCACCCTTGGTGCACAGGTTTCAGCAGAGCTTCCAGACTAAAACAGACAAGGAAGAAGGACCTGGTGATTAAACTTAAAAAAAAAGAAAAATGACCAGTGAAACTGTTATGGGTAGCAGCAGAACACTGTCTGATATAGCGCTGGAAGATGAGCCCCTCAGATTGGAAGGCACTCAAAATGTGTTTGGGGTAGAGCTTCCTCCTCAAAGTAGACTTGACCTTAATGACGTGGATGGAGTAAAGCTTTTAATACATTCATATGCTGATGTGGCATTACTCAAAATGGGAAGAAACAGCTGCAAATATCCATTAGTACAGGCATACCTCAGAGATATTGCAAGTTCTGTTCCAGACCACTGCAATAAAGCAAATACCACAATATAGTGAGTTGCACGAAGTTTTTGGTTTCCCAGAGTGTATAAAAGTTATGTTTACACCATACTGTAGTCTATTAAGTGTACAATAGCACTGTGTCTAAAAAAAAGGTACATACTTTTTTTTTTTTTTTTACCTTAATTAAAAAATACTTGGTTGCTAAAAAAATGCTAACCATCATCTGAGCCTTCAGCGAGTCGGTTGTAATCTTTTTCCTGGTGGAGGTTTCTTGTCTCAGTGTTGATGGCTGCTGACTGATCAGGACGGCAGTTGCTGAAGGTTGGGGTAGCTGTGACAATTTCTTAAAATAAGACAACAGTGACATTTGTCACATAGATTGACTCTTCTTTTCACGAAATATTTCTCTATAGCATAAAATGCTGGTTGATAGCATTGTAACCACAGTAGAAATTCTTTCAAAACTGGAGTCCGTCCTCTAAAACACTGCCACTACTTTATCAACTAAGTTTATGTAATATTCTAAATCCTTTGTTGTCATTTCAACAATGTTCACAGCATCTTCACCAGGAGTAATTTCCGTCTCAAATAACCACTTTCTTTGCTCATCCATAAAAAGCAACTCCTCATCCATTAAAGTTTGATCATGAGATTGCAGCAATTCAGTCACATCTTCAGCTCCCCTTCTAATTCTAGTTCTTTTGCTATTTATACCACATCTGCAGTTACTTCCTCAGAGTTGAGTCCCTTGAATTCATCCATAAGGGTTGGAATCAACTTCTTCCAAATTCCTCTTAATGTTGATGTTTTGGTCTCCTCCTGTGAATCACAAATATTCTTAATGGCATCTAGAATGATGAATCCTTTCCAGAAGGTTTTCAGTTTACTTTGCCCAGATCCATCAGAGGAATCACTATGTATGGCAGCTATAGCCTTATGGATGCATTTCTTAAGTAATAAGACTTGAAAGTCAAAATTACACCTTGATCCATGGGCTGCAGAATGGATCTTGTGCTAGCAGGCATGAAAACAACATTAATCTTCTTGTACATCTCCATCAGAGCTCTTGGGTGACCATGTGCGTTCTCAACGAGCAGTAATATTTTTAACAGAATCTTTTTTTTCTGAGCAGTAGGTCTCAACAGTGGGCTTAAAATATTTAATAAACCATGTTGTAAACAGATGTTCTGTCTTCCAGACTTTCTTATTTCATTTATAGAACACAGGCAGAGCAGATTTAGCACAACTCTTAAGGGCCCTAGGATTTTTGGAATGGTAAATGAGCCTTGGCTTCAACGTACAGTCACCATCTGTATTAGCACCTAACAAGAGAGTCGGTCTGTCCTTTGAAGCTTTGAAGCCAGGCATTTACTTCTCCTCTGTAGCTATGGAAGTCCTATATAGCATCTTCTTCCAATATAAGACTATCTCATCTACATTGAAAATCTGTTGTTTCATGTAGCCACCTTCATCAATTATTTTAGCTAGGTCTTCTGGATAACTTGCTGCAGCTTCTACATCAGCAAGTGTTGCTTCACCTTGCACTTTCGTGTTATGGAGATGACTTCTTTCCTTAATCCTCATAAGCCAATCTCTGCTAGTTTCAGATTTTCTTCCGTAGCTTCCTCACCTCTCTCAGCCTTCATAGAACTGAAGAGAGTTAGAGCCTTTCTCTGGATTAGGCTTGGCTTAAGGGAAAGTTGTGGCTGGTTGATCTTCTACCCAGACCACTAAAACTTTCTCCATATCAGCAGCAAGACTGTCTTACCTCCTTATCATTCATGTGTTCACTGGAGTAAACCAAAAAAAGAAACCAAACCCAGTGCCATGGAGCCGATTCCAACTCACAGCAACCCTATAGGACAGAGTAGAACTGCCCCATAGAGTTTCCAAGGAGTGCCTGGCGGATTCGAACTGCCGACCCTTTGGTTAGCAGCCGTACCACTTAACCACTACAGCACCAAGGTTTCCTCACTGGGGTAGCACTTTCAATTTCCTGGAAGAACTTTTCATTTGCATTCACAACTTGGCTGTTTGGCACAAGAGGTCTAGCTTTCAGCCTATCTTGGCTTTCGATATACCTTCTTGACTAAACATACTCATATCTAGATTTTGATTTAAAGTGAGAGATGTGAGACTCTTCCTTTCACTTGAAAACTTAGAAGCCATCATAGGGTTATTAATTGGCCTAATTTCAATATTGTCATGTTTCAGGAAATTGGGAAGCTTGAGAATAGGAAACGTCCAGTCGGCAGAGCAGTCAGAACACACACAACATTTATCAATTAAATTGACTGTCTTATAAGGGTGCAGTTGTGGCATCTCAAAGCAATTACAAGAGTAATATCAAAGATCATGATCACAGATCACCATAACAGATATATTTAATAATGAAAAAGTTTGAAATATTATGAGAATTAATGAAATGTGACGCAGAGACACAAAGTAAGCACATAGTGTTGGAAAAATGGTGCCGATAGATTTGTTTGACACAAGGCTGTCAAAAATCTTCAATTCATAAAAAACACAGTATCTGTGAAGCACAATAAAGCAGCACACAATAAAATGAGGTATGCCGGTAACAGGAACGTGGAATGTACAAAGCATCAATCAAGGAAAATTGGAAATCAAGGAAATGGAACTCTTAAAGATCAATATCTTAGGCATTACTGAGCTGAAATGGACTGGTATTGGCCATTTTGAATTGAACAATCATATGGTCTACTATGCCGAGACTGGCAAATTGAAGAGGAACGGCATCACATTCATCATCAAAAAGAACATAACCAAGATCGGTCTTGAAGTATGACATTGTCAGTGATAGGGTAATATCCATACACCTACAAGGAAGACCAGTTAATAGGACTATTATTCAAATTTATGCACCAACCACTAATGCCAAAGATGAAGAAATTGAAGATTTCTCCCAACTTCTACAGTCTGAAATTAAATAAACATGCAATAGAGATGCATTGATAATTACTGGTGATTGGAATTCGAAAGTTGGAAACAAAGAAGAAGAATTGATAGTTGGAAAACATGGCCTTGGTGAAAGAAACGATGCAAGAGATCACATGATAGAATTTTGCAAGACCAATGACTTCTTCATTTCAGACACATTTTTTCAACAACATAATGGTGACTATACACATGGACCTCACTGGATGGAAAACACAGGAATCAAGTCGACTGTGTCTGTGGAAAGAGACGATGGAAAAGTTTAATATCATCAGTCAGAATAAGGCCAGAGACTGACTGCAGAACAGACCATCAACTGCTCATATACAAGTTCAAATTGAAGCTGAAGAAAATTAAAATAAGTCCCCAAGAACCAAAATACAACCTTGAGTATATCCCACCTGAATTTAGAGATCATCTCAAGAATAGATGTGACACATTGAACACTAATGACAGAAAACCAGAAGAATTGTGGGATGACATCAAGGACACCATTCATGAAGAAAGTAAATGTCATTAAAAAGATAGAGGAGAAAGAAAAGATGAAAATGGGTGTCAGAAAAGACTCTGAAACTTGCTCTTGAACCTCTACTAGCCTAAGCAAAAAAAGAAATGATGAAGTAGAAGAGCTGAACAGAAGATTTCAAAGGGTGGCTCGAGAAGACAAAGTAAAGCATTATAAGGAAATGTGGAAAGACCTGGAGTTAGAAAACCAAAGGGGAAGAACACACTCAGCATTCTCAAGCTGAAAGAACTGAAGAAAAAATTCAAGCCTGGAGTTGCAGTAGCAAAGGATTCTATTGGCAAAATATTGAACTACACAGAAAACATTGAAAGGAGATAGAAGAAATAAACAGAGTCACTGTATCAAAATGAATTGGTCAACGTTCAAACATTTCAGGAGGTAGCCTACGATCAAGAACCTATGGTACTAAAGGAAGAAGTCCGAGCTGCACTGAAAGCATTGTCGAAAAACAAGGCTCCAGGAAATGATGAAATAACAATTGAGATGTTTCAACAAACGGAAGTGCTCACTTGCCTATGCCAAGAAATTTCGAAGACAGCTACCTACCCAAGTGACTGGAAGAGAACCGTTCATATACACGCCCATTTCAAACAAAGATGATCCGATGGAATACAGAAATTATGGAACAATATCATTAATATCATATGCAAGTAAAATTTTGCTGAAGATAATTAAAAAAACGGTTGCAACGGTGTATCCACAGAGAATTGCCAGGAATTTAAACTAGATTCAGAAAAGGGCATGGGATAAGGGATACCATTGCTGATGTCAGATGGATCTTGGCTGAAGGCAGAGAATACCAGAAAGATATTTATCTGTGTTTTATTACTATACAAAAGCATTTGACTTTGTGGATCATAACCAATTATGAATAACATTGTGAAGAATAGGAATTCCAGAACATGCAGAACCTGTACATAAACCAAGAGGCAGTGGTTCAAACAGAACAACGGCATACTTCATGGTTTAAAATCAAGAAAGGTGTGCATCAGGGTTGCGTCCTTTCACCATACTTATTCAATCTGTATTCTGAAAAAATCATCTGAGAAGCTGGACTATATGAAGAACAACACGGTATGAGGATTGGAGGAAGATTTGTTAATAACTTGCAATATGCAGATGACACAACCCTGTTTGTTGAAAGCAAAGAGGACTTGAAACACTGATGAAGATGAAAGACTACAGATTTCAGCATGAATTACACCTCAACATTAAGAAAACAAAAATCCTCGCAACTAGACAAATAAGAAACACCGTGATAAATGCAGAAAAGATTGATGTCAAGGATTTCATTTTACTTGGATCCATAATCAACACTCATGGAAGAAATCAAAGGACATGTTGCATTGGGCAAATAGGCAGCAAAAGACCTCCTTAAAGTGTTAAAAACCAAAGATGTCACCTTGAGGACTAAGGTGCGCCTGACTCAAGCCATGGTATTTTCAGTCACTGCCCTTGCATGTGAAAACTGGACAATGAATAAGGAAGACAGAGGAACTTTCGATGTATTCAAATTATGTTGTTGGTGAATACATCAGGGACTGCCAGAGAACAAAAAAGTCTGTCTTGGGAGAAGCACAGCTAGAATGTTCCTTAGAAGCAAGGATGGTGAGACTTGTCTCATGTACCTTGGACATGTTGTCAAAAGGGACCAGTCCCTGGAGAAGGACATCGCACTTGGTAGAGGGTCGGAGAAAAAGGGCAAGACTTTCAAGGAGATGGATTGACGCAGTGGCTGCAACAATGGACTCAAACATAGCAATGAACGTGAGGATGGAGAAGGAAGCATTTTGTTCTGTTGTACGTAGGGTTGCTGTGAGTCTTAACTGACTCAATAGCACCTAACGACATGACAACATTGACTGCTGAACTATATGGTTACTTTCCTTTTTCTGCCTAGCACTTTGTTGATCTGAACACAAGGTATAATTTGGAGAGTAGTTACTAATTGAAGCCAGAGACTTGGAGGAGATTGCCTGGTGAGAAGAGGACCTTGGACTGAACACTGAGGACCCGCACAATTTAGAATTTAGTAGAGAATGAGGAAACTGCAAGGAAAATAAGACAGAACAGCTGGAATGATACTAGAAGAACCAGGAAATTGCGGTAGCACAGAAGTCAAGCAGGGTAAATTGCTTCAGAAAGACTAAGTGATAAACTGTGTTTCATTCTATTGAGAGGTCAGGTAAAATAAGAATCCAGAAATATCACACTACTTAAAATGAAGTGGACTTCCAAATCTATTCTTTCCATCCCTGCTCTCTGCCCTGCTTTTACAATCCCACACATCCTCTACCATGTTTATTCAGGTCTCTGTGCTTTTGCTCACCTGTCTTTTCTACCTGGAATGCCTTTCTTCCCCTTCTTCACCTGACTTCCTTCTATTGCTGATCCAAGTCTTAGTTCAACCCCTTCTCTTCCAGGAAGCCTCTTACCCCTGCCCTGAGTTGCACTTGTAGGTCTCCCTCCTCCTTCGGTCTTGGGAACCTAACTTTATTTCTGCAATTATCGTTCCATGTTATGTACAAGTCTGTCTCCACTTTAAGACCGTAAGTTCCCTGAAGACAGAAGCTTTGCTTTTTCACCTGTGTACTCCTCAGTGCCCACACTACGCTTAGCCCATAGCCAACATTCTATAAAGTTTATTTAACAGACCAAATAAAGGTGATACTTGGTGCTTTCATTGTTTGGGGTGTGCCTTTTCTTAATACCTAATACCTTTATTTTTTTTTGTACATAGGATTGCTATGAGCCGGAACTGACTCGATGACACCTAACAACAAACGATTTTGCTTTGATCGGACTACAATTGTTTCTTACTAGTTAGTGGTTCTCTTGATCTACAAAAAAATTTGTAGACCAAGCACAATTTGCCACTCTAATACCTCATAGACAGGCATCACTGCCACACTTGATTTATTTGTTAATGGTCGTGTTTCCTACTCTAGAGTGTGACTGCCCTCTTCCTTATTAGGGTCGCGTTGTACCAAATCAATAATAGAGAATTAGGGGAAAGGGCAAAAAATCTTTGTAGTAGTTACAGCACTATTTCACAATAAGAAAACCAGACTGAAAGGTTAATGATAAGATAGATTTAAAGTGCATGAGATACTGTAACTTTTGTTACTTTATAAATGAACTGGAATACCCTTAGGTCATAAGCATATCTTTTACTTTTTGTGTAATTTTCTTTTTGTTTTATTACTCCCTTTAGACTCTATAACTTTTCATATCATGAAGTTATACATGTAAAATTTAAATTAATTTGGTTTGGTAAATTTATTAATTGGTAATATTAAGGGAAATAATTAATTTTTTTCAGCATATTTACCTAGAAAATTAACCACCCCAAATTTACAATAAGCTAAAGACCTCAATGGCTTTTTTAAAAATTATTATTGTGCTTTAAGTGAAAGTTTACAATTCACATCAGTTCCTCATACAAAAACTTACACACAAATTGTGACCCTAGTTGCTCTGCCTATAATGTGGCTGCACATTCCACCTCTCCACCCTGTTTTTCCTGTGTCCATTCAACCAGCTCCTGTCCCTCTCTGCCTTCTTGTCTCCCCTTTGGACAGGAGCTGCCCACTATGTCTCATGTGTCTACTTGAGCTAAGAGGCACACTCCTCACCACATAGCCCAGTCTAATCTTTGTCTGAAGAATTGGCTTCTGGAATGGTTTTAGTTTTAAGCTAACGGAGAGTCCAGAGGCCATGACCTTTGGGTCCCTCCAGTCTCAATCAGACCATTAAGTCTGTTTTTTTTTTTTTTTTACTAGAATTTGAGTTCTGCACCTCACTTTTCTCCTGCTCCATCAGGGGTTTTCTATTGTGTTCCTTGTCAGGGCTGTCATAGGTTATAGCTGGGCACCATCTAGTTCTTCCAGCCTCAGGCTGATGGAGTCTCTGGTTTATGTGGCTCTTTCTGTCTCTTGGGCTAATATTGTCCTTGTGTCTTTGGTGTTCTTCATTCTCCTTTGCTCCAGGTGGGTTGGGACCAGTTGATGCATCTTAGATGGCCACTTGCTAACTTTTAAGTGGGATGCAGAATGTTTCCTTAATAAACTTTGTTGTGCCATTTGACCTAGATGTCCCCTGAAACCATGGTCCCTAGACCCCCACTCCTGCTACTCTGTCCCTCGAAGTGTTTGGTTGTATTCAGGAGACTTCTTAGCTTTTGGTTTAGTCCAGTTGTGCTAACTTCCCCAGTATTGTGTATTGTTCTTCCCTTGACCTAAAATAATTCTTGTCTACTATCTAGTTAATGAATACCCCTCCCACTCCCACCCCACCCTCATAACCATCAAAGAATGCTTTCTTCTGTGTTTAAACCTTTTCTTGACTTCTTATAATAGTGGTCTCATACAATATTTGTCCTTTTGTGACTAATTTCACTCAGCATAATGCCTTCCATATTCACCCATGTTACGAGATGCTTCATGGATTCATCTTTGTTCTTTATTGATGCGTCATATTCCATTGTGTGAATATACCATAATTTGTTTATCCATTCATCCATTGATGGGCACCTTGGTTGTTTCCATCTTTTTGCTATTGTAAACAGTGCTACAATGAACATGGGTGTGTATACATCTATTTATGCAAGGGCTCTTACATCTCTAGGATATATTCCAAGGAGTGGAATTGCTGGATCGTATGGTAGTTTCTATTTCTAGCTTTTTAAGGAAGCGCCAAATTGATTTCCAAACTGGTTTACCGTTTTACATTCCCACCAGCAGTGAATAAGTGCTCCAGTCTCTCCACAACTTCTCCAACATTTATTATTTTATGTTTTTTGGATTAATGCCAGCCTTGTTGAGGCGAGATGGTATCTCATTGTAGTTTTGATTTGCATTTCTCTAATGGCTAATGATTGTGAGCATTTCCTCACGTATCTATTAGCTGCCTGAATGTCTTTTTTGGTGAAGTGCCTGTTCATATCCTTTGCCCATTTTTTAATTGGGTTATTTGTCTTTTTGTTGATGAGATTTTGTAATATCTTGTAGATTTTAGAGATTAGACACCGATTGGATTTGTCATAACCAAAAATTTTTCCCCAGTCTGTAGGTAGTCTTTTTACTCTTTTGGTGAAGTTTTGGATGAGCATAAGTGTTTGATTTTTAGAAGCTCCCAGTTTCTCTTCTGGTGTTTGTGCATTGTTATTAGTGTTTTGTATACTGTTTATGCCCTCAATGGGGCATATCATGTATTATACATATTTCTTTATGGATGATCTGTCTGAAAGTGATGCTGCTTTGAACCCAGAGATACTTCCCAGTGTGTCAAATGCCAGCCTCAATTTTATTAGAGAAAATGAAGGATAAAGAAATTTATGCCTTCCTGTTTTGGGTGTCATTACTGTTCACTTAAATCCAAAAAAAACAAACTTTTGTTGCTTCTTTAATAAACTGTGAACACTGGCATTTCATGAGTTTATAATAGAATTCTTAATAAAAATCTAAATTTCTTTGCATTTTTAAAAACAACATATCTGCATTATAATACAAAACCTAGCATCTTGCCATTCAACAAATGCCTGCTATGAAATATCCATTAGGCATATTTGAGGAGAAAAGATACAAAGGACATCTTAGTTGTCTAGTGCTGCTGTAACAGAAATACCACAAGTGGGTGGCTTTAACAAACAGAAATTCATTCGCTCACAATCTAGGAGGCTAGAACTCCAAATCCAGGATGTCAGCTCCAGGGGAAGGCTTTCTCCCTTTGTTGACTCTGGGAAAAGGTCTTTGTCATCAATCTTCCCCTGATCTAGGAGCTTCTCAGTACAGAAGCCCTGGGTCCAAAGGATACACTCTGTTCCCGGTGCTTCTTTCTTGGTGGCATGAGGTCCTCTTCTCTGCTTTATTCTCTCTTTTATATCAAAAAAGAGATTGACTCAAGATACAACATAATCCTATAGATTGAGTCCTGCCTCACTAACATAACTGCCTGTAATCCTGCCTTATTAACACCAGAGAGGTTAGGATTTACAATACACAGGATAATTACAACAGATCACAAAATGGAGGACAACCACACAACACTGGGAATCATGGCCTAACCACGTTGGCACATATTTTTTTGGGGGAGGGGGATACAATTCAATCCATAACAAAGGATATGGGGGGGGGAAAAAAAACATTAACCAAAATTACTGTACCAGAGTCTGCCAGTTTTCTTCTTCATAGTTATTCTCTTCTTCTCTAGTAATAGAAGTTTAAGCTAGGAATGAGGCCATTCAGCTAAAAACTAGCTTTTCAAGCTTCTCTTATAGCCCACATGACCTTCTCTTATAGCCCACATGATCAGATTCTAGCCAATGGTTGTGAATATAAGTGATGTGTACAACTTTAAGGTTGTTTCTTTAAAGGGAAAGGAATGTGATTTCCTATTCTTCTCTCCCTACTCACAGATGGAATGCATGTGTGATAGCTGGAGCTGAAGCGGCATGTTAGATTGTGAGATAGAAGCTGTCTGCTGAGATGCAAGCTATGGCAGAGTTATAAGACAGAAAGCATACCAGCCTAGGTTGCCTACCTCATTCAGTTATGTGACAAAGAATTAACTTCTATCTTGTTTAAGCTATTGTTTCTTTGGCCTTTTCTACAACTGGAGCTGGATCTGTATCCTAACTGACTAAATTTCCACCGTTCATAATTTATTCCTAGGAAGTAAGGCAATATATCACCTAGAGTTCCCTGTTAAAACTCATCTAGCCTGGGAAAGGAAACATAGTAAGGTGTTTTGGTCAGCAACTTCTTCACATAGTTTATCGAATTACTTTTATTCATTCTCCAGTTTCAAGGCTCTGGATCAAAGGAAGATTCAGTTGTTAAGGTTGGCATTCTGTTATTCAAATTAGGAAGCCTGCCCTGGTAAACAGGAATTAGCTACCTCCGCACAGGTATGGGTAGGAAGTGCCCAGTAGCATAGCTATAGAAATCTCTGCTACTTGTAGGAAGATCATGTTCCAATGTGAAAGCTAACCAAGAGTAAGATCTTTCAGGAATAGGGTCTAGCTAAGAATTCACGGTGCTGTGGGTGAAGAGGTCCAGAGCTTGGAGTATTGCTTGGCAGAGTAATAAAATAGTCTTCAACTGGCAACTAAGTTTTAAATAGGTACAACTGCTAGTGAGTTGTTCTTTTTATGTGATTTTTCTCCTAGATGGTAAAAATATATATTCTGTTCTCAATAAAGTTGGCCATGGAACTTAACGCTGCCACGAGGATAGTTCTTTTCTACTTCTTTTCCTCAGGATGTAATATTCTCTTTCCTCCTTCATCTCATTCCTTATCTTGTTTCTCCTACTATTTTCCATCTGTGATTTCTCCATCCTATCTGCTCAACATTACAAAAGATTTATAATCCAATGTTTCCCAAATGAACTGCCCCATCTGTAAACTAACTGTTATGCTAAATTCTGAAACACGAGCAATATGGAGATGGGTGGCCTTAAACAAAACACTTCACTTCCTTCAACTTCAGTTTTATTGTCCCAATTATGGAAATATAAGTAATCTCTGAATAGCCTCCCCCTTCACCCAACAGCACACTCAGGGCCTCCTTTTTTTTGATGAAGACTCATTTGGAGGTACCAGTACTTATCCTGACATATATTAAATGCCTCCTCTATCCCCTTCTCTATTTTCTTTGGCAAGAAAATTTCTTATTGCCACCAAAAAAATCTGTGCAGATTAATTTATTTGAACAGAAGTGTATCAATAGTTTTATACATTAAAAAATGTACAGGACATGAATTACTGCAAAGTGAAACAAAACACACACAACAAGCCAACAGAACTGATCCAATAATGTTGACTAAGAACTTGGAAACTGCTTACCTAATGGTTTGCTCACATCTACTTTGTGGCTCTCTGAGTGTAATATACCTTAATTTGTGTCGTCTTTTTGAACATGGGCAAATATCCTGGGACATTAGAGTTCAATAATCAAGTCATTACTATTTCTTTATTGATATATGTGTGCTTGCAAGCTAACTAAATTGCTCTTTGTTGATTGGGTAGGAAGTGTTTATTACTGAAATTCAGTGCTGGCCAAGATAGAGTATGTCGACAACAGCCTATCTGTTCCACTGATTACAACTAAAACTCTGGAAAGAACACAAAAGCAACTACTGAAGAGTACTCTGAAAAGCAAATAATAATAGCAGTATTGGAGACTGAAACAGAAACTTGAGTAACAACCTGCAACAGGGTGAATGTCATTTTTTTGTTTGTTTTCTCTCCCTTGACTCTTAGCTTTGAACCCAGGGTGCAACTGGGCACTAGTTACTGGCAGAAAAACTCTGGGAGAAACTATCTCTTGCTAGCCAGAGGACCAAGAAATAGGACCGCTGCTTGCCAGAGGATGTGATGGAAAATATCTATTTTTTTTTCCTTTTTTTTTTTCCATCTTCCAGTTATGCCCCAAGGCCAGCCCCAGCAGTGGCGCTGCACTGCTATCACTGTGGCTCAGACATCTAGAACTCCATGGGAAGATAGGCCTTCCTGGCTAAAAGAACGTGGAAAAGGGGTCCCTGTTGTCCAAAGACTGTAGGACAATCCACATTAATTTTTCTCTCTGCTTCGGTCTGAATTCAGCACCAGCGTGGAACTGTACAAAAAGACATGAGAAAACCACATCTTTTTGGGCAGAGAAACTGTGAAAAGGGGCCACTGTGAGCCAAAATGTGACAGAAAATACTAGAGAGGAAAGACTTAAGATAAGGCTTTCTTAATTCTATATATGGACCAGCATAAGGCCCAGGCTCATCCTCAATTCAGACACATGCATAACAAACACGAAGAAAAATAACAAAGACTTCAAGACATAAATTAATATATAAAAATCTGGCCATGTCCCAGACTAACCGCTATGTCTACAGCAGGAACACCAAAACAGCAGGGCAAAGACTTTGAAAACTGAACTGACATTGCAATCACCACCCACAGAAGGCAAGAGAGACCCTATGATTAGAAACAAAATGGGTTGATCATCTGCTTTGAAAAAACCACATTCTTCAGAAGATTTAATAGGACCCAGTATATTTAAAATACGATGTAGTCTAAAATTACTCAATATACAATGAATCGGTAAAATATGACCAACATTCAAAGAAAAAAACAGGAAATGATAATCAAAAGAGAGCAACGCTGAGATGATTGAGATGTTAGAATTAGACAGAGACTTAAAGCAACTGTAATAACCATGTTCCATGAACTGAAGGTGAACACTCTTGAAATAAATTGAAAGACAGATATTTGCAGCAAAGAAATCGAAAAGAAACAAATGGAAATTTTAGAACTCAAAAAATGTATCTGAAGCCCTGAACAACACTTCAGCTTCAAGTACTTGGCATTTATAGAACTCTTCAGGCAACAATCACAAAATACACATTATTTTCAAAAGTACATGGGACATTCACCAAACAGATCATATCCTAAATCGTAATACAAACCTTAAAAATTAAAGAATTGAAATCATACAAAGTATTTCTCCAATTATATGTAATTACATAAGAAATCAATAACTGAAAGATTGGGAAAATCATCAGATATTTGGAAGTTAAGCAAGAGATTGCTAAACAATGAATGGATCAAATAGGATGTCACCAGGGAAATTAGAATGTGCTTTGAATACAGTGAAAAGGAAAACAAAATATATCAGCATTTATGGGAAGCAGGTAAGGCAGTGCTTAGGGTGAAATGTACAGGATTAAATGCTTATGTTAGCAGAAAAGAAAGTTCTCAAATTAATTTAAGCTTCCACATTAAGAAACTAGAAAGAGAAAAATTTTAATCAAGTAGAAAAAAAAGGAAAGAGGAGAAATCAAATTTGTGAAGAATGAAATAGAGAAAATCAGTGAAATTAGAATCTGGTTCTTTATAAAAATTTAAAAACTGGTAGAATTGACCAAGGAAAAAAGAGATAAGGCACGTAATTCCAATATCAGGAATGAAAGAAGCAATAACACTACAGATCTCACAGACATTAAATGTATAATGTGTGAGGTATAGGTATACGTTTTTGTATATAGATAGCCAATTTTTCTAGCACGGTTTGTTGAAATTATCCCCCTTTTCTATTGAGTTGATTCTGTACTTTTGTCAAAAATCAATTGACCTTATTTAGGTAGGTTAATTTCTGAACTCTCTTCCAATATTGTTTTGAATCTTCCGACTTTGTTGTGAGTCTTCCAAACTTGTTCTCCTTTTTTGAAGTTGTTTTAGCTATTCTAGGTCTTTGTGATACAATATGAAACATTACTATACAGTAATAAAAATGCATGAACAATTGATATACCTAACAAAATAGATTAACCTCAAATATATTATCCTAAGTGAGACAAGAATGACTCAAATTCATACTTTATGATTCCATTTATATAACATTTTGGAAAAGGAAAAGCTGTAGGGACAGGGAACAGATTAGTGGTTGCCAGGGGTTAAGAGTAGAGAGAGAGTTTGACTTCGAATGGGCAGCAGAGGAGTTTTGGGGGGGTTGATGGTACTGTTGTATATCTTAATTGTGGTCATAGATAACATGACTCTGTCCATTTGTGGAAACTCATGAAACTATACGAGAAAAAGAAAGAAATTTACTCTATGTCAATTAAAATTTTTTTTAATTTAAATAATGTTTATTATTAATCTTTTATCTTTGTATTTCTTGCTCAAGACTTGAAAGATTAAAGTGTGTGCATCTGATTGACTGAATCTGAGTCTGGTTGATGGCTATGCCTTAAATTCCAGGGGATGGAGAAAGACAATCTTGGGCTGACTTTGGCCTCCTTAATAGGATTCCCACCAAGTGGGATAGGGGCCCTGGTGGTGCAGTGGTTAAGCATTTGGCTGCTAACAAAAAGATTGGCAGTTCAAATCTACCAGTTGCTCCTTGGAAACCTTACGGGGCAGTTCTACTCCGTCCTATAGGGTCGCTATGAGTCGGAATTGATGCAAGGGCAACAGAGTTGCCAAGTGGGAAGTTTCCAAAAATAGGAAGAATTTGGAAATTCTAGCTGGAAAAAAAAGATAAATATTCATTAGGACATCCTAATCAGTACAGAGTATGAGGATCAGGAGTGTGTGTTGACCCAACTAACTGATTCTCTTTGGGAGTTGAGCTGACTAAGAGAAAGGCCTCCAAGTTTTGCCTTTGGAAGATGTGCTATGATCACTTGCTCCATATCCTTCTCTATCTCACTTTTGCTTTCTCTTTCTGCAGCCCCAATTCAGGGCCCATTCCCTACAATCTATTTTCCCCATCCCTTCCTTTCGAAAACTCTACCCTTTTCCACATTAGAAAGGCATTATAGTCTTAAGGCTCCTCTTGTGTCTTGAAAATTCTGGTACCTCAGACTTCTGGAGTTGAAAAGTTTCCTCTACACAAATTTTGGTGAATACAGGGTAGAAGGGGCAGGAAAGGGTAAGTGCTTTGGTCCGAAGGGTGAAAGGAAGATAATGAGTGTCCTAGTTCCACCAGTGGCAGCCACAGCTCATTTCCTCCCAAATTACCCAAGGGCAAAGATACTTTTTCAATCTGTATGCTGGGCAAAAAATCCGAGAAGTTGTACTATATGAAGAAGAACACGGCATCAGGAATGGAAGAAAATTCATTAACAATCTGTGATAAGCAGATGAAACAACCTTGCTTGCTGAAAGTGAAGAGGAAGCACTTCCTGATGAAGATCAAAGACTACAGCCTTCAGCATGGATTACACCTCAACATTAAGAAAGCAAAAATACTCACAACTGGACCAATAATTAACATCGTGATAAACAGAGAAAAGATTGAAGTCGTCAAGAATTTCATTTTACTTCGATCCACAATCAATGCCCATGGAAGCAGCAGTCAAGAAACCAAATGATACATTGCTTTGGGCAAATCTGCTGTAAAACATCTCTTTAAAGAGTTAAAAATCAGAGATATCACTTTGAGGACTAAGGTGCACCTGACCCAGACCATGATATTTTCAAACCACTCACATGCATGTGAAAGACGGATAGTGAATAAGAGAGAGCAAAGAAGAAATGATGCCTTTGTATTATGGTGTTGGCAAAGAATAATGAATATACCATGGAATGCCAGAAGAAGAAACAAATCTGTCTCGGATGAAGTACAGCCAAAAGGCTGCTTAGAAGCAAGGATGGTGAGACTTTGTCTCCTGTACTTTGGACATGTTATCAGGAGGGATCAGCCCCTGGAGAAGGACATCATGCTTGGTAAAGTAGAGGGTCAGCAAAAAAAGAGGAAAACTCTCAACAAGATGGATTGGCACAGTGGCTGCAACAACAGGCTCAAACATAGCAACAATTGTGAGAATGGTGCCGGACCGGACAGTGTTTTCTTCTGTTGTATGTAGGGTCACTATGAGTCAGAACTGACATGACAGCACCTAAGAACAACAAAAGTATGCCTCACTACAGCAAATAAATTTAGTTTTCTAGCGATAAAAACATCCAGTCTCAAATGAGAAAGGTATAATCCCTTATCAACATTTCTTTGAGCCTTCTTACAAAATAATTACTCAGGGCATTACTTGGTTAAGTAACATTTATCTCCTTTATTGATCTTGCTTTTGTTTAAAAAACCAAGCCCACTGCTGTCAAATCGTTTCCAACTCTTAGCAACCCTATAGGACTGAGTAGAACCACCCTACAGGGTTTCCAATGCTGTAAATCTTTTTAGGAGCAAACTGCCACATCTTTCTCCCACTGAGTGACTGGTGGGTTTGAACCGCCAACCTCTTGGTTAGTGACTGAGCACTTTAACCACTGTGCCACCAGGGCTCCTTGCTTTTATTAAAAGAACTCCCATACTATGCTCTTCAATTTTCTTTATCATCCTATCAAACATCAGTGAATACTATTAATTAACAATGGCTGACAAATTTATATAATGGTCAAAGTAAGAAAGCATGTTTTTGTAGTACCATGATCAGAAACCTTCCTGGAGGCCACTGTTTACATATAATGGCCTTGTCTTGTTCTATTATAGCATCCTTCATATACATTTATTTCATCACTTATTACATTGCATTGAATTAACTGTTTATGTTTCCCCTTACCCACTAGACTGGAAGTATATGTAAGGCAGTACTGTACCTTGCATTCACGATATCCTAGAGTGCACTCAACAAGATATTAATAGGAATTATGTTTTAAAATGTGGTTTTGTACACACATGTTTGGGAATGATGGCTAAGCAAGTTTCTTTTTTGTAGGACTTCTCAGAAACTTTCATACATTTATTTATGCAACAAATATTTATTGAGTACCTACTATGCCAGTCACCATTCTGGGCACTGGGAATTCAGTTTGTAGGCAATAAGACAGAGACCTTGTTCTTATGGATGTTACTTCTAGTAGGGAGACAGACAATAAATAATAAACAAATAGATGCATGATGTGAGGAAGAAGTTGATAAGATAGGTGGTAAGAGAGACGGGATAGAGATGGAAGGCATGGCAGGGGAGCAGGAAAACAGATCATCTGTGGCTTTCAAAGTCATGGTTAGGACTTAGGCTTTTATGCTGAGTTAGATGGGGACCCACTGGTGGGGCTTGGGTGGAGGAGTGACATGATGGGCTGTTAATTTTGACAGTAGACTGAAGGGAACAAGCGCAAAATAGGGAAACCAGTTAGGAGGCTGGTATAGTAATTCAAGAGAGAGATGGTGATAGCTTGAGCCAAAGTGATAGTGGTGAGGGGAGAGGGGAGGCACTTTTTTGTTGTCGTTATTGTCATTAAATTAAAGCCAACAGGATTTCTTGATAGATTGGATATAATTATAAAAGAATGAGAGGCATCAAGAATAATTCCAAGGAGTTTAGCTCGAGCAACTGGAAAAATAAAGTTACCACTTACTGAGATGGGGAGAACTGGAAGAGGAGAGACTTGTGGAAGAGAAGCTTGAGTCTTGATGTGGCCACCTGGGAAGTAGGTATAGCTAGATCTGAGTCCTGGGGCACCTTCAATGTACTTATATACATTGTGAATATCCAGGAAGGAATATACCAAAAACCTGTTGGCATCGAGTCAATTCTAACTCATAGCAACTCTATAGGACAGAGTAGAACTGCCTCATAGTGTTTCCAAGGAGCACCTGGTGGATTCAAACTGCCAACCTTTTGGTTAGCAGCTGTAGCTCTTAAACGCTATGCCACCAGGGTTTCCAGAGGAAATACAGTAGGCCACATTTCTTAAGTTTATTCCATCACAGAACCTATGCTTTATCTTATGGATCTACTGTTTCGTGAAGTGCTCTATAGAAATAAATATAATTGAACTGAACTAAACCAGAAGATGGTATGAAAAGAACATACCTAAGGAGTAGGCTGTCATCAATGGGTTTAATAATAATCGACACTTAAATATGCTATGGTTTTCAAAAGGACTCACATGGAAGGGAAGAATTAAGGAGTTATTTCCATTTTGATAAATTATAAAATGGTAGATCTTACAAAGTGTTATGACTAATTTTTAACAAACATATGAGAGCTTCTACATTCAAAAGAATACAGCCTCTTTTGAAGTAGTCTCTTTAGATAGCTAAACACTTATTCTAATGATGCTATAATTGGCCAAAATATATTTGGAAATCATATTTGGACTATCATTCATAGACATGTTGCTTTGAGAATCCTTGGAGATGGCAAAATGTCTTTTGAGGATGGACTTTAATTTTAAAATAGCCACAAGTCATTCAGAGTCAAGCTAGATATTCGTAGATGAATAAACTGGGAATCCTTTAGTGTTAAATGTGAGTTGTGACTCTAAAGGTTGATTTTCCCGAGGGCCTTGAGGGCCTTTTTGAAAGAGGAATTAAAAAAAAAAGGTTCAAACAATGGCAATATTCCTGGAGTAATTATATTTCTTCCATGATGACCACCTTCATTTAGATACATAAGTTTTGCTGTTGAATAGTTTTTATAGTATAGCCAATGCTCAAAGTGAAATGAATGATTCTAATTATCTTAAAAATTAGGAAAAAGGTTAAATAGATGAAATTAGATTCCCCTGTGCTGACTACTACCACCCATACTCTTCCTAGCCCTCTCTATCCCTCTTCTATAGTTTTCAGTACAAAAACACCATAGAATATTACAGATATCTAGATTATTGTAAGCTGGGTTTGAGTTAATTTTCTCCCAATAATCTGGATGGAAGAAAAGAACAGGGATTCTTGTGGTCTTATAGAAGGATGAGGATAGAAAAAAAAATGAGTTTGCCTCTAAGAAAGATCTATTTTTGACTAAGAAATTAATACACACCAAATGGCCCTGGCCTGGTGCCTGATGTTTACTGTTTTCCAACTGGGTGTAAACATGTCTGTGAATTGTTGGTGGTGAGCCAGCTGCTCTGCATTCATTCTGGTTGATTAAAATGCTCTTGGTAGAGATTCTGTTCAGAATTGATCATTCTGTTTTTGCCTGCTGGGAAATGGGAGCTGCCAGGGCTTCTTAATTAAGCTGAATGAAAAAGTTGAAAAAATTATTTCATCTCAGCAAGACTCTTTCAGATCTGAAGTTTCCAAACTTTTCAATGTTGAAGAGCGTTTCTAGATCATTTCTCATGCCATGGAACCCCAACCCATGCTTCAAAGGGAATGTTTTGACTAAGCCAGGAAATAACAAAGGAAATTTCAATTAAACACACTCATCTCAATCTAGGATTTATCTGAAAATCTAGAGATACCTTACACAGAAGGAATTTTGGAGAAACTTTGGAGAACCCTATAAATTTCTTCCGTGCAACTGTAGGATGATTATATTGTACCCCTTCCCTCAAGAAGTGACAATAATTAGCAGTAATAGACACTCAATTTGAATGTGAATTACCCTTCCTTGTTATTATGATTGATTACTGACAGAAAGTTGTTGTTGTTGTTAGGTGCGGTCGAGTTGGTTCCGACTCATAGCGACCCTACGCACAACGAAACACTGCCTGGTCCTGCACCATCCTTACAATTGTTGTTATGCTTGAGCTCATTGTTGCAGCCACTGTGTCAATCCACCTCGTTGAGGGTCTTCCTCTTTTCCGCTGACCCTGTACTCTGCCAAACATGATGTCCTTCTCCAGGGACTCATCCCTCCTGACGACATGTCCAAAGTATGTAAGATGCAGTCTCACCATCCTTGCCTCTAAGGAGCATTCTGGCCACACTTCTTCCAAGACAGATTTGTTCGTTCTTTTGTCAGTCCATGGTATATTCAATATTCTTTGCCAACACCACAGTTCAAAAGCATTAACTCTTCCTCGCTCTTCCTTATTCATTGTCCAGCTTTCACATGCATACGCTGTGATTGAAAATACCATGGCTTGAGTGAGGCACACCTTAGTCTTCAGGGTGACGTCTTTGCTCTTCAACACTTTGAAGAGGTCCTTTGCAGGAAATTTGCCCAATGCAATGCGTCTTTTGATTTCTTGACTGCTGCTTCCATGTGAGTTGATTGTGGATCCAAGTAAAATAAAATCTTTGACAACTTCAATCTTTTCTCCGTTTATCATGATGTTGCTCATTGGTCCAGTCGTGAGGATTTTTGTTTTCTTTATGTTGAGGTGTAATTCATACTGAAGGCTGTGGTCTTTGATCTTCATTAGTAAGTGCTTCAGGTCCTCTTCACTTTCAGCAAGCAAGGTTGTGTCATCTGCATAATAAAAGGTTGTTAATGAGTCTTCCTCCAATCCTGATTCCCCGTTCTTCTTCATATAGTCCAGCTTCTCAGATTATTTTCTTAGCATACAGATTAAATAGGTATGGTGAAAGAATACAACCCTGACACACACCTTTCCTGACTTTAAACCAATCAGTATCCCCTTGTTCTGTCTGAACAATTGCCTCTTGATCTATGTAAATGTTCCTCATGAGCACAATTAAGTGTTCTGGAATTCCCATTCTTCGCAGTGTTATCCATAGTTTGTTATGATCCACACAGTCGAATGCCTTTGCATAGTCAATAAAACACAGGTAAACATCCTTCTGGTATTCTCTGCTTTCAGCCAGGATACATCTGACATCAGCAATGATATCCCTGGTTCCATGTCCTCTTCTGAAACCGGCCTGAATTTCTGGCAGTTCCCTGTAGCCATTTTTGAATGATCTTCAGCAAAATTTTGCTTGCATGTGATATTAATGATATTGTTCTATAATTTCCATATTCAGTTGGATCACCTTTCTTGGGAATAGGCATAAATATGGATCTCTTCCAGTCAGTTGGCCAGGAAGCTGTCTTCCATATTTCTTGGCATAGACGAGTGAGGACCTCCAGTGATGCATCTGTTTGTTGAAATATCTCAATTGATATTCCATCAATTCCTGGAGCTGACAGAAAGTACCAAACTAAAATAAATAAATAAAACAAAAACCAAACCCATTGCCATTGAGTCAAGTCCAACTCATAGCAACCCTATAGAACAGAGTAGAATTGCCCCATAGGGTTTCTAAGGCTGTAATATTTATGAAAGCTGACTGTCACATCCTTCTCCCACAGAGTGGCTGGTGAGTTCAAACCACCCATCTTTCAGTTAACAGCCTAGCGCTTAACCACTGCACCACCAGGGCTCCCTGACAGTAAGTACAGTCAGTGAAAAATAGAATAAAGTTTAACATCCCAACTTGCTTTTAGTGAGACTGAAGTACAGAAAAATGAAACAATCCTAATCAAGAAAATTCATCTGACATTGTTGAACTTGAATTACTTCACTTCCTCTGACTTCCCATATATAATTATCCCATGTTTTTCCCTCCCTTTTGCCCTCCCTCTCTTTCTTTTTCTTGCCTCTCCTTCACCTACCCTTAAATAGAGAGATTCCTCAATGATCTATCTTTTGCCCTTTCTCAAACTGATTGATCTCTTTCACTCTGATGGTTTTAAGCATCTCTTATTACGTCTCTCAAATTTCCATACATCTCTCTGAAGCTCGCTTCTCCCTCCTACAGTCCAAATACAAACGCGCAAGTGCTTCTCGATGTTATATCTCAGAGGTATCCTCAGTGCTTTTATATGGCCCTTCTAGCCATGGTCTTTAACTCCCACAAAATGATTGAATGAGACTATGCAAATAAGGTGTGTAAAACTCTTGCTGGGATTGGCTGGGATATCCAGAAAAAGTGCCTGTGGCCCACCAAGGTATTGGTTAGTTTTGTCATCCCACAAGGCTTAAAAAGTGCTAAGCCCAGAGGCTGGGGGGTGGGACCTCACTACCACTAAGAAGAATCAGGAGCAGAGCTCATCCTTTGGACCCAGGGTCCCTGCACTGAGAACCTCCTAGACCTAAGAGATGGAGAGCTATAACACTGGAGAGCTATAACACCAGAGGTGGCAGCAAGGCCTGACCATTGCCTGGCAGCAGCAAGGCCCAAGCAAAGAAGGCAGAGGCTTGAGATGGCAGCAGCACAGGACAGGAGCATCATGGGACCGGCAGATGGCTGTAGTGAGTTAGCCGACCCACGGAGTGAGAGAGCTGAATGCCTTCAGGCAGGAGGCTTCCTACCAGAGTGGGGTGCTTCTGGGCACTTATTGGCAAGCTAAAGAGCTATAACACTTGCCTGAGCAGGGCAGGGGCCAGGCCCCAGCAGGATACAGCAACAGAAGCCTGCTTGCAGGCATGGCTAAGAAGTTGTCCTGATTGAAGAACTGTATCCTGAGTTGTTCCTGTTACTTCCAAGTTGATATTGATCCTGAATTGTAACCTGTTACTTCCCTAATAAATCGCATAATCATGAGTATGGTCTGTGAATTCTTATGGCCATTGCAATGAATTATCAAACACAACAGAGAAGTAGATGAGTGCTGTGGGAGGGATGGCTGGTGTGAGAATTAATAAAAAGGTTGGAGAGTGGAGGTATGTCTGACCTCTACTTCATAGGATTCATCTTTGGCCAATGCTAATTCTGATTCTCTCTTCTCCCCTTCATGAATTTAGACAGGTTCTGATGCAACTACCCCCATTTTAAAACACCCAATCCTATATGTAAAAAGAATTGATCTTAATTCTCATAAAACCTGTTTGTTTTCATGGGTCTACTCTCTCAGGCTCACCATATGCAATACATGTTTCAGTGCCCCACCATGTCCCTTGACCTGACTAATCTAATATGCCCAAATCAACTTCAGACTTTCACTATCTACATCTCTGTCCTTGGGAACTTCATCCAAAAACCTAGAAAGTTTTTTTCTCATGTGCATACTAGGCCACAAGTGCCAGAGTGTGGACAACCTCAACCAATGACATACAGAAGTTGGTATATAAACTTGTGGCTCAAGTGGAACAAATTTGAGGTGTGTGTTTTATAATGAGTTAGAGCTTAAAATCTGAGGCATTTAGTTTGTTTAAAACTGCAGCTTACCACTAGAGCCCTGATTCCATTTTGAGCTTCAATATAGAATCTTAAAAATCTGTTTTACTGCTTATTGAGTTACTTCTTTAATGCTCGATGTTAAAGCATTTGACATGACAAAGGCTTCTGTCTTCTGTCAGAAGCACAGGCCAGAATCCATTTCAGTCTCTTAACCATTGTTAGGAATCTACTTCTGCTTTGCTATACCCAGTAGGCATGCTTACAAGGTTATTATAATTTCTTCCAAGGAAACTCTTAGCAACACTTGAGGTATTCTGTTAAACTATCAATCAATCACATACATCTGTTAATTCATTGTGATTTCTTTCCTCAAGATACTTAACATGTTTTAGTATATGCATAGTTTTCTTGTAATTCCTAACAATATGTATGACTTTTACTGTAACTGTTTAACATATATCCAGAGTGTAATTATTACAATATTCAGTGATTTTCCTGTAAATGCTTAACCTATGGTTTAGGTCATCTGGTCTTTGGTCACTACTGTTCAACGCATCAAATCCATTCTTCAGATGGTCTCTAAATTCAGGCGGGATATACTCAAGGTCATATTTTGGCTCTCGTGGACTTGATTTTCTTCAGTTTCAGCTTGAACTTGCGTATGAGCGACTGATGGTCTGTTCCACAGTCAGCCCCTGGCCTTGTTCTCACTGATGATATTGAGATTTTCCATTGTCTCCTTCCAGAGATGTAGTCAATTTGATTCCTGTGTGTTCCATTTGGTGAGGACCATGTGTATAGTCACCATTTCTATTGGTGAAACAAGGTATTTGCAATGAAAAAGTCATTCGTCTTGCAAAATTCTGTCATTCGATCTCCGGCATTGTTTCCACCACCAAGGCCATATTTTCCAACTACTGATCCTTCTTCTTTGTTTCCATCTTTCACATTCCATTCACCAGTAATTATCAATGCATCTTCATTGCATGTTCGATCAATTTTAGACTGCAGCAGCTGATAAAAATCTTCTATTTCTTCATCTTTGGCCCTAGAGGTTGGTGTGTAGATTTGAATAATAGTCGTATTAACTGGTCTTCCTTGTAGGCGTATGAATATTATCCTATCACTGCCAGCATTGTACTTCAGGATAGATCTCGAAATGTTCTTTTTGACGATGAATGCAACACCATTCCTCTTCAAGGTTTCATTCCTAGATGGAAGGAATACACAGAGTCATTATACCAAAAAGAATTAGTCAATGTTCAGCCATTTAAAGAGGTAGCATATGATCAGGAACTGATGGTACTGAAGGAAGAAGTCCAAACTTCTCTGAAGGCAATGGCAAAAAACAAAGCTCCAGGAATTGATGGAATGTCAATTGAGATGTTTCAGCAAATGGATGCAACACTGGAGGTGCTCACTCATCTATACCAAGAAATATGGAAGACAGCTTCCTGGCCAACTGACTGGAAGAGATCCATATTTATGCCTATTCCCAAGAAAGGTGATCTGACCAAATATGGAAATTATAGAACAATACCATTAATATCACATGCAAGCAAAATTTTGCTGAAGATCATTCAAAAACAGCTGCAGCAGTATATTGACGGAACTGCCAGAAATTCAGGCTGGTTTCAGAAGAGGATGTGGAACCAGGGATAACATTGCTGACATCAGATGTATCCTGGCTGAAAGCAGAGAATACCAGAAGGATGTTTACCTGTGTTTTATTGACCATGCAAAGCCATTCGACTGTGTAGATCGTATCAAATTATGGATAACACTGGGAAGAATGGGAATTCCAGAACACTTAATTGTGCTCATGAGGAAACTTTACATAGCTCAAGAGACAATTGTCCAGACAGAACAAGGGGATACTGGTTGGTTTAAAGTCAGGAAAGGTGTGTGTCAGGGTTGTATTCTTTCACCATACCTGTTCAATCTGAATGCTGAGCAAATAATCCAAGAAATTGGACTATATGAAGAAGAACGGGGCATCAAGATTGGAGGAAGACTCACTAACAACCTGCATTATGCAGATGACACAAACTTGCTTGTTGAAAGTGAAAAGGACTTGAAGCTCTTACTAATGAAGATCAAAGACCACAGCCTTCAGTGTAGATTGCACCTCAACATAAAGAAAAATATCCTCACAACTGGACCAATGAGCAACATCATGATAAACGGAGAAAAGATTGAAGTTGTCAAAGATTTCATTTTACTTGGATCCACAATCAACTCCCATGGAAGCAGCAGTCAAGAAATCAAAAGATGCTTTGCACTGGATAAATCTCCTGCAAAGGTCCTCTTTAAAGTGTTGAAGAGCAAAGTTGTCACCTTGAGGACTAAGGTGCGCCTGACCCAAGCTATGGTATTTTCAATTGTATCACGTGCATGTGAAAGCTGGACAATGAATAGGAAGACAGAAGAGGAATTGACGCCTTTGAATTGTGGTGTTGGCGAAGAGTATTGAATATAACATGGACTGCCAAAAGAATGAACAAATCTGTCTTAGAAGAAGTACAAACAGAATAATCCTTAGAAGCAAGGATGGCGAGACTGCATCTTACATACTTTGGACACGTTGTCAGGAGGGATCAGTTCCTGGAGAAGGACATCGTGCTTGGCAATGTACAGGGTCAGCGGAAAAGAGGAAGACCCTCAATGAGGTGGACTGACACAGTGGCTGCAACAATGAGCTCAAGCATAACAACGATTGTAAGGATGGTGCAGGACCGGGCAGTGTTTTGTTCTGTTGTGCATAGGGTCGCCGTGAGTTGGAACTGACTCGACGGTACCTCACAACAACAACAACATGGTTTAGGTCCTTTTTTCAACCCCATAAAAATGCTTGTGTGATAGATCCACCCCAGACTGCTTGGTTCCATTTTCAATGGGCTACACAGCTCCCCAACTGCAATTGTTTTGAGCCTTAATAAATCTCTTTGCTTTTAAATTTCAGACAAAGTGTCAATTCACAATTTGGTGGCAGCGGTGGGATTTAGAGGCATCTTACCTCCAGGCAACCCCAGAGGACTGCAGACTCAGAGCATCTGAGTGCCTCCTAAAGCCCCTAGAGCTTAACCTATGTCCACAGTTTTTGACGTTAACACTCTTGAATTGGAACTCCACCTTCTACTTGCCTTGATATCATTCAAGATTTATTAACTGCTCCTTTCTATCTCTTTTTACTTAAAATCTTGTGTCTTAGTTATCTAGTGCTGCTATAATGAAATACCTCAAGTGGATGGCTTTAACAAACAGAAATTTATTCTTGCACAGTCTACAAGTCTAGAAGTCTGAATTCAGGGAGCCAGCACCAGGGGAAGACTTTCTGTCTCTGTCAGCTCTGTAGGAAGGTCCTTGTCATCAATCTTCCCCTGGTCTAGGAGCTTCTCAGCACAGGGATGCTGGATCCAAAGGATGCACTACTTTCCTCATTCTTCATTCTTGGTAGTAGGAGGTCCCCCTCCTCTCTGCTTACTTCTCTTTTTTATATCTCAGAAGAGATTGACTCAAGATAAAACCTAATCCTATAGATTGAGTCCTGCCTCATTAATATCACTGCCTTTAATCCTGTCTCATTAACATCATAGAGGTAGGATTTACACACTCAGGAAAATCACATCAGAGGACAAAATGATGGACAATCACATAATACTGGAAATCATGGCCTAGCCAAGTTAACACACATTTTGGGGGGGGGGGTACAATTCAATCCATAACAGCTTGTCTTAAAACAAGCAGCCATCTAATAAAGTCATCAACTAGTCCATGTAAAAGAAAGCTCACCAACCGAAGTATGATCAAAGGATTTAAAATAATAAAATCTATGATGGATACCATTTCCCAGATTTCTCTCTCCTTCATCTTCACCAAGGAGTAAGCCCCAGTCTTCCAAAATGGAGGTTGGTTTTAAATGCTCCCTTTATTGGCTACCTTCTCTTCTCTGTATCTTTACCCACTCCCATATGAGCGTCCCCTGCATCTCTGAATAAATTGTTTCAAGATCCCTGTCTCACAGCCTGCTTCTGGAGAAATTCAAAGCAAGACAGGTGATGTCAAAAGTGATCTTAGGGATCAGAGTCTCAGGAATGTTGTTGTCGTTAGTTGCCATTGAATAGATTTCAACTTGTGGTGATCCCATGTACAACAGGATCAAACTGTTGTGTTCCATAGAGTTTTCAGTGGCTGATTTTTGGAAGCACATCACCAGACCTTTCTTCCTAGTCTATCTTAGTCTGGAAGCTCTGCAAAACCTATTTAGCATCATAAGACAACACACGCCTCCACTGACAGAGGAGTGGTGACTGTGCTTGAGGTGCATTGGCTGGAAATTGAACCCAGGTTTCCCACATGAAAGGCAAGAATTCTACCAATAAACCATCACTGCCCCCCAAAACCAGTTGCCATGGAGTCAATTCTGACTCGTGGCAACCCCTTGTGTGCCCATTAGAACTGTGCTCAGTAGGATTTTCAATGGCTGACTTTTCAGAAGTAGATCACCAGACCTTGTTTCCAAGGTGCCTCTGGGTAGACCCAAACTTCCAACCTTTTGGTTAGCAGCTGGAAGCTTAGTCGTTTGTGTCACCCAGGGACTCCCACCTTGGGATTATTCCTTGGCTATTGCTGCAGTTTCTGACACACTAGGTCAGGGCGAAATGTTTTCAGGCAAAATGGGGTCAGAGAAGGAGTTCTTTATTGGGACTACTGTGATTTGAGATGAACTCTGCAGACTTGGCGAGTGTTGAAGCTAACTCAATGGGCTTGGTGGATTTTCAAAACAACCTCTTTCTCTTCTGATTAACTTGTAGGTTCTTTGCAGACACCTCACAGCTGGCTATTACTCATCTGAAGCTTCCTAAATGTGAGGACACTGGTCTCTCTTCAAACTGGCCACACTCCCAACTTCTATATCTGATGATATAACTCCTGTCTTCTTACACAGAGGCAACCTCTGGCAGGAAGATCTCTTGGGTACAATTCTCTTAAGGCAGTCCTCCAACTGGACCACATCTAGTTCCCATATATACCTTTGCCCTGACAAACTCTTGGAGTGCCAGCCAACCTTCCTCACCCTAAAGCCGGAGCAGTTGCAAGGCACTGCCTTTCACCTTCAAGATGTCTAAGATGTAGATTTCCACTGGTATCCTAGGCTTCAGGAGACTCATATAGCTTCTCTAGGGTTCTCTTTGGAGCCTCTATTATTGAAGAGGGAAGCTGCCTCCTTGTTCCTAGTCATGGAATGGCGAGGGGATTTACAGTATGCAAGTACTTCTCTCCAAGGAAATCCTCTTCCCTGACCTCTTCAACCTCAAGCCTTTAATACTCTTGAAAAGAGTGTTAGGGTAAGAGTGTCAAAACACTTCCTTTGCAAAACTGCATAGATGATCTACCAGTTTACTTTTGCAAATGTGGGGCAATTTTTATCTACTTGTTTGCTCCCACCCTTTTCAGACCTCACACCAAAGCTGTGACAGTTCCTTTTTAAAATCTCATAACCTCAATTATTATTCATTCCTTTACATGTACATTTATTGTCTATTAAGCACCTGCTGTTTTCATCATGGTAACTGCTCATGGTACAAAGATAAAGAAGACAGGGTGTCTGACGTGAAGAAGTCAAGAGTTGAACAAATTCTGCAGGAGGACAAGTAGGTAAGGACTGCTATTGTAATTTTCTTCTATCTGGCTGGGCAGGAGCTTGACCTAAGAGGAGATCTGTTCTCTTTGCATGCTGCCTACAGAAAACACCCCACTCTTTGGAGCTTCTCACTTTGCTCTGTGCTCCTCCTAAGGAAGGTCTGGATACAATCTGATACGATAATCGATTACCTCAGCATTGATCCTGTATAACATTTCATGTGGTATTAAGTAGCTAGAACTGGCAGTTTCTGTGTACTTAATGCAGTATTTCTCAACTCTCTTAATCTTTAGGAGTCGGGCCATGACATTGGTACTTTATAAATGCTTCCCGAGTGATTTTAAAATGTAGTTGTATTGAGGCTTATCAAGGAAACATACACCTGCACTCCCCCCACATGCACACAACACACATCCTCCAAATCAAACTTCTGATCGAGAAATCTGATCTAGCTTCTACGATCATTGGAAGATATGTCAGTTATGTAAATCCACAGAGATGATATCCTTTATACAATATTAAGGAACCCTGATAGTGCAGTAGTTAAGAGATCTACTGCTAACCGAAAGGTCGGCAGTTTGAAACCACCAGTGGCTCCATGGGAGAAAGATGTGGCAGCCTGCTTCCATAGAGATTTATAGCCTTGGAAAAACCCTGTGGGGTCACTATGAGTCAGAATCTACTCGATGGCAGTGGGTTATACAGTATTACTTCATTGTATAGCATGGGGTTCATTTGCTGTCTCACTTTTGTATCTATCTTCCGTCAGTTTAAAGAGAGAAATAACTGATTTTGCAGAAGTTGTTCTTTCCTGTAGAGGGAAAAGGAAATGCAAGACCAGTTCAATTCACAAAGAAATGAGAAATTCCATTAAAAATCAAAATTCTTTTAAAGGCCTGAAGCACCATTATTGGTTCCTCAGACAAAATAAACAGTAATGTTTCTACTTCACATTTTTATTGAAGAGTGAATGTGCTGAAAAGACTTTACAGAGAAAAATGATAGTCAAGCTTAAGACATGAAACTTTCTTAAGACTGGTCTCATGAGAATATAGAATTTTTAGCTAACATTTCCCTTCATGATTCTAATTCCTCCTGATGCTATTTAATATGACTTTGAAGGTCAATCAAGTTTTCAATAAACAAGACCTGGAATCTCAGAACTCATGAGTGTTCTCTATGTTATTTCAATGTTAACTCAATTACTTAACAGCGCCTATTGCTCTGCTCTTTCATGACTTTTTACAATCTATTTCTAATATCAATTGCTCTGTTATTTTTTTATAGCTATGCTTATAAGTACCTCATGTATGTTTGCATAAATTCATTTATTAATTCCCCAAACATTTGTTGAGTGTTTGTATTAGAGATACAAAGATAAATAGGGTATGGTCCTTGCCCTCCCTTGTACTCTAACACCATTTTGCACACACTTCTATCATAGCCTTATCCAAGGGGTTGTAGTAGTAGGTCTACTGGGTTCCTGAGGACTCTGTCTTATGCTTCTTGAAGGCCCATCCCTAGCATTTGTGGGGTGAGCAACAATGCAAATGGAAGCCCATATACCATGCATCTAAATATTTAAAAATTATGTATCACGATATCTGCCTTAGAAGCAATACAACCAGAATGCTCCTTAGAAGCAAGGATGGTGAGACTGCATCTTACCTACTTTGGACATGTTGTCAGAATGGATCAGTCCCTGAAGAAAGACATCATGCTTTGTAAAGTGCAGGGTCAGTGGAAAAGAGGAAGACCCTCAACAAGATGGATTGACACAGTGGCTGCAACAATGAGCTCATGCATAACAATTGATTATGAGCATGGCACAGAACTGGGCAGTGTTCCATTCTGTGGTATGTAGGGTCACTCTGAGTTGGAACCAACTCGACAGCACCTAACAACTACAACAATATCAATAATCACACCGTTAAATAAAATATGCTCTCTTCTCCTAGCTTCAAATATACCCTCATAACAACAAAATTTTAAAATATGTGTAAAACCATGGTTTCCATATGCCTGAAAGTGAGCAAAATATCAAACTGACTGATAATTATTTTTGCATATGTCTGGATGTTCTGTCAATGGGCCAGTGCTTTTTGGGTGAGTAACAAAGACATACATAATTCATAAATTATTATATGTTCATTTTATTAGCTTTCTTTTTTGTGCCTTAATTTTAGCAAAATCACTCATTATGTTGTTGTAATTAAGATTTTTAGACAATTTGTGTTTTATTGAAGGTATAAAATTGAAGGAAAATGTAAAGTATGATTGGAAAGTTTTTATATAAATTAAGGCAAATATAAAATGTTGTTGTGGTGGTGGTGTGCTGTCAAGTCTATTCTGACTAACAGTGGCACTAATGACAGAATAGAGCCGTCCCATAGAGTTTTCCTAGGCTGTAATTTATATGAGAGCAGATCTTCAAGTCTTTTTTCCTGAGGAGCTGCTGGTGGTTTCGAACTGCCAATTTTTCATTTAGCAGGTGAGTGCTTGATCATTGTGCCATCAGGGCTCCTAAATATAAAATAGAAACATTAAATTGTTTTATATATATTTTAATGTTATTATTTTATTCAAAATTATAAAATATTAATATCAAAATTTTAAATAAAATTATTTTTAAAACCTGAAATTTAATTTATATTTGAATTTTTACTTACAAAATATTAAATATTATCAATAAAGCCATTGCAATTCTAGTGTTCCAGGTCCGTCTACCTGCCCAAGTAAAAAATTAGCATAAATTTCTACATGTATTGTAGTTGTCCATTTGTCATTGTTAATTGTCCTCAGGTTGATCCCTATTCATGGCAATCTCATGTGTGCAGAGTAGAGCTACTCTGTAGAATTTTTAAGGCTGTGACCTTCTGGAAGCAGGTCACCAGGCCTTACTTCTGAGAAGCCTCTCGGTTGGTTTGAACCACCAAACTTTCGGTTAGTAATCCAGCACTTATATATACAAATTTAAAAATTAAATAAATTAATATTACAAAATGGTTCTCAACTACCATATTTGACTGTTCCAAACACTGTGCTAATTTATAAGTATCTCCAGAACCACAAATTCAAACACAAAGAGAAGCAAGAAAATGTCACCACCAAACTCTATTGCATTCATGCTATCTGAGAGAAAGGAACCAGCAGGGCAATTTGTGAAAAGTGCTTCTGTCCTCAAACCCTCCCTGTGCTCTGAAGCAGTGTCCTTCTCTGACATCAGCAGAGGCACAACCTGTAATCCTACATAACCCTGGACACAACCACTTTTTGTTTTGAAGATATAAGGCATATAATGTAAAATGCATTTCCCTGGGGCCCGAGTGGTTTGGTCTTGAGAATGGATATTTATGGTTGTAGATCTTTCTGAGTCACTAAAACTGAGTACTAGATCTTGAGTGACAGAGACACCCATGTATTCTTCAACCTTTTGTGTGTGTTTGAAATATGGCTCCCTCTAAAGCACAGGTCTAGGGCACGGGCCCCTCTTGTCCAGGTGTAAAGATGTTCTGCATTTTTGCGTATTCAGTGCTCAGTATGAAAAAAAAAAAGAGTATTTGTACTCATTTAGTTGCAAATCAAAGTGACTTAATTAAGCAAACTAAGGCAATTTGTTGACTTACATAATTGAAAAATCTGGGAGTAGATATTCAAGCACACTTAGAGCTTCTCATGACATTATCAGGGCACTGTCTCTCTAAGCTCTGTTTTCTTCGATATTCTCTTCATTTTCATGAGGTGCCAAAGATAATTCACTAATTTACATCCTCCAGACTTATATCCTACTAGGTTAGCGACTCCAAGAGTAAAAGAGTGCTTTGCCCTAAGAGTTCCAGCAGAAGTCTTAGAGCTGATGTTCATCAGCTTCAACCTGACTGGCTTGAGCCACGTGCTTATCATAGCATCATTCACTCTGGACTGGGGATTATATTGCTTTCATTGACCAGTTCATATGGCCAACCCATCCCTTGATGCCAAGACTTAGTGGCCGGGCCCAGCTAAATCACATAGACTGAGAATGGGAGGGGAGCCATTCACAAAGAGAAACTGAGGTATTATTGCCTGTAGAATGGGGAAAGATGTTAGACAAGCAATATAAGAATTTTCTACTCAAAACTGCTCAGTGAATATTTGTTGAATACATAGATGTATAAAATCATATCATCATCTAGTGGGGGGAAACATGAAAACAAATAATGGCATGTCAGTGTGCTATGTGCTATAATAAAAGGTATAGACAAAGTACGGTGGAGACACAAAGAAAGGAGTGGATGCTTTCCCTAAAAAGATGACTTGAGAATGTGACAAGAAGAGATGACCACTGGACCGAGTCTAGAGAACAAATATCTTTCGTACCTTCCAAAGCATCTTATTGTTCTACTGGTTGCATGAAATCTTTCCCATCTCTCTTTTTTGCAGCCATTCGTATCAAAGCTTACTGACGCCCTGCTCTAATTTGGACTAATTATGTTCTAGAACCTTTCTGTAGCTGTCTTTCTGAGCATTCTTTCTTTCTTTTTTTTTTTACTGTACTTTAGATGAAGGTTTACAGAGCAAATTAGTTTCTAATTAAACAAATAATACACATATTGTTTTGTAACATTGGTTGCCAACCCCACAACATGTCAACATTCCCCTTCTTGACCTTGGGTTCCCTATTACCAACTTTCCTGTGCTCTCCTGCCTTCTCGTCCTTGCCCCTGAGCTAGTGTGCCCATTTAGTCTCATTTTGTTTATGGAACTGTCCAATCTTTGACTGAAGGGTGAACCTCAGGAGTGACTTCAGTACTGAGTTAAAAGGGTGTCTGGGGCCATACTCTCAGGGTTTCTCCAATCTGTCAGACCAGTAAGTCTGGTCTTTTTTTCTGAGTTAGAGTTTTGTTCTACATTTTTCTCCAGCTCTGCCTGGGACCCTCTATTGTGATTCTTGTCAGAGCAGTAGATAGTGATAGCCAGGCACCATCTAGTTTTGCCTGACTCAGTTTGGTGGAGGCTATGATAGTTGTGGTCCACTAGTCCTTTGGACTAATCTTTCCCTTGTGTCTTTAGTTTTCTTCTTTCTCGCTTGCTCCAGATGGAGTGGAACCAGAGGAGTATCTTAGATGGCTGCTCACCAGCTTTTAAGGCCCTTCTCTGAGCTTTCTTTAAGTGAACAGCATAAACCAAAGGTGTTAATTCTTCTTCGGTCTTCCTTATTCATTGCCCAGCTTTCACATGCATATGAGGTGAATGAAAACACCATGGCATGGGTCAGGCATGCCTTAGTCGTCAAGGTGACATCTTTGCTTTTCAACACTTTAAAAAGGTCTTTTGCAGCCAATTTGCCCAATGCAATGCATCTTTTGATTTCTTGACCTCTGCTTCTATGGGTGTTGATTGTGGATCCAAGTAAAATGAAATCTTGACAACTTCAATCTTTTCCACGTTAGACATGATGTTGTTTATTGGTCCAGTTGTGAGGATTTTTGTTTCTTTATGTTGAGGTGTCATCCATACTGAAGGATGTAGTCTTTGATGTTCATCAGTAAGCACTTCAAATCTTCATTTTCAGCAAGCAAGGTTATGTCATCTGTATAACGCAGGTTATTAGTGAGCTTTCCTCCAGTCCTGATGACTGGTTCTTCTTCTTATAGTTGAACTTCTCAGATTATTTACTCAGCGTAAAGATTGAATAAGTATTATGATGAAAGGATTCAACCCTGACGTACACCTTTCCTTACTTTAAACCACACAGTATCCCTTTTTTCTGTTCGAACGACTGCCTCTTGATCTTTGTACAGGTTCTTCATGAGCATGGGTTCCAGAGCACAATAAGTATTCTGGAATTCCCATTCTTCACAACGTTATCCATAATTTATGCTCCATACGGTTGAATGCCTTCGCATAGTCAATAAAACACATGTAAACATTTTTCTGGTATTCTTTGCTTTCAGCCAGAATCTACCTAACATCAGCAATGATACCTCTTGTTCCACATTCTCTTCTCAATCCGGCTTGAGTTTCTGGCAGTTCTCTGTAGATGTATTGTTGCAACCACTTTTGAGTGATCCTCAGCAAAATTTTACTTGCGTGTAATATTGCTCAATAATTTCGCTATTTGGAAATTATCCACCTTTCTTTGGAAAAGGCATAAATATGGATCTCTTCCAGTCAGTTGGCCAGGTAACAGTCTTATATTTCTTGGCATAGACGAGTGAGGACCTCCAGTGTTGCGCTGGTTTGTTGAAACATCTCAATTGGTATTCTGTCGACTCCTGGAGCCTTGTTTTTTGCCAAAGTCTTCAGTGCAGCTTGGACAACTTCCTTCAATACCATCAGTTCTTGATCATATGCAACCTCCTGAAATGATTGAATGACAACCAATTCTTTTTGTCACAGTGACTTTGTGTATTCCTTCCATCTTCTTTTGATGCTTCTTGTGTCGTTCAGTATTTTGCCCACAGATTCCTTCAAAATTGCAACTCAAGGTTTGAATTTCTTCTTCAGTTCTTTCAGCTTGAGAAATGCTGAGTGTGTTCTTCCTTTTTGGTTTTCTAACTCCAGGTCTTTGTACATTTCATTTTAATATTTTGTCTTCTTGAGCCACCCTATGAAATCTTCTGTTCAGCTCTTTTACATCATCATTTCTTCCTTGTGCTTTAGCTATTTGATTTTCAAGAGCAAGTTTCAGAGTCTCTTCTGACATCCATTTTAGCCTTTTCTTTCTTTTAAAAAGTTGTCTTTTTAATGACCTCTTGCTTTCTTCATGTATATCCTTGATGTCATTTCACAATTCCTATGGTCTTTAGACATTAGTGTTCAACGTTTCAAATCTATTCTTGAGTAAATTCAGGTGGGATATAATCGAGGTCATATTTTGGCTCTTGTGGACTTGTTCTAATTTTCTTCAGCTTCAACTTGAACTTGCATATAAGCAATTGATGGTCTGTTCCACAGTAGGCCCTGGCCTTGTTCTGACTGATGATATTGAGCTTTTCCATTGTCTCTTTCCATAGATGTAGTTGATTTGATTCCTGTGTATTCCGTCTGACGAGATTCACATGTACAGTCACCATTTATGTTGGTGAAAAAAGGTATTTGCAGTGAAGAAGTTTTTGGTCTTGCAAAATTCTATCATGCTATCCTCAGCATTGTTTCTATCACCAAGGCCATATTTTCCAACTACCAATCCTTCTTTGTTTCCAACTTTCACATTCCAATCACCAGTAATTATCAATGTTTCCTGTTTGCAGGTTTGGTCAATTTCTGACTGCAGAAGTTGGTAGGAATCTTCTATTTCTTCATCATTGGCCTTAGTGGTTGGTGTGTAAATTTGAATAATAGTCCTATTAACTGGTCTTCCGTGTAGGCCTATGGATATTATCTTACCACTGACAGCATTGTACTTCAGAATAAATCTTGAAATTTTCTTCCTGTCAACGCAATTTCTCCTCAAGATGTCATTCCTGGCATAGTAGATCATATGGTTGTCTGATTTGAAATGGCCAATACCAGTCCATTCAGCTCACTAATGCCTAGGATATTAATGTTTATGTGTTCCATTTCATTTTTGGACAGTTTCCAATTTTCCTAGATTCATAGTTCATACTTTCCACTTTCAGGCTGTTAATGGATATTTGCAGCTGTTTCTATTCATTTTGAGTGGTGTCACATCAGTAAATGAGGGTTCCAAAAGCTTGACTCCATCCATGTCATTAAGGTCAACTCTGCTTTGAGGAGAAGGCTTTTCCCCAGTCATCTTTTGAGTGTCTTTCAAATTGAGGGGGTTCATCTTTCAGAATTATTTCAAACAATGTTCCGCTGCTATTAATAAGGTTTTCACTGGCTAATTTTTCTCAGAAGTAGACTGCCAGGTCCTTCTTAGTCTGTCAGCTTAGCTGAACCTGTACACCATGGGTGATCCTACAGGTATTTGAATACCAGTGGTGCAGCTTCCAGTATCACATGAACACACAAGCCCCCACAGTACAACAAACTGTTAGATGTGTGGGGGAGCTGACAGATGTTTCTATTTAGGAATGAGGAAATGAGGGGACTGACTAGGAGCTCCCTTATACTGGTTAGGCTGTCTACTGGTGGGTTTTCCTTTAGTATCAGGGAGATAGGAGCTGACTGCTTAGCCAGAAGTTTGTCAGAATGAAGCTAGCTTCTCTCTGGGTGACATCTGTTTCAGCAGACTTAGTGCTTCTGAAGTACTTATTTCAAATTATTTGGAGAAACGATATCAGGTATTGCCTAGCAACAGAGCAGAGTACTTACCACCTCTGCAAAAAGCGATAGGGGAGGAGAGCCATTTGGTGTCATTCTTTTGCAGTCAAACTCTTAGTAACCTCTCTCTGTTTTCAGCCTCCTCCTCATTCTTACCCTTCATACCTCCTGGACCCAATCCTCTGGTCATCCTTCTCCACCAAAGCCCCCTCCAGCATATTCTGGGGTAAGGCTTTCTCCACATGTTCTATGAATCAGCACCCTAATCCGATCATGGCTCCTCTCTCAGTTACTTTATTGCTATCAGTGTACCCATTTTTTAAATCTCTGCCTACTTTCTTACTGTGGTCTTGGACTAGGGGAGGAGGTTAGTAAACACATGCATTCATTTGTCATCCTATCACTTTGTAACAATGTTATTGGGAACTCCAGGTCCTGCTCGGCATGACTTGTCACAGCTAATAAACAAGGGGCCGAGTTGGGAGACCAGAAAGGCTGCTTAATTTTGTTGTGCAAGGAAAGGAACAGTTGGGGCTGGTGTCTCCAGGACAGCGAGAATGAACAGGAAGGTCATTTTTATGGGGTTTACAAACAGGAAGTTCATACAAGTTACATCAGCAGCATTCTTTATCACACTGCGAATGTGTGCTGGGGTTTACATATAACTTCATGCATTGCATGTTCAGAAAATGGCAGTTAAACTCCATACAGAGGTGTGAAATTTAATATGTATTAGGAACTTAATGAGCTGAAAGGTCACCCAGGGTGTCAATATGGCGCCTAAACTGGTTTCAACCAATTTCATCTAGTTCCGGGCAACAATTAAGGAGAGGGGAGCCAGGATGATAATGGAAAGCTACACGGTGTGTCAATCAAACTTCTTGAGGCAGTGGAATTTTCTACAGCCTGTCTCTGTCTTAACAACAGTACTCTTTATACAGTGAAACCTGAGAGAGCCAAAACTACACCTGACTGCCTTGTTTTTCTGGGTCTCCCAAGTTTTCTGCCTTTGACAGGGTGCAGTCTTACAACTTTTCTATCACTCTTTATTAGTGGAAAATGTTTGAGTTTTCCTCCTCTGACAGGTTTTTGCTTTACACAGGTTCTGGCTTTTGCAGGTTTTACTATAACTACTTGAAAGAGAAAGACCATGTGTGGTACAAATGGTTAACACCCTCAGCTGCTAACTGAAAGTTTAGAGGCTCAAGTCCACCCAGAGGAGCCTTGAAAGAAAGGCCTGGCAATCTACTTCTGAAAAATCAGTCATTGAAAACCCTGTGCAGCAAAGTTCTACTCTGTCACACACAGAGTCACCACGAGTTGGAATTAACTTGCAGCAACAATTTTTTTAAAAGAAGAAAGATAATGAAGAGCAAATTTATAAACCTTTAACCTTCCAATAAAAATCACAATTGAAATAATATATGCATTGTTGGAGCCCTATATGACATATTAACAAAATCTCCCTTTTTTTTACATTTGCAACAAAAATATTAGGGGACCTGTGCCTGGGTTATCTTTATGTAAAGATCATGAATTTACAGCACTCACTTGTTTCTCCTTTTGATCAGACACCCAGTCATTATGAAGATAGCAGTTAAGGGAAAGGACACCACTTGTGGCCAAATGAGATTAGCTCTTGCTGCACACCTAAAGATCAAACCAATTGCAATGGCCTCAGAGACTCTGGGCTCCCACAAACTGAACTCATTAACCACAGTCCTTGGTCTAGAGCATTATGGAGTAAGAAAGTAGAGCAGGTTGACTCCTCTCCTCTGATGTAATTTTGACACATTTATTCTAGACCGAGCTCTTGGATTCTACCTACTATGATACGGTTGCTAAGGATACAGGAAGAACAGATACTAGAGCTTCTCAGGTGTTAAAAGATTATCTCCAATTTTCCAGACAAAACAAGAAAAATCAATTATCTAGCATAGTTCTGCTTGACTGTCAAAAATACTCACATATAAAGAAATGAAAAAGATTAATATTTCCATATTAAATTCTTTCCAGATCATCAGGTTTGAGAAGCAATTTAAAAAAAAAAAAAAAAAGAGGATAAAATTGTTACTGTGTTGAGCTTCTGAATAAAGCAACTTACAGTTATGGAAGCAAAAACACTGTTACAATTGCATTCAATCTGGCTTTCTCAAGCCAAGTACTTTCAACATTTTTGATTATCTGTCGTAAGTACAAACTGTGGAGGAAACTATAGAAAAGAAAGAACCTTCTCTAACCTATAAATAATGAAACTAACCACTAAGAGTTTTATATGATCCAATTCTAATTTTCCCTCTAGGTTAATTCTGATTAAAATATGTGCTTAAATCTCTTTTGAATTTCTTTTACTATCTATGGTGAAATAAGTTCCTTTATGTGGTCTTTGGCCTTGGTTCTTTGGAAAAACAGCTTGAGAGATTTTCTCCGTAAGCCCTGAAGAGTTAACTTTGTCCTAGTTTCCAACCCCAGAGGGTTTGTTAATTTTGTCCAGGATGATTGACACTTCCTTGGTAAGCTGTAAACAACTTCTGGCTTGATATTTTTTGTCTGGTCCTGGGCTACAGACAGTACTGTGAGTGTTATGTATCTTGCAGGGATTGGTCAATATACCCATACAAATGAAGTATCCATAGCCTGTCCTCGGTGGGTCAAGACTAAGTCTGTCCTTAGGGGTCTGAAAGGAGTTCTGTCCTCAAGTTCTCTCAGTTCTGCATAGCCAAGAACTGAGAGAGCTGTCCTGCACTGAAGAACAGAGACTTTGCCTACATGCTTTCTGATCTCGATTCTGAGTTGGAGCCTGTTGATCCTGATTCGGAGTTGTACCCGTTTCTTCCTTAATAAACCACTTAACTGTGAAGATGGTATGTGAGTTCTACATGGACATTACAATGGACTATCTACTCAGAAGAGAAGTAGAGAGTGATGTTGGAGGGATGGCTGGTGTCAAAATTGGTAAAAATGTTGGTAGGTGGAGATGTGTCTGACCTCCACCTCATGAGAATCAGCCATGGGCTGATCTTGACTCACATTATCCCCTCCGAAGTTAGATAGTTTCTGACACTACTATTACTACCACTACCATTTTACAATATCTCATTAAACCTAATGCATTCATCTAAAGTGGGAAAGAAACAAACTAGGGCTTTGGGGGGAGAAGCACACTTTTACCAGTCAAAAAACAAAAATAACCATACCCAGAAGATATTTTTTGGCCACCCTACTACATTGTACGGTGAGACAAAGTATGGAGCCCAAAGACCCAGATTTAGGTCCTGGGCTCTGATACTTACTGATTACATAACTTTTAGCAAGTTGAGACTCTTTGGGACTTACTTTTATATATATATTCAAAAGGGAGATAATTATAATCCATGATTTTCATGATTACTGAGGATGTGATAAATCAGGTGCATGCACTGTGATTACTTAAAATTTTTTAAAAATTTCTCTTTTTGGAGGCGGAGCCAAGATGGTGGAATAGACAGACACTTCTGGTGAGCCCTCTTTACAACAAAGACCAGAAAAACAAGTGAAACATGTATATTTATGACAAGCTAGGAGCCCTGAGCATCAAAGGCAAGCTCAGAAAATGAGCAGAGGGGCAGGAGGAGGAAGAGACCATTCAGAAGCAGAGAGGAGTTACCAGACCTGAATCACAGGGAGCCCTCAGGCACCATTCCCAGAGTGGTGGTGGCGGGCTGGTACTAGCGTTCTGCTACAGTTTCCTCAGGAGAAGCAGCCAGCCACACAGCCTACTCACACCTCCGGAACCAGAGAAGAACGGCACTCTTGGCAAAAGCTAAGTAGTTGAGTATCTTTTACTGTGCCCACCCTCCCAAGCTGGCTTCAGTGGCTGAATTCTCTGGGCCTGAGACAGTCACTGTTGAGTGCCTAGAGCCATCCTCCCGGTCTTGGAGAAGGAAAAAATTTGCATTTGGGGGAAAAGATAATTTGCCAGCTCCACTAACCAGCGAAGCTCAGGGCAGAAGTGGCTCCTGTCCAGGCAAAAATGGTCTGTGGATTTTGAGCACCTTTCCCCCTGCATGGACATGTGTGGGCCTATTTCAGAAGAATACGCCCTTGCTGGCAGACTCCAACTGTTTCAGCTGTGTGGCAGAGAAGTAGGTATTTGATGTTTGACATTGCTTTGCCTATTAAACAGGGTCCTCACCTACCCACATCAGGGGCCTAAGGACTGGTAGCTCCACTCAGGACACCCAGCCACCCCTGACAGGGGTCCAAGAATAACTGATACTTCCCAGTCGTTACAACCAAAATAATTGGGTGCCCACGACCTGTCTGCAGAACGCACCCACCTGCATGTGCCAGGGAACAGGGATTCACTTTCCTCAGAGTCACTCAGGGGTTGGTTCTCAACCTCCTGTCTTGTTCAGAGGGTGACCCCCTGCTGCAACCAGATACTGGTACCTACAGCAATCACCCCTGCCCCTCTAGGACTGTAGGACAGAGCCTGTACCACATACTTCGTGATCAGCTACCTGGACACCTGAGCTGAATTCATACAAGAAAAGTGAATGGACTTCTAGACTGATAAACCTGATAACAGCTCTAGCCATCCGGGGACAGGGTGTCAGAGCTCTAAAGGCAAAAATAATCAAGCTAGCTCACTCAAGCAACCCATTTGGGCATATCAAAACAAAACAAAGTAAAGCAAGAAGCTACGACACAGTAAGCAAACATAAAATAATACAATAACTTATAGATGGCTCAGAGACAACAGTCAGTATCAAGTCACATAAAGAAACAGACCATGATCACCTCAACAAGCTCTCAAAACAGTGAATCCAGGGATCTTCTAGATGGAAGTGCATCCCTGGAATTACCAGAGGCACAGTACAAAAGATTAATATACAGAACCCTTCAAGGCATCTGGAAGGAAATGAGGCAATACACAGAACAAACCAAGAAACACACAGATAAAGCAATTGAAGAAATTAGAAAGATTATTCAGGAACATAATGAAAAATTTAATAAGCTGGAAAAATCCATAGGCAGCATTCAGAAGATTAACAATAAAATTACAGAAGTAGACAACTCCATAGAAAGTCAGAGGAACAGAATTGAGCAAGTAGAAGCCAGAATTCCTGAACTTGCAGATAAATCACTTGGCACTAATATATTTGAAGAAAAATCAGAAAAAAAGAATTTTTAAAAAATGAAGAAATCTTAAGAATCAAGAGAAATAACCTACTGGTGATTGGAGTACCAGAACAGGGAGGAATAACAGAAAACACAGAGAGAATTGTTGAAGATTTGTTGGCAGAAAACTTCCCTGATATCGTGAAAGATGAGAAGATATCTATCCAAGATGCTCACCGAACTCCACATAAGGTAGATCTTAAAAGAAGGTCACCAAGACATATTATAATCAAACTTGCCAAAACCAAACATAAAGAGAGAATTTTAAGAGCAGCTAGGTATAAACAAAAAGTCACTTACAAAGGAGAGTCAGTAAGAATAAACTTGGACTACTCGGCAGAAACTCTGCAGGCGAGAAGGCAATGGGATGACGTATTTAAAAAATTGTAAGGAAAAAATTGCAAACCAAGAATCATATATGCAGCAAAACTGTCTCTTAAATATGAAGGTGAAGTTAGGACATTTCCAGATAAACAGAAGTTTAGGGAATTCATAAAAACCAAACCAAAACTACAAAAAATAATAAAGGGAGTTCTTTGGTTAGAAAATCAATAATATCAGGTATCAACCCAAGACTAGAACACTGGGCAGAACAATCAGAAGTCAACCCAGACAGGGAAATCAAAAAAACCAAGCAAGATTAAAAAAAAAAGCTCAAAACAGGGTAACAGCACTGTTATTTTATAAAAGAAGACAATATTAAAACAATAAAGAGGGACTAAGAAATGTAATCATAGATCTTCCATATGGAGAGGAAGACAAGGCAATATGAAGAAATAAAAGTTAGGTTTAAATTTGGAAAAATAGGGGATAATAAGGTAACTGCAAAGGAGACAAACTATCCTACTCATGAAAATAAAATACAAGAAAAAAATAGACACTCAGCAGAAATAAAAGCAACAACAACAAATATGAGGAAAGGGCAATATATAAAGATAAGCTACTCAACACATAAAATTAAGTGGGAAAAAGAAACTGTCAATAACACAAAAAAAGACATCAAAATGGTAGCACGAAATTCATACCTATCCATAATTATGCTGAACGTAAATGGACTAAATGCACCAATAAAGAGACAGAGAGTGGCAGAATGGATTAAAAAACATAATCTGTCTATATGCTGCCTACAAGAGACACACCTTAGACTTAGAGACACAAACAAACTAACACTCAAAGGATAGAAAAAAATATATCGAGCAAACAACAATCAAAAAAGAGCAGGAGTGGCAATATTAATTTTTGACAAAATAGACTTTAAAATTAAATCCATCATAAAGGATAAGGAAGGACACTATACAATGATTAAAGGGATGATATACCAAGAAGATATAACCATGCTGAATATTTATGCAACCAATGACAGGGCTGCAAGATACATAAAACAAACTCTATCAGCATTGAAAAGTGAGATAGACAGCTCCACAATAATAATAGGAGACTTCAACACACCACTTTCCGTGAAGGACAGGACATCCAGAAAGAAGCTCAACAAAGACACGGAAGATCTACCTGCCACAATCAACCAACTTGACCTCATAGACATATACAGAACACTCCACCCAACAGCAACCAAGTATACTTTCTTTTCTAGTGCACATGGAACATCCTCTAGAATAGACCACATATTAAGTCATAAAGCAAGCCTTAGCAGAATCCAAAACACTGAAATATTACAAAGTATCTTCTCTGACCATAAGGCCATAAAAGTGGAAATCAATAACATAAAAAGCAGGGAAAAGAAATCAAACACTTGGAAACTGAACAATACCCTGCTCAAAAAAGACTGGATTATAGAAGACATTAAGGATGGAACAAAGAAATTCAGAGAATCCAATGAGAATGAAAACACTTCCTATCAGAACTTTTGGGACACAGTGAAAGCAGTGCTGAGAGGTCAATTTATATCAACAAATGCACACATACAGAAAGAAGAAAGGGCCAAAATCAAAAGAATTATCCACACAACTTGAACAAATAGAGAGCAACAAAAGAAACCCTCAGGCACCAGCAGAAAACAAATTATAAAAATTAGAGCAGAACTAAATGAAATAGAAAACAAAAATAACTGAAAGAATTAACAAGACCAAAAGCTGATTCTTTGAAATAATCAACAAAATCGATAAACCATTGGCCAAACTGACAAAAGAAAAACAGGAGAGGAAGCAAATAACCCGAATAAGAAATGAGATGCGTGATATTACAACAGGCCCAACTGAAATTAAAAGAATCATATCAGATTACTATGAAAAATTATACTCTAAGAAATTTGAAAACTGACAAGAAATGGATGATTTCCTAGAAACACACTACCTACCTAAACTAAGACAAACAGAGGTAGAACAACTAAATAGACCCATAATAAAAGAAGAGCTTGAAAAGATAATAATAAAAAAAAAAACTCCCAACAAAAAAAGGCCCTGGCCCGGAAGGCTTCACTGCAGAGTTCTACCAAACTTTCAGAGGCGAGTTAACACCACTATGACTAAAGGTATTTCAGAGCATAGAAAAGGATGGAAAACTCCCAAACTCATTCTATGAAGCCAGTATATCCCTGATACCAAAACCAGGTAAAGACACCAAAAAAAAGAAAATTACAGACCTATATCCCTCATGAACTTAGATGCAAAAATCCTGAACAAAATTCTAGCCAATAGACTTCAACAACATAACAAAAAAATAATTCACCATGACCAAGTGGGATTCATGCCAGGTATGCAGGGATGGTTCAACATTAGAAAAACAATTAATGTAATCCACCACATAAATAAAACAAAAGAATCACATGATTTTATCAATTGATGCAGAAAAGGCATTTGACAAAGTTCAACACTCATTCATGATAAAAACTCTCAGCAAACTAGGAATAGAAGGAAAATTCCTCAGCATAATAAAGGGCATTTATACAAAGCCAACAGCCGACATCACCCTAAATGGAGACAGTCTGAAACCATTCCCCCTGAGAATGGGAACCAGACAAGGATGCCCTTTATCACCGCTCTTATTCAACATTGTGCTTGAGGTCCTAGCCAGAGCAATTAGGCTAGACAAAGAAATAAAGGGCATCCAGATTGGCAAGGAAGAAGTAAAATTATATCTGTTTGCAGATGACATGATCTTATACACAGAAAACCCTAAGGAATCCTCCAGAAAAGTATTGACACTAATAGAAGAGTTCAGCAGAATATCAGGATACAAGATAAACATACAAAAATCAGTTGGATTCCTCTACACCAACAAAAAGAACATCGGAGAGGAAATCACCAAATCAATACCATTTACAGCAGCCCCCAAAGAAGATAAAATACTTAGGAATAAATCTTACCAGAGAAGTAAAAACTTATACAAAGAAAATTACACTGCACTTCTGCAAGAGACTTACGTAAGTAGAAGAATATACCTTGCTCGTGCATAGGAAGACTTAACATTATGAAAACATCTATTCTACCAAAAGCAAATGCAATTCCGATCCAAATTCCAACAACGTTGTTTAATTGGATGGAGGAACAAATCACCAACTTCATATGGAAGGAAAAGAGGCCCTGGATATGTAAGGCATTACTGAAAAAGAAGAACAAAGTGGGAGGCCTTACTCTACCTGATTTTAGAACCTATTCTACAGCCACAGTAGTCAAAACAGCCTGGTACTACTGGTACAACAACAGGTACATAGATCAATGGAACAAATTGAAAATCCAGACATAAATCCATCCACATATGAGCAGCTGATACTTGACAAAGGCCCCAAAACAGTTAAATGGAGGAAAAGACAGTCTCTTTAACAAATGGTGCTGGCATAACTGGATATCCATCTGCAAAAAAATGAAACAACACCCATACCTCACTCCATGCACAAAAACGAGCTCAAAATGGATCAAAGACTTAAATATAAAATCTAAAACGATAACGATTGTGGAAGAAAAAATAGGGACAATATTAGGAGCCCTAATACATGGCATAAACATTATACAAAACATTATTAAGAATGCAGAAGAAAGACTAGATAACTGGGAGCTCCTAAAAATCAAACACCTATGCTCATCCAAAAACTTCACCAAAAGAATAAAAAGATCACCTACAGACTGGGAAAAAGTTTTTAGCTATGACATTTCCAATCAGCACCTGATCTCTAAAATCTACATGATACTGCAAAAACTCAACCACAAAAAGACAAATAACTCAATTAAAAAATGGGCAAAAGATATGAACAGACACGTCACTAAAGAAGACATTTGGGTGGCTAACAGATATATGAGGAAATGCTCACAATCATTAGCCATTAGAGAAATGCAAATCAAAACTACAGTGAGATTCCATCTTACTCCAACAACAACAAAAAAATTGCCAGCCTACTCCAACAAGGCTGGCATTAATCAAAAAAACACAAAATATTAAATGTTGGAGAGGCTGTGGAGAGATTGGAACACTTATACAATGCTGGTGGGAATGTCAAATGGTATAACCACTTTGGAAATCGATATGACACTTCCCTAAAAAGCTAGAAATAGAACTACCATACGATCCAGCAATCCCACTCCTTGGAATATATCCAAGAGAAATAAGACCCTTTACACGAACAGATATATGCACACTCATGTTCACTGCAGCACTGTTTACAATAGCAAAAAGATGGAAGCAACCAAGGTGCCCATCGATGGATGAATGGATAAATAAATTATGATATATTCACACAATGGAATACTAAGCATCGATAAAGAACAGTGATGAATCTGTGAAACATTTCATAACATGGAGGAATCTGGAAGGCATTATGCTGAGTGAAATTAGTCAGTTGCAAAAGGACAAATATCGTATAAGACCACTATTATAAGAACTCGAGAAATAGTTTAAACAGAGAATAAAATATTCTTTGATGGTTACGAGAGGGGGGAGGGAGGGAGGGTGGGACGGGGTATTCACTAATTAGAGAGTAGATAAGAACTACTTTAGGTGACGGGAAAGACAACACACAATACAGGCGAGGTCAGCACAACTGGACTAAACCAAAACCAAAGAAGTTTCCTGAATAAACTGAATGCTTCGAAGGCCAACATAGCAGGGGCGGGAGTTTGAGGACCATGGCTTCAGGTGACATCTAAGTCAATTGGCATAAAAAAATCTATTAAGAAAACATTCTGCATCCCACCTTAGAAAGAGGTGTCGGGGTCTGAAACGCTAGCAAGCGGCCATCTAAGATGCATCAAGTGATCTCAACCCACCTGGATCAAAGGAGAATGAAGAACACCAAGGACACAAGGTAATTACGAGCCCAAGAGACAGAAAGGGCCACATAAACAAGAGACTACAGCAGCCTGAGACCAGAAGAGCTAGATGGTGCCCAGCTATAACCCATGACTGCCCTGACAGGGAACACAACAGAGAACCCCTGAGGGAGCAGGAGAGCAGTAGGATGCAGACCCCAAATTCTCATAAAAAGAACAGACTTAATGGCCTGACTGAGACTAGAAGGACCCCAGTGGTCATGGCCCCCAGACCTTCTGTTGGCCTAGGACAGGAACCATTCCCAAATGCAACTCTTCAGACATGGGTTGGACTGGACAAGGGGTTGGAGAGGGATGCTGGTGAGGAGTGAGCTTCTTGGATCAAGTGGACAGTTGAGACTATATTGGCATCTCCTGCCTGGAGGGGAGATGAGAGGGTAGAAGGTAGAGGGGGTTAGAAGCTGGTGAAATGGACACGAAAAGAGAGAGTGGAGGGAGGGAGCAGGCTGTCTTATTGGGGGAGAGCAATTGGGAGTATGTAGCAAGGTGTATATAAGTTTTTGTGTGAGACCGACTTGATTTGTAAAGTTTCACTTAAAGGACAATAAAAATTTTTTTTTAATTTCTCTTTTTTGGTGAACATTTTAGTATTCAAATGACTAAAAGGTCATGTTTCTGCAAATAACCCATTCTTTGACACCCCTCTCCTCAGATGATAGATCATTCTTTCCTTCAAAAATTACTGATGGAGTACCAACTATGTGCCTGTTACAGATGCCTGAGATACATAGCAAAGAAAGATCTCTGCACTTTTGGCAATAATCAATAAAATAAATGGGCAAAGTATCTAGTATGTTGGAATCCCATAAGTGCCATGGGGGAAATGAAAAAAGTCAGGGTGAGGAGGACCAGGAGTATGCGGATGAAGTTAGGGGATGGTTGAAATTTTAAATCAGGTGGCAGGATAGGCATCATTGAGTGACAATTGATCAAGGTCATAAAGTAGGTGACTGAGTTAGTCATGGGACCATTCGGGGGAACAGCATTCCAGGATGAGATTGCTGATAAAAAGGCCCTAAAGTAGGCTCACGTCTGACATGTTTAAGGAACACCAAGGAGGCCAGGGTCTGGAGTTGGGTGAGCAAAAGGAACATGGGAAGGAGGGGATCAGAGAAGTCACACTGGCTTCTAGTCTGAGTGAAAGGAGGACCCATGTAGAGTTTGGGGGAAGAAGAACATGATGTGATCTAAACTTTAAAGAAACACTTTGGATGTTTTGTTGAGACTAGACAATATGGAGGCAATGGTAGAAGAAGTGGACTAGTTATGAGGCTTATATGATAATCCAGGCGACTTGATGGTGGTTCAGACTCATGGGACACCAGAGGAGGAGGTGAGAAGTTGTCAGATTCTAGTAAATTTCGAAGATACTGCCAACTCAGAGGTCAGATATGTGGTGTGAGAAAAAAGAGGAGTCAAGGATGATCCCACAGTTTTTCACATGAGTAACTGGAAGGATGGGGCTGCCATCAACTGAAATAGGGAAGGTTGTGTGGGAAGAGCAAATTTTAAGAAGATGAGGAGCTTAGTTTTGACATGTTAAGTTTGATGTGCCTATTAGACATTTTACCCATTTTTCCAACTTGCTTTTATTTACCAATCTTTTGTAGAAGATAGAAATAAGGTAATTCACTGACTTTATAAATAATGAGTGAGGCGGGTGGTCCTATGTACAAATTAAAAAAAAAAATTTCCATTAGAATATAAAAATATGTCTTTCTTTGCTAAAACTTAGCAGATTTTTTACTTAACCCATTTGTATTAGTTTCCTAGGACTGCTGTAACAAAATACCACAAACTAAGTGACTTACAAGAACAGAAATGTATTGTCTCACAATTCCAGAGGCTTTTAATCCAAATTCAGGATGTTTGCAGGGCTCTAGGGAAATATCCTTTCTTGTTTCTCCCAGCTTCTGGTAGCCTTAGGTGCTTCTTGGGTTGTAGATGAATTTTCACATAGCTGTCTTTCCCCTGCGTGTTTCTCTGGGTCTCTTCTCTTTTAATAAGGATATCACTTATGTTGGATTGGGACTCACCCTACTCCAGTATGCCCTCATGTTAACTGAAAACATCTTAAATGATTCTATTTCCAAACAAGGTCATATTCACAGGTATCTGGGGTTATAACTTCGATATATCTTTTGGGGGACACAATTCAATCCACTGAACTGCCATTATAACCACTATGGTCACTCAGAGTAGTTTATCATATTAATTGACTTTGGGCTGTAGAAAGAAGAGCCCTAAGCAGCAGGGACATGGGATAGAGGGAGGCATACAAAGATGAAGAGTAAGAGCAGCGTCCTGGAAGACAGATATCGATGGGTTTCTTCATTTTGAGCACCACTCCTGATACACAGCAGGCTAGAGTTGCCAAGTGCCTGGAAAAATAAAAGTGGTGTAATTAGTAAACTTACTTTTCAGTTTTGCTTAACACATCATTTGGTTAAGGCAACAACAAGGTGTAAATGATTTTATTCAACTTTCTCTCTCCAGCCCAGACCTCTTCTCTGACTCCAGACTCATATAGCCCACTCCCCCCACCCCCCCCCACAGTACGGTCCACTGCTCCACATGGAGTCTGGTAGACATTTAAGGGAACCCCTCTAAAACTGAGCTCCTGATGCCCCAGCCCCAAACTGCTACTCCCACTATCTTCCCGTTCTCCATTCTTCCTATGCCAAATACCCATGAATTATGCTTGATTCCTTTCGTTCCCTCACAAATGGTCCACATCCTGTTAGTTCTGCCTTCAAAATATACCCAGAATGTGACAATTTCTCAGTGCCTTCCTCACTACTACTCCGGTCCAAGCCACCACCAACTCTATCCTGGACATTGTAATAGCCTCTGATTGGTTTCCCTTCTTCTACCCTTGCCCCCTTCAGTCTATTCTCAACACTGCACCTGGGTGATCTTTAAAAATATGATCAGTGACATCAACCCCTGCTTCAAAACCCTCCTGTGGCATCCCATGTGACTTACAGGAAAACCAAAGTTCTTAAAATATCATAACAGATTAAACACAGTGGCTCTGCTGCTCTCTGACTTCATCTCAGCTGCTCTCTTCTCAAGCACTTCTTTCCTGGCCCCTGTCATTGCTGCTTCTTAAACACTTAAACCTTAACCTTAAACTCAGATTAAACATTGCCTTAAACTTAACCTTAAATTCCTTAAACCTCAGAACTTTTGTACCTGCTGTTCCCTCTGTTTGGACTGTTCTTCCTCTAGGTAAAGCATAACTCACTTTCTTGTCTGCATTAAGTCTCTGCTCAAATCCTGACCTCTGCACAAGGCTTTCCCTGACTACCCCACTTAAAACTGCAGCCCCTTTTCCCCTTAGTCTTCCCTGTCCCTTAATTCTTTATTTTTTCCAGAGCACATATCAACACTAGACAATCTGCATACTCTGCACTACCATCTATGTGCTTATGTCCCTTCTACTCATTAGAGTGTAAACTCCTTGAGGACAAAGGTTTTGGTTTTATTCCTGCCGTACCACCAGATGTTGTTAATTGAAAACTAGTTGGTCCCAACTCACAGTGACTCTATGCACAAAGAGATCGGATGGCTGTAACCCAAAGGGTTTTCACTGGCTGATTTTCAGAAGCAGATCGCAGGACTTTTTTTAGTCCATCTTAGACTGGAAGCTCCGCTGAAACCTGCAAGCCTCCACTGACGGATGAGGGCTGTGCATGAGGTCCATTTGCTAGGAACCCACCCTGGTCTCTGGCATGGAAGGTGAGAATTCTACCCCTGAACCGCCAATGCCCCACATTTGTTGACTAAAGAAACAAATTACTGTGTGCCAGGCACTGTACTGGATTTGTGGCTGTAAAGAAGGAAAAAAAAAAAAATCTCTTAGTGTGCATGAATCTTCCTGACTGCTGAGCTGGGAGCACACCACAGGAAAAGAGTATTAGAATAACCCTTATTCTCCCCAGTGTTCTCTCTCATAACACTCAACAGATTGATGTGACTACATTTGCTTATTTGTTTACTAGTTGTCTACTGTACCAGAATGGAAACTCCACAAGACCAAAATAGGCATATTTTGTTTGCCTATATATATCCAACATTTAGTACAATAATAATACTAGTATCTGACATTTTATGACTGTTATTACTTGCCAGGCATTTTTTTAAGGGTGTTACTTGTAATTAGGTAATCCTCTCAATAGCCCTAGGAGGCAGGAACTGTTACATTTTACAAATGAGGAAATTAAGACCAGTGAGGTTAGGAAATTTGCCCTGGTTCACACAGCTAAAAAGTATCAGAATTGAAATACAAAGACAATTTGTCTGGCTTCAGAACGGGTACTCTAATCTCTTTACCATGCCAGCTCTGGGTTTACACTAAATATTTGTTGAATGAATAAATATTAACTATACTAACTGTAAACAACTTCTACTGGCCTAAAGAAAGGGGTGGATAATCATGAGACCATATAATTTTTTTTTTCTAGGCAGATTAAGATGGAGAAGAGGCCTGGTGAGAGAGGCTATTTTACATGTGTGTAACCCATTGCCCTGGTGGCACAGTGGTTAAGTGCTCAGCTACTAACCGAAAGGTTGGCAGTTCGAACCCACCAGCTGCTCTAAGGGAGAAAGATGTGGCAGTCAGTTTCTGTAAAGATTACAGCCTAGGGAACCCTATGGGGCAGTTCTACTCCATTCTTTGGGGTTGCTATGAGTCCAAATTGACTGGAAGTCAACAACCCATTGCCTTGGAGTCGATTTCAACTCGTAGCAATATGTGTGTACCTAGAGGCAAATACAACCGGGTAGCATGGCTCCACAGAGATTTGGATTTCCTACCCCCAGCAACACTGCAGTTAAAGTGCCTCATCTGCCCTTGGCAGCACTGACTTAAACGGAAAGGAAAGTAATGGACTATAGACCACTAATGGGCCCTGAAATGCTTCCTTATTACTTGTCCCTTTTCCCACCACTCCCCACTCCTCATGGGCATGCCTGGGAGACACACAAATAGCCTGAAATAACAGTAAGGGTGAAGGAGGCAGCAAGCTGTTGAGGAATAATGAAACTGAGACAGCAAATCCAAGAGGAATGTGTTTGCAGTTTGTAACAGAAACATGAAAAACAACACATAAAACACAAAAAGAGGGGTGTTTGATTTCAAGTCCATTTTGCAAATGACTCTGCAGAAGAGGACTCGGAACCAGGGATAACACTGCTGATGTCAGATGTATCCTGGCTGAAAGCAGAGAATACCAGAAAGATGTTTACCTGTGTTTTATTGACTATGCAAAGGCTTTCGACTGTGTGGATCATAACAAATTATGGATAACATTGCAGAGAATGGAAATTCCACAACACTTAACTGCACTCATGAGGAACCTGTACATAGATCAAGAGGCAGTCATTTGAACAGAACAAGGGGATACTGCGTGGTTTAAAGTCAGGAAAGGTGTGTGTCAAGGTTGTATCCTTTCACCATACCTATTCAATCTGTATGGTGAGCAAATAATCTGGCAAACTGGACTATATGAAGAAAAATGGGGCATCAGGATTGGAGGAAGGCTCATTAACAACCTGAGTGATGCAGATGACACAAACTTGCTTGCTGAAAGTGAAGAGGACTTGAAGCATCTACTGATGAAATCAAAGGCCACAGCCTTCAGTATGGGTTACGCCTCGACATAAAGAAAACAAAAATCTTCACAACATCATGATAAATGGGGAAAAGATTGAAGTTGTCAAGGATTTCGTTTTACTTGGATCCACAATCAACAGCCATGGAAGAAGACGTCAAGAAATCAAAAGATGCATTGCATTGGGCAAATTGGCTGCAAAAGATCTCTTTAAAGTGTTGAAAAACAAAGACACCACCTTGAAGACTAAGGTGCACCTGACCCAAGCCATGGTGTTTTCAGTCACCTCCTATGCATGTGAAAGCTGGACAATGAATAAAGAAGACCTGAGGAGAATTGTGGTGTTGGAGAAGAATATCGAATATACCGTGGACAGCAAAAAGAAAGAACAAGTCTGTCTTGGAGGAAGTACAACCAGAATGTTCCTTAGAAGCAAAGATGGTAAGACTATGTCTGACATACTTTGGATATGTTGTCAGTAGGGACTAGTCCCTGGAGAAGGACATCATGCTTGGTAAAGTAGAGGGTCAGCGAAAAAGAGGGAGACCCTCAATGAGATGGACTGACACAGTGGCTGCAACAACGGGCTTAAGCATAACAATGATTTTGAGGATGGCACAGGACCTGGCAGTGTTTCATTCTGTTGTATATAGGGCTACTTTGAGTTGAAATTGACTCAAGGACACCTAACAACAACAACTGCAACCTTCTTTTTAAAAAACTGTCAGAATCTTGTATCTCTCTCTCTCTTTTTTTTTTCCTAGAAATTCAGAGTGTAAGCATTGCTGGTCACTTGGTGTGAAACTAGTTGGGAGAAGTTACTTACCCTGAGACTTACAATAAGTACTGAGGAGACTCTAAAGCAAATAAGCCCAAAGGATTTTTTAAGAAGTAATAGAAATAAGACCCTTTGTCTACAAAATCATATTGAATTATCATATTAATGAGCTTTTATAGGGCACGTGCTTTTGAGGCACAGGTTATTAAAACAGCTGTGATCTGTACCTGAAGGGCTATGAAACCTGGTTGTGGATAGAGCTGTAAACTCTTCCCTATGCTGTTGGTTTCAGTTTCCAGTTGCTGTCAAGTTGATTCTGACTCATGGCGACCCTCTGTGTGTTAGGGCAGAAATGTGCTCCAGAGGGTTTTCAGTGGCTGATTTTTCACAAGTAGATCCCCAGGTCTTTCTTCTAGAGTACCTTTGGGCGGCCTCGAACCTCCAGTCTTTTGGCTAACAGCTGAGCACATTAACGGTTTGCACTACCCAGTGACTCCAAGCCACCAACCAGCTAAGGCTTTCTGGGAGAGTGGACACAGAAATTTGTTTTCCAGTAGGCTCAGTTGATGACTTGTAGGGTAGATTACTCCATACATAACATTTTGGACATGTGACTTGATAAATACATTGTTCTGTGGTTTAGTTAGAAGCTCTGGTGCCTCAGTGGTTAAGCACTCAGCTGCAAACCAAAAGGTCAGGGGTTTGTACTCACCAGCTGCTGCACGGGAGAAAGATGTGGAAGTTTACAGCCTTGGAAACCCTATGGGGCAGTTCTACTCTGTCCTATATACAGGGTCTCTATGAGTCAGAATTAACTTGATGGCAATGGGGGAGGTCTTTGAGGACCTCAACTTGTTTTAAAAATACATAAGAAAAATCATCATTAATACATCTACGTAGGTTTAAATGTGCTCTATAGGAATGTGTCCTCAGACTACTATCCCAGTCGGCAACAGGTTTTAGACAATACAATACCTGTAGGCACAGCCTACCGTGATTGTTTGGCCACAGGCACAGAAAATCCTTCAAAAGACCTCACGTGGAGAAAAAGTGCACTAATCAGGTTATTAACAACACACATCTTAATTTTAAAGTAAATCTGACCAACCTGAGCATAAAAGAAAGGAAAAACCTCTAGAAGGAAAAAGAAGTTCAAATTAATTTGAGAATTTTGTTGCTAGTGAGGAATAAGAAATGTAAAAGGAACATCAAGATGAGCGTACAGACATGAACAGATGGGATAAACGTACAAGTTACATTTGTGACTCAGAAGAGATACTTGCAATGGGAGAAGCCAGCAAGGAAACAGACCCCTAAGCTAAGATTCAGAGAAGTAAACTCTTATGAAATCCTGCTGGGAACGGCACCTGTTACTGAGCCACCTGGGCCTGCTCCTGGTAGTTTGAGTGGACTGAAGTGTTTTTTAGAATTGTGAGCATCCCACCCTGCAAACTTAAGTGTGTGGTTAATTTGAATGCCCCATATTTTTAAAAATAGTTTTAAAATTTATTTTGTTATTATCATTGTTGTTGAGAATATATACAGCAAAACATACACCAACTAAACATTTCTACACATACAATTTAGAGACATTGATTATACTCTTGGAGTTTTGCAACCATTCTCACCCTCATTTTCTGAGTTGTCCCTCTCCCATTAACATAAACTCACTGACCCCTAACGTTCCTGTCTAATTTTTTGAGTTGCTGTTGCCACTTTGATCCCATATAGATAGTTCTTAAAAGAGCATAATGCTCAAGGCAGACATTATTTAGTAGTTTAGCTAAACTATTGTTTGGTTTTAAGAAGACTTCAAGGGATATTTAAGTTTTAAAGATTATCTCAGGGCAATAATTTTAGGGTTAAATAGTATTTTGAACAAAGACAAATTGTAGCCTAGCCCAGAATGTTCAAGTTTACAACTTCTTTCCCTCCAGGGACACCTACAAGAATGGAGAATTTCTCAGAAAAATTGCATGACACTCCATGCTCATCCCCACCCCTCAAATACCACCTCCAGATGGCAAATCTCAACCAAGGGTGTGAGCAAACTCCTGCCATAAACCCTTATGGCTGGTGGCAGATCTTCCAGGTATGTGGGGAAAGAAGGTACAGCAGAAATGAATAACCTACTTGCCAAAGAAGATAAGAAATTCAATCATTTATATGCTATTTGGGCCCACAAACTCTGCCTAAATTACAGAAAATTCCAAATCTGTGCCACCTAAATAATGAGATTTTATTATAGTAACTGGGCTGTGATAATTAATATGCTAACTTCCCTACTGTAGATCCCAACCAATATTTGGTTTTTGTGTCCATGTGAATATTGAGTTGTGCCATTCAGATTCACTCACTTCAGTGCCCTATAGAAAGCCAAAAAGCAAAACTCAGATTTTATAAAATATGAAAAGCTCTCCATTATTATCTAAGCATATGAATTTAGCTTTAGAAGAGGAAGCAAAACATTTGTCATGGGAGCATGAGACCACTCCCACCTCTCCCAACATGCTATTACTGTTCCTATAAAATCAGGTAAAATTGTGGATCCCAGACAGTAGAGAGCCAGACCTCTGAGCCCATCTTGGGAGTCACTATCATTCAGGGCCAAAGGAGGAGAATAGCAGTTATTTCATTCAACAGCAACCTCATATAATGGCTTCAGCCAATGATACATCTTTAAAGAAAAAAATGAAAGCAGCCTGGAAGAATCTAACTTGCTTTACTGACATTTCCCTTAATAGGCTGCTCTTTGGGAATACATCAGTCCAGTCATCATTGTCATCATCATCGCCATCATCATCTGGCTCTCATTTTGTGAGATTTTTACTTTGTTTATTGAATTTTTACTTTGTTCCAGACACTACGGGTTACTCCTCATAATCCTACAAGGTGGATACAATTACTACTCCGATTTTACAGATGAAAAAAAAAAAAGGCTTTTAAGAAACTTGCCAAAGTCAACATAGCAGGCAAGCAACGTAGTCTGTCCCTGGAGTCACCACTCTCGATCACTATAACATGCTGACTCTTATTAATTGTTCGAATATCCATGGCAGTAAAATTCCTTACTTTCAGTAGCTGTCCTAAGTGACGTTCCACTACTAAGCATGCAGCACCTGAGCAAGAGGTGATGACACTAAACAGCCAAACAAGAAAACCACAGATGGCCTATCCATGGCATTGCAGGGTTGGTGGTTTTCAAATACATACATGCTGAGCTTTCGAGAACATAAGTTCAGGTAAGGTCACAGGTGTGTACCTGGTGAAACATTATTTGTGTGCATTTTGGTTTAGAATCTTTGTTAAATGATAGCAGCACCTTTTCCTTGACTCTTCAAGTCAACTAAAGTCTGCCTAAAATGAAAGGAAAAGGTGGTCTCATGAATTCATCAACTGAACTTGGATATAAATGACATCTCATATGTCAGAATCCTTGCTACGTATCTCTAGGCACATTTTCTTTCCAATTCATGCAGGATTTAAGATTTAGAAGTTGCCTATTCCCAACCCCTTCCTGAGCCTCATGTCGAATATGATAACGTTGTGCACTTGGTGTAAATCTTTTACGTGTTCTAAGGCTTCACATAGCGTGATAGATGCTTGTCTTAGAGGGATGAGCATTCTGAAACCTCTCCTTTGGCTCTAAGAACTGGCAATAGAAAGGACATTCTGGTTTCTAGGTACAAAGTCTGTTTTAATTATGCTTTATATGCAGAGCCCTGGGATGCACTGTAAAATACAAATGGAAGTGGATTGGTGAGGCTCTAGAGAAAGCCTCAGAGCACAGATGCTTAGAGACAGTGACACAATAAACTCAGAAAAGCACTGAGGCTCAGGCGGCATCCATCTCTCCATCTCTTACAGCCTTGCATTAAATTGTACTGTGTGATAGACAAAGGGGGAGAAGCTTAAATCTTGCTTCCCTCTTCCAAAAAAAAAAACATGTTTTGTGTGAGTAGCCATAATCTCAAACCATTAACTTTAAACTAACGCCACAAAGAGTCAGAATGCAAATGTACAGGAGCTATGTCACACTCAGTGGGGAAACAGAAGCATTTCCATTAATTTCAGAAACAAATCAAGGAGCTACAAGTAATTATCGTTTAATATTATCATAGCAGCTCTGGAAAAAGCAATACAATATGAAACACAAATGATAGGAGTAGGTATTGGGACTCAAAGAAAAGAATTATTTATAGATAATCTGAACATGTTATGTATAAATAGCAAGTATAGATTACTTACTAAGCCCAAGAAAATCTACTAAAAATTTATTAGAGGCTCTAAGCCCTCTGTGGAACCAACAAGTGTGTTAATATAGTGTATCAGGAATTTAAATAAGAAAAATGGTATGATAGTTTTTTCAAAAGCCGATTACCATCCAGTCGAGTCCGAATCATGGAGACCCCCTGTGTTGTCAGTGTAGACTTGTGCTCCGTAGGGTTTTCAGCGGCTGATTTTTCAGAAGTAGATTGCTAGGACTTCCTTCTGATATCATGGTCAGATACCCGTGTATCTGTTCCTGTCAAAGAGCAGTCCCCATATCACCCTGAGCGGGAATGAAGGGTGCCTCACTCAGAAAATAGAAGCATCAAAAGTGAACTTCTTCACGCTCCCATCAGCTCATCTACTAAGAGCCCAGGATCTGTGATGCATACATGATCTTCACGGTTGCTGTCTTCATTTCTTATTGGTGCTATAACAGAAAACCACGGGTGGGTGGCTTTAGCGGACAGAATTTTATTTTCTCACAGTTAGGAGGCTAGAAGTTGGAATTCAGGGCACCGGCTTCTAGAGGGAGTCCTTTTCTCTTTTCAACTTCTGTTCCTCAGTTCCTTGGTGATCTTCGTGGGGCGTGGCATCTCTGTTCTCCCATCTGTGCTTGCTTCTCTCTGTACTTAATCTGCTGTTTTTTGTATCTCAGAAGTGATTGGGTTTAAGACACGTCCTACACTGATATGTCTTCATTAACATAACGAAGAAAACTCTATTTCCCAGTGGGATTATATCCAGAGGTATGGTGGCTAGAATTTCAACACATGTTTGGTGGGGGACACAATTCTATCCATAACACCTATTATAATGGATGTAATTCCCTGGCTGTCAAGTCGGCTCTGATTCACAGCAACCCCATGTATAAGAGAAGGAAACGTTGCTATCCTCCATTGTTACTGCCACTTGTGTCAGTCCATCTCCTTTAAGGTCTTCCTCTTTTTCATTGACCTTCTACTTTACCGAGCATGATGTCCTCCAGGGACTGGTTCCTCCTGACACATTCAAAGTGAGACGAAGTCTTGCCGTCCTTACTTCTAAAGAGCATTCTGACTGTACTTACTCCAAGACAGATTTTTTTGTTCTTCTGATAGTCCATGGTATATTCAATATTCTTTGCCAACACCATAATGCAAATGCGTCAATGCCTCTTCAGTCTTCCTTATTCACTGCCCAGCCCTCACATGCATATGAAGCATCTGAAAATTCCATGGCTTATGTCAGCCGCCTTAGTCATCAAAGTGACACCTTCTCTTTTTAACACCTTAAAGAGGTATTTTGCAGCAGATTTGCCCAATGTTATATGTTGTTTTATTTTTTGACTGCTGCTTGCATGTGCGGATTGTGGATCCAGGTAAAATGAAATTCTTGAGAGCGTCAACATTTTCTCCGCTTACCATGGTGTTGTTCATTAGTCCAGTTGTGAGGATTTTTGTTTTCTTTATGTGCAATTCATACTGAGGGCTGTAGTCTTTGATTTTTATCAGTAACTACTTCAAGTCCTCTTCACTTTCAGCAAGCAAGGTTGTGTCATCTACACATCCACACGTTGTTAGTAAGTCTTCCTCTAATTCCCACGCTGCACCCTTCATATAATCCAGCTTCTTGAATTATGTGCTCAGTATACAGTTTAAACAAGTAAGGTGAAATGATACAACCCAGCTGCACACCTTTTCTGATTTTAAATCACTCAGTATCGTCTTGTTCTGTTTGAATGACTGCCTCTTGATGTACATACAGGTTCCGCATGAGCACAATTAAGTGCTCTAGAATTATCATTCTTTGAAATTATCATAATTTATTATGATCCACACAGTCAAGTGCCTTTGCATAGCCAGTACAACACAAGTAAACATCTTTCTGGTAGTCTCTGCTTTTGGCCAAGATCTATCTGCCATCAACAATGATAACTCTCATGTCACACCCTTTTCTGAATTCAGCTTGAATTTCTATCGGTTCCCTGTTGACTTTTTAAATTATCTTCAGCAAAATTTTACTTGCAGATGATATTAATGATATTGTTAAATAATTTCTGTATTCTGTTGGATTGCCTTTCTTTGGAATGAGCAAGTATACGGATCTCTTTCAGTCAGTTGGCCAGGAAGCAATCTTCCTAATTTCTTGGCATAGATGAGTGAGTGCTTCCAGCGTTGCATTCATTTGTTGAAGCACCTCTATTGGTATTTGGTCAGTTACCGGAGCACTGTTTTTCACCAGTGCTTTCAGTAAAGCTTGGACTTCTTCTTTCAGTACCAGCGTTTCTTCATCGTATGCTACCTCCTGAAATGGTTGCACATTGACCAATTCTTTTTGATACAGTGACTACGTATATCTTCCGTCTTCTTCTGATACATCCTTCATCATTCAATTTTTTGCCCATGGAATCTGTCAGTATTGCAACTCAGGTTTGAATTTTTTCTTCAGTTCTGTCAGCTAGAGAAATGCCAAGGGTGTTCTTCCCTTTTGTTTTTCTGACTCTAGGCCTTTGTGTAATTTATTATAATACTTTGCCTTGTCTTCTTTAGCCACCCTTTGAAATCTTCTGCTCAACTCTTTTACTTCATGTCTTCTATTCACTTTAGCTATTCTGTGCTCAAGAGCAAATTCTATAGTCTCTTCTAATGTCCATTTTGGTATTTTATTTCTTTCCTATCTTTTTAATGACCTTTGCTTCCTAACAACAACCCTTGCTTTTACCCAGAGCCAATCCCTTCACTTGTACACTGGCTTTTATCCTATTTCACCTGGTTAAGGACATCAGTCTTGCACTTAGCCCCTCTCTCTCACATTATCACATTTTCCCTCTACTGGATAATTTCCATTAGCCTCCAAACATTTCTGCAGCATCTTTCATCTAAAAAGCCATCCCTTGGTCTGAAGTCACCATCAAGCCACTGCCCTATTGTTTAACTCCTCTTTCTAGCAAAAATCCTTTAAAAAGTTGTCTCCACTCACCTCATTTGCACTGCTTGTCCACTCGTTTTTTTTCTGGAACCCACGCCTATCAAGTTTTCATCCCTATCACTTCATCGAGATTGCTTTTGCCAAGGTCACCAGTGATCTCCATATTGTCGAATACCAGGGGTCAAGTCTTTGTCCCATTTTTACTAAATCTGTCAACAGCATCTGACTTAGCTTGTCACTCCCTCCTTTTTGAAGGGATTTTTTTCACTTAGGTTATGTGATATCATTTTCTTTTGGTTCCCCTCCTACCTCACTAGGTATACTTTCAAGCTCTGCTTTGCTGGATTCCTAGTCTCTAAATATTGGAGTGTCTCAGAGGTCAGTTCTAAGACTCTTTCTCTGCATACACTCACTATGTAGGCAGTGTCAAAGAGTACCATGGCCTTAAATTCCTTCTATATGCTGATTACTCTAAAGTTTACCATGTTCCATCAATTCTAAGACACACTTTTTTGGGGGGGATATCTTTTACCACTGATGCCATCTCACAGTCATTGTTATTCAGGGTCCTGAAGTAGTTGCTCTTGATTAAATATGTGAGAATATGGTCATAGTTGCTTCTGTTGTTGTTAGGTGCTGTCAGTTCTGTTCCAACTCATAGTGACCCTATGCACAACAGAATGAAACACTGCCTGGTCCTGTGCCATCCTCACAATTGTTTTTACGCTTGAGCCCATTATTGCAGCCACTGTATCAATCCATCTCGTTGAAGGTCTTCCTCTTTTGCTGACCTTTCACTTTACCAAGCATGATGTCCTTCTCCAGGGACTGATCCCTCCTGATAACATGTCCAAAGTATGTGAGATGTAGTCTTGCCATCCTTGCTTCTAAGGAGCATTTTGGTTGTACTTCTCTCAAGACAGATTTGTTCTTTCTTTTGGGAGTCCATGGTATATTCAATATTCTTCACCAACACCACAATTCAAAGGCATCAATTCTTTTTTAGTATTCCTTATTCATTGCCCAGCTTTTGCACGTATATGAGGTGACTGAAAACACAATGGCTTGGGTCAGGCACACCTTAGTCTTCAGGGTGACATATTTGCTTTTTAACACTTTAAAGACTTTTTTTGCAGTAGATTTGCCCAATGCAATATGGTTTTTGATTTTTCGACTGCTGCATCCATCGGTATTGATTGTGGATTCAAGTGAAATGAAATCCTTGACAACTTCAGTCTTTTTCCATTTATCATGATGTTGCTTATTGGTCCAGTTCAGTTATGTGTATCGTTGCTGTTACATCTTAGTACCACACACCAAACAATGTAGTTGAATGGAAAGAAATTGTCAGATGACTGGGAATAAATATTTCTAGTGATGAGAGGCTGGTGTGACCAATCCATGTACCACACAGGACCATTATTAACCGGTCAAACATCAATTTGTTAGAAACATTGAATAGGGGTCTCACGTCCTCTGCCAGCATCCATGAAAATGTGGCAGACTAACTTGTTAGCTTGCAAGTAAGGTACAATCTCAGATGCTTCAGAGTTTTTGAGGAGTTCCTGGGTTGTGCAAATAGTTAAGTGCTTGGCTACTAACAGAAAGATTGGCACTTTGAGCCTACCCAGAGATGCCTTAGAAGAAAGGCCTGGAGTTCTGCTTCTGAAAAATCAGTGATTTAAAAGGTTACGGTGTGCAGTAATATTCTGACACATATCAGAAACACATGGGTTCACCAAGAGTAGGGATTGACTCAAGGGTAACTGGTATAATGTTTTTGGTTTCACTCTTCTTGATAGCCTCTCAGTTAGGGGTGGCCATGTGATGTAGTTTGGGTCCATGAGATGTAAGCAGAAGTCTGCTGAATGGGCATCTAAGAACATTTTTCTGATTGAACTGGATGAACTAAATTAGGACATCTCTTATACCATTAATTTTTCCCCTCCCTTCTACCTGTAACTCAGACATGATGCCTCAAGGCGTAGCATCTGTCTTGCAAACATGAGGCCAAAATTCAATACACTAGTGATGATAGAGCAGAAACTTAGAAAAAGCCTGGATGCATAATGGCATTTTTGAGAAGGAAAACCAATTCTGGACTACCACAGTTTAGATAACATCAGTCTCCAATAACACGTTCAAATTTCAGTTACCAGCATATATACTAACTGCGAGTAATTACATACAGCTCAGATTTTACTGTTAGCTCTTTAGACTATAAATCATAATGTAAATAAGAGATGTGCATCATGATTAGTGACCAGTCACATCACTTCATCCAGTGTCTGCCTGTGACTGGCTATTGGACAACTGTTCTTCAGCTCATGCACAGACAGCAAAGTGTGTAGTGGTATTGCATCCTTGTCTTCCAGTGATAAACCCAGGAGTTATAACTTACAAAAATGGATAACTGAAAGAGAGAATTTGTCAACAAAGATAAAAATGCAGCAAAGAAACAAGAGGTAGTATGCTCAAATTCAAACTAAAAGTAAATGGAGTTGTAGAAGAAATAATGACAGTCAGTATATTGACAATGCTTCAAGAGACACTAAGTGTGCAGCCAGAGGAACTAATCAAACTTATTGATATGAATGAAAAATGTGGTGGTGACAAAAAAGGTGACCATGTCCCAGAGGAAGTGACACTAGTGGGAAAAAAAAAACCTCACGTTAAAGGAACTCTAGGAGACATTTCACAACATTGAAAGTGCAAAACGTTGAAAGCTCATCCAAACTTAAAAAAAGAGTATGATAATTTGCCATGGTATAGAAAGATGCTCACTCCATAAGTTTTATGACAACAACAGATGAATTTGTGAAGAACCAACATCTTTATAATATTGAGCTTTCTTACTTATGTCAGGGCCTGTATGTTTAATTAGTTTGGGTTAGTTTTAATGAGATAGGAATGAAAATAACTTCCTTTGTTGTAGAAGAACAGGAAGGCTACTCTGTTCAAATTACTTTTGATAAGTTTTTTACAAAGAAATAAACCACTTAAATTCTCAACATTCCTAATGTTTTCAATTACAGTGTACTAAACGAACTCCAGTTTTACTATTTTTCATTTCCCTATACATTTATTGGAGCCCTGGTGATGCGGTGGTTAAGAACTCTCCTGCTAACCAAAAGGTCAGCAGTTCAAATCCACCAGGCACTCCTTGAAAACCCTGTGGGGCAGTTCTACTCTATCCTATAGGGTCACTCTGAGTTGGAATCAACTCAACAGCAATTGGTTTTGTATTTTTTAACGTTTTGACAAAAATGTTTAAAAGTTACAGAACAATAATAATTTTTTTCATTGATTAATGAGATCCTTTCTCATGCTTTCAACTTGTGAGGCTACTTTTACATCCCATGCTACTATGCAAAGTGAGGTCTGCCTGCACTAAGGAAAACAGGTAGACAGCGTGAGGCAAGAAGGACAAGCTTAGTGAAACTCCTCTCACTCAGACCAAATGGCAGAAGAAAAGAGAGACCAATGTGATTCATTTACCTCATAAGAAAAGTAACACTTCTGTGACTGATGCTGGTATGAGGATGAATGTGTTACTGTGGAGTAATCTGGGGACCTGGCCACTCAAGAAGATTCTTTCTCATAACCTATTTATTTAAACATAACATATTCCTCCAAAGCTTTTGCTTATAAGAGTAGAACAGATTTTTGGCTCTGGTTCCCTGAGTTTTATGTCTTTGCTCCATTTCCTTCAGGGAGGAGAATGTCTTGCTCGAAATGTCCACTGTCTTGCCTCATGCTAGTTACTGTGTCAGGGAGGGTGATAGTTTTTTGGTGTGAAGTCATTCTGGCCACTTAATCTTCAGTGCAGTGACACAGTGAAAGCCTCTCATCCTAATGGGTTCAGGAACATCTTTCCTGGGCTGATAGCCATGAATGGATTGTTAGGCTGGTTTAAAAGGAGAAGAAAAGCACAAAGAATTTTTCAAGCCAAGGGAGGAAAAAAAGAAAGAAATGCAGTTTCTGTGAATGGCTCTAAGTTAGATTTTTTCCTTAAAATCCTAATGGTGCTCTACTATACTGTGAACAGTGATTGATAAGACCAGCAAGGCCTGGCTGTGTTTAATAGGGTCATTTTATTTTAATGCCTCAGATGGGACTGCTGCTATTTTTGGCCCAAGAAAGGAGTCTGAAGTGGTACACACGAAGCAAATTAAAAAAGGTAAATCATGTCTATGATGTGATCAATCTAGAGAGAGTCATGAGAAGAAAGCCAGACAGACAGTAAGATGTGAGATGTAATCTTAGAAAAAGCACACAACATTCCTATCCCTGGGGTACAGGCCCACAAAAGACAGTGCCAGCCTTATTTATAGACATTCGGTCTCAGCTCTAAGGTGTAATCTGAGGGACTCAAAGGCCTGTCTCTTTGGATATATGTCCCTGCAATTTTTCTATATTTTCTGCCTTTCTCTTGACTTAGAATCTCTCTGGATCTGCCTTTGACTAGCATATGACCTTGAGCAACCTACTAACTTTTCCAGACCTCAGTTTCTTTACCTATAAAGTGAGGAGACTGAAGGAGAAAATTTCTAATTCTTCCTTCAGTTCCATGGCTTTGTGGCTTTCTAAAATTCTTCATGAGATGTGATTCTAATTGGAGGAATATTTGGTGACAATAAATTAATTTTTTTTAAAATGAGTTAAAAGCCCAACCTTGTTCCAGAAAGGATTTAAGGTGACTTGCCATCACTGTGTTGCTCTGGCTTACATATATGAGGAAATTTCTTTCTTTCACCAGCCCTGCACCATGACTACCTTCAACTCAGCTGAGGCATGGTCTGGTATTTCAGAGGTTTCCAAGAGCGTATTGCTTCCTAACTGATTGGTGGGACAGACTAGCCCATGACTGCAGACAATTAAAATTTTTTATAGAAATGTACAAAATTAAGATAAAGCATTATTACTGAAATAGCCAGTTAGAAAGGCTATTGAATAATTTGTAACAAAATATGAAGAAATGAAGAAGACAAATAACTACTTTCATATTCATTTTAAGAGCTATCAATCATTGCCTCCCCCATGTGTCTGTCAGTTTGTTGTACTGTGGAGGCTTGTGTGTTGCTGTGATGCTGGAAGCTATGCTACCAGTATTCAAATACCAGCAGGGTCACCCATGGCAGACAGGCTTTAGCTGAGCTTTCAGACTAAGACTGACTAGGAAGAAGGACCCAAAGGCGGTCTACTTCTGAGAAGAATTACCCAGTGAAAACCTTATGAATAGCAGCAGAACAATGTCTGATATAGTGCCGGAAAATGAGCCTCTCAGGTTGGAAGGCACCCAAATATGACTGGGAAAGAGGTGCCTTCTCAAAGTAAAGTCAACCTTAATGACATGGATGGACTAAAGCTCTCAGGGTCTTCATTTGCTGATGTGGCACTACTCAAAATGAAAAGAAAGAGCTGCAAACATCCATTAATAACTGGAACCTGGAATGTACGAAATATGAATCTAGGAAAATTGGAAATTGTCAAAAATGAAATGGAATGCATGAAGATCAATATCTTAGGTATTAGTGAGCTGAAATGGACTGGTAATTTTGAATCAGGCAATCACATGATCTACTATTGCAGATATGAAAACTTGAAAAGCAATGGCACTGCAATTGTCATCAAAAAGAACATTTCAAGATCTATCCTCAAGTACAGTGCTATCAGTATAGGATAATATTCATACGCTTACATGGAAGGCCAGTTAATATGACTATTTTTCAAATTTAAGCACAAACCACTAAGGCAAAAGATGAAGAAATTGAAAATTTTTACCAATTTCTGCCATCTGAAATTGATAGAACATGCAATCAGGATCCACTGATAATTACTGGTGACTGGAATGTGAAAGTTGGAAACAAGAAGGATCGGTAGTTGGAAAATATGGCCTTGGAGATAGGAATGATGCCAGAGATTGCATGATAGAATTTTGCAAGACCAATGACTTCTTCACTGAAAATACCTTTTTTCACCAACATAAATGGTGACTGTACATGTGGACCTTGACAGGTGTAATACACAGGAATCAAACTGACTACATCTGTGGAAAGAGACAATGGAAAAGCTCAATATCATCAGTCATAACAAGGCCTGGGGCTGACTGCAGATCAGACCATCAATTACTCGTATGCAAATTCAAGTTGAAACTGAAGAAAATTAGAACAAGTCCACGAGAGCTGAAGTACAACCTTGAGTATATCCCACCTGAATTTAGAGACCATCTCAAGAATAGATTTGATGTGTTAAACACTAATGACTGAAGACCAGGAAAATTGTGGAAGAACATCATACGTGAAGAAAGCAAGAAGTCATTAAAAAGACAGGAGAGGCAGGACCAAGATGGCTGACTAGGGAGAAGTTTCTGCTGATCCCTTTTGCAACAAAGATTAAAAAAAAAAAACAAGTAAATCGAGTACATACGTGACAATCTACGAACCCTGACCATCAAACACAGAACTAAGGGACTGACCTCAGTGACAGGGAAGCGAGAAACTGCACACTGAAGCAGCGACCAGTTCCAGAGCCTGGCGTGCCGTGCCCCAGCCCTGAGCCCTCAGGGGATCGAGAAACTGTGCACTGAAGCAGTGACCAGTTCTGGAGCCTGGCAAGCCACGCCCCAGACCTGAGCACTTGTGGAGCCTTGGGGCCAGAGTGGCAGGGCTGATCGTGGCTTCTGAGACAAGACAAGCATGGGACACAGCCCTAACCCACTGGGGCAATCTCAGCAGGGACCCAGCCAACTCACACAGGCTACACACCCCCTGGGATCTCAGATAAAACAGTCCTCACCAAACAAAATAAGTGATTTTGTCTATTTTACTGCACTACTCTCTCCTATCTATCTGATCCCTCCCCTCCCTGCCTGAGCCAGCTTCATTAACATTGGAATTCCCTGGGCTGGAGGGGGAAGTGCTCTGCAGATTTTTTTTTCTAACCCATTCTCCTGGCCTGGGAAAAGCAGCAATTAACAATCAGGGGAAAAATCCTTTCCTGACTTCTCTAAACTGGAATAACAGTACAGAACCAGCTCTGTCCAGGTATAAGAGATCCACTGTCTTTGGCTTTCACCCCTACACGGAACCAGGTGGCTATTTTAATGCAAAGGCAATTCTTTCAGAGATCTGACTGTAATTTTTGTAGCTAAGCAGTGGAAAGGCAAGTTTTGGAGGTCTGCTACCTCTCTACCTATTAAACACAGCCCTCGCTGATCCACAGCAGGGAACTGAGGGCTGAGGCTCCATCCACACCACCTAGCCACCTGCTGAAGGGCTCTGAGGATAGAGATGCCTACCAATCTTTAGAGGTACAAGCACTGGATGCCTAAGGTACAGCTGCAGAGCCCACCCACCAGAGCACTCTACAGAACATAGATGCTCCTTCCTCACTGGAACTTGGAGAAAGGCTGTCAGCACTCTGCCCTCCTCAGAATGTGACCCCCTGCTGCTACTAGAAACTGGTGCACACAATTATCACCACTACTCCTTTAAGATAGTAGGTGAGAGCCTACACCATACACTAGGTGACCCACTATCAGGACACCTGAACTGATTCTATTCAAGAATAGTGAATGGACTCATAGGCTCATATACCTGGTAACAGCTCAAACCAGCTGGTAAAATGGCATAAGTGATTCAAAGGCTCCAACAATCAAGTTAGCACACTCTAGTAGCCCACCTGGGTGTATTGAAACAAAACAAAACAAGAAGATAAGACTCAGTGAGCAAATATAAAATAAATCATTACGATGACTTATAGATGGCTCAGAGACAGCAGTCGAGATCAAATCACATAAAGAAGCAGACTATGACTGCTTCTACAAACTCCCAAACCAAAGAATCAAAACATTTCCCAGATGAAGATACATTCCTGGAATTGCCAGATGTAGAATATAAAAAACTAATATACAGAATGCTTCAGGGATGGTCTCAGAAATGAAATAAGGCAATCTACAGAAAAAGCCAGAAACCCTGGTGGCATACTGGTTAAGTGCTATGCCTGCTAACCAAGAGGTCAGCAGTTCAAATCCACCAGGCGCTCCTTGGATACTCAATGGGGCAGTTCTACTCTGTTCTATAGGGTCACTATGAGTCGGAATTGACTTGACGGCAGTGGGTTTGGTTTGGGTTACAGAAAAAGCCAAGGAACACACAGATAAAGCAGTTGAAGAAATAAAAAAGATTATTCAAGAGCATAGTGAAAAATTTAATAGGCTGCAAGAATCCATAGAGAGACAGCATTCAGAAATTCAAAAGATTTACAATAGAATTACAGAATTAGACAACTCAAAAGGAAGTCAGAGGAGCAGAATTGAGGAATTGGAATGCAGAATTGGGGAGGTAGAGGATAAAGCAATTGGCACCAATATAAAAAAAAATTTTTTATAGTTGAAGAAAAATCAGATAAAAGAATTTTAAAAAATGAAGAAACCCTAAGAATCATGTGGGACTCTAACAAAAAGAATAACTTGCATGTGATTGGAGTTCCAGAACAGGGAGGGATAACAGAAAATACAGGGAGAATAGCTGAAGATCTGTTGGCAGAAAACTTCCCTGGCATTGAAAAAAATGAAAGAATATCTATCCAAGATGCTTATTGAACCCCATACAAGATAGATCCCAAAAGAAAATCACCAAGACATATTATCATTAAACTTGCCAAAACCAAAGACAAAGAAAAAATTTTAAAAGCAGCCAGGGATAAACGAAAACTCACCTACAAAGGAGAATCAATAAAAATAAGCTCAGACTACTTAGCAGAAACCATGCAGGCAAGATGACAATGGGATGATGTATACAGAAAAACTGTCAGCCAAGAATCATATATCCAGCAAAACTCTCTCTCAAATATGAAGGTGAAATTAAGACATTTACAGATAAACACAAGCTGTGAGAATTTGCAAAAACCAAACCAAAGCTACAAGAATTACTAAAGGAAATTCTTCGGTCAGAAAATCAATAATATCAGATATCAACACAACACAAGGTCACAGAACAGAACATCCTGATATCAACTTAGATAGGGAAATCTCAAAATCAAAATAAGATTAATTTAAAAAAAATGCTCAAAACAGGGAATCATTGATGTCATTACATAAAAGATTACAATAATCAATAATCAATACAGGAGGCATAGATCTTCCATATGGAGAGGAAATCAAGGCGATATAGGGCGATACAAGTTAGGTTTTTACTTAGAAAATAAGGGTAAATATTAAGGTAACCACAAAGAGGTCTAACAATTCCATCCTTCAAGATAAAAATAACAACTCAGCAAAAATAAATTCAACTACTATGAAAATGAGGAACACACAATTTACAAAGAAAAACATCTCAGCACAAAAAAGTAAGTGGAAAAATGAAATTGTCAACAACACACAAAAAAAGGCATCAAAATGACAGCACTAAACTCGTACTTATCTATAATTACGCTGAATGTAAATGGACTAAATGCACCAATAAAGAGACAGTTGCAGATTGGATAAAAAAACATAATCCAGCTATTTGCTGCCTGCAAGAGACACACCTTAGAATTAGGGACACAAACAAACTAAAACTCAAAGGATGGAAAAAAATATATCAAGGAAACAACAATCAAAAAAGAGCAGGAGTGGCAATATTAATTTCTGACAAAATAAACTTTAAAGTTAAATCCACCACAAAGGATAAAGAAGGACACTACATAATGATTAAAGGGACAATTTACCAGGAAGATACAACCATATTAAAATTGTACTCTAACAAATTTGAGATCTGGAAGAAATGGATGAATTCCTAGAAACACACTACCTACCTAAACTAACACAAACAGAAGTAGAACAACTAAATAGACCGATGACAAAAAAAAAAAAAAAAAGAGAGAGAGAGATTGAAAAGGTAATCAAAAAACTCCCAACAACAACAAAAAAGCCCTGGCCCGGACGGATTCACTGCAGAGTTCTACCAAACTTTCAGAGAAGAGTTAACATCACTACTACTAAAGGTATTTCAAAGCATAGAAAAGGATGGAATACTCCCTAACTCATTCTATGAAGCCAGCATATCCCTGATACCAAAACCAGCTAAAGACACCACAAAAAAAGAAAATTACAGACCTATATCCCTAATCCAAAGGGTCAGCAGGTGCTCCTTGGAAACTCTATGGGGCAGTTCTACTCCATCCTATAGGGTCGCTATGAGTCGGAATCAACTCAACGGCACTGGGTTATTATATCCCTAATGATCATTGATGCAAAAATCCTCAACAAAATTCTAGGCAATAGAATTGAACAAAATATCAAAAAAAATAATTCACCATGACCAAGTGGGATTTATAACAGCTATGCAAGGATGGTTCAATATTTAAAAACCAGTTAATGAAATCCACCATATAAATAAAACAAAATACAAGAACCACATGATTTTATCAATTGATGCAGAAAAGGCATTTGACAAAGTCCAAAACCCATTCATGATAAAAACTCTCAGCAAAATGGGAATGGAAGGATAATTCCTCAACATAATAAAGGGCATTTATACAAAGCCAACAGCCAACATCATCCTTAATGGAGAGATTCTGAAAGCATTCCCCTTGAGATCAGGAACCAGACAAGAATGCCCTTTACCACCACTCTTATTCAACATTGTGCTTGAGGTCCTAGCCAGAGGATTAGGCTGGACAAAGAAATAAAGGGCATCCAGATTGGTAAGGAAGAAGTAAAAATATCTCTATTTGCAGATGACATGATCTTATACACAGAAAACCCTAAAGAATCCTCAAAAAAAAAAAACCACTGAAACTAATAGAAGAGTTCAGCAGAGTATCAGGTTACAAGATAAACACACAAAAATCAGTTGGATTCCTCTACAGCAACAAAAAGAACATTGAAGAGGAAATCACCAAACCAATGCCATTTACAGTAGCCCCCAAGAAGATAAAATACTTAGGAATAAATCTAACCAGAGACATAAAAGACCTATACAAAGAAAACTACAAAGTACTTCTGCAAGAAACCAAAAGAGACCTATATAATTGGAAAAACATACCTTGATCATGGATAGGAAGAATTAACATTGTAAAAATGTCTGTTCTACCAAAAGCCATCTATATATACAATGCACTTCCAATCCAAATTCCAATGACATTTTTTAATGAGATGGAGAAACAAATCACCAACTTCACATGGAAGGGAAAGAAGCCTGGATAAGTAAAGCATTATTGAAAAAGAAGAACAAAGTGGGAGGCCTTACTTTACTTGATTTTAGAACCTATTATACCGCCACAGTAGTCAAGACAGCCTAGTACTGGTACAACAACAGGCACATAGACCAATGGAACAGAATTGAGAATCCAGGCATAAATCTACCCACATATGAGCAGGTGATGTTTGGCAAAGGCCCAGTGTTAGTTAACTGGGGGAAACACAGTCTTTTTAACAAATGGTACTGGCATAGCTGGATATCCATTTGCAAAAACATGAAACAAGACTCATACCTCACACCATGCACAAAAACTAACTCAAAATGGATCAAAGACCTAAACATAAAATCTAAAATGATAAAGATCATGGAAGAAAAAATAGGGACAATGTTAGGAGCCCTAATACATGGCATAAACAGTATACAAAACATTACTAAAAATGCCAAAAGAAACCAGATAACTGGGAGCTCCTAAAAATCAAACACCTATGCTCATCCAAAGACTTCACCAAAAGAGTAAAAAGACTACCTACAGCTGGGGAAAAGTTTTCAGCTATGACATCTCCGACCAGTACCTGATCTCTAAAATCTACATGATTCTGCAAAAACTCAACCACAAAAAGACAAATAACCCAATTAAAAAATGGGCAAAGGATACGAACAGGCATTTCACTAAAGAAGACATTCAGGTAGCTAACAGATACATGAGAAAATGTTCACGATCATTAGCCATTAGGGAAACGCAAATCAAAACTACAATGAGATTCCATCTCACCCCAACAAGGCTGGCATTAATCCAAAAAACACAGAACAATAAATGTTGGAGAGGTTGTGGAGAAACTGGAAAATTTATATACTGCTGGTGGGAATGTAAAATGGTACAACCACTTTGGAAATCGATTTAGCACTTCCTTAAAAAGCTAGAAATAGAACTACCATGTGATCCAGCAATCCCACTCCTTGGGATATATCCTAGAGAAAGAAGAGCCTTTACACGAATGGATATATGCACACCCATGTTCATGGCAGCACTGTTTACAATAGCAAAAAGTTGGAAGCAACCAAGGTGCCCATCAACAGATGAATGGATAAATAAACTATGGTATAGTGACACAATGGAATACTATGCATTGATAAAGAACAATGTTGAATCCATGAAACATTTCATAACATGGAGAAATCTGGAAGACATTATGCTGAGTGAAATCAGTCAATTGCAAAAGGACAAATATTGTATAAGACCACTATTATAAGAACTGGAGAAACAGTTTAAGCAGAGAAGAAAATACTCTTCCATGGTTATGAGAGGGGGAGGGTGGGAGGGAGGGAGAGGGGTATTCACTAATTAGACAGTAGATAAGTCTCCTTTTAGGTGAAGGGAAAGATGATACCCAATAAAGGAGAGGTCAACACAAATGGACTAAACCAAAAACAAAGAAGTTTCCATAAAAAACCGAACCCTTCGAAGGCCAGCATAGCAGGGGCAGGGGTATGAGGACCATGGTTTCAGGGGGCATCTAAGTCAATTGGCATAATAAAATCTATTAAGAAAACATTCTGCATCCCACTTTGGAGAGTGGTGTCTGTGGCCTTAAATGCTAAGGAGTGGCCATCTAAGATGCATCAATGGGTCTCAACCCACCTGGAACAAGGAAAAATGAAGAACACCAAAGGCACAAAATAATTATGAGCCTAAGAGACAAAAAGGACCACATAAACCAGAGACCACATCAGCCTGAGACCAGAAGAGCTAGATGGTACCTGGCCACAACCGATGACTGCCCTGACAGGGAACTCAACAGAGAAACCCTGAGGAAGCAGGAGAGCAGACCTCAAATTCTTGTAAAATGACCAGACTTAATGGCTGGGACTGGAGGAACCCAGAGGCCATGGACCCCATACCTTCTGTTACCCCAGGGCAGGAACCATTCCCAAAGCCAACTCTTCAGACAGGGATTGGACTGGAATAGGGGATGGAAAATGAGACTGGTGAAGCTCAAGCTTCTTGGATAAAATCGACACGTGACTGTGTTGGCATCTCCTGTCTGGAGGAGAGATGAGAGGGCAGAAGTGGCCAGAGGCTACCTGAATATACACGAAGAGAGAGAAGGGAGGGAAGTACTGTGCTATCTCATCAGAGGGAGAGCAATAAGGAGTGTATAGTAAGGTGTATGTAAATTTTTGTATGAGAGACTGACTTGATTTATAAACTTTCATTTAAAACACAATAAAAATTGATTTAAAAAAGGCAGAAGAAAGAAAAGACCTAAATGGATGTCAGAAGGGACTCTGAAACTTACTCTTGAACATTGAGTAGCTAAAGCAAAAGGAAAAAATGATGAAGTAAAGGAGCTGAACAGAAGATTTCAAAGGGCAGCTCCAGAAGATAAACTGAAGTATTATGATGATATGTGCAAAGACCTAGAGACAGAAAACCAAAAGGTAAGAACACACCCAGCATTTCTCAAGCTGAAAGAACTGAAGAAAAAATTCAAGCCTTGAGTTTCAATACTGAAGGATTCTATGGGGAAAATGTTGAACGACACAGGAAGCATCGAAAGAAGATGGAAGGAATACACAGAGTCACTATACCAAAAAGAATTTGTCAACTTTCAACCATTTCAGGAGGTGGCATATGATCAAGAACCAATGGTACTGAAGGAAGAAGTCCAGGCTACACTGAAGACATTGGTGAAAAACAAGGCTCTAGGAATTGACGGAATACCAATTGAAATGTTTCAACAAATGGATGCAGCACTGGAAGTGCTCACTCATCTATGCCAAGAAATTTGGAAGACAGCTACGGACTGGAAGAGATCCATATTTATGCCTATTCCTAAGAAAGGTGATCCAACAGAATGTGGAAATCATCAAACAATATTGTTAATACCACACACAAGCAAAATTTTGCTGAAGATCATTCAAAAGTGGCTGTAGCAGTATATTGACAGGGAACTGCCAGAAATTCAAGCCAGATTTAGAAGAGGACATGGAACCAGGGATATCGTTGCTGATGTTGGATGGATCCTGGCTGAAAACAGAGAATACAAGAAAGATGTTTACCTGTGTTTTATTGACTATGTGGTTCATAACAAATTATGGATAATATTGCGAAGAATAGGAATTCCAGAACACTTAATTGTGCTCATGAGGAATCTGTACATGGATCGAGAGGCAGTTGTTCAAACAGAACAAGGGGATACTGCATGTTTTAAAATCAGGAAAGGTGTGCCATCATGGTTGTATTTTTTCACTATACCTATTCAATCTGTATGCTGAGCAAATAATCCAAGCTGGACTGTATGAAGAAGAATGGGGTATCAGGATTGGAGGAAGACTCTTTAACAACCTGAGTTATGCAGATGATACAACCTTGCTGGCTGAAAGTGAAGAGGACTTTAAGTACTTGCTGATGAACATCAAAGACCACAGCCTTCAGTATGAATTACACCTCAGCATAAAGAAAATGAAAATCTTCACAGCTGGACCAATGAGCAACATCATGATAAACGGAGAAAAGATTGAAGTTGTCAAGGATTTCATTTTACTTGGAAGCAGCAGTCAAGAAATCAAAAGACACAATGCATTGGGCAAATCTGCTGCAAAAGACCTCTTTAAAGTGTTGAAAAGCAAAGGTGTCACCTTGAGGACTAACGGGCACCTGATCCATGCTATGGTGTTTTCAATCACCTCATATGCATGTGAAAGCTGGACAATGAATAAGGAAGACCTAAGAAGAGTTGACGCCTTTGAATTGTGGGGTTAAAAAACAATATTGAATATACCATGGACTGTCAAAAGAATGAACAAATTTGTTTTGGAAGAGGTACAACCAGAATATTCCTTAGTAGCAAAGATGGTGAGACTAAGTCTCATGTACTTTGGACATGTTGTCAGGAGTGATCAGTCTCTGGAGAAGGACATCATACTTGGTAAGGTGAAGGGTCAGCAAAAAAGAGGAAGACTCTCAATGACATGGATTGAAACAGTGGCTCCAACAATGGGCTCAAGCATAGCAACAATTATGAGGATGGTGCAGGAATGGGCAGTGTTTCATTCTGTTGTGCACTGGGTCACTATGAGTCAAAATCGACTTAATGGCACCTAACAACAACAATCATTGTCTGTTTAACCTTTATTTTTCCCAACTGTACTTAAAAAACAAGCTTTGATGCAGTATAAATACTTTTTTTTGAATCAAAGTCAACCATACTCATAACTCACATCTGGCTCAAATATTTAGAGTTTTTAAGGTAACTTGACAATAAAAATGCACTTAGAACTTCCAAGTCCCCATAGAATAATGGCAAGCCATCTGTATTCTAATTTTCCACACATGAAAGCATATATGTCAACAAGAAGAATAAATGAAGTCACCTATAACTCAAGTTTACAACATAAGGAAACCAAAAATAGTATAATTCTCTTCAATTTATATACAGTGGAGAAATGAAACCAGAGAGCCAACTTGGTAGTTATTCCAGAGATGAAGGCCAGGCAGATATTGAGTGAAAACACAGGAGAGAATAGGCAACTACTAGCAGTGGTAGAATGAAGATAAAATCTGCCTCCCACCAACTATAAAAAGAAAGTCCTACTGTGGGTGGAGAAATACTGAGAACAGTATACCTAGACCATTACCAGTAATGAGACTGTTGTTGTTGTTAGGTGCCATCGAGTCAGTTCTGCCTCATAGCGACCCTGCGTACAACAGAACGAAACACTGCCTGGTTCTGTGCCATCCTCACAATCATTGCTATGTTTGAGCCCATTGTTGACACTACTGTGTCAATCCATCTCATTGAGGGTCTTCCTCTTTTGCTGACCCTCTACATTACAAGCATGATGTCCTTCTCCAGGTCCCTCCTGATAACATGTCCAAAGTACGTGGGATGAAGTCTCACCATCTTTCCTTCTAAGGAGCTTTCTGGTTGTACTTCCTCCAAGATGGATTTATTTGTTCTTCTAGTAAGTGGTTAGTAAAAAAAAAGTATATTCAATATTCTTCACCTACACCGTAATTCAAAGGCATCAATTCTTCTTTGGTCTTGCTTATTCATTGTCCAGCTTTTGCGTGCATAATAAGATTACCTTTCATTATACCCGGGAAAGAGGGGTGCAGTGGTGGTTCAGTGGTAGAATTCTCATCTTCCATGTGGAAGATCTGGGTTCAATTCCCAGCCAATGCATTTTATGCACAGCCACCATCCATTTGTCAATGGGTTTGTGTATTATTGTGATGTTGAACAGGTGTCCATGGAGCTTCCAGACTAACATGGATTAGGAAGAAAGGACTGGCAATCTGCTTCCAGAAAATCAGCCAGTAAAAACAAAATGGTCTGATCTGCAACTGATCATGGGGTTGGTACAGGACTGGGCAGCATTTCCTTCCATTGTGCATGGGGTGGTCATGAGTCGGTAGCCAACATAATGGCAACTAACAACATGTGCTTCTGGAGGTGATACAATGGAAGGTATAGAACATCAGCTCTGTGGTATCCTTGCCATAAATGTTTGACTTGAATTGAATGGCAAGGAAAGAGTCAGAAGAACCTAGAATGTGCTGTGCTAAGACAACTAGCCTAGACTCTTCAAGGGTTCATAGTCATGAAGAACCAAGGAAAGTGGAAAAATGGCTTCAGGTTGGTGAATAATAAGACAAAACAATCAAATACAATATATGAATCTTGACTGGATCCTAGATGGGGGGCAACTACAAAGGCCATTTAGGGGTAGGCTAGGGAAATTTTTTAGTACCACTCTATGTTGAATGATCTTATTGAATTAATGGTTTCCTTAGGTGTGATGTGACTGTGTAGGAGAATGCCTTTTTTCATGTGAGATGCAAGTTAGACAATTTAGGGATGAACTGTCATGAAGTCTGGAGCCTACTTTCAGAAGGTTTGGCAAAGCATGGATTCCCCGGGTGGTGCAAACGGTTAACACGCTTTTCTGCTAACCAAAAGAATGGAAGTTCAAGTCTACCCAGAAGTGCCTTGGAAAAAAGACGCAGTGATCTACTTCTGAAAAATTAGCCAAAGAAAACCCTGTGGATCACAGTTCTACTCTATGAGTCAGAATCAACTCAATAGCAAATGGTTTTGATACATAGACAGAGGGGGAGGGGATGTGACAAGATATTAATGATTGATTAACCTAATGAGTGATATACTGCCCTATTAACTTTTCTGTGGGTTTAACATTTTTCAAAAAAAATTTTTTTAAGCCCATTCAGGCATCTTTCGTTAAGCATTTGAGATGTTCAGCTGCATACTGCAAACTCATCCAATAAAATTTCCCTGCTACTCATCCCTACACATATTTTTACCTTCCCTGCAACAAGTGAAGAGGAGAAAGGCAAGAGCAAAGCTCATGCAATCTGCAAGTTCCCAGCTTGCATCACACAACTGTAGTACTCATTTGGGTTTCCCTGGGACCATGTTGCTTAAAGTGTGGTTTGTGAACCCCTTGTGAACCTGTATAATACTGGACCTGCCCCAGAACTACCAAAACTCTGGAGGTGATATCCAGGAATCTGAATTTAAACAAGCTCTCCTGTGCACACTCACATTTGAAAAGCCTTGCTGTACAATGGACTCCACAGTTAACACCAAGCCCACCCCTAACAGGCATTTATTATGAACATGTAATTAGCATTGAAAAGTATTTTCAGTAGGCTGCACTAGAATTAAAAAATTAAGACATTAAGAGAACAATATGACAGCATATCCAGAGAGCTAACACTGCTTGAAGAAGGAGCTGTTTTGTCCCTTATTTATTTATTTATTTATTACCATTTTTAAAGTTTGGCTTCTGACCCAACCTCTGCCTCAAACTGTATTTAATTCCTAAAAGAATCATGCCTCCCTTCTCTCCCCTTTCTCTACCCACTCTTTTCCCCCGGCACAATTATTCAGAACACTGATTATCATGTTTAAATATAACAATAGTTTTCAGAGTGAGTTCTTCATGCTGGGTTAAGATTTTATATTAACTAAGAAGAGGATGGAGTCCCTGGGTGGTGCAAACAATTAAGTACTCAGCTGCTAACCAAAAACTTGGAGGTTCGAGTCCACCCAGACGGTGGTATCACTAGTGAGGTGCAGGGAGTGAGGACCACATCAGGTAACAATTTCAGGCGAAGTGTCACCAGAGTGATTGCCTGTAAAACATTTGTGCAGTGTTTCAGCAATAATTTGTTATTTTTCATAAAAATATCCCTGTAGTTAACAACAAAAAGCATTTTCTTAAGTCCAACTAACATGTATCAGTATACCTACTCTATGCTAGTTTATTTTTTGAACCTTTCAATACGCTCAGGTCAGAGCTGTCATTATTACCCAATTAAAGTGACACTTGGAATCACATGGTTTCATCTGCACAAGCTACAAACACACACTGTTATTTTCATTGCTGCCAGTGTTTTTATAGTCACTGATTTTGAAATTTTCTGGTGTTTTAGCTATAATATTGTGCTAATTAGCATGGGAGGAGGTGACACCATGAGTTACCGCACTGGGTGACACCAACCCTAGGCTTGACAATCTACTTCCAAAATATCAGCCACTGAAAACCCTGTGGAGCACAGTTCTACTCTGACACACATGGGGTCGCCATGAGTTGGAGTTGACTCAGTAGCAACTGGTTAATAAGAGGATATGTTAACCTAGTAACATCCATTACAATGAACTAACTAATTTAGTGCCTGAAGGAAATAAGATATGAGACAGTTAAGCATAGATGGGGGATGAGGAGTGAGTAGACAGAAGGAATATATTGGAAGTGTGGGATTATGTCTGAGCCTGATGTGTACCAAAGGTAAGGACTTTGGTACAGGACAGCTGGGGCCAACAAGAAGGCCCAGAGTACGTGGGTTGAGAGGGCTGAGAGAGAGGATGATTTTCCAAGGGTGGACCAAAGGCCATAGGAGAATAAACCTGTATACGGTGTTTTGGCAGGGAATTAAAAAATTTCTCTTCCACTCCAGGAATAGATTCTGGAAAAGAAAAAGAAAGCTTTAATACTCTATTTACAAGTTATTGGGTCCATATGGAAAAATTCTTGGTTGAGGACCGTGGTATTGAAATATCACCCTTAGTCATTTGCACCGGAGTCCCTCTTAATAAAATCCCTCTTAAGCCTCCTGAGAGAAATCATTCCATCAACCGAGACATCGAAGTTTCAGACTGAAATCTGATTAAAGAGCTAAGCAAAGATACAACACCATTTCCGTAATCTCTGCTGCTTACTTGTGAGAAGTAAAGAATCATTGGGGGAGGTTAGGGGGGTAGGAAGTGACTGTTAATAGATACGAGATTTCTTTTGGGAGTGATGAAAATGTTCTAAAATTGGTTGTGGCGATGGTGGCACATCTGTGAATATACTAAAACCCATTGATTTGTACACTTTAAATGGCTTAATAGTATGGTATGTGAATTACATCTCAATAAAGCTGTCAGTTAGTCATGCCATGGTGGCTTGTGTGTTGCTATGATGCTGCGGGCTATGCCACCAGTATTTCAAATACCATCAGGGCTACTCAAAGTGGACAGGTTTCAGTAGAGCTTCCAGACTAAGATAGACTAGGAAGAAAGGTCTGGTGATCTACTTCTGAAAATTAGCCAATGAAAACCCTATGGATCACAACAGAATACTGTCTGATATAGTGCTGGAAGATGAGCCCCCTAGGTTGGAAGGCACTCAAAATACACAGTGGTCACAACAATGGACTCAAGTGTACCAATGATTCTGAATATGGTGCAAGACCTAGCAATGTTTCATTCTGTTGTACAAGGAGTTGCCCTGAGTCAGGGCTAGCTAGACAGCAACTAACAACAACAACTGTTGCTATATATTTTTAAAAAACACTGGAAACATATATAGGGACACAAAGAACAGAAGGGCATGAGGTCTCTTTGTGAATTATAATCTGCCTCTGGTCAAGCATTGATAGTGCCACGTCTGAAAAGCTAAGGACAAGCTGCAAAAGACTTGCTGTTTTCCAAGTTGTGAAGAAAATAATTATGAAACTTTTCAAGCAGAATAGATGAAAATGATAAAAATTAAAAGACCTGTTTCTTTTGTATCACTTATCCATTATTTCTCTGCTTTTTCAAATAGGTAAAGTAACAAGAAGGACTATAAGAAGGTGGTGGGTGTGGGCTACATTTCGGTAAAATTGTAATATATTATGTTTTTAAGTATGACAGCACATTTCAAGAGCTGAAGCCAAGGCGATGCGGTATATGAGTAAGATGAGTGGGATGGTTCATCTACTGTTGTTATATGTTGAAAATAATTGAATTTTCACAAACAGGACTTCATAGATATGCAGCTGCAATTGCTAGTGTTTGGCCCTGGTGCCACTTGATGCTTCAGAGGACCTCAGAACCCTTGGTTTTGTGGTTTGTGCTTGTAAGACTCAGTAGATGTAATGTCTTTTCTTTTAACAGCATCACCCAAAACAGCTCAGGGCTTTGGAGGTGAGTGAGAGGGGGTAGAAGACTAGCAAGTAATGAGTCTTTCAAGTGTCAGAAGTTAGAACCAAGCAGTGGGCAAACCTAGTACCATCTAACTCCCCTCTGTGAAAAGCAGGGCTCGTTCGGATGTGAGGTTTGGGCATCTTGGCCAGGTCCCTGGGTCAAGACGTGACGGTTCCTAGACCTGAGGTCTGTGGAACTGAAAGGCACAAATGAGTGTCTGGGGGATCATTATAGGTTGAATTGTGTTCCCCCAAAGAAGATATGTTGAAGTCCTATCTCCTGTTATCAGTGGCTGTGAACTTATTTGGGTATAGGGTCTTGGCAGATGTAATTAGTTAACATGAGGTTATGGTGAAGTTGGGTGGAGCCCTTATCCAACATGACTGGTGCCCACATAAGAAGAGGAAAAAAAAAAAAGAGAAAGACAGAGGTAGAGGGAAGTCAGCTATGTGAAGATGAAGGTAGAAATTAGAGTTATGCTGTTGCAAACAAAGGAACGCCTGGGGCTACTACAAGCTGGAAGAGACAAGGCTCTCTCCTAGAGCCTTCAGAGAGAGCATAGCCCTGCCAACACCACACATTTAGACTTCTAGCCTCCAGAACCATGAGAGAATAATTTTATGTTGTTTTAAGCCACTCAGTTTGTGGTACTTTGTTAAGGCAGCCCTAGGAAATGAATACAGGGAGAAATCAAAGGAAAAGTCAGGCAGATTGTCTAAGTGAGTTGCCAGTCAAAAGAGGTTAGGTCAAGAGAGAAAATTAAATACACAGCCTCAAGACAGAAAAAAGGGGAGGTGGAGCCAAGATGGTGGAATAGACAGACTCTTCCAGCGAGCCCTCTTACAACAAAGACCTGTAAAAACAAGTGAAACAAGTATATTTATCACAAGCTACGAGCCCTGAACACCAAAGGCAAGCTTAGAAAATGAACTGAGGGGCCAGGGAGGAAGAGACAGTTCAAAAATCGAGAAGAGTTACCAGACCTGAATCACAGGGAGACTCAGGCATCATTCCTGCTAGCGGCAGCAGCAGGCTGGTACTACCGTTCGGCTGCAGTTTCCTCAGGCAGAAGCAGCCAGCCACACAGCCTACTCATACCTCCAGAACCAGAGAAGAATGGCACTCTTGGCAAAAGCTAAGTATTTACATATATTTTACCATGACCTCCCCCCACCAAGGCAGATTCAGTGGCTGATTTCCCTGGGCCTGATAGAGGCCCTGTTGAGTGCCTAGAGCTATCTTCCTGGCCTTGAAGAAGGAATAAATATGCAATTGGGGGAAAAGACAATGTGTCAGCTCTGCTAACTGGAGGAGCTCAGGACAGAAGCTGCTCCTGTCCAGGCATAAATGGTCCATGGACTTTGAGTACCTTTCTTCTCTGCATGGACCTGTGTGGGCCTATTTCGGGAGAATAGGCCCTGGTTGGCAGACTAAAACCATTTCAGCTGTATGGCGGAGAGCTGGGTGTTTGATGTTTGACATTGCTTTGCCTATTAAACAGGGTCCTCATGTACCCACATCAGGGGCCTAAGGACTGGCGGGTACACTCAGGTCACACAGCCACCCACGACAGGGGTCCAAGGATAACTGGTATCTCCCAGTCCTTACAAGCAAGAACAATGGTGTCCATGGTCCGTCTGCAGAACCCACCCACCTGTACACTCTAGGGAACAGGAACATGCTTTCCTCAGAGACAGGTGGGGGATAACTCTCAGCCCCCTGCCTTGTTCAGAGTGCTACCCCCTGCTGCAATCAGATACCAGTACCAACACCAATCACCCCTGTCCCTCTAAGACTGTAGGACAGAGGCTGTACCACATACTTCATGATCAGCTACCTGGGCACCTGAGCTGAATTCATCCAAGAAAAGTGAATGAACTCCTAGACTGATATACCTGATAACAGCTGTAGCCATCTGGGGACAGGACGTCAGAGCTCCAAAGGTGAAAATAATCAAGCTAGCTCACTCAAGGGACTCATTCGGGCATATCAAAACAAAACAAAACAAGAAGCTATGACAAGGTAAGCAAACAGAAAAAAAAAATACAATAACTTACAGATGGCTAGGAGGCAATAGTCAATATCAAGTCACATAAAGAAACGGACCGTGATCACCTCAACAAGCTCTCAAAACAAAGAATCAAGGGATCTTCTAGGTGAAAATGCCTTCCTGGAATTACCAGAGGCAGAATACAAAAGATTAATATACAAAACCCTTCAACACATCAGGAAGGAAATCAGGCAATACGCAGAACAAGCCAAGGAACACTCAGATAAAGCAACTGAAGAAATTAAAAAGATCATTCAGGAACATAATGAAAAGTTTAATAAGCTGGAAAAATCCGTAGACAGACAGCAATCAGAAATTCAGAAGATTAAAAATAAAATTACAGAAGTAGAAAACTCAATAGAAAGTCAGAGGAGCAGAACGGAGCAAGCGGAAGACAAAATTTCTGAACTTGAAGACAAATCACTTGGCACTAATATATTTGAAGAAAAATCAGATAAAAGATTTTAAAAAATGAAAAAATCTTAAGAATCACGTGGGACTCTATCAAGAGAAATAACCTAACAGTGATTGGAGTGCTAGAACAGGGAGGGATAACAGAAAATACAAGAGAATTGAAGATTCGTTGGCAGAAAACTTCCCTGATATCGTGAAAAATGAGAAGACATCTATCCAAGATGCTCATCGAATTCCACATAAGGTAGATTTTAAAAGAAAGTTACCAAGACATATAATCAAACTTGCCAAAACCGAAGATAAAGAGAGAATTTTAAGAGCAGCTAGGGTTAAACAAAAAGTCATCTATAAAGGATACTCAATAAGAATAAACTCAGACTCCTTAGCAAAAACCATGTAGGCAAGAAGGCAATGGGATAACTTATATAAAAAACTGATGGAAAAAAATGCCAGCCAAGAATCTTATATCCAGCAAAACTGTCTCTCAAATATGAAGGAGACATTAGGACATTTCCAGATAAACAGAAGTTTAGGGGATTTGTAAAAACCAAACCAAAATTACAAAAAATATTAAAGGGAGCACTTTGGTGAGAAAATCAATAATATCAGGTATCAACCCAAAAATGGAATACTGGACAGAGCAATCAGAAGTCAACCCAGACAGGGAAATCACAAAAATAAATCAAGATAAAAAAAAAGCTCAAAATAGGGAAACAACAATGTTACTAGTAAGAGAAGACAATATTAAGACAATAAAGAGGGACTAAGAAATGGAGCCATAGATCTTCCATATGGCAAGGAAGATAAGGTGATACAAAGAAATAAAATTTAGGTTTCAAAAAAAAGGGATAAATAATAAGGTAACCACAAAGGAGACAAACTATGCTACACATCAAAATCAAATACAAGAAAAAAATACAGACTCAGCAGAAACAAAATCAACAACAACAAATATGAGGAAAGGACAATATATAAAGATAATCTACTTAGCACATAAAATTAAGTGGGAAAAAGAGACTGTCAATAACACAGAAAAAAGACATCAAAATGATAGCACTAAATTCATACCTATCCATAATTATGCTGAATGTAAATGGACTAAATGCACCAATAAAGAGACAGAGAGTGGCAGAATGGATTAAAAAACACGATCCGTCTATATGCTGCCTACAAGAGACACACCTTAGACTCAGAGACACAAACGAACTAAAACTCAAAGGATGGAAAAAAATATATCAAGCAAACAACAATCAAAAAAGAGCAGGGGTGGCAATATTAATTTTTGACAAAATAGACTTTAAAGTTAAATCCATCATAACGGATAAGGAAGGACACTGTACAATGATTAAAGGGATAATATACCAAAAAGATATAACCATGCTAAATATTTATGCACCCAATGACAGAGCTGCAAGATACTTAAACTTTATCAGTATTGAAAAGTGTGATAGACAGCTCCACAATAATAGTAGGAGACTTCAACACACCACAAAGACGGGACCTCCAGAAAGAACCTCAACAAAGACATGGAAGATCTACCTGCCACAATCAACCAACTTGACCTCATAGACATATACAGAACACTACCCAACAGCAACCAAGTATACTTTCTTTTCTAGTGCACATGGAACATTCTCTAGAATAGACCACATATTAGGTCATGAAGCAAGCCTTAGCAGAATCCAAAACACTGAAATATTACAAAGCATCTTCTCTGACCATAAGGCCATAATAGTGAAAATCAATAACAGAAAAATCAGGGAAAAGAAATCAAACACTTGGAAACTGAACAATACCCTGCTCAAAAAAGACTGGATTATAGAAGACATTAAGGATGGAATAAAGAAACTCATAGAATCCAATGAGTATGAAAAACACTTCCTAACAGAACCTTTGGGACACCGTTAAAGCAGTGCTCAGAGGTCAATTTATATCAATAAATGCACACATCCAAAAAGAAGAAAGGGCCAAAATCAAAGAATTATCCCTACAACTTGAACAAATAGAAAGAGAACAACAAAAGAAACCCTCAGGCACCAGAAGAAAACAAATAATAAAAATTAGAGCAGAACTAAATGAATTAGAAAACAGAACAACAATTGAAAAAATTAACGAGACCAAAAGCTGGTTCTTTGAAAAAGTCAACAAAATTGATAAACCAAGCAGACAAAAGAAAAAAAGGAGAGGAAGCAAATAACCCACATAAGAAATGAGATGGGCGATGTTACAACAGACCCAACTGAAATTAAAAGAATCATATCAGATTACTATGAAAATTGTACTCTAACAATTTTGAAAACCTAGAAGAAATGGGTGAATTCCTAGAAACACACTACTTACCTAAACTAACATAAACAAAGTTAGAACAACAGAATAGACCATAACAAAAAAAGAGCTTGAAAAGGTAATCAAAAAACTCCCAACAAGAAAAACCCCTGGCCCGGATGGCTTCACTGCAGAGTTCTACCAAGCCTTCAGAGAAGAGTTAACACCACGACTACTAAAGGTACTTCAGAGGATAGAAAAGGATGGAATATTCCCAAACTCATTCTATGAAGCCACTATATCCCTGATATGAAAACCAGGTAAAGACACCACAAAAAAAGAAAATTGTAGACTTATATCCCTCATGAACATAAGGATATAACAAAATTCTAGCTAATAGAATTCAACAGCATATCAAAAAAATAATTCACCATGACCAAGTGGGATTCATACCAGGTATGCAGGGATGGTTCAACATTAGAAAAACAATTAATGTAATCCATCATTTAAATAAAACAAAAGAGAAGAATCACATGATTTTATCAACTGATGCAGAAAAGGTATTTGACAAAGTCCAACACCCATTCATGATAAAAGCTCTCAGCAAACTAAGAATAGAAAGAAAATTCCTCAACATAATAAAGGGCATTTATATAAAGCCAATAGCCAACATCATCCTAAATGGAGAGAGCCTGAAAGCATTCACCTTGAGATCAGGAACCAGACAAGAATGCCCTTTATCACCACTCTTATTCAACATTGTGCTTGAGGTCCTAGACAGGGCAATTAGGCTAGATAAAGAAATAAAGGGCATCCAGATTGGCAAGGAAGAAGTAAAAGTATCTCTATTTGCAGATGAAATGATCTCGTACACAGAAAAACCCTAAGGAATCCTCAAGAAAACTAATGAAACTAATAGAAGAGTTCAGCAGAGTATCGGGATACAAGATAAACACACCAAAATCAGTTGGATTCCTCTACACCAACAAAAAGAACATCGAAGAGAAAACCACCAAATCAATACCAATTACAGTAGCCCCCAAGAAGATAAAATACTCAGGAATAAATCTAACCAGAGACGTAAAAGACCTAAATAAAGAAAAGTATTACTGCAAGAAACCAAAAAAGACTTACATAAGTGGAAAAACATACCTTGCTGATGGATAGGAAGACTTAACATTATAAAAATGTCTATTCTACCAAAATTTAGATTTCATGCAATTCTGATCCAAATTCCAATGACATTTTTTAATGAGATGGAGAAACAAATCACCAACTTCACAAGGAAGGGAAAGAGGCCCCAGATAAATAAAGCATTATTGAAAAAGAAGAACAAAGTGGGAGGCCTCACTCCGCCTGATTTTAGAACCTATTATACCACCACAGTAGTCAAAACAGCCTGGTACTGGTACAAGAACAGATACATAGATCAATGGAACAGAACTGAGAATCCAGACATAAATCTATCCACATATGAGCAGCTGATATTTGACAAAGGCCCCAAAGCAGTTAAATGCAGGAAAAGACACTCTTTTTAACAAATGGTGCTGGCATAGCTGGATATCCATCTGCAAAAAATGAAACAAGACCCATACCTCACACCATGCACAAAAATGAGCTCAAAAAGGATCAAAGACCTAAATATAAAATCTAAAACGATAAAGATCATGGAAGAAAAAATAGGGACAGTGTTAGGTGCCCTAATACATGGCATAAACAGTATACAAAACATTACTAACAATGCAGAAGAAAAACTAGATAACTGGGAGCACCTAAAAATCAAACACCTATGCTCATCCGAAGTCTTCACCAAAAGAATAAAAAGATTACCTACAGACTGGGAAAAAGTTTTTAGCTATGACATTTCCAAACAGTGCCTGATCTCTAAAATCTACATGATACTGCAAAAACTCAACCACAAAAAGACAAATAACCCAATTAAAAAATGGGCAAAAGATATGAACAGGCACTTCACTAAAGAAGACATTCAGGTAGCTAACAGATACATGAGGAAATGCTCACGATCATTAGCCTTTAGGGAAATGCAAATCAAAACTACAATGAGATTCCATCTCACTCCAACAAGGCTGGCATTAAACCAAAAGACACAGAATATTAAATGTTGGAGAGGCTGTGGAGAGATTGAAACACTTATACACTGCTGGTGAGGATGTCAAATGGTACAACCACTTTGGAAATCGATTTGGCATAGGATCCAGCAATCCCACTCCTTGAAATATATCCTAGAGAAATAAGACCCTTTACACGAACAGATATATGCACACTCATGTTCACTGCAGCACTGTTTACAATAGCAAAAAGATGGAAGCAACCAAGGTACCCATCAACGGATAAATGGATAAATAAATTATGGTATATTCACACAGGGAATACTAAGCATCGATAAAGAACAGTGATGAATCTGTGAAACATTTCATAACATGGAGGAATCTGGAAGGTATTACGCTAAATGAAATTAGTCAGTTGCAAAAGGGCAAATATTGTTATTAGACCACTATTATAAGAACTCAAGAAATAGTTTAAATGGAGAATAAAATATTCTTTGATGGTTACGGGAGGCAGAACGGAGGGGGGTGGGAGAGGGGCATTCACTAATTAGATAGCAGATAAGAACTACTTTATGTGAAGGGAAAGACAACACACAATACAGGCAAGGTCAGCAGAACAGGACTAAGCCAAAAACAAAGAAGTTTCCTGAGTAAACTGAATGCTTGAAGGCCAGCGTAGCAGGGGCAGGGGTTTGGGGACCAAGTTTTCATGGGGCGGCTAAGTCAATTGGCATAATAGAATGTCTTAAGAAAACATTCTGCATCCCACCTTGAAGAGAGGCGTCCGGGGTCTGAAACGCTAGCAAACAGCCATCTAAGATGCATGAATTGGTCTCAACCCATCTGGACCAAAGGAGAATGAAGAACACCAAGGACACAAGGTAATTACGAGCCCAAGAGACAGAAAGGGCCACATAAAACAGAGACTACATCAGCCTGAGACCAGAAGAACTAGATGGTGCCTGGCAACCACCGATGACTGCCCTGACAGGGAACACAACAGAGAACCCCTGAGGGAGCAGGAGAGCAGTGGGGTGCAGACCCCAAATTCTCATAAAAGACCAGACTCAATGGTCTGACTGAGACTAGAAGGACCCCGGTGGTCATGGCCCCCAGAACTTCTGTTAGCCCAGGACAGGAACCATTCCTGAAGCCAACTCTTCAGACAGGGATTGGACTGGACAATGGGATGGAAAGGGATGCTGGTGAGGAGTGAGCTTCTTGGATCAGGTGGACACTTGAGACTATGTTGGCATCTCCTGCCTGGAGGCGAGATGAGAGGGTAGAGGGGGTTAGAAGCTGACGAAATGGACATGAAAAGAGAGAGTGGAGGGAGGGAGCAGGGTGTCTCATTTGGGGGAGAGCAATTGGAAGTATGTAGCAAGGTGTATATCATCAAACAAACAAACAAAAAGTTTGGTTTTTTGTTTTGTTTTAGCAAGGTGTATATAAGTTTTTGTGTGAAAGACTGACTTGATTTGTAAACTTTGACTTAAAGCACAGTAAAAAAAAAAAAAAAAAGGTAACCAAATGAGAAAAGAGGGTTTGAAGCAAAGGTTGGAGGTTGGGCTAAGAGGTCATTTCAGAGGCTTTGATAGAGGGATGCAGGCTCTGCACAGGTTAGGGACAAGAAGGGGGAAGGAGCTCTTAACAGCTGCAACTCAGCAACTTGCTCCTTGTTCTTTGTTCCAGTTCAACTCTTCCTAGAGTCGAATCAGGGCATTATGGAATCCAGTATCTCCCATATGCAGATGATCACCAAAACTTCCAAGGGTAATGGTGTTCATGTTTAAGGATCTCTGGAGTGGTAGGCGATCTATTATTAAACAAGCTTCACTGCCAAGAAATCCCTCCTTACATCCAACTGCACAGTTGCTACAAGTGAAAGCCTTTTCTTGCCTTGGCCACTTACTGGTTGGGGTATCAATACAAGCTGGCAACTGTGTTGGAAGCCACTTAAGCTCTCTAAGGGTCAGTCTCCTAGGGTTCAATCTGCCATCCTTAAGGTTAGCAGCCAAGTGCAAACTATGCCATTTAGGGATATTATAGACTGTATAAGCAGTCATATTATCTAACCAAAAACCATTCTGTCACTTACATAGTATCCCCCGCTGGAAGCAGGGATAAGAAGAGGGTGCCAAAAATAGATCATAGAAACTTCACATCTGTGAAGAAAGGAAAGGCATGGGGTAAAGAGCAGAGCTGAGAACACAGTCACAACACATGTCCATGGTCCCAGCCACTGGTCAGAGTTCCCAGAAGCCGATAGTCACTCTTCCTACTATAAAAAGGGCAACATGTTCAGGTGTCCCTAAACAAAATCTTTACTGTCCTCTGGGGAAGTCAAATCCTCAATCATTAAGACCCACTAAGAGACAATCGGTCCCTTGAAGCAATGTTCCCTTCTAGGATGAGGAAACAGATAAGGTCTAAGCGTGGAATAAGTGAAGGACATTTTTTCACAACAGCGTTATGAACATGCACAGATGAACATTGCACAAAGCTTTAAATGCCAGTGGGACAGCAGATAAAGAAGTTAAAATCAATGAGACTAATCTTGGAAGGCTTCCAGGCAGAAGGTAAAATCTTGACTCATTTATATGGAAATTCCCAAGTATGATAACAGCTTCTGGCTCAGCTGGATCCAGAGGCTCAAATAATGTCACCAAGACTCTGATTTTCCCTCAACTGCTCTGCTCTGCTTGTCACTATATGGGTTCATTGATCAGATGATGCTTTTTCTGTTATGGGCAAGATTGCTCCCAGCTTAGCAACATCAGTGGAGTTTTTCTATAGCAATATCTGCATATAGATCTAAGACAGGACTCTAATTTGTTCTGCTTCAGCCACGTATCCATTCCTGGGCCAAACCACTAGCCTGAGAATGGGGTGTGTGATTGGCTAAGTATGGGTAATGATCCCTCCTAAAGAGATTATTCCACAGATCTAGAAAACCATTAAAGACATACAGAGCAGAAACAGACAATTATTCATTAAATCTTGCAATGCTACTACAGAGATTATTTTACAGCTACCTCCCCCCTGATATGTGCAGAAAATAATGCCTGACTCCTTATCTTGGTATTTAAGATTATGATCTGACCCCATTTGTCTTTCCTGCTTCATCTCCCTCCAGCTTCATCACTGGGGTTGGGACTGGGGTGGGATTCTCTCACCTGGGGAGGGGCCAAATCAGCACCTTGGGGCCTGCAGTTGTAGTTTGACAAAGCACTCCCACACCCCTACATGCACCTCATCCCTATTGAGAATTGCTGGTCTGCATGGCAGCCAAACTCTGTCAGTGCTGCTCCCCTGGTATTAGCCAGTTTCCGTCTTCAGTCATTCTAATCCCTATGTTTGAGAGCCTCCCTGAGTTGTTACAGTCCAAATTTCCCTCATTCTTATAGTGCCATCCCTTCTTTGAAGCACTTCCTGAACATCAACATCATCAACAAAGCCAACACACAGGTCACTTACTATGGGTGATTTTATGTACTCAATTACAGTAATCTTACAAGGTAAGTACTATCATTATTCCCATTTCACAAATGAGAAAACTGAGGCACAGCAAGGTTAAATGACTTTTCCAAGGCCATACAGCCAGTGAGTGGCAGAGAAAAGATTTGAATTTAGGCTATCTAAGCTCTGGTTTCCCATAATATATTGCTTAAATTTCTCATGGCTCTTCTCACGTGCTTTCTTCTATTTTCAGTATTTGTATATGTTTCCCCTCACCTGATCAGTAAGCTCCTCCAGGGCAAGGTGTAGTGAAACACACAGAGCATTTGAACTCATACACACCACGTGTAAACAAATTACTCACCTTCTCTGAACCTCTGTTTCTTCATTTGTAAAAAGTGAGTGATAAGTATTTAACTTATAGTGTAATTATTCAAGCCAGAGTCAAGCTGAAGAGGATGTGGAACAAGGGATATCATTGCTGATGTCACATGGATCATGGCTGAAAGCAGAGAATACCAGAAAGATGTTTACCTGTGTTCTGTTGACTATGCTAAGGCATTTGACTGTGTGGATCATAACAAATTACGGATAACATTGTGAAGAATGAGAATTCCAGAACATTAATTGTGCTCATGAGGAACCTGAACTTAGACCAAGAGGCAATTGTTCAAACAAAACAAGGGGATACTGCATGGCTTAAAGTCAGGAAAGGTGTGTGTCAGGATTGTATTCTTTCTCCCTACTTATTCAATCTGTATGCTAAGCAAATAATCCGAGAAGCTAGACTATGAAGAGGAATGGGGCATCAAGATTGGAGGAAGACTCATTAACAACCTGAGATATGCAGATGACACAGCCTTGCTTACTGAAAGTGAAGAGGACTTGAACCACTTACTGATGAAGATCAAAGACTATAGCCTTCAGTAAGAATTACACTTCAACATAAAGAAAACAAAAATCCTCACAACTGGACCAATAAGCAACATCATGATAAATAGAATATTGACGTTGTCAAGGATTTCATTTTACTTGGATTCACAATCAATGCCCAAGGAAGCAGTAGTCAAGAAATCAAACGACGTATTGCACTGAGCATATCTGCTGCAAAATATCTCTTTAAAGTGTTAAAAAGCAAAGATGTCAATTTAAGGACTAAGGTGCATCTGATCCAAGCCATGGTCTTTTCAATCACCTCATATGCATGCAAAAGCTGGAAAATGAATAAGAAAGACCAAAGAAGAATGGATGCCTTTAAATTATGGCGTCGGCAAAGAAGAACAAACAAATCTGTCTTGGAAGAAGTACAGCTGGAATGCTCCTTAGAAGCAAGGGTGGCGGGGCTTCGTCTCACGTACTTTGGCCATGTTATCAGGAGGGATCGGTCCCTAGAGAAGGACATCACGCTTAGTAAGGTAGAGGGCCAATGAAACGGAGAAAGACCCTGGATGAGATGCGTTGACACAGTGGCTACAACAATGGGCCCAAACATAGCAACGACTGTGAGGATGGCGCAGGACCAGGCCGCATTTTATTCTGTTGTACGTAGGGTCGCTATGAGTCTGAACAACTCGACAGCAGCTAACAACAACTCTTAGCAGACCATCCTTCACCTTATTACAGCATCTTATTAAATTAGCAAATTTAGGGGAAAACTGGAAATATTGTCCCTCGCATTCATTCATGCAGCAAATATTTATTGAGCAGCTACTATGTGCGAGATACTCTGTGACACACGGGAAAATGAAAGCGAGCAAGAGAGACGGTCTCTTCCCTCACAGAGCTTTCATTAATGGAATTCTTATGAGACCCCCCAAATTTGTCTCCAAACTAACAAAGACTCTCCCATCTCATGTTTAAAAAAAAATCATATTAGGCCAATAATAGAAGCTGATTGAAGATTATTTAATATAGGATTTGCAAATCTGGGTAATATTTCTGACTACAGAGTAAAAAAAGTTTCAAAGAAGAAAAATCTTTCAAAGATTCTTATATTTCTGCTTATTGCCAATAGTGTTTACATAATAACTCATGGGGTCAACATTTTCTTGAAGAACAATTCAGATAATTACTGATATATCATAAAACATAGCTCCTAGTCTGAACTTTGGAGTTTCCTTTGAAACTTCACATAGATAATTCTTTTAAAAAAGCACAATGGGTACGCAAAATGTTCTTTACTAAATAACCTAGACTATCGTTTAAGGAAGAATGTGGCATCAGGATTGGAGGAAGACTCATCAACAACCTGCAATAGGCAGATGAAACAATCTTGTGTACGGAAAGCAAAGAGGATTTGAAGCACTTACTGATGAAAATCAAAGACCATAGCCTTCAGTATGGATTACACCTCAACATGAGGAAAACAAAAATTCTCACAAGTCGACCAATAAGCAACATCATGACAAACAGAGAGAATATTGGAGTTGTCAAGGGTTTCATTTTACTTGGATCTACAATCAATGCCCATGGAAGCAACAGTCAAGAAATCAAATGACATATTGCATTGGGTGTATCTACTGCAAAAGACCTCTTTCAAGTGTTAAAAAGCAAAGTTATCACTTTGAGGACTAAGGTACACCTGACCCAACCCATGGTATTTTCAATCACCTCATATGCATGGGAAAGTTGGACAATGGATGAGGAAGACCAGATAAGAATAGATGCATTTGAATTATGGTGTTGGTGAAAAATATTGACTATACCACAGACTGTCAGAACAACAAACAAATCTGTCTTGGAAGGAGTACAGCCAGAATGTTCCTTAAAAACAAGCTGATGAGACTTCCTTTCATGTACATTGGACATGTTATTAGGAGGGACCCAACCCTGGAGAAGGACACCATGCTTGGTAAAGTAGAGAGTCAGCAATTAAAGAGGAATACTCTTGATGACATGGATTGACACAGAGGCTGCAACAATGGGCTCAAACATAGCAACCATTGTGAGGATGGCGCAGGACTGGGCAGTGTTTCGTTCTGTTGTACATTTGGTCACTATGAGTCGGAACCAACACAACGGCAACTAACAACAACATTGTTTGACTTCAAGGTGGCTTTTAGAAAACAACAAAGATCATCTCCAAGCAAGCTTGAGTGAGTTATCTCAACCTCCATGGGATCCAGAAATCTGGACTCCATGAGAATTAAAACTCCATTTCTCACATGTGACTTATGGAATTCAACTGCAATACTACTAAGCATAATTTTTTGCTTCCATCACCTGCTTTGACAAGGAGATTCTCTTAAGATTTGAGTGCTGTCCACAATAGCATGGTAACAGAGAACTTTGTCTCTATCAGGCCAGTAACACTTAAAACAGGTGACAACAGGGCTGTCCTTCCTTTTGCTTCATCCCGTGAGGGTGTAGGCATGCACTGCAAACAACTTGTTTCTAGATTCCTGCAGAGCCCAGAGCCATGTGAATTTTCCCCACAGTAACAATGAAAAGAAAATGTCCTCTCCTGCATATGTTATTTATAGAAAGATTGAATGGCTTCATTTGCATTTTTTACATAAGCAGAGCATTTGAACTCAAATGTGCCCATCAGGGTGAAGTCTTAAAGACAAAGACCTCTGAGAGCGAACCCCTTTCTGTCTCAGCTCATTTCTGTGGAATTCAAACTGGTTGCATCCTCTATTGGCTGGTATGGAATATTGCTTTGTGCTGACTTTGGCCTTTGGGCTCAGAGACAGTTCAAGTTGAGCTCAAAGTCTCTGGGGATGAACGAATATTCTTAGCCTGTATCTACATCGCCAAGCAGATTCCAGGAACTATATTCACTTAATTGTGAATTTGAGACCATTCATTCTCTCAACCAGTCTAGACAACTCAGAGTTCCAGCCTCAAAACCACAGTCATTGTGAAACCCCCAGTCTGGGAAATCTTGCTGCCTCTACTATCAAAATATGTCTAGAATCCTCACCTTTCCCGCTGTTCTCATACTGGCCCAAGCCCCCATCCTCTCCCACTTGAATTATTGCAGTGGCCTCTTCTGTAGGCTCCCTGCCTCTATTCTTGTCCTCTCATAGGCCATTCTCAACCCAGAATGATCCATTTAAAACTTGATTTGGACCATTTCTCTCCTCTAAATCAGAGCCATGCAACATAGGGCAGTGAAACTCCTCTGTATGATACTGTAATGGTAGGCAGAGATCACGCATTTGTGAAAACCCGTAGGACTGTATAGCACAAAGAGTGAGCTCTAATATTAACTATGGGCTTTGGTTAATAATAATATACCTATGTTTGTCCAGAACATTCAAGGGTTAAAAAATGGAAAGAAGGAAGAGGAGTCTGATTTCTTGAAAAAGAATTTTGGAGCTCCCTTTTCTTCCAACCTGAAAACTGCTTATATTGATATATCTATATACCTATATTGATAATATACCTATATTGATTCATCAATTGTAACAAATGTACCATATGAATGAAGGATGTTAACAGTAGAAGAAACTGTGCAGGGAACTCTCTGTACTTTCTGGACAATTTTTCTATAAACCTAAAACTGTTCTAAAAGATAGTCTATTAATGGTGGGTGGGGACAAACACAAAATTATCCTATTAACAAACAAACATATACCACGGACTGCCAAAAGAATGAACAAATCTGTCTTGGAAGAAGTACAGCCAGAAAGTTCCTCAGAAGCAAAGATGGTGAGATTTTGTCTCACATACTTCAGATATACTATCAGGAGGGATCAGTCCCTGGAGAAGGACATCATGCTTGGTAAAGTAGATTGTCAGCAAAAAAGAGAAAGTCCCTCAACAAGATGGACTGACACAGTGGCTGCAACAATGGGCTCAAGCATAACAACGATCATGAGGATGATACAGGATGGGGCAGTGTTTTGTTCTGTTGTGCATAGGGTTGCTATGTGTCAGAACTGACTCAACAGCACCTAACAACAGCAAACAAACAAAACCTGCAATGACTCCTCGTTTTACTCAGTAAAAGCCAACATCCTTACAATGTGTACAGGGGCCCATAGGTTCTGGTTCCTATTTGGCCTTATCTTTACCCTTCCCTCACTCAATCTCTTTAGCCACCCTAGACTCCTTGCTGTTCTTCAAACCAGCCAGTCACACTCTCACTCCAAAGCCTTTCCATGGAGTCTTCCCTCTGCCTGGAACGCTCTTTCCCCAGATATCTCCATGATACACTACCTCAGCTCCTTCAAGTCTGTTCTCAAATGTCACCTACCCAGAGCCACCCACCCTGTCCATCCTACTAAAACTGCAACCCATTCTCTGACATTCCCAACACCCTGCCTTGCCTTTTCTATTAGGGCATTTCACCTTCTAACATAATATAAAATTTACTTATGTATTTTGCTTATTATCTGTCTTCTCCTACAGGACTATGAACTATGCCAGGTAGGGATTTTTGATTTGGGTTTTTTTTTTTTTCACTGATGTTTCCCCAGCACCTAGGACAGAATCTGGTACATAGTAGAAATTCAATACATATTTGTTGAATTAATATGGTGATTCTTCAGAATGGATCCAGTTGAGGCCCAGTATGTACAGTGAATGAGCCTCATAACCTCCCTTCCCCAGCTCTTTTCAGGATGCAGAGAAATTCAGAATTACTGAGAGACCAGCTGTGGGCCCAATCACACATTCATGCCTGCCTCTCAGGGTGTGTGCTCACTCACCGCTAATTGTCCAGGAAAAGACGGCTGAATTATGATATTGCTTGCAAAGTGCAGCAATTTGCTTAAAATTGGTTAATGTGAGTGTTCAAGGGGATGAATCTTACTAAATTTTAGACTCCAATTTTATGGGAGTTGATAGGGGTGCTGAGGCAGTTTTCAGGCTGGAAGAAAAGGAAGCTCCAAAATTCTTTTTCAAGAAATCAGATTCCTCTTCTTCCTTTCCATTTTTTAACCCTTTAATGTTCTTGACAACTTTCGGGTGGGAAAAATAAAGAAAATTAAACAAATCAAAAAGGTCAATTTTAATTTTTCTGATGACACTGAAATTACTTTTGACAGTTTATAGTACTAAAATTGGGTAGAAACTTAGAAACCTCAGCTTCAGTGTGTTTTCTTTTATATCATGTAGTTTATTTTAAGTTGAAAATTATTCCTCAATTTGTTTTTTTTTTTAAATAGACTTTATTTTTTGGAGCAGTTTTAGGTTTACAGAAAATACGAAGAGTTCCCATATACCCACTCCCCAACTCCCCAGGGAACATCGTTTCTCCAGTTATTACCATCTTGAATTTCTGCACACATTTTATACAATTGATGAACCAATGTTGAGACATTGTTGCTGTTATTATGTGCTGTTGAGTCTCTTCCAACCCTATGTACACCAGAACGAAACACTGCCTGGCCCAGCATCATCCTCACAATTGTTGTTATGCTTGAGCCCACTGTTGCAGCCACTGTATCAATCCATCTTCCTCTTTTTCACTGCCTTTTCTCTACTTTACCAAGCATGATGTCCTTCTCTAGAGACTGATCCCTTCTGATGTCCAAAGTATGTGAGACATAGTCTTGCCATCTTTGCTTCTAAGGAACACTCTGTACTTCTTCCAGGACAGTTTTGTTCGCTTTTTTAGCAGTCCACGGTATATTCAACATTTTTCACCAATATCATAAATCAAATGCATCAGTTCTTCTATGGTCTTCTTATTCATCATCCAACTTTCACATGCATATGAAGTGATTGAAAATACCATGGCTTGAGTCTGGTGCACCTTAGTCTTCAAGGTAACATCTTTGCTTGTCAACATTTTAAAGAGGTCCTTTGCAGCAGGTATGGCCAAAGCGATGTCATTTGATTTCTTGACTTGCTTCCATGGACGTTGATTGCAGATCCAAGTAAAATGAAATCCTTGACAACTTCAATATTCTCTCTGTTTATCATGATGTTGCTTCTTGGTCCAGTTGTGAGGATTTTTGTTTTCTTTATGCTGAGGTGCAATCCATACTGAAGGCTATAATCTTTGACCTTCATCAGTAAGTGCTTCAAATCTTCTTTGCTTTCAGCAAGCAAGATTTTGTCATCTGCATATTGCAGGTTGTTGATGAGTCTTCCTCCAATCCTGATGCTACACTCTTCTTCAAAAAATAGTCTAGGTTTTTTAGTAAAGAACGTTCTTCCTAGGTATTGTGTTGAGATATTAGTATTAACTAAAGTCCATAGTTTACACTAGGGCTCACTCTTTGTGTTGTACAGCATCATATAGTTTTTCTGTGACCAGAGGAGAAAAAATGAGTCCAGAAGGTTGTATGTCTCAAGTTTGCAAGGATCCCAGGTTGGAGTTGGATGTATCTTCTTTTGTGCTCAGAGCCTTGGTGGTGCAGGGGTTAAGCATTCAGCTACCAACCAAAAGGTTGGCAGTTCGAATTCACCAGCTGCTCCTTGGAAACCCTGTGTAGCAGTTCTACTCTATATGAGTGGAAATCAACTCAACGGCAGTGGGTTTTTGGTTTGTGGCATTAACAGCCATACTATGAAAGTAAACTTAGGAAAGAAGTGGAGAGTTCTAAAGAAAATTATCCAATCTAGTCTGGACTGCTAACCTCATGAAGCATGTTTTACTCATGTTATCTTTAAAACTTTATGTTATACTGACTCTGAAAGCAGAGTAGGAGAAGCACATTTCTAACCTGCAGAGCAGAGTAAGTGACAATAGTCATCCTTTTACACCCACCGAGACAGCAACCTGTATGGGTGGATGATGCATTGTTAGTTGATAGCTTGTGCTCAGATAAAGTAAGCATTTTTTAAAAAGAAAAAGAAGGGAGAAATATGCCGACAAAGACATCTATCTAGATACATCAAAGCTATTTACTTCAAGTAGCTGACTTGACATGGTTTAGCTAGAATTTGAGGACATAGATTTTTCTCCCAAGGAAAAGAGAGAATAAAGAAGCTGGCCGTTTTTATATTATCAGGTAACACCTCTCAGATTCTGAGGCTCTGGCTTCCATATATGGATGTTCAGCTTTAAGCTTTATTAATAATAATAATTTTAAAATAATAGCTATCGTTCATCTACCACTTGCTATGTAGTAGAATTGGGAGTGAGCTCAGATCTACTTAACTCTGCACTGTCTGTATTTAAACATCACACCATATTGCATAGTACGCTGGCTCTTAATCTTAGCAGATCCAAACCCCTTTTTATAGCAGTATTTTTAATGTTCCCTAACTATTCTAAAATCAAATTCATAGATACTGCTACAGGTCTGGAGTTCCTGGGTAGTGAAAATGGTTAATATGCTTTAGTGCTAATTGAAAATTTAGAAGTTCAAGTGTACCCAGAGGTGCCTTTGAAGAAAGGTCTGGTGATCTACTTTGGGAAAGTCAGCCATTGAAAATCCTATGGAGCACAGTTCTACTCTGATCCACATAGGGTCACCATGAGTCAGAATCAACTTGATGACAACTGGTTTTTTTTTTCCCCCTTATTACTGATTTACCCTGTAATTTAAAAACAAAAGAAAACAAAACAAAACTCAATGTCCTAAGTATACTAAAAGAAGCAATAAAAGAAAGTAATTTATAATAAAACAATATTTATTCAATTATGTAAATAAGTAAGCATGACTATACTAGGTGACATAGCAATGTTATCAGACATGAATGCAAAGATCATAAGCAGGGTTTCCATGGGTAACATAAATTTCTGAAATAGAAAATTTTTGGTAAAGCTCTGAGTAAAACTAAGTGCAAACTTTCCTCCATTTATACTGTAGTTGCCTTCTTGGAAACTTTAATGGAAATTAAAGTTCATCCCTTACCTCCCTCCCCCACCAAAAAAAACATTTATATTTAAAACATTTTTTGGTTCTAGGCTCAGATGATGATAAACATGAATGATAGGTGGGACTTTTGAATGTCAAGAGATGCAGAACTCTCTTACCTATAAATGTCAGTGGGGCCTCCCAATTATTTTAGCAGCCAAAAAACAAACACTGAAAAACATGACCAAAAATATCCAAAATACTCGCAATGGCAGTATTACTCTCACTGAGACTATTACGAAAATTTAAACCAGTATTAAGAGTTTAGACTGCTTACAAAGATAAATTTCTACCTGCTACACAGAGCTCTGTGAAAACACATCATAGAAGTCTTCATCCACTCTTCAGGTCTGGAAATTCCATCTTCACCCACATCAATTAAGGAGAGGCTGACGGAGCAGGCCCACCCAGGTGCTCCTAAGACTGAGGATGGGCACCCATTAAACACTAGTTTAGAGAGATCTAGTTGCCCGATTAGCTTACCTTGATTGTCTCAGTTGTCTAGTGCTGCTATAACAGAAATATCACACGTGGATGACTTTAACAAAGAGAAATTTATTTTATCACAGTTTAGGAGACTAGAAGTCTGAATTTGGGGTGCCAGCTCTAGGGGAATGCATACTCTCTCTCTCCGTAGGCTTTGGAGGAAGGTCCCTGTCTCTCCAGCTTCCATTTCCTGGATCCTTGGAGATCTCTATGAGGCTTAGCATCTATCTTTCCCCATCTCGGCTTGCTCCTTTTATACCTTACAAGAGATTGGCTCAAGACACACCCAACACTAACATAACATTAATGTAACAGAAAACTCGTTCCTAAATGGGATTAAAACTACAGGCATAGAGGTTAGAATTTATAACATGTATTTTTGGGGGACACAATTCAATCCATAATATTGATGTATATTCACCCCAAGTGCAAATGATCAGACCTAATCATAGAGACTCCAGAGTCATTGGTTATCTTAATGTCTACATTGACTACAGTCAGTCTGATTGGTATGAAAATTTGCTATTTATTAAAAAGCCTAATCAAACTAACAGAATAGTAAAAGATATCCCTGAAATTTATGTAGTTACAGCCTAGTCAAAGGACTGCAGTGATTCCTTCCCGCTCTTCTTTGATCTTGGATACATAATTATTGCTCATCAAATATTCCATGTGATTCACTATTGTTTTTCAGCCTCTCTTGTAAAGTTGGGAACATCTGACTAGTTTGAGCTAAGGCTGTGAGCAGAAATGATGAATGTCACTTCTGGCATGAGTTCATAACAACAAGTGTAAATTCCTCATTCTCTTCCTTTGCCTCAGCAAGTGAAGAGGGTACGTTTTCCAGATGGTGGAGCCTCCAACCATGTGAAGCACAGTCCTCAAATCGGACAAGCAGCAAGGCAAAAAAGAAAGCCCACTGACATTTGGCGCTTTTAAAATTTTTTTTTAACTACAGTGTCACTTACTTTGTGGCTTTTAGTTGCCATCGAGTTGGCTCTCACTCACGGTGACCTGGTCTTGCACCATTTTCATGATTTTTGATACGTTCCGAGTCCGTCGTTATGGCTGTTGTGTCAATCCTAGCCTAGCCTAGCCTGCCTGGCATAGGCAGCTTGTTAATAACTAGAATGAGTAAGAAGTATCTAGGGTCTTGGACTCTCTCTTTCTCGACATACAAACTCACTGATGCTTGCCTATCCTTAGTATAGTCTATGTTCTTGAGTCACAGTCTATGGAGAAATACAATAATTGCCAATAAATCAAATTCTTAGGAATAATCTTAAAGAAATATGTTTCATATTTATAGACTGATTCTTTTCTTGGTATTAAAAAACCTGTTAATTCAAGCCATTTATCATTGGCTTTTTATGATGACGGAGGCATGTAGGATAAAAATTTAAGAGGTAAGCTATTATTAATACATAAGACTCACTTGAGAAATTTTCCAGTAAGATTTTAAGACATCCTCAAATAATTTATCTTGTGGCAAAATCATTCAAGTGTTTTTTTACTCAAAATCTGTAAGATTATTTTAGTAATTACTGTCACAGATAAGCCAAAGAATATATCGTAAAACTATATAATTGTTATAGTATTAAATTATATTTCTATTCACTTGTAAAGGATTTTTTTCTTTTCTGATTTTTAAAACTGATGAAATGGAAAGAACATGGGCTTTGAATTGTGTGTTAGTCATAAACAACTGTATTACAAAACTACAGAATAGCAAATTCAAATAGGCTTAACAAAGAAAAAGCATTCATTTCCTCAGATACGTGAAAAAAATCCATGGGTTCTCTGGCTTCCAGCACCTCTGGATTTAGAAGCTTAAAGGTATAATCATTAGCAGTCTCTCATCTCTACTTTCCACTCAGTTTGCCCCGTTCTTAGCTAGCCTCTCTCCTTTCGGTAGCAAGAGGTTGCCAACCACTCCAGCCTGATGCCCTCAAGATTCCAGTCCAACTGAAAAGAGAAAATCCTTCTTTTTTGTTTTCTCCAGAAGAAGTTCCACTATTCATTCTGATAGGCTGTGATTGTGTCACATGACTCCTGAGCGCTATGCCCAGGAGGATGCAATGATCTGATCAGCCATGCCTGGGTCCCCGCTGGGGGCAGGGAGTCAATCCAAACATACTACATGGACTGAGAATGGAGAAGAGGTGGTTTCCCAAAGAAATTCAGGTGTTTTTACCACAAGCAAGGGAAAAGGTGCTGGGCAAACAAAAACACATTTTTTTCTATAAATTCAAACAAATTTGAGTTTGAAATCTCTCAGTATCTTACTATCTCCACAACCTTGCATAAACAATTTATCTTTTCTGAGCCTGAATTTCCTCATATGTAAAATAGCATTAGTGGTAAATGATACCGGTCTTCCAGGGTCACTGCGATGATTTAATGAGAAAACTAGTGTAAAGCACCTTGTTTGCTATGGACTGAAGAAGCTACGCAATAAACAGCAGCCTCAATCCAGTTCGCTTTATCTTAAACAATTAAATGAAAATGTCTCACTTTTACAATGATTGCCGCATTCTTATAGAAAACCTAGAAGGGCCCCACTTCACTCAGAGGGAAGCTCTTTGCCCGGTTCAGCAAAGGTGCTGAATGTCATTAGCATCACTAACCTGCACACCTGCATCAGCTGCATCAAAGCAGCTGTGTTTATTATGATAATTTACCAACATTTCCACAGTAATTTCTCATTATTGAGGAGTGGAGAGTTATATTTTACTTGATTATAAATACTCTCCTTATAATTGAATCACGGAAAAACGAACTTGACGTTAGCCCTGTTCAACATTTGTTGCCATTCTTTCCCTGGCTCCACTAAAGCCTCCATCGGTCGCTAGCTTTACCTTTGACATTGCTTTATCTTTCTACTAAATATGTAACTGAGATTTCCCACAGCGCCTGTTACTTGATTTAAAAAGTGAATTAATTTAAAAAATCTCTATCACTGACTTTGTTTTTTTTAAAGGACTTAACTAGCGTTCCTTCCTTAATCTTCATATGGTAGATTAGTTTTCTCCTGAAACTTCTGAAAAAACACTTAACGTCCAACTACACTCACTCATTGTTAGGAATTTATTTCCATGCTATCCTCTTGGGACAAACAAGAGGATAAGGGGAAAGTTAAAATCTATTTTCCTCAGATTCCCTTGCAGCTGTTTCCAGATGTGATGTAGGTGTCAATGAGATGTGCTTGTGCAAGATTTGGGAAGTGGCAGTGAAGAGGAAGCCACATTTCTGTTGTTTTTGCTATTTCTGCTGGCAAGCACCCTTTGGAGGGATCATGATTCCAGTGTCCAGTCATAAGCTTTGTGGCTTTCGGGAGATGGGGCACACAATTTCGTCTTTCCCGTGCTTAGATTCTCTTCTGGGTAAAGATAGGTTAAGAAAGCAGGGTGCTTTCCACATTACCTCTTGACTGCAGAAGATTCTGAGATCCTAGAGGAGGCTAAGCCACAAGATGAAGTAACCTGAGTCTCTGAATGACCATTTGAAGGCAACTGCCAAGCAAGAGCACTAACATTGGACTAGTAAGTGAGCAAGAAATATAGTGTAATTTTGTCAGGATTCAGATTTTAGGATTTATTTGTTCAGCAGCTAATTTACTTTAATGCAATGAGTGGCATACACACATACACAAATAGACTATTCTAGTATTGGTTTAGTTTTTCACTTGATTAAAGTCTGAGGCCATTGATTGGGCATCCAGCCAAAATGAGCAGGTGGTAGCAGTGTTCTCTATAAGATTAATATGCAGATTAATCAGGACTCTTTGTTTGGGAGCTTTATTTACCTTAGTAAACATGTAAACAACTTAAGTTAAATTCTTGAATCCACATATTTACCATGAAGATTCAACTAACGACTTGTTCTATTTTGCTATTTAAATATGTGAATTTATTTGAGTTGAAAAATCTCCGAGTACAGAAAGTACAAGATGTTTGGTTTTAACAAATGAACGTTCATTATAGAAACAAATTGCATTCTGTTATTAATAACATCATGCTCCTAGTCAATTACCACCATAAAGACAGGTTTTTGTCTCTTTAGCTGTCTTTGTGGCAACTCTAGAAGCTAATGTCTCAAGCAGCCATCCTATTTCACATTTGTTTCAGTATCCCCAGTACCCAGCACAATGCTTCACACACTGTAAGAGCCTTACTAATATTTGGGGAACTGAAGTTAATATGAAAATACAAAATTACAAGTGATACAGGACTGGCCTAAAGATGTTTTAGGTATCTATTCATCTTGCTTCTAACTAGCAAAGGTAACATCAGTTTTATCCCTTTCCTGGAAAACTTCTTTTATAATTGAAAGGATATTTTTGCTGATGATTCATTTGAAACTTCTCTTTGTTTCCATCCAATTAATCCCTTGGAAATTTTTAATTTCATTATTTAATACTCAAAATTGTCTGGAATAGTAAATCACGATGAAAGCTTTTAGGTGGCCTTTCTTTGTTTATTAAGAATCATAGGTAAATAAAAGTTATTTGATCTAATTCTTAAAACCAAACATCATCATTAAAATCAGCTTTGAACTGGCCTTCCTTTGTATATTAATATTTTGTAGGTGAATAACAGTTGTTTGATCTAGTTCTTAAAATCAAACTGAACACCATCATTAAAAACATTTGAAATTATTAATGCTGTGTCGTATCTTCTTAAGCCACTCTTCTATAGTCTTCCATCTTCAAGGCAGGCATTAATAATCCCATTGAACAGAACTGGGAGCCAAGGTTAAAATGATTGATTCCATACCATCTTGCAGCCGTAGCAAGCCTAGGCTGAGAGATTGGTGCTCACCAAGACTGATCTCCTCTGCCTCCCACGCTCTCCCTGGTGTCTAGTGCTGAACAGCTGCACTAACTCACTGGTGTCATTTCGTGCACTGAAGGATGATTTGCTTTTCTCAGCATGGCTGGAGCATCAACAAATGCCCTCTCGCCCTTAATTTATCAGAGTACTTTCCCACATACCTGACTTCCCACAAGTGATAAAAAAAAAAAAAAAAAGTGATAGGTCCTAGAAAACAGAGTAATGCACACTTGGGGATCCAAGGCCCAGCCTCTGACCCACACTTCTCTGCATTTTTTCACCCACGCCATTTCATATATTGCAACAGATTAATTTAGCATTATGGAATGTGTTTTTCACCATATCACTTGCTAGGACTTTCGCATAGCAATTCTATCTCTTTACATCAGGTAAAATGTATTCCTCTGCTGGAAATTTAATTTGTAACTGACCATCAGAAGCTTTTGAAATATTCAGATCCTTCAGTCCAGCCGCATGGTGTTTAATCCAGAAGATCTGGGGTAAGGTCAGGAAATGGGAATTTTTCAAAAGCATCCCGGATGATTCTGATTCAGAAATCTCAGAACAGAAATAAGGGATCTTCTCGTGTGTATGAAAACAAGCCTCTTCCCATGCCACTTCCTCTTGTCTTCCCAAGGTAATCAATATTATCAGTTTGGTATGAATACCCCCACACTTTCCTCCATTCTGACACACACACATAAACACATATGCTTGTTTGGAATTATTTACTTATATTTTAAGAAAATAGAATATTATAAATTACTCTGTAACTTTTTCTTTAACTTAATATATTCTTAGGAATTCTCCTCTCGCTGTTGTGTGTGCCGCCGATTTGGTTAGCCGCTGAAGGTTTAGCCATTGTACCACCAGGGCTCCTTGAAATTCACCTAGATATATAACCATGGAGATGGAGATCTATTTCTCATCCTAGGCATGATTGATATTTTGGGCCAGATAATTCTTTATTGTGGGGGGTCTATGCTATGCACTGGAAGATGTTTAACAGTATCCTTGGCTTCTACCCTTTAAATGTCAGTAGCACCCCATCTGCTCAGCTGTGACAACAAAAATGTCTCCAGATATTGCCAAATGTCCCCTGGGGGGCAAGACAGTTTCCAGTTGAGAATTGTTGACATAGAATAATTCATTCAATCATTTTCCTATTACTGGAGATTGAGATTGTATTTTTTTTTTTTTTTTTACCACTCTGCAATAAAAATCTCCATACATGTCTCCTTAAACAATGTTGGTTCCGTTTCTACATGGTAGATTTCCACAAATGAGATTGCTGTTATTGTCAGATTACTTTACTTCTAGGTTATTGTTGTTGTTGTTAGGTGCCATCGAGTCAGTTCCGACTCACAGCCACCACGCATCCAACAGAATGAAACACTGCCTGGCCCTGCACCTTCCTCATAATCACTGCTATGTTTGAGCCCATTGTTGCAGCCACCGTGTCAATCTGTCTTGTTGATGGTCTTCTGCTTTTTCACTCACCATCTATTTTACCAAGTATGATGTTCTTCTCTAGGAACTGATCCCTCCTGATAACATGTCTAAAGTACATGAGATGAAGTTTCTCCATCCTCACTTGTTTCTAAGGGGCATTCTGGCTGTACTTCTTCTAAGGCAGATTTGTTTGTTTTTTCTGGCATAGTATATTCAATATTCTTCTCCAACATCATAATTCAAAGGCATCAATTCTTCTTCAGTCTTTCTTATTCATTGTCCAGTTTTCACATGTATATGAGGCAACTGAAAACACCATGCCTTGGGTAGGAGCACCCTAGTCCTTAAAGTGACACCTTTGCTTTTTAATGCTTTAAAGAGGTCTTCTGCAGCAGATTTGCCCAATGCAATATGTACTTCGATTTCTTGACTGCTTCTTCCATGGGCATTGATTGTGGATCCAAGTAAAATGAAATCCTTGACAACTTCAATATATTCTCCATTTATCACGACGCTGCTTGTTGGTCCAGTTGTGAGGATTTTGGTTTTCTTTATGTTGAAGTGCAATCCATACTGAAAGCTGTGGTCTTTAATCTTCATCAGTAAGTACTTCAAGACCTCTTCACTTTCAGCAAGCAAGGTTGTGTCATCTGCCTATCACAGACTGTTAATGAGTATTCCTCCAATCCTGATGCCATGTTCTTCTTCATATAGCCCAGCTTCACAGATTATTTGCTCAGCATTCAGATTATAAGTATGGTGGAAGGATACAACCCTGATGTACACCCTTCCTGACTTTAAACCACACAATATCCCCTTGTTCTGTTCAAACGACAGCCTCTTGGTCTGTGTACAGGTTCCTCATGAGCACAATTAAGTGTTCTAGAATTTCCATTCTTCTCAATGTTATCCATAATTTTCATGATCCACACAGTCGAAGGCCTTTGTATAATCAACAAGACACAGGTAAGCATCTTTCTGATATTCTTTGCCTTCAGCCAAGATTCATCTGACATCAGCAATGATGTCTCTCATTCCATATCCTCTTCTGAACCTGGCTTGAATTTCTGGCAGTTCCCTGTCGATGTATTGCTGCAACCATTTTTGAAATATCTCCATCAAAATTTTACTTGCCCACGTTATTAATGATATTGTTCAATAATTTCTACATTCTGTTGGATCACCTTTCTTTGGATTGGCCACAAATATAGATCTCTTCTAGTGGGTTGGCCAGGTAGCTGTCTTCCAAATTTCTGGCAAAGATGAGTAAGTCCTTCCAGAGTTGCATCTGTTTGTTGAAACATCTCAATTGGTAGCAAATCATATTCCTAACACCGTGTCTGAGAGTTACCTCTTTCTCTCATCAGCACTGAATATTAGCCATCTTTTTTAACTTTGCCAGTTACATGCATAAAAATGGTGTCCCAACGTTGCTCTGATTTTATTATTTTCCTGATCACTCGTGAGCATGCTGTCACTTATTATGGGGCATTTGAATTTCATGTTTCGTGAAGCCTATTCATATCCTTGGGTCCCTGGGTGCCACAAACAGTTTGTGCTGGGCTACTAACCTCTAAAGTTTGGTTGTTCAAACCCATCCAGAGGCGCCAAAGAAGAAAGGTCTGGTGTTCTGCTTCTGTAAAAACTCCAGCCAAGAAAACCCTGTGGAGCAGTTCTACTGTGCAACACATAGGATTGCCAGGAGTCAGATTGATTCAACAGCAATGGATTTGATTTTTTTTTTTAATTCATAGACCTGCTAATTTTTATGAGTCATTTGTACTTTTTATTTTCACCAGTCTGTAGAAGCTCTTTGTAAGGGATACTTGCTCTTTGCCATAAATATTACAAAGAGGGGTGGTTTTTTTTTTTATTTTATTTTATTTTTGCTGTCAATCATTTATCTTTTGGATTTGTTTTTAGGTGTTATGAAAAATAGTTGTTGTTTTTTTTTTTTTTCATTTTCATAGGGTCAAACTAGTGGGAAAACCCCTCATTTTCAATGTACGGACAAAATAAGGAGGAAGCGAGTTGCCCAAAGTTGCACCTTTAATTAAAGGTAGATCAAGCGAGAAGAAAAAAAAATAAATAAGGAAAACAACGAATGTTGATAAGGTTGTGGAGAAATCAGAACAGTTATCCACTGCTGGTGGGAACACAAAACAGTACAGCTGCTGTGGAAAACAGTTTGGCAGTTCCTTAAAAAGTTAAACGTAGGATTATCATGTGACCCAGCAATTCCATTCCTAGGTATAGCCCCAACAGACTTGAAAGCAGTGATGCAAACAGACACATACACACCAATGTTCCTTCCAGCACTATTCACAACAGCCAAAAGATGTAAACAACCTAAATGTATCAACAGATGAATGCAGTCCTGATCAACGCTACAACATTGATGAACCTTGAAAACTTTATCTGGAGTGAAGTCAATCACAAAATATTGTATGATTCCGCTTACACGACATACCTGAAACAGGCAAACATATAGAGACCAAGGAATCCCTGGTGGTGTAGTGGTTAAGTGCTACAGCTGCTAACCAAAGGGTCAGCAGTTTGAATCTGCCAGGGGCTCCTTGGAAACTCTATTGGGCAGTTCTACTCTGTCCTACAGGGTCGCTATGAGTCGGAATCGACTCGACTGCACTGGGTTTTTTTTTTTTTTTTTTTTTTGGTTTATAGAGACCAAGGAAACCCTGGTGGTGTAGTGGTTAAGAGTTCTGCTGCTAACCAAAAGGTCAGCAGTTCGAATCCACCAGCTGCTCCTTGGAAAAATTTTGGGGCAGTTCTACTCTGGGTCGCTATGAATGGGAATTGACTCGACGGCAATGTGTGAACATGAGTGAGTGAGAGACCAAAGTTTATTGTCAGTTAACAGGGGCAGGAGGGAAAGAGGAAGTTGCAGTTTAGGAAGCATTGAGCTTCTGTTTATGGTAATGGAAAATTTGATAATGGAGATTGGTGACGTTGTACAACATGATCAATGTAATTAGTGTCACTAAATTGTACACTTGGAAAATGTTGAATTGGCAAATGTTGTCACATTTTTTACAACAATTAAAAAAAACATAGATCAGGAGCAGGACACTGATCCCAGCCAGAGCTTCCCCTTCCCTGGTGCTGCCTTCGGGAAGCTGTTCTCTCCACTCTGCCCTCAGCCCTCCACACTCCATCTGTGTGTTTACAACAAATAGAATCAATTTGAAAACTTAGGACAGCGAACTATAATAAATACCACTGCACCAAAACAACTCATGTGCCTTGAGCGCGTCATTAATTTGTTTACGTTGCTTTTTTACAGGAGTCCAAACACCCTAGCAGACTCAGGGGGAGACTGCTATCCCCCTGGCCCATAGGCAGGATACCAGAGAGAGAACAGATGGCTGTTGGGCATCCCTGGCTGGGAATGCTGCCAGCGAACATTCATAAGGAGGTGCGTAGATAGTCTGAGTGAGACAGCCAAGACTTGGCTAATGTGTTCAGATGGCATAATGCCCTGTCACAAACTGCTGGGCTGTTTATTCATGGTAGAAGGAAACAGGGATTTTAGAAGCTCTGCCTAACACCTTAAACATCATATTGCATTGGAAATCTCTTCCCTGTAAGAGAAGGAATGTATTAGGAAAACATTGCCTGAAATATCATTGCATCTGCTGAAATCCTGTTTCTGAAAAAAAAAAAAAAAATCCACATCTTTATTCTCTGTGTTGACACATTGATCACATTCACTTCTACATGTGCAATTTGCAATACTGTTTAATGCAAACTTGCAACTGGATGCCCAGAGAAATTCAGTATGGCGACCAAGAGATGGGTTTTTAAAGCACATTGAGACACATGGAAGTCAGGTAGCCTTCTTCTACTGTATCTGTTAGGCTCTTTTTCTATATGGCTTTGGGGAAGCCAGTCAAAGCATTAATGCTTATTCATGCCTGTCCATTGCAACCATGAGTTGTGGCAAGATGAATAATAAACATTTGGAAATTTTTGCTTAGATGAGCAGCTCTTTTCAGAAGTTTGTCTAGATGACTAAGGCAGTGATTTTCAACCAGGATGGTGGGATGTGGGTGGAGATGCAATTTTAAAACTATGTGTGTGCATCTCACCCAGGAATCCAGTACATCGTCTTAGAAGACATGCCATCCACCTTACCCAAAGTGACAATCAGGTAAGCCCATTACAGGTGGAAATGAATGATGTACATCAGGTAAGTTGGGCATGGAAAGACTGAGAACTACTGATCTAAAAATTCAAAGAGATTTCCTGAAGGAGGAATCAGCCTGGCAAATTCACACACACACAAACAGCGCTATTAGAAAGACGCGCAGGTGATACTGTGCTAGGCACTGTGAGGTGTACAAATGAAGATTTTTTCTTCTATGTACTTTTATTCCACCTCCAGCCAACAAACATTGGTGAGCTCTGCACAGTGTCACTTAGCATGCAAATAGTTATTGAGTCTCTCTGAGGCTTCAGACGTGATACTTATCCTCCAGAGGCTTACAGTCTAGTTGAGGTACTAAGATAAGTGCACAGAGAATAACAACAAAAAGCAAACTCTGTCACTTTTATACTCCCACTGCAAACACATAGAAATACCAGGTAAAATATAACAACAAAAACGAAAAATTTTAAACACATCTGAATCCAAAAGAGAAAAATCTCTGGTGCCAAATTGTTTCCAAACTGATTTTACAGTTCTACATTTCCAACAACAGTTTCTTCACGTTCTCTTCAACATTTGGTATGGTCAGTCTTTCTAATGTAAGACATTCCAATAAATACATAGTAGTAGATCTCATTATGGTTTTAATTCGTGTTTCCCTAATAACTAATGAGGAGTCCCTGGGTAAGCCAAACAGTTAACTAACACAGCTGCTGACCAAAAGGTTGCAAGCGGAAGTACACCCAGAAGCACCTTGGAAGAAAGGCCTGGCATTCTACTCCTAAAAGATCACCACCATTGAAAACCCTATGGAGCACAGTACTACTCTGACACATATGGGGTCATCATGAGTCAGAATCAACTCCAGGGCAACTTTTTTTTTCCATGAGTAATGACGTTGAATGTATTTTCATATGTTTATTTTCTGTCTTAAATCTTTTTTATTTTCTGTCTCAAATCTTTTTTATTTTCTGTCTTAAATCTTTTTTAGTGAAGGTCTTTACAACTATTTTGTCCTTTTTAAAAAATCCAGTTCTTTGTCTTCTTATTTAATTCTGAGAATTTTTTGTATGTTTTATATACATGTCCTTTGTCAAATAGATGATTTAAAAACAGTCGTTGTTGAGTCAGTCCTGACTCATGGTGACCCCATGTGTGTCAAAGCAGAACTGTAGGGTGGGGGGTACTGCCTTGAGCTTTACAGGATGTTTAATATGATCCCCGCCCTCTACCCCCTAGAAGTCAGCAGCATACCACCCCTGGGACTGAAGGGCTTAATCCAATCAAGTCTCTGAAAAGAAGTGACTGATGCAGAGACTGAACGTATGTCAAGAACCTGCTCAGATGACGGAACCTAGGTAATAGTTGCACCCAGACCGCTTGTTAAAAGATGCCAGATTGAATTCTTGTGATGAAAGTTATCACAAGTTGTGGCAAAAAAAAATTATTCCAGAAATTGCCAAATGTCCCCTGGAAGACAGCATTGTCCCTGATTAAGAAGCAATGGTGCAAATTAAATCTAGACCCTAAGCTTCTGGAGAACAGAAACTGCATTTTATTCATTTCTAAGGATATGATAAAAGAAATTAATTTATTTCAAACTTAGAAATTTATTCATTTCTAAGTTTATTCAACACTAAGGATGATGAACTAGACAGTGTCTGTGGAATGAACAAATGAATAAATAACATGGGCGAGTGAGCAAATGAATGAATGAATGCCATCAGTCTCTGTCTTCTAGAACACGTGTTCTCGAACCTCGCAGTGCTTAATACTCACTGGAGTGGTTGCTAAAATGCAGATTCTCCAATTCTACTCTCACAGAGCCCTGATATGAGGTGGAGCACAGGAATCTGCATTTCCACAATACCACAAGTGATTTCTCAACCAGAATCCAAGAAGCCCCTAAATCAGACTACAGTCCTAACAAGTATTTGTTAGAGAAAAAATGACACATATTATCCCTTGATAATACTTGACTGGGCACTCACTGAGCATGTGTAATTTCAGGGACAGGTAAACAAGTATTTGGTTCTTCCATAGGTCCAAGAGGAATTTGCTTTAAAAATATTACCTATTTTTCAGCTTAGCTTACAACTTCCCATTACAATGGTATTTTTACTGTGGCAAAGTTTATTTGGGATGAAAAAAGGCAGAATATCAGCTTGGAATTCAATTTGGCATCTTTTAACAAGAGCTCTGGGCACAACTGTTACCTAGGTTCTGTCATCTGAGAAGGTTCGTGATATGTGTTCAGTCTCTGCATCAGTCACTTTTTTTCAAATCTTGATTGAATTAAGCCCTTCATTTCCAGGGACAGACTATGATCCAATTGACCTGTGGCCCATTTCTATGGTGATTATATTACAGGTTTGAAAGTTCAGGAAAAATCACTCTAAAGGGAAGGATTTTAATGACTCTTTCTTTCTTTAATTCTAGTAAATTCTGTGAGACTGCAAATGGCTTTATTTCTTAATATATGCAACTGTCAAGAGATCTCAGGTAATTTTAGGAAAGGAATTTAACATATTTTGGTTTGGTTCAGTAATTTTCAGTAGATCAGATGGCTTTGGTCAGAGACTTGGTTTTCTTTATTCCAGTAAAGTGTTTTTGTTTTTGTTTTTTGGAAAAGATTCCACCTTATTTGTCCTGGGAGTGGAAATTGTTTGCTCACCCATTCAAGAGCTTTTGGTGAAGAAAAGGACAACTGGGCACCTCACTGACTCCCTGGCCACAGAGCATCCTGAAAGTAACGGATCAAGGATTCACAAAGGTAGTTGCCATCTGGGAATTGTAACCTTAACAATGGCAGGAACATGTAGGAATAAATACTGCTGATTCATGCTAACAATGATGTAATACAAAAATTCAACCAGAATGCTACTTAGAAGTGAGGGTGGAGAGACTTGGACTCACTTACTTTGGACACATCATCAGGAAAGACCAGTGACTACAAAAGGGCATCGTGTTTGGTAAAGTAGAGAGTCAGTAAAAGTGAGGGAAACCCTCAATGAGATGGACTGACATGATAGCCAAAACAATGGACTGAAACGTTCCAATGATCATGAAGATGACACAAGACTGATCAAGTTTCATTCTATTTTTCTGTTACACGTAAGATCACCATGATTTGGAGACGACTTGATGGCAACTAACAACAACAATAGCAATGTAATAATACAGGATGTGTTATTGATACATCTATTTCTCAAAGCTATCACTTTGCACAGTTCTAGAAGGCACCATCCTGTGTGGTTGGCAACACTCCTTTGACTAGTTTGCTCAGGGCAGTCTAGCTTAGACATGTGTCTTCCTCTGGAGTGGAGAGAACCACTGCACCTTTTGCTGGCTCCAATCTGGCCTTTCCATGGCTGATATTAAAAATACCTAATAATAAATATGGTAATATAAGCTGTGTAAATCAAACACTTAAAAAATTCTCTTTTATTCTCTAAATCAACTATATAGCATACAACTGTTTACAAAAAAAACAGACCAAACCCATTGCTGTGGAATCAATTCCAACTCATAGTGACCCTATAAGACAAAGCAGAACTTCCCCATAGAGTTTCCAAGGAGTGCCTGGTGGATTTGAACTGCTGGACTATTGGTTAGCAGCCTTAGAACTTAACCACTATGCAGCCAGGGTTTCCTAAGCAATATAAATTGTTGTGCGTATTATTTACCAAATTATTCTGATATTTCGAAAACGATGTGTTGGTTTTTTAAAATTGAAGATGTGTCTTTTGTTGAGTTGGCTGTTACAGGCTAAATGATGGCCCTGTCTGAGCCACAATTTGATAAAGAGACTGCATCGAACTCTTCCAACAACTTTTCCTTTACATAGATCATCATTTGGTCCCTGGATCCTGGTGCTCTGTTGCAGCCAGAAAGTCCCTAGGCACACTGCCTGGCTTATCACAGAGAGATACATACCTGATGCCAGTACTTGCCACATGGTCTAGACTCACAGAGCCTGTATCACAGGTCCTGCCAATAATGGCCCCCACTTCCAATGCCACCACTCCCACATTGCTCTGCCACCCCTGACCATGTTGGCTGGCCTGAGCAGCAGGCAAGCACAGCAGTCTCTCCCAGTGCTGCTGCTACTTTGACCCACTCCACGGCTGCCAGAGGCTGCCCCCAGGGCCAGTAACCTGCCTCTGTAGCTAGGCAACGTCATTAGGTGACTTGGCATTTCAGTAAGTAGGAAATTGCACTTCTCGTTCAAAGGGCTAAATCCTCTCCAAACATCTGCCGATCTAGTAAAAATTACATTCAAACTTTTTCTAGCCCATAAAATACCACCTGAGATTTTAATATATTCCATATCTCTGTTATTACCTAGGTCACACTGCAATAGGAGACCCATTTGTTAATGGTCAGAGTGACATTCTACACCAATCAGCTTGAACTATTGAGTTGACACTAGAAATTATGTTATTAATTACATTTACTGCTAACTTCAGCTACCATTATATTCTTTACAACAGGTACATAAGTATGTCCTTTGTTGAGCAACTTGCCCAGGGCCTTTCCTGACTACTTGGTTTTCAACTTCTCAAAGACCAACTGGCTACGTTGAGTTCCCTGACGTAGTACACAGACTCCCTCCTCATAGCCCAGCTGGGTAAGATAAATGTAAGTGAGACATCAGTTGAGAAGAACATTTTTGCCTCTTGTATTTGAAAGGAACCTTCTAAGATCTTTCCTTTGGAATGAGATGGAGTAATAAATAAATATTGTTAAATGCCCCATCTGAGCCATAACTTAACTATGAATATTCTAAAAACACAGCTATCTTACCGTTATTGATTAACTGATGCATGGAAGAAACTACTGTGATTTCTCCAGAAACAGGGACCATGTCTTATTTGTTCATTCTTTGTCTAGCACGTGATACCCAGTACACTGAATGAGCAAACCAGATATTTGAGTGAATGAATGAGTGAATGAAATGATCCTCCCTAAGCTGGAAGTGTGGGGGGAAATGAGAGCTGGAGAAAAGGGCTCTACAGTGGAAATAGCATGGGTTTTAGAGTCAGGCAGGTCTTGGTCTGAACCCCAGGTATAGCATTTACTTTTCACATAACCTTGGGCTTGTCACTTCATTTCTATGAGCCTCATTTTCAAAATCCGGAAAATGAAGGCTGTAATGGTGGTAATATTTATATTACAGATTTGTCATCCCCGCTATAAATTACAAATAAGGTTCATAAGCTCCTGGCACATAGAAAGTGATCAAAATGCAGAAATTTTGTTATATTACTGGTCATTCACCTTGTTCATTGAAAATATTAATCTTGAAGAGTAATTGAACGTGCATTAACATAAAGGAAAAATATTTTAAATATACTCCAAACTGATGGCAAAGAAAAGTAAAATGGGAAGGAAACACTTTTATATTTAGTATAATTCTTGAATAGCTGGTGAAATATCTGTGAGAAGATTAAAGCATTCTGCAAGGCTGCTCAGACTCCACCTATCATTGCCCTTTCGTACTAATGAAGAGCTCTGTAACTGCTCTGAGGTATCGTGGAATCAAGTCCATGTGCAGCTTTGCTTTGTAAATGCTCAGATAAACATGTTTACGTCTCCTCTTTTCCAGAAGAAACAACAGTACAGCACAAGGGCTCTCACTTTACTGTTTCTATAATGATATTAGATATTTTTTTTAGCAATTGCTTTACATAGGGCTAGACACTCAGGGCAACAGAAGAAATAGCCACACCCTGGAAAAGAAATGGGACTGATGAAGCCCCAAGTCTACTGCACAAGGTTGGTCAGTAGCAGTTCCCACCTTTTCATTTCTTGGATAACCTTCAGAAACCATGACTGCAGTTGTTGCCTGTGACATGGCTCAGTTCTTTGGTAAGTCACTCAAACTCCCTAGGCATCAATTTCCTCACCCAGAAATTGAAGATGTAGGCTTATAGGCTTGCTGTAAGAATTGGATGAGCTAATACATATAAAAGATTTAGTCCAGTGCCTGCCTGTTGTTGTTTGCTATCGAGTTGATTCTGACTCATAGCAACACTATATGACAGACTAGAGCTGCCCCAGAGGGTTTCCTAGGCTGTAGTCTTTTCGGGAGCAGATCTCCAGGTTGATTCTCAGAGGGGCTAATGGATTCGAACTGCTGATCTTTCAGTTACCAGCAAAGCGCTTAAAGTTTCGGCCACCAGGGCTCCTTAGCGCCTGCCAGACATGTGGTAAATGTTTCATAAATGTCAAGGTCCTTGCTTCAGAAGTATTTTTTTAGGGTACTGTTTCCTCCAAAGTCTATAGGAGCTCCTTCTAAGTCTGGGTTCTCAGTTTGGCATTCAGAGCCCTTTGGCAGTTGCCTACATCCCCATCTCTTGTCTGTCCCTGGTGTGACTTTCCTGTTCCTGCCAAGTGAATTTCCATACATCCCACAAGTGACTCATGCTTCCTGGTCTCCATGGCTCTGCTTCCATCATCCTAGTTGCAGTGTGTCAAGACACTGCACAACTCTTGGCATTCTCCACCAGGTTACAGTTTGTCTCAAGGCCTCACTCAGTTGTCACCTCTTACAAAACCAAAAAACAAAACGACGCAAAAAATCCATGCCATTCTCCTCTTTGCACCCTCCTTTACTACATGTAGTAGACTGTGTTTCCAGCAGAGCTGCAACTACCTCTCCAGTTCCATATCTTCTGTTGCATTGTCACCTTGCCAATATATTTCCTCCACTCTTAAAACTGGGTGGAATCTGTGCCAGCTTTGATCAATAAAATGCAATGGAAGTGACTTCCAGGATTTCCCAGACCAGGCCTTAGGAAGACTACAAACTTCCACTTTATGCATCTTGGAATGCTCACTTTGGGGAAGACAAGCTGTCTTGTTAGAAATCCTACTACCTTGAGATTGCCATGTAAAAAAGGAAGTGAGCCATGTGGAAAGCCCATTTGGAGAGACAGAGATGCCCAGCAGGCCTCAGCTGTTTTAGCCGCCTGTGGTAACTAGCCTCCAAGATGGCGCCCAATGATCCTTCCCTCCTGGTATTCACACTCTGCTATAGTCCTTTCCTATATTGTGCCATGAATAGTCTGTCTGACCAAAAGCATACTGCAGAAGTACTTGATGTATGTTGCTTCTGGGTTTAGGCTATAAAAGACCATGGCCTCTTTCTCTATCTCTCTCTCCCTCTCTCTTTATCTCTTTTTCCTTCTTTCTTTATCTCTCTCTTACTTTTCTCTTTCTCTCTCTCATCACTTGCTCTGGAGAAATCCAGCTGCCATTGAGGTTAAGAAAATTATCAAAAGCCACATAGTCAGTGACGGAGCCAGGATTCCAGCTCAAGCTGCAGGATTTCAAAGCCCAGGTGATTAACTGCTACACATGCTAACTCTCCTAGAACTCAGGAGAACCCAAAGTATACTTCTTTGTGCTTGGTAAAACTCCCCAGATGTGCTCCTCCTCCCCACACTACAAGAACCAATACATATTTTATTTTCTAAGTGGAACAGTAACAGATTTATTATTTTGTAAAACGTCATTTAGTATAAGCCAAATACTGCAGAGTACATTCACTTTAATTATTCATTTTCATTTTTCCACTGCTTTGTTCAAGCATTTTGTTTCACTTCCTTGTGTGTACCTGCAGGCCACTCCTTCTTCTGTATTGTAAAAAAAAAAAAAAGAAGGAAAGGAAGAAAGAAATAAAGAAAAAAGTTTCATTTAATAACATCAGGCAGTGCTTTTTCCCCGTAGCTTTTATTTATTTCCCTTCCTTTCATTTTTCTATACTGATAAGTACTGAGTGGGTTAGCTGCATCCATAAACCTAACAACACATAAAATAATCTATTGTGACCCAGAATGCTGCTTTTGGGCTAAAATGTTCATGTTGCTAATCCCAATGCTTTGTTGCTTTTAACTGTATTGTTTAAATCTACTTTACGTTGCTTTTAAGTATGTGTGTTAATAGCATGGTTAACTTGCTGTCGATTTCTCAGTAACCACCTATAGGCAAGGCACTACACGGTCATTATGAGTCAGAATCGACTCGATGGCATTGGGTTTGGTTTCTTGGTTTTATGCCATGCTTGGAGCCCTGGTGGTGCAGTGGTTAAGAGCTATGGCTGCTACTCAAAAGGTTGGCGGTTCAAAACCACCAGCTGCTCCTTGAAAACCTGTGGGGCAGTTCCACTCTGTCCTGAAGGGTCACTATGAGTCAGAATAGATTTGTTTTGTTTGTTTATGCCACGCTCTGTGAGAGCAGGAAAAAAAAAAATACTGCATCGATGGTAGTTCCTGCCCTCAGAAACTTAAATCTAGTGATTGCTGGTAAGTTTACTAGGTAGGCTTTCTGGGTGGATGGGTTGTGGGGGAGAAGAGTAAAGAGAAATCATGGATTCATTCCCCACATATTTTTGGAGCATCTACAATGCTCCAGGTACTGTTCTAGGCCTTTAGAGTTCATCCGTGAACAAAGCAGGTAAAAACCTCTTCTATTTGGAGCTTGTATTCTAATGGCGGGAGTCAGGTATTAAAAAATACTCTTAACATATGAGCATTATACAGCATATTAGAAAGTGATACATGTTAGAGAAAAAAGTACAGCAGGGTGAGGGGAAGGGAGTGGTTTCTTTTGAGTACTTTGGATATACTAGATGTTTTACAGGTGCTTGTGATCTTCAAAATAACATCATAGTGTAATTGGAAAAATAAGAAAATTTAGGCTCAGGGAAATTAAGGAACTTTGGTTGGAAGCCAGGGACTTTAGATCTTTATAATCTAAAGACCACGATTGTATGATGTTACCTCTCTTTAAAAATACTAAAGACACAAGCAAAGTTCAATGGGACCAAATGAGAAAGCAGTGAATTCTGAATGGGGCTTTGTGGAAGGCTTCATGAAGAAGGTGGCATTTGAAATGTGTCATAAAAGATAAGTAGAAAAGAGGAGAAGGAAGTATGATAATTGAGGTAGCTCTGAGAGTATCTGAATATATATCTATTTCAATACATCTACTATTCAGCTCAAATCCATACGATTATTATATCAAGCAGAAACCTCGAAAGGTTTTCTTACTGAGTGAGAATTTATTTTCTAAAAGCCAACATGCACTCCACAGCACTACAGTATTCAAATAAAGTGCAAAGAACAGAAAGCAGTGATCTCATAAGAAGGAAGAGAGCTGCCAAGTCAGCGTTTTTTTAAAAATAAAAAAGCCTGAGGCTCTGAACCAGGGAGACTTCTGAGGGGGAGGAAGGGCCCAGAACCCGTTCCCCCACCTACTGGTGCTCTCTCAGACGGCCTTCACAGCAATAACTCTTTGGCTTTTAGGCAAGGTCTGGAATGTGACCGCCCTTGTTCATTCATTTTATGTCACAGAGTTCTGCCAGTAGCTTTTCTCATTACGGAAATTGAGGCTATTTTTTTCCAGGGCTCTCTTTATTAATGGTAACGCTTTGGCTATCTTCCAGTCAATCTTCTGAACTGAGGGCTTGTGTGCACTCCAAATTTCAGCGTGAAGTGAATTTTTTCCATGATCTGACCCACTTTATTCTTAAGTCTGATAGACTTGTTTTCTAACGTTTCTAATAGTGTTTTTCTTTTTGTATACTTTTTTATTTTTGTAAAAATATAAACACCACGTTTGCCAATTCAACATTTTTCACATATATATTTAAGTGAGGTGAATTATGTCAATCATGTTGTACAACCATCACCTATGTCCTTAGCCAAATTTTCCATTCCCTTAAATGAAAATTCAGTAATTTCCTAAACAATAAATTTCCCTACTCCTCCTTCCTTCTGCCCCTGGTAACCACTATTAACTCTGATCTCAATATATTTACTATTCTATGTACTTCATGTTAGTGAGATCATACAGTATTTGTCCTTTTGTGATTGACTTATTTTGTTCACCATAATGTTTCAAGTTTCGTCCATATTCTGGCATGTATTGGAGACTTCATTTCTCTTTACGGCAGAGTAATATTTCACTGTGTACAAACAGAAAAATCCTAAGTGCACAGCTCAATGAATTTTTACAAAGTGAACACATACGAGCCACCAGCATCCAGAATCAGAAACAGAACTTCCAGTGCTCCGGAAGTTCCCCTCCTATGTCTCTCACAGTCACTGTCCCAACCCACCTAAGGGTAACCACTATCTGGCTTTTAGTAACATTGACTAGTTTTGCCTGATTTGAACCTTATGTAAATATAAATGGCACCATATAGTATGTATACATAGGGTCTCTGTGAGTCATAACTGACTTGATGGCATCTGACAACAACAACATATAGTATGAACTCCTTTGTGTCTGGCTTTTTTACTCAGCATTATGCTTGTGAGCTTCATCCATGTGACAGTCTGTGGGTGCAGTTTGTGTGTTCTCAGGTTGTGTAGTATTCCATAGTACATCCAAAGCCTGGAGAGATCCCATGATGTGTGTATCCATTCTGTTGCTAATGGACATGTGGGTAGTCCCCAGCTTGGGGCTAATGGCAGATGTTCTTTTTATATTTTTGTATTTACTTTTATATGTCACCTAGCTGATTACTTTAGAAATGTTCTATGGAGCTTACATGTGATCAACAAAAAAGATTATTAGGATATTAATGGATACTCTATCATTACAAGCAAAATTCTAACTTAAAAAAAATTCTGCTACACAGTAAGCTCCTTGAAGACAAACAAGGTCTATATCTTAGTCCTTTTATTCAAAGAACCGAATACCTTACAGGGCTGACATACAGCAGATTCAGTAAGCATTTAATGAATGTAAATATATATATTACAAATAGGCAAATTCATCTTAAGGTAAGAGAACTGCCCACAGAAGAGGCCATCTTTCTAACTGGTGAGGTTATAGTCAATGGTAGTATCCTGGCAAGGCCTGGGTGATCAGGGCTGGGAAGTATTGTGAAACGAATTTCTGCAGTGGATAGGACTGTCCTTCTTGTTGTTGGGTGCCGAGAGTCCATTCCGACTCATAGCAACCCTATATGACAGAGTAAAACTGTTCCATAGGGTTTCCTAGGCTGTAATCTTAACAGGGGGAGAATGCCAGGCCTTTTCTCCCACAGAGCCGTGGAATGGCTGGGTGGATTCAAACCACTGACCTTTGGGTTAGCAGCTGATCACTTAACCATTGCACCACCAGGGCTCCTTCAGGTAGAACTCTGTGACTCCAATTCTAAGATGATAGAATTCTATGTAATAAATTGTAATTGCACAAGTAATATCACTTTGGGATAAAAGTCAGTAAGAACATGAGGAAGTAAGTTGTTCTGTTTTGTTTGTTTCTGGGTTGTTTTTGTTTTGTTTTTGCATTAAATACTTTTTCAAGTGTGGCAAAAGAAGCCAGTGTTTCAGAGTAGCCACCTTTAACCATGTGTTTATTTTGCTTAATTTCGGTGTTTATAACAAAGGCTTGTATAGTTGTGTCACATGGTTCTAGTGATATCATTGTTTCTATCTAAGGCAGAAAAAAATTCTCAGGAAAACAGTACATAATAACCATGAAGAGCAAAAATTCAGAAGCCTGACTGACCAGGTTGTATCCCACCCTACTGTTAGCTGTGTAACTTTGGGTGAGTTATTCAGCCTCTCTGTGCTTTGCAAGTTATTCAACCTCTCATCTGAAAAATGCGGCTAGTAACCGTACCTTAGAAAGTCATTGTGAGGATTTAATATATGTAGGGCAATTGAAATAATGCCTGACACCTGGCATTCAGTCAGTATTAGCTCTTGTTATAAGTACTATCCACCACCCGTCTGCCAGTTTATTGTACTGTGGTGGCTTGCACGTTGCTATGATGCTGGAAGCTATGCCACTGGTATTTCAAATACCAGCAGGGTCACCCATTGTGCACAGGTTACAGAAGAGCTTCCAGACTAAGGCAGACTAGGAAGAAAAGTCTGGTAATCTACTTCTGAAAATTAGCCAGTGGAAACCCTACAGATCACAACAGAACATTGTCCATATAGAGCTAGAAGATAAGCTCCCTAGGTTGAAAAAAAAAGGCACTGCAAAATCGTCACAACAATAGACTCAAACATACCAATGATCAAGGACCACACCCCATTTCATTCTAATATATGTAAGGTCGCCATGAATCGGAGGTGACTCAATGACAACTAACAACATAATCGCTATCACTCATATTATAGGTGTTGATTAGATTCTGCCCAACTTAGTCTATTAATATTCACAAATATGTTTAAGGTTGAAGAGATGCTGTGAATTGTATTATTTATTTGGTCTCAACATAGAAAAACGACCCTGACATTCCTTTTCCCCCTTGATTAAACAGGGTTAGAGAGGGGGAGTAAGCAAACCCAGCAAGAAGACATCATTGGCAGGCAGGAGAAAGAATGTGCAGAAAAAGCCTTGGGTGGTTCAATGGTTAAGCTCTCAGCTGCTAACTGAAAGATTGGAGATTCTAACAAATGTGGGAGAAAGACCTGGCAATCTGTTCCCGTAAAAGTTTACAGCCTAGAAAAACCTACAAGATAGTCCTACACTGTCACATGGGGTTGATATGATTTGAAAACCTACTGGAAGGAAGTTGATAACAACATCATCTCTAGGTAATCTCCACAGTTAGAGCCTTGGGTGTCTGGAAATTGATGAGATGAGCCCTAGGTAAAAATAGGGTTCACCCACAAGTGTGGGACACTACTGAAATATGCATAGGGAAAAGTCTCCGTCTATCTCTCTCTCTCTCTCTTTTTTTTTTTATTTAAGGATTTACCAGATTAGTTTTCCTTTCCCAATTCCTGATCAAAAGCCTCCAGAGCATTTAAAACTCTGACATTTAGGCCTGTCCATAAAGTTCCTGTTCTCTTTGAATGCACGGGAATCAACATGTCAAAAGAAAATTCCCTGTAACAATTCAGAGTTGTCCCCAACAGTAGCATAAAACCAAGAGGAATCTTAAATTTGGAAAAACGTGCTTTTCCCCCCTCTGGTAAGTTTTAGATAAGTTACTCCTCGAAGGGAAAGCCGCAGGGAGAAAAGCGTCTAAACTTCCCTGCTACTTGTCTGGATTAAAAAAGAAATAATAAACAAGGCAGATCATAACGTAAAGTGTTAATACATGTGACTACATACACATTTTAAATGTTTTTGGTTTTCCCATTAAAAAAGTAATCAACACAAAGAAAAATAAACAATGGAAATTTGCCGCAAATGTAACCAAACGTTAGTATCTTTATTAAAAAAATTCATGCAAATCATTAAGAAAAAAACCAAACCCATTGCCGTTGAGTCGATTCCAACTCATAGCGACCTTATATAGGACAGCGTAGAACTGCCCCATAGAGTTTCCAAGGAGTGCCTGGTGAATTTGAACCACCAATCTTTTGGTTAGCAGCCATAGCTCTTAATCACTACACCACCAGGGTTTCCATTAAGAAAAAAGTGTAGACCTTAACATTTGATATGAGTAAGAAATTCAGAGAAGATGCTACCCAACCTCTTAGCTAATATACCAAAAACTGTTCACCTGCATTTGTGATAAAGAAATGGCAATAAAAACAACAACAGAATACCAATATGTTTAAATGGTAATACCCAGGGTGTTGAAAGTGGAGCTGGTAAAAATACTGGTGGGAGACTAAACGGGGATTTAAACCCTTTGGGATTTAATTTATCAACAAATATAATATAGATGTTATGCCTTTAGATCCAGTAGTTCCACTTCCAGAAATCCAACATAACTGTTCACAAATCTAGCAAAACTTAGTTGACAAAGATGCCCATCTCAGCATTACTTAAACAGTAGAACCTTGAAAACGACTCAAAATTAGGAGATGAAGTGTGTATTCCATTCAATACAACCATGAAAAATAATGTTGGCAAAATTTGCAATAAAACAGAACAAAAGTTTGTACAATAATCATAACTTTAATTATGTGAAAATTCTACAAAAATTAAATTTAGAGATCCATAAAAATCTAAGCATCAACAAAGAAAAGACAAAAGAAATATATCAAAATAGCCAATAACTGTTGTTTCTGGGTAGTAGGACTATAAATGAGATTTTCTTCCCTTCGATTTATCAATAATTGCATGCATTTTCCAGATGATCTGTGAGAAAGATGTACACCATTTATGTTAAAAAAAAAAAAAAAAGACTTTTTTGGTAATTAAAAAAATGAACAGGTGAGGCAAGGAAAATGTGGGAATTTTCACTTGATTTTTCTCTACAGAGTAATGAATCAAATTATTTTATCTAAATTGTGGCCACCTGGTCAGTTTATAGCACGTAGATGCTAAACCCAGGTCTTCTCCTAGTCAAGGTTTCACTCCACTTGAGCACCTTGGCCTGCAAGATCAAGTCTTAACACCACTGGAGGCTGCCTTAGTTATCTAGTGCTGCTATAACAGAAACACCACAAGCGGATGGCTTTAACGGACAGAAATTTATTCTCTCACGGTCTAGTATGCTAGAAGTCCAAATTCAGGGTGCCAGCTCTAGGGGGAAGCTTTCTCTTTCTGTTGACTCTGGGGGAAGTCCTTGTTATCAATCTTCCCCTGGTCTAGGAGCTTCTCAGTGCATACCTTAGGTCCAAAGGACACGTTTGTTAACTCCTGGCTCTTCTTTCTTGGTGGTATGAGGTCCCGCCCCTCTCTGCTTGATTCTCTCTTTGAGATATAGCAAAGGAGATTGACCCAACATGCACCTTAGTCTTGTAGCTTGAGTCCTGCCTCATTAACATAACTGCCTCTAATTCTGCCTCATTAACATCACAAAGGCAGGATTTACAGCACATAGGAAAATCACACAGATCACAAAATGGTGCACAACCACATGATACTGGGAATCATGGTCTAGCCAAGTTGACACACATCTTTGGGGGACACAATTCAATCCATAACAGAGGCCATATTCAAAACAAAAAGGAACACCCAAACTTTTTAAAGCTGATTTTCTTGGAAATCTTATTTTTTTCCAAACAAATATGAGAAATTTTTAAAATAATTTTTCTAAAATGTTAAATTCAGTTTTGGCTATATTATTGATTAAGCACCTTTTGATTATTGAGATCACTATGCTTTAGAAAGAGAAAGCACTAAATATATTCATATTCAGGGATCTCGAACATTAGGTTAGATCCTCCTCTGTCCCATTTGTTATGTGAGTTGCCCTTGTGATAAGCAGATTATAACTGGGAGGTAAATGAAGAAGTTGTTGCAATATTAAAATGTATGAAAGGGTGGTTAAAGTTTTCTCTCCTGACTGACTTCTGTGGCATGATGGGCTCTATGTTGCATCCAAAGCTCCTAAGACTCTGAAGCCCTAAGGTGCCTGGCTACCAGGGACTTGGGACCTGGTATAGGAAAATGCATGTCTATTATGTTTCATCTCATAGCCTGTCTGATGGCCAGGGTGCTGGTGAGGTCGTGCACAGCTTGTGCTCAGGATATCATGCTGCTGACTTCTTGGACTCTCCAAGTGGGATCCCAACCAACGTCTGTCCTCACCAGGCAGAGGCCCTTATCAAAACTCTATCCCACTGGGGAGGAACGAACTCCTTAGACCAGTTAACTGTATGAGATAGAAAGGCCAAAATCTGCCAAAAAGCAAAGACGAGAAGGCAGGAAGTGTAGGAAAACCAGAGGAAAGATAACAGGGAACCCAGGGCTAAAATGGGGAGAGTGCTGACACATTATGGGGACTGCAACCAATGTCTTGGAACATTCTGTGTAGAAATTGTTGAATGGGAAAGTATTTTGCTCTCTGAAGCTTTACCTATAGCACAATAAAATATTTTTAAAAACTTCTATCTCTGCAATTTCTCCCCTTTGAAATCTGCTTTCTTCCAACAGAGTCTAAATGACCTATTACTGCTAAATAAAATGTAAGAACTAAGTTCTGGCTGGGGTAATCATCAATTCTTCCTCTTGCTTTAGCTGCTCGACATTCGAGAGCAAGTTTCAGAGTCTCCTCTGACATCAATCTTGGTCTTTCTTTCCTGTCTTTTCAATGACCTCTTGGTGTCTTCATGTATGATGTCCTTGACATCATTCTACAACTCGTCTGGTCTTCGGTCACTAGTGTTCGATGCGTCAAATCTAGTCTTCAGATGGTCTCTAAATTCAGGTGGGAAATACTCAAGATCATATTTTGGCTCTCGAGGATTTGCTCTGATTTTCTTCAGTTTCAGCTTGAACTTGCATATGAGCAATTGATGGTCTGTTCCACAGTCAGCCCCTGGCCTTGTTCTGGCTGATGATATTGAGCTTTTCCATCGTCTCTTTCCACAGATGTAGTCAATTTGATTTCTGTGTGTTCCACCTGCCAAGGTCCACGTGTATAGTCGCTGTTTATGTTGGTGAAAGAAGGTATTTGCAAAGCCATTCGACTGTGTGGATCATAACAAATTATGGATAACATTGCAAAGAATGGGAATTCCAGAATACTTAACTGTGCTCATGAGGAACCTTTACATAGATCAAGAGGCAATTGTTCAGACAGAACAAGGGGATACTGATTGGTTTAAAGTCAGGAAAGGCCTGCGTCAGGGTTGTATTCTTTCACCATACCTATTCAATCTGTATGTTGAGCGAATACGAGAAACTGGACTATATGAAGAAGAACGGGGCATCAGGATTGGACAAAGACTCATTAACAACCTGCATTATGCAGATGACACAACATGGCTTGCTGAAAGTGAAGAGGACTTGAAGCATTTACTAATGAAGATCACAGATCACAGCCTTCAGCATGGATTACACCTCAACATAAAGAAAACAAAAATCCTCACAACTGGACCAATGAGCAGCATCATGATAAACGAAGAAAAGATTGAACTTGTCACGGATTTCATTTTACTTGGATCCACAATCAACAGCCATGGAAGCAGCAGTCAAGAAATCAAAAGACGCATTGCATTGGGTAAATCTGCTGGAAAGGAAATCTCTAAAGTTTTGAAAGGCAAAAATGTTACCTTGAAGACTAAGGTGTGCCTGACCCAGGCCATGGTATTTTCAATCGCATCATATGCATGTGAAAGCTGGACAGTGAATAAGGAAGACCGAAGAAGAGTTGATGCCTTTGAATTGTGGTGTTGGCGAAGAATATTGAATATACTATGGACTGCCAGAAGAATGAACAAATCTGTCTTAGAAGAAGTACAACCAGAATGCTCCTTAGAGGCAAGGATGGCGAGACTGCATCTTACATACTTTGGACATGTTGTCAGGAGGGATCAGTCCCTGGAGAAGGACATCATGCTTGGCAGAGTACAGGGTCAGCAGAAGGGAGGAAGACCCTCAACGAGGTGGATTGACACAGTGGCTGCAACAATGAACTCAAGCATAACAATGATTGTAAGGATGGGGCAGGACCGGGCAGTGTTTTGTTCTGTTGTGCATAGGGTCGCTGTGAGTCAGACCTGACTTGTTGGCACCGAACAACAACAACAACAGTGTAATCGTGCTTAGTAACCTCTCTTACCAGAAAAACCAGAATCAGTTGTCATGTTAATTCCAGCACATGGCAACCCCATATGTTGCAGAGTAGAACTGTGCTCCACAGGGTTTTCATGGCTATGACCTTTCAAAGGGAGATCATCAGGCCTTTCTTCTGAGCCACCTTTGGGTGGGTTCGAACTGTCAACATTTTGGTTAACAGTCAACCATTTAACCACCCAGGGACTCCTATTAGCCTATTAGCCTCTCTTAGAGGGTTTATATTGTTATAAAATTATATAGTATATTATATATTGTATATAATACTATCCCATTATAATATATATTAATATTATACTAATATTAAAATATTAGTCCCAGAAAAACACAGCATTACAATAGAATTTCAGACAATATAATTAACCAATGGCAGGGATATTTTAGGAGTCACACATCACACTCCAGTTAATTATAAGGGTGACCTTAGCCTGTAGGACGTACGAGATGTATTAATTCCTGATTTGTCAATACGGACCAAGAAAGAGTGGAACACTCAAGAATTTCAGATAACTATTGTGGATTCTAAAACCTGTAACAAGCATACAGGCCTGAATAAAGCTGGGCTTTTTTTTTCAGGTGTCACTTCTCTTTTCAGCTTAGCACTTCAGGTCATGAATCTATGTCACATCACTCAGCAAAACACCCCGATTGACACAAGCTCATGATACAATGCTGTCTCTGGAATTGAAATGAGAGAAGTATATTTTCAGTGTAGTATTAGCCATCAGATCAAATGGCAGATATTTTGATTCTGTGATTCAGGGGTTACATATCACTCAGCCTTTAGTCACGGACTTGGAGACAGTTAATTGATTGGTGTGTGACTGTGAAGTTGATCTGTTCTTATCTGAGCTAAAGTAGTCTAAGACCAAGTGTGACATTTTCATCATCCAAAACCATTTTTCAGGAAATACTTTGGCAATAACTTTGTCTTTTACAATCTTTAAAAAAAAAAAAAAGGATTCTATCATTAGTTCTGGTCTGAAATTATTGTTTGTCAAACACCCACAGTGTTTTTTGCTTTGTTTTTTGTTGCTTTTGGGCAATTTGGTTTTTGCTCTTTAATACCGTTCTCTGTTAATTTTGAGATGTGCTTCTAAGAGGCAACATGTGTTATGGAAAGATCACTGGATTCTGAATCCATACCAGCTTTGTGACTCTGGCAGGTCTGAACTTCTGAGCCTTAATTTCCCGTGTCCATAAAAAGAAGACCCCAATATCTGCCCCATAAATCTCATGGGAGGTAAGAATCCAATGTAATACAGTGTGCTAAGTTACTATATCCATGGAAATTATTAATAAAAATTGATAAGAAGAAAAAAGGTTGAAATAATTTTAAAATATAATTATATAACCATAGCTGAAGTCCTTCACTCATATCCCACATGTAACCAGTTTGAATCTTGGTTCTGCTGCTAACTAGACGTGTGAACTTGGACAAACTAATCTCTCAGGCTTGGTTTCCTCACCTGTAACGCACAGTAATGATTATCACTCAGGATTTTTGTATTAGGGACTATAACGAGTCCCTGGGTGGCGCAAACAACACACTCAGCTACTAACCAAAGTTTGGATGTTCATGTTCACCCAGATGTGCCTTGGAAAAAAGGTCTGGTAATCTACTAAAGAAATCAGCCTTTGAAAGCCCTATGGAGCACGGTCAGTGATCACACATGCAGTCGCCTTGAGTCGGAATTGACTCAATAGCAACTGGTTTGGGGATATAATGTAAATAAAGGTACATAGCAATATGACTGGCAGCAATTATTTTTATCATTATTTGCAGTTAAATGAAGTTAAGGTCTCACCAATTGGTCTAACAATTTCGATCAAGATTTATGAACAATCTGAAAAATTATGGCAAACAAAAAGTATTTCTTCCTTGAAACAGGGTTAGTGTTTATGAGAAATTTGAATTATTCAATAATTTCTTCTGTTGTGTCCTCTATTTGACTACTGAAGTACTTTATAAGGACTGTTTAGTGGCAGTATCTTTATTTTGGAAACCCTGGTGGCGTAGTGGTTAATTGCTACAGCTGCTAACCAAAGGGTTGGCAGTTTGAATCCACCAGGCGCTCCTTGGAAACTCTATGGGGCAGTTCTACTCTGTCCTATAGGGTCGCTATGAGTCGGAATCAACTCGATGGCACTGGGTTTGGTGTTTGGTTTATCTTTATTTTAGAGATAACATTTCTTCTAGGTATGATTAATGCTTATTCCACACAGTACTGTTATGATGTGTTTGATATCTCCTCTTGATTGCATATATTTATTAGATAAATCTACTATGCGCCAGGTATTATGTCTGGATTAGTGCCAGGGGTACAGGTACAGACAAGAAATTGGCTGTGGTGAGAGGAGCTACCAAGGAGAGGCCTGAATGGTCTTAAAAGCATGAGCATTTCAATTGACATGACCATGAAAAACCCATGTGTGATCTGGATCTGATGGGAGAATTATGCCTTGTTCCAAGCGAGCCCATTTCACATCTTTTATCTCCCCCAGGGTATGCCAAATTGCCTACACCAGTCCTGGAACAAGCCCATTGCAATGCTTGAATAGTCTACTGCCAGGACAGCTCCAGCCCCATCATTATCGTCTGTCCAATCCTGACTCATACCCCTGATGCCCGCCCAGAACCAAGTCTGGTTTATTTGCTCCAGCTGTCGCAGCTGATTAAATTCTCATTTCTATGGAGCAACAGCTAAGACTGAGGAGAAATAAATGTTGGCAAAGACATACTTTTAACTGCTTATTAAAATACAGACACAAATTAGGAATTTCTTAAGAGCTGAAAGAGGATATTCCAACAAGTGCTGAACATTCTCTCATTCCATTATTATGAAATTAAATCTGAAACAGAATAAATTGGGAAATGACTTGCCTTATAATGTAAGTGTGACTGGAAGTTGAAATTTGAAATCAGAATTACAAAGCAAACCTAATCACAGTTTAAAATAGAAAGAATACTTCAAGATCACTTCAGAATACTAAGATAAGTACATGTAGATTTTATAAAACTGAAGAATATTCTGCCATGATCTTGGTGCATTTATTCAAATTTGAAATACTTTACTATGAGTATATTAAATTGTATCCAAAGTTCTGTAAGCAATCACAAATATTCTGAGCTTGTGATAGAGACATGATGCACTGAAGGTCACGGCTAAGCACGTAGACTCTTGAGTCAGACTACTTAAGTTTGAATTCACATTCCTTTTCTAAGTGTGTCACCTTGTGCAAGTTATCTAAACTCTCTTGTCTTTACTAACTTGTATGGTCTTTGTAAGGATTAAATGAGTTAGTACAGGTTAAGCACCTGGAATAGTTTCTGGAACATTGGGTTATGCAAGTATTTTCTATTATTTTATTGTTAGTCGTTGTTGGTTGCCGTCCGGTTGATTCCAACTCATAGTGACCCCATGTATGTGGAGTAGAACTGCTCCATAGAGTCTTCAAGGCTGTGAGCTTTCAGAAGAGATCGCCTGTCTCCCAAGCACCTCTGGGTGGGTTCAGATATCCAAACTTTTAGTTAGTAGTCCAGCATTTAACTGTTTGCACCACCCAAAAACCCACTGCACCACCCAGGGACTCCTATTACTAGACACAAATAACTAGAATCATTTCCCCATGTTATTGTATACTAATTTCTTACTCATACTCCCGATGCCAACTCAGAAGCTAATTTCTTAAAGTCTGGGTTTGTCATCTTGAAATCTAGTTTGGTTCCGGAGATAACCATATCAGAAAGTAGATGAACCCTACCCCACTTTTTCTAGGTAAGAATTATATCTAATTGTCTAGAAGAACAAACTAGGCCTTCTTCTCTTTATATTCTTATTTTTGAGATAGAGAACTATCTATCATTATCTTTATCGTCTAATATGTATTGAGACTCTGCCTTTTGCAGGGTCATGTCGGGTACAGAGAAGCATGGAAATTGCCTCCTAAACTTTATGCTACTGTGTTCATTAACTTGAAATTTCCTTTCTAAAATGGACATTTTGAAATTAACATGCATTGAGAGAATTGCCAAAAAGGATCAAATAATCTACAAAATGATATTTGTGTCAAATACAAAAAACAAAGACACATTTTCTTTACAGAGAGTTGTTCATATGTTGGTTCACTTTTCAGCCTGTTATTATATGAAACCAGATCTGCATTGTAAAGGCAGGAATGTTTAAGTGAAATAGTTCAATGTTCCAGAGTTCTCTTTATCCACGAGGCTAGTAGCTTAGTGGCTCTAACATATTCGTAAAACCTGCTGCCATTTTGGTCTAATAAAAACCAGGCACATTTTTTATTTGGTGTAATTTTTAGAGTATAGGGAAGAGAGAATGAGGGAGGAGTCTGACAGATGGCTACATGAACTTGGGGATCAGATTTTATTGTAACTGAAAAAAGCTATGTAATTTTCCTATGTTCAATTTTTTATTATTGCTTTATAGCTCTCTATTCTGATGACTTGGCAAAAAAGGATTCTGAGAAGTAGGAAAAGCTCTTTATTGAAGACCACGTCATATGTTTGGGTCAATTTGGAAATGAAAGTAGCAAAATTAATATTACATTTCTTATAATGGCAGTAAGCCACATCGTTGGAGCTGCTTTTAATTAAGCCCAAATAAGCTCTTAAAGAAATATGGAGAACAAAGTGTATCTCTTTTGAATTGCATTGGATTTTGTGACTATGAAAGCAGACATTCAGGATTACATGCTATGGAGGAATGTGGAGGGTCACCCCACTTATCCACCATGTTGCCCTGCTTCCAGAGAAGCTAAGTGCTTTCCTCACGTTTCAGTTTAAATCTATGAACATCTTATCTAGTTCGTTAAAATGACCTGCTTGCACAGGAAGATAAAGTTAGTACATGCATTAATGGTGTACTGATACATGATCACCTTTATTCAATCAGAAGGTGATTGCCCCCCTCCATTGGACTCTTCTTTTTCCTGTAGCTGATGAGTTGTTTACCCCTACTGAGAGATAGGTTCCTGAGTGGCAAAAATGATTTGCACTGAATTACTAAATAAAAAGGTTGGCAGCTCAAATCTATTCAGTGGCACCATGGATTCCATAAAGATTAAAACCAAACCCATTGCCATCAAGTTTATTTGGCTTATGGTGACCCCATGTATTACAGAGTAGAATGGCCATAGAGATTTTCTGGGCTATGAGTCAGAATCAGCTCGACAGCAACAAGGTTGGTCAGTTGGAATCTTTATGGAAACTTGTGCTACCCAGGCTCCTGCCTTATGTGACTCCTTCTTTTCCTTAAGATTAAAGCCAAGAAAAAAACCTATGAAGCAGTTCTACTCTGTAATACATGGGGTTGCCATGAGTTCAGAATCAGTCTATGACAATGGATTTGGTGTTTTTTGTGTGTTTGTTTTTAATTGAGAGAATATTTGTCTTGCTCTATTGTCTTGTGTTTTTGTGACATTTCCTACATAACGTGTTTCACTTCACCTCGGGAGAAGCTAGAAGCCCTCTTCCAGCTTTTCTTCAGCAAAGTTGTAGGCATGTGTCCTTGTTTTACAAAAGCTTTTGATTCAGAAGAAAAAAATGTGGAGACAGAAGCACCATGCCATTCCTCTGCAGCAAAGACCCCAAAAACTAAGTAAAATGGATACAAATATCAATCCTGGAACCCCAAGTGTCAAATGAAGGGATAAAGGACTCTATTTATCCAAGCACCAAATGGAATAAGAAACTGACAGAGAACAGAGAATGAGGAGGGCTATGGAGTGGAGGTCCCCTACTAGCTAATGCAACACAGATTTGCCATCTTGAACCTTGGCCACCAAAGACCTCAGAGAAGGAGTACAGGAAGGCAACTTCACAGAGCTCCCAACAGGAGACAGAGCACCCAGTAATTAGGGATGTAAGCTTTCCCACTCTCCACCCTTCTTCCCTGTACGCAGCCTCCACCGCTTTCCAATTGGCATGGTTGCTCAGCTGGAGAGACACCAACTCACTGCCACCCAGGTTTGCCCCACCCCCAATGGCCAGTTCCCCAGTGCCATTTCTTATTTTTTTGTTATTGGTTTTTTGGGTTTTTTGTTTGTTTGTTTCTTCTCTCTCTATCCCTTCCTTCCTTTTCTTTCTCCTGCCTAGCTATCCCCATGCACCATCCCCACCCCTTGTCAATGCGCTGTACTGCACTGCTGAGCTAGAGAGCCAGTGGCATGGCCTCCCTGGTTTTGTGCCGACCCACCGACAGGCTCTCTCAGTGCCATTTTTTTTCCTATTTCTTTCTCTCTCCCTTCCTTCCTTTCCTTTCTCCTGCCCAGCTAGCCCCATATGCCATCCCCACTCCTTCACCATGGGCTTTGCCGCACCTCTTGGCTAGAGAGCCACTGGCACACAGCCTCCCACGGACTGTGCCAACCCCACCAGCCTGATCCTTCAGTGCCATTTTTTTTGTTTTTGTTCTTTTGTTTCTTCTCTCTCTCTATTCCTTCCTTCCTTTCCTTTCTCCTGCCCACCTAGCCCCATGTTCCATTCCTATCTCCCTTCAATGGGCCATGCTGTAGCACTTGGCTAGAAAGCCACACGTAAATTGCCTCCCCAGGTCTGAGCCACCTTTGCTGGCTGGCTCTCTCAGCACCATATTTTTGATTTGTTTGTTTGTTTCTTCTCTCTCTCTCGCTTCCTTACTTTCCTGTCTCCCACCCACCTAACCTTGGGCACTTTCCCTGCCTCTTCTTGAAGGGCTGTGCTGTACCACTCACCTAAAGAACCACGGGCACACAACCTCCCTGGGTCCATGCTGCCCCCACAGGCTGGCTTCCTCAGCGCCACTTTTTTTTTTTTTAATCTTTCCCCTTCTTTTTCCTTCTCCCTCCCACCTAGGCGTTGTACATCCTCCGCCCCTTCCTGAGGAGCTGTGCTGCATTGCCAGTGAGAGAAACACTAAGCTTATCACCACCCCAATTTCACTCCACCCCAAATAGCCAGCTCCCTCAGGACCATATTTTATTGTTGTTTTGCTTTTATGTTTTTTAAATTCTCTTTCCCTTCTTTCTTTTCCTTTCTTCTGCCCACCTAGCTCCATGCGCCACCCAAGCTCCTTCACAACAGGCCAAGCCACATTGCTTGGCTAGAGAGCCACAGGCACATGGCCTCCCCAGGTCTGCCCTTCCCCCACTCGCCCCATCCCACTATGTCACCATTTTACTTTTTTCCTTCATTTTTTCCCTTTTTAGTGTTATTTTTCACTTCTATTTCTCTCTATTCTTTCTCTTATTTCTCTCCCCAACTTATCTCCACACATCACATCCTCTCCCTTCCCTCCTGCCTGTCTACACTGTGCACAAAGTGCCGTGCCCCTGAGCAGAATCAGTGGGGACCAAGTCCTATACTGCCCCCAGGCCCTGCCATGCTGGCCCTAGTTTGTGCCACAAACAAATCATCCCCGACCCCACCTCTGCTGGACCTGCCCTGCTGCACCATGGCTGAATGACAGGCCCTGCCAACTTGGACAAGATGAGAGGTATTATGCCTGCAGACGAGCAAGCAACAAAACACGCCCAGTCTACCTGCCCAGACATAATCAAATAAAACAATAAGCAGGACAAAACAAACAAACCCACAATCAATCAATGAAGGAAATAATTCCTGAATGTCCCAGAGATAGCAAACAATATCAAAGCATGTTAAAAAAAAAAATTAGGACAGGATGGCTCCAGTAAGTAATCAAAATAAAACACCAGCTGGACTTCTGGTAGAAGAAAAGACACTGGAACTACATGATAGGGAAATCAAAAGTCTAATATTCAGGGCTCTCCAAGAGATTAGGAGAGGAATGAAGGAAAACACAGACAAAAATAAGGACAAATTGACAAAATCATGGAAAATACAAACAAAATCAGGGAAAACAGAAAAGACAATGGAAAATTTAGGAAAATAATACAAGAGCAAAATGTCAAAATAAATAAGCAACTAGAAATCACACAAAAACAGCAACTAGAAATCCAAAAGATAAACAACAAAATTTTAGAAATGGACACGCAATAGGAGGTTTTAGAAGTAAATTTGAAAAATGAAAGACAGAGATAGTGAAATTGAAGAAAAATCCTTGCATACCACTTTGATAAGAGAAAAGAATGAAGAAAACCTGAGAATGAGGTGGCATACAATCAAGGGGAAAAATTTGCGTGTGGTCAGAGTTCCAGAACAGGCAGAGAAAACAGAAAACACAGAGCAAATCATTGAAGATTTGCTGACAGAAAACTTCCCTAATATCATGAAAGATGAAAAGCTGGCCATCCAAAAAGCTCAGCAAACCACATCTAGGATCGATCCCAAAAGGAAGTCACCAAGACATATCATAATCACACTCACCAAAACCAAAGGCAAATAAAGAATACTGACAGCAGCTCAAGAAAAAAGAAGTCATGTACAAAGGAGAAATAATAAGACTAAACTCCAATGACTTGGCAAAAAAACATGCAGGAAAGAAGGCAATGGAATGACATGTATAAAACCTTAAAAGAAGAAAATTACCAGCCAAGAATAACATATCCTGCAAAACTCTTGCTCAGATATGATGGTGAAATTAGGACATGTCCAGATAAACAGAAATTAAGGGAATATGTAAAAACCAAACCAAACTTACAGGAATTATTAAAGGGAGTCCTTTGATTAGAGAACAAGCAACATTAGACAACAACCTGAATATAGGACACAGCCAGACATCAACCTAGGTAATGAACTCTCAAGGATAAAACAGACCTAAAAGATTTACAACAGGGAACCAGGGATGTCAATCTGTAAATGACAACCACATCAGAACAATAAAAGAAGAAATAAACGGTGTAGGTATAGCTCTTTCAAATGGAGAGGAAGTCAAGGCAATATCAAGTAATAAAAGATTGGTTTTTTTTTAACTTAGGAAGATATGGGTGAATTTCAAGGTAATCACAAAGAAAATTAACAAACCTACTCAAAAAAACGAAGAAAAACATAAAATCTCTGTACACACAAAATCTACAATAATGAAAGAAAAAAATCCACAAACAAAGGGAATTCAGCACAGAAGAGTAAGAGGAACAAAGAAATGTCAGCACACACAAAGAAAGCGTTACAAAATGACTGCAATAAACTCACACATCATGGATTGACTTGTGTCCCTCAAAAATATCTGTCAACTTCGGGGAGCCATGATTCTCAGTATTGTGTGATTGTCCACCATTTTATGTGACTGTCCACCACTTTATGCGATTTTCCTGTATGTTGTAAATCTTATCACTATGATGGAATGAGATGGATTAGCAGCAATTATATTGATGAGGTCTACAAAATTAGGTAGTGTCTTCAGCCAATCTCTTTCGGGATATAAAAGAAGTGAGCAGAGAGACATGGAGACCTCATACATGGGCACCAAGAAACCAGTGCTGGGAGCACTGCATGTCCCTTGGACCTGAGGTTCCTGTGCTGACATGCTTCCAGACTGAGAGAAGACTGATGACAAGGACCTTCCTCCAGAACCAACAGAGAAAGCCTTCTCCTGGAACTGACGCCCTGAATTTGGATTTGTAGCCTACTAGACAGTGAGAGAATAAATTTCTCTTTGTTAAAGCCATCCACTTGTGGTATTTCTGTTATAGCAGCACTAGATAACCAAGACAGAATTTGGTACCAGCAGTGGTATGCTTCTCTAACAGATACCTAAAATGTGGAAGCGATTTTGAAACTTTGAATAGATAGAGGACCAGCAGCAGTAGAGAAGTAACAGCAACAGAGGACTGGCAGCAGCAGAGGATCAGCAGAAGCAGAACCAGGGGACCAGCACCAAACAGCACTGGAGCCAACCCATGGAGCAAGAGAGCTGAGGGCCTGTGCAGAGGGGGCTTCCTGGTAGAGTGGCGTGCCTCCAGGCAGTTATTGGTGGAGCTAGGCTTGCTGACCCACAGAGTGAGAGAGCTGAGTGTCTTCTGGCCAAAGTTTACTGGCAGAATGAGGTGCCTCCAGCTGCTTATCAGTGGAACTACAGAGCTTTGGAACACTTGCCCCAGCAGTGCAGATGCAGGCGTGAGGCCTGAGGAGCTGAGAGGCCAAGAAACCAGGAAACAGAAGCTAAAGAGACAAGGAACACAGGAAGCCGAGCTGCCTCAGTCTCAAAAGGTATGGCCTGGACCTCTGGGGTTTCAAAGGATGAAGCCATGGCCTCTGGTGTTTCTGAGTGGGGTTGCCACTCGGATGGACTAGGAGAATGGCACACCTAAAGCTGAGGGAACAGAGTTGCCATCCCAGTGGGCCTAGAAGGTAGAGCTGAAGTCCAGAGCTGAGGGTCCTCCACTCAGAATCTGGAAAGTGTTGCCAATACCTAGAGTCTGGAGGGTAGGGGTATTGTATAAATGGTCTCAGAGAGCAGAGAATTATTTTAAAGCCTTGAGGGCTAATGTAATGTGTTCTGCTGACTTGCTTGGTGCCTGTTATGCCTTCTTTCCCTCCAATATCTCCTATTTGTCATGGAAATGTCTAGCTTGTGCCTGTTCTACCATTGTACTTTAGAAGTAGATAGCTTGTATTCTAGTTTTCACAGATGAGGAAGAATTTTTGGATTTTGGAGTTGGAGTTGATTTAAGACTTCCATTACAATATGATGGGTTGAATATGTTTTATATGTGGCAAGGACATGATTTTTTAAGGACATGAATGGGGGGCCAAAAGGTGGAATGTCATGGATTGAATTGTGTCCCCCCAAAATATCTGTCAACTTAACGGGACCATGATTCTCAGGATTGTGTGACTGTCCACCATTTTTTATGATTGTCCACCATTTCATGTGTATTTCCTATATGTTGTATACCCTTTCTCTATGATATAATAAGATGGATTAGCGGCAATTATGTTGATGCGGTCTACATGATTAGGCAGTGTCTTAAGGCAATCTCTTTTGAGGTATAAAAGAGAGAAGTGAGCAGAGGGACATGGGGACCTCATACCACCAATAAACTAGTGATGGGAGCACAGCACATCCCTTGGACCTGAGGTTACTGTGCTGAGATGCTCCCAGATTGAGAGAAGACTGATGACAAGGACTTTCCTCCAGAGCCAAGAGAGAGAAAAGCCTTCCCCTGGAGCTGATGCCCTGAATTTGGACTTGTAGCCTATTAGACAGAGAGAATAAATTTCTCTTTGTTAAAGCCATCCACTTGTGTTATTTCTGTTATAGCAGCACTAGATGGCCAAGACATTACACCTATCGATAATCACGCTGAACTTAAATGGCTTAAATACCCCCATAAGGAGACAGAGAGTGACAGAATGAATAAAAAAATGAGACCTATCAATATGCTGTCTACAAGAGATGCACCTTAGAAACAAAGACATAAATATATTAAAAATCAAAGGATGAAAAAATATATCAAGCAAACAGCAACCAAAAACAGGCAGAAGTGGCAATACTAATCTCAGATAAAATAGACTTTAAAACAAAATACACCATAAAAGACAAGGAAGGACGCTATGTAATGATTAAAGGATAATCCACCATGAGGACATAACCATAAAAAATATCTACTTACCCAACGACAGGGTTCCAAAATACATAAAACAAACTCTAACACCTCTCATAAAGAAACTGACAGTTCCATGATAATAGTAGGAGACTTCAACACACCACACTTGATAAAGCTTAGAACATCTAGAAAGAAACTCGACAAAGATACAGAAGATTTAAAGGCCACTGTCAACCAACTTGACCTCATAAACATATGTAGAATGCTCCACCCAACAGCAGAAAAGTACACATTCTTTCCCAATTCGCATGGAATGTTCTCCAGAACAGATCTTAGGCCACAAAGCAACCCTCAAAAAAATCCAGAACATTAAGATAACACGAGCTATCTTCTCTGATCACAAAGCCATAAAAATAGAAATTAATAACAGGAAGAACAAGTAAAAAATATACATGGAAACTGCATAACATCTTGCTTAAAAACTACTGGTTATAGAAAAAATTCAAAGATGGAGTAAAAAAATTCCTAGAATCAAATGAGATTGAAAACACATCATACCAAGACCTTTGGGACACAGCAAAGGCAATGCTGAGGGTCAATTTATAGCAATAGATGCACACATCAAAAAAGAAGAAAGGAACAAAATAAAAAACAAAATCAATTCAAACAAATATAAGAAGCCACCAGAAGAAAGGAAATAATAAATACCAGAGCAGAAATAAATGAAATAGAGAATAGAAAAACAATAGAAAGAATCAACAAAACCAAAAGTTGGTTCTTTGAAAGGATCAACAAAACCCACAAACCATTGGCCAAACTGACAAAAGAAATGCAAATAACCCAAATAAGAACTGAAATGGGAGACATTACAACAGACCTAACTGAAATAAAAAGGATCATAACAGAGTACTATGAAAAACAATACTCCAATGAATTTGAAAACCTAGATGAAAAGAACAAATTTCTAGAAACACACTCCTTACCTAAACTAACACAAACTGAAGTGGAAAACCTGAACAGACCCATAACAAGAGAAGACAGTGAAACAGTAGTAAATAAAAAACTCCCAACAAAAAAAAAACTCCTGGCCCAGATGGCTTCACTGGAGAATTCTACCAAACATTCAAAAAAAAGTTCACACCAGTACTACTCAAAGTATTTCAGAACATAGAAGAGGTAGGGATATTTTCAAATTCATTCTATGAAGCCAGCATAATCCTGATACCAAAACCAGGCAAAGGAATCACAAAAAAAGAAAATTATAGACCAATATCTCTCATGAATATAGATGCAAAAATTCTCAAAAAAATTCTAGCCAATAGAATTCAGCATCATATGAAAAAAATAATACACCACGACCAAGTGGGATTCATACCAAATATGCAAGGATGGTTCAACATTAGAAAATCAATCAATATAATCCACCACAGAAGTAAAACAAAAGAAAAGAATCACATGATTGTCTAAATAGACACAGAAAAGGTATTTGAAAAAAGTCTACCACCCACTCCTCATAAAAATTCTCAATAAAATAGGAATAGAAGGGAAATTGCTCAATATAACAAAAAGCTCTATACAGAACCAACTGCCAACATCATTCTTAATGGAGAGAGTCTGAAAACATGCCCCCTGAGAACAGGAACAAGACAAGGATGCCCTTTATCACTGCTCCTATTTAATATTGTGCTAAAGTCTTACCTAGATCAGTAAGACAAGAAAAAGAAATAAAGAGCACCCAAATTGGTAAGGAAGAATTAAAACTATACCTATTTGCAGGTGATATAATACCACACATAGAGAACTTAAAGGACTCCACAAAGAAACTATTGAACTAATAGAAACTTTCAGTAGAGTAGCAGGTTACAAGGTAAACATACAAAAATCAGCTGGATTCCTATACATCAATAAAGAGAACTACGAAAAGGAAGTAAATCTAATCAGGGATGTAAAAGACTTATACAAAGAAAACTACAAAACACTGTTGCAAGAAACCAAAAGAGACTTACATAAATGGAAAAACATACCATGCTTATGGATACGTGGACTCAACATCGTGAAAATGTCAATTCTACCCAAAGCAGTCTACAAATACAGTGCAATCCAAATCCAAATACCAACAGCATTCTTTAACGAGATGGAGAAACTAATCATTAGCTTTATATGGAAAGGAAAGAGGCCCTAGGTAAGAAAAGCACTATTGAAGAATATAGTAGGAGGCCTCACATTACCTGACCTCAGAACCTACTTTACAGCTGCAGTAATCAAAACAGCCTGCTACTAGTACAATGACAGACACGTTGACCACTGGAACAGAACTGAGAACCCAAATGTAAATCCATCCACCTGATCTTTGACAAAGGCTCAAAAGCCATTAAATGGGGGAAAAGACAGTCTTTTTAACAAATGATGCTGGCATAACTGGATGTCCATCTGTAAAAAAATGAAACAGGACCCATACCTTACACCATACACAAAAACTAATTCAAAATGGATGAAAGACCTAAATATAAAACCAAAAACTATAAAGATCACAGAAGAAAAAATAAGGTCAACACCTGAGGCCCTAATGCAAGGCATAAGTAGGATACAAATTATAACTAACAATATACAAACATCAGAAGATAAGCTAGATAACTGGGATCTCCTAAAAATTAAACACTTTTGCTCATCAAAAGAGTAAAAAGAGAAACAACAGACTGGGAAAAAATTTTTGGCTATGATATATCCTACAAAGTTCTAATCTCTAAAATCTAGGAAAATCCAACACCTCTACAACAAAAAGACAAATAATCCAACTAAAAAATGGGCAAAGGATATGAACAGACATTTCACCAAAGAAGATATTCAGATGGCTAACAGACACATGAGAAAATACTTGTGATCACTAACCATTAGAGAAATGCAAATCAAAACTACAACAAGATACCATCTCACCCCAACATTACTGGCACAAATCAAAAAAAACAGAAAAGAACAAATGTTGATGAGCCTGTGGGGAGATTAGAACTCTTATGCACTGTTGGTGGGAATGCAAAATGATATAGCCATTTTGGAAAATGATACGGCAATTCCTTAGAAAGCTAGAAATAGAAATACCACGTGATCCAGCAATCCCACTCCTAGGAATACATCCTAGAGAAATAAGAGCCATCCCACAAATAGACATATGTACACCCATGTTCATTGCAGCATCATTCACAATACCCAAAACATGGAAACAACCTAAGTGCCCATCAACAGACAAAAGGATAAACAAACTATGGTACACACACACAATGAAATGCAGCCATAAAGAACAATGATGAATCTTCAAAACATCTCACAACGTGGATGAATCCAGAGGGCATTATGCTGAGTAAAGTAAGTCAATCACAAAAGGACAAATACTGCTAATACCACTATCACAAAAACTCAAGAAAAGGTATCCACACAGAAAGAAACAATCTTTGATGGTTTCTGAGGAGGCGCTGGCTGGGGAGGGAAAAACATTAAATAGACAATAGATAAGTGGTAACTTTGGTGAAGGGTAAGACAGTACACAATACTGGGGAAGTCAGCACAATTTGACCAAGGCAAAGTCATAGAAGCTTCACAGACACATCCAAACTCCCTGAAGGATTGAATTGATGGGCTGAGGGCTGGACCATGGTCTCAGGGGACATCTAGCTAAACTGTCATAGTTTATAAAGAAAATGTTCTACATCCGACTGTGGTGAGTAGCATCTGGGGTCTTAAAAGCTTGTGAGTGGCCATTTAAGATACTCCACTGGTCCCACCCTATCCAGAGCAAGGGAGACTGAAAAAAACCAAAGACACAAGGGAAAGACTAGTCCAGAGGGCTAATGGACCACAACTACAACGGCCTCTACCAGACCGAGTGCAGCACAACTAGATGATGCACGGCTACTACCACCGACTGCTCTGACAGGGATCATAGTAGTGGGTCCCTGACAGAGCTGGAGAAAAATGTGGAACAAAATTCTAACTAAAAAAAAAGACCAGACTTACTGGCCTGACAGAGACTGGAAGACTGGAAAAACTCCAAAAGTATGGTTTTCCAGACACCCTTTTAACTCAGTACTGAGTCACTCCTGAGGTTCATCCTTTGGCCAAAGATTAGACAGGCCCATGAAACAAAATATTAATACATGTAGCTCAACCATGTATACAATACTAATTGGGCACACCAGCCCAGGGGCAAGGATGAGAAGGCATGAGGGGACAGGAAAGCTGGAATAATGGAAATGAGGAACCCAAGTTCGAGAAGGGAAGAGTGTTGACACATCGTGGAGTTGGCGATGTCACAAGACAATATGTGTATTAATCGTTTAATGAGAAACTAGTTTGCTCTCTAAATCTTCACCTAAAGCACAATAAAAAAAAAAAATTCTGTTAATTCTCAACACCAAAAAAAAGGAAGAAGATGATGAAAAGAATGTGGAAAAGCAGACACTATGCTGCACAATGGCAGAGGTGTCTGGCTTCCGGGGCAACACTGGTGAAGGTTCTGGCATCACCTCAGTGGTGGAGCCAGCGTCAGTGCCCAGTGTGGGTGGCAGTGAGAGCTTCGCTGGAGCATCGCTATGTGCCTTAGACAGTAACTGCTGCTGTTAGGCTCTTTGGTCCTCTCAGAGATATGGTGAGCTACTTAATATATTCCATTATTAGATTTCTTTTCTGATTGAGTTGTACATACTCGTTTGTTTACAGCTAAGAACCCTGAGCTTTATATCTATAGAGAACAAGTTTTTTTTTTAGATGAGCTTTTTCTTTTTTTTTATCCAACACTACAATTTTATAAATTTGTCTCTGCCAAAGACTTGCTTTTAATTCTTAAAGGACTTCTTTTTTTTCCCTTGAGTGTGTTTAAAAAACATCTGAAAAGATATAAACAACTTTAAACAGTTTTACGTGATGTCTTTAGGGTGATTCAGAGAGGCAGGTGTACCCTGGGTGCATACAAGCATTGTTAATCAAAACATGCATAAACAATGAAAAAGGAATGCAGTGAATAGTGACAATGCAGAAGTGGGGCTAAGCAAGACAACTAACAGAACAGTATCAACAGTGCTACAGAGTATCTATGCTCTTACTCTACACTAGTATTTTCTGTACTGCACAGTAAGCTCTAACTATGGCAGAATGTGGAGGGGAGATTGAAGTTAGTATGAGACTTCAGGATAGGAGAGAAGAGTGTGGAACAGAAGTATGAGAAAGGACTGGAAGGAGAAAGCAGATTCCAACTCTCAGTGTAAAGTTCTTCTTCAGGTAGACCATGGAGCTCAAGCCCTGGACATGAGAGGAGGTAGGTGTTGTCCTTTAGCACAGGGCTGCAGGGTGTAGGAGCCTTCCTTGAGATGTGCTACATTGGTTATGTAAATAGCTGTTTCTACTTGGAATAAGTCCCTTTGTTTTAGCATTTCTGTTTTAGTTTTGCATATTGCATATCACTTGTTCCATCATCATCCTCAAATCCAAAAGAAATTCATTACTGTCGAGTTGATTCCAACTCATGGCGACCTCATGTGTTACAAAGTAAAGCTGTGCTCCACAGGGTTTTCTTGGCTGTTATCTTTATAGAAGCAGGTCACTAGGCCTTTCTTCAGCAGTGCCGTTGGGTGGGTTAGAACCTCCAACCTTAGGTTATTAGAAAAAAAAAAAAAAAAACCCACGGCCGTAGAGTCGATTCTGACTCATAGCGACCCTATAGGACAGAGTAGAACTGCCCTGTAGAGTTTCCAAGGAGCGCCTGGAGGACTTGAACTGCTGACCTCTTGGTTAGCAGTCGTAGCACTTAACCACTACGCCAAGTAGTTGAGAGCAAACCATTTGAGCCACCCAGGGATGCTCTTTTTTTTAAAATAGTTTAATTGAGATATAACTTACATACCATACAGTTCATCCTTTTAAAGTGTACAATCCAATGGCTTTTTTGTATATTTACAGAGTTGTACAACCATCACCACAATCTAATTTTAGAACATTTCCATCGCTCCAAAAGGAAACTCCATACCTATTCTCCATTCCCCCCAGCCCTAAAAAAAAAAAAAAAATTTTTTTTTTTTTTTTTTAAATTTGCTTTCTATCTCTATAGATTTGCCTATTCTGGATATTTCATATAAATAGGATCATATAACATGTGGCCTTTTGGGCTAACTGTGTTCACTTAGCATGTTTTCAAGGTTCATCCATGTTGTAGAACTCAATTCCTCTTTATGACAGAATAATGTTTCAGTGTTCAGATATACCACGCTTTGTTTATCCACTCATCAGCTGAGTGGTTTATTTCTACTTTTTGGCTACTATAAATAGTGCTTCTGTGAATATTCATATACAAGTTTTTATATGGACGTGTGTTTCATTTCTCTTGGATATATACCTAGAAGTGGAATTTCTGGGTCATATGGTGACTCTATACTTAACATCTTGCTGAATTGTCACATTGTTTTCCAAAGTGTCTGTGCCATTTTACATTCCTTCCAGCAATATATAAGGGTTCGATTTCTCCACATCCTCACAACCATCATTTTTAATGAAAGAATAAAATAGAACAGAAAAACATCAGAGAGTCTTGTATGAACATAAGCATTGTTTCATCAAAATCTTTACGAGATATGCATGTGTGCCTGTGTGTGTATATGAGTTGCGATGTAATATATATTTCTTACTGCCAGCTGTGGTCAAAAAAAGAGGGACCTATCAGAAACACCTGGGGGGAGTTTTTCAAGCTATGTTCCCCAGAGGTACAAAGGGGTACCCTTTTTGTGGGATATTGTGCTATGTCTTACTCACAGCAAATCAGGAAGAAATGTTTCTGCTCACTGGTTTACAGCCCAGGTCTCAAGGAAGGCCTCCATCCTTACCCTATCTCCCCTTATCCCTCATGGTAGAAACTCAGGTTATATCTTGGCAAGAACTGCAGTGATATGATTAGAAGATTGAAATCAAACTTCTCCTAACCTTTTCTCTTTTAAATATCAGTGTTCTGAGAACAACAAAATGCTCTATTTAGCTGTTAATATTTTCCTGTTGTTATAGTGATTTTAAGATCAAATACAACTAAATTCTAAGAATGATGTACCTATGAATAATCAAAGGAACAGCCCAGGAAGCTATTTCCCGCTCTAGCCTTTTCTCATAAGTACTAGTTGTAAAAGAAACAAAAAGGAAAACAAACCTTGTAATTTATTACTGTCTTTGATATGCACAATGTTGGTTTTGATCTTGTTAATAAAAAAAAAATAGGTCTTATTAAATACCAAATTTTGAACTTAGTTGGGAAAGAGTTCTCTGAATGATTTGGTCTTCCAGAATTACCGCATATAAACAGATTTCAAGTAAGAACAGAAGTCTGGTCTGAATCTTCAGTATGTAACTTTGGCAAATAGAAAATTTTACAGTTTTTAAAATATAATATTAGCCTTTGCCTGATAAGACAGAGGATTACATAACAGATCCTGTGACTGAAAATATTAAGTGGAATATACTACTTTAAAGTAAAATATTTATTTTAGAAGTCCTGCATCAAAACCTACCAGCCAGAGGATAGAAGCTCTGTCAGTCAGAATACAGCAGACCAGAAATTTAAAAAAAATCAATGACTTATTGAAAAACCCTTCTCCTAGCAACCTGTGCATGGGAATCAAAAGGTGTGGAGGTTAGTACACTAAGCACAATGATTAAATCTATTTAATAAACCATCCATCTTTTATTAACTTTAAAAATTACTCTTTGAAATTAAAAGAAATACCTCATTTTTTATTGAAAACAAAATATTGCTAACACATTCTTAAACAAAAAATATATATATAATATTTTTTTATTTTTGTTTAAGAATATTTCCTTCATGTGTTTTTTTTAGACATAGTACAGTAAAACCTGTGAAGCCAGAAACCGTGTAAGGCAGAAACCTGTCAGAGAAGGAACACTCAAATATTTTCCACTAAATACAGAGTTATAGGAAAGTGGTAAGACTGCACCCTGTCAAAGGTGGCAAACTTGTGAGACCTGGAAAAATAAGGCAGTACGGTTGAGTACCAACTATCACAGGTTTCACTGCATATGTAGCTGAGATCCTACTGAATATACAATTTTATATACTGTGTTTTTCAATTAATACAGTTTAGTGATTTTCTTACATTATTAGAAACACTTCATTATATCATTTGGGTGGTTACATGCTATTTTATTACAAGATACACTGTAATATGCTAAGCCAGTCTTCTATTGTTAGATATTTTGGTTATTTACAATTACATGCTGTTCTAAATAATACTGCATTGAACATCTTTGTGGATAAGCTTTCCTGCTTTTGTTTTTAGAGCTCTGTTTTAGCAGCTCTAAAAACAAAAGGGACATTACTGCACCAAAAACTAGGAACAGTTTTAGAACTCTTGGCTTGTCCTGCAAACAGTTTCCTTAAACTGTTGTTAGGTGCCACCAAGTCAGTTCCAACTCATAGTGACCTTATGAACAACAGAATGAAACAATGCCAGGTCCTGCACCATCCTCACAATCATTGTTATGCTCGAGCCCATTGTTGAAGCCACTGAGTCAATCCATCTCGTTAAGGGTCTTCCTCTTTTTTGCTGACCCTCTACTTTAGCAAGCATGATTCCTTCTCTAGGGACTGGTCCTTGTTGATAACATGTCCAAAGAACATGAGACATCTCAACATCCCTCCTTCTAAAGAGCATTCTGTCTGCACTTCTTCCAAGACAGACTTGTTTGTTCTTCTGGCAGTCCATAGTATATTCAATATTCTTCACCAACACCATGATTCGAAGACATCAATTCTTCTTTGGTCTTCCCTATTCATTGCCCAGCTTTTGCATGCATATGAAGCAATTGAAAATACCATGGCTTGGGTCAGGCGCACTCTAGTCCTCAAAATGACATCTTTGCTTTTTAACACTTTGAAGAGGTATTTTGCAGCAGATTTGCTCAATGCAATACAAAGTCGTTTGATTTCTTGACTGCTGCTTCCATGGGTGTTGACTGTGGATCCAAGCAAAATGAAATCCTTGACAACTTCAGTCTTTTCTCCGTTTATCATAATGTTGCTTATTGGTCCAGTTGTGAGAATTTATGTTTTCTTTATGTTGAGGTGTAATCCATACTGAAGGCTGTGTAGTTTTTGATCTTCATCAGTAAGTACTTCAAGTTGTCTTCATTTTCAGCAAGCAAGGTTATTCATCTGCATATCACAGATTGTTAGTGAGTCTTCATCCAATGCTGATGCTATGCTCTTCTTCATATAGCCCAGCTTCTCAGAGTATTTGCTCAGCATACAGATTGAATAAGTATGGTGAAAGGATCCAAGCCTGATGCACACCCTTCCTGATTTTAAACCCTGCAGTATCTCCTTGTCCCGTTCAAACAATTGCCTCTTGGTCTAGGTCTATGTGCAGATTCCTCATAAGCACAATTAAGTGGTCTAGAACCCAATTCTTTGAAATGTTATGGATAATTTGTTATGATCCACACAGTTGAATGCCTTTACATAGTCAATAAAACACAGGTAAACATCTTTCTGGTATTCTCTGCTTTCAGCTAGAATCCATCTGACGTAAGCAATGATATCCCTCATTCCATGTTCTCTTCTGAATCCAGAGTGAATTTCTGGCAGTTCCCTGTAGATGTACTGCTGCAGCCATTTTTTATTTATCTTCAACAAAATTTTAATTGCATGTGATATTAATGATATTGTTTGATAATTTTCCCATTTTGTTGGATCACCTTTCTTTAGAATGGGCATAAGTATGGATCTCTTCCAGTTGGTGGGCCATGTAGCTGTCTTCCAAATTTCTTGGCATAGATGAGTGAGCACCTCCAACTTTGCATCTGTTTGTTGAAACATGTCAGTCGGTATTCTGTCAATTCCTGGAGCTTTGTTTTTTGCCAATGCCTTCAGTACAGATTGGACTTCTTCCTTCAATACCACTGGTTCTTTATCATGTGCTACCTCCTGAAATGGTTGAATGTTGACCAATTCTTTTTGGTACAGTGACTGTATGTATTCCTTCCATCTTTTTTTCATGTTTCCTACATCATTCAATATTTTGCCCATAGAACCCTTCAGTGTTACAACTAGAAGCTTGAATTTTTTTCTTCAGCTCTTTCAGCTTGAAAATTGCTGAGCGTGTTCTTCCCTTTTGGTTTCTAACTCCGGGCTCCTTAAACTAAGTGGCAGCAATTTAAACCATTATCAGATGTGTATCAGAAAGGGCATAGTATTACTTTCTAATAAATGTTCTTTGTTGCTTCATTTTCGTATGCTTCTCCTCCTTTTAAAAAAAAAAATAGCTGAATTGAGGTTCGCATTAAGGGATGCTGTGAGAAAAAGCTCTCTTATGGATGTTGTTGAGGACATGGTTTGCTCTGTTACTTAATGGCCCGTTAGGAGAATATATAGGGGATAAATTGCTCTCAGAATTCATTGCCATGAAAAACTGGGTCTCCACACTGTTATTTGAAAAGGTTGGCCATTGGAACCCACTCAGGGCTCCATGGGGAAAAGGACCTGGCTGTCTGTTCCTGTATAGATTAAATCCTTGGAAACTCTGTGGGGCAGTCCTACTCTGTCCTACAGGGTCATTATGAGTTGGAATTGACTTGAGAGCACACAATGACAGCAACAACAACAGGAACAACTGGAATGTATAGTCAAGTACAATCACATGTGTTTCCTTTTCTATTTGCCCACTACAGATTTCAGAAGCTAGGAAGTTACATATTTTCCAGCATCATGGAAGGCTTATTTTTTTACCTTATTTTGCCTTTGATCTGATTTCCTAACCTTAAAAATATTTTTATTTAATTATATTTTTAAACAGTCTTAAATCCTTAAAAGAAAAACATATGGTAATTCATTAATTAATTATTTTCACTGACAAATATTTTTATGATGACATATTTTGATGATGATACCAGTCCCTGGAGAAGGACATCATGCTTGGTAAAGTGGAGGGTCAGTGAAAGAGAGGGAGACCCTCAATGAGACGGATTGGCACAGTGGCTGGAATGATGGCATCAAGCTTAACAACGATTGTGAGGATGCAGCGAGAATGGGCAGTGTTTCCTTCTGTTGTACACAGGGTCATTATGAGTCAGAACCAACTGCATAGCACGTAACAGCAACAACAACAACATACTATCACTTTAAATTGTGTTATTGATTATTAGCAAAATTGGATGTTTCTTACGCATTTGTATTTTCCTCCTTGGTGGGTTTCCAGTTTCTATCCTTTACCTATTTATTTACAGAGAACTTATTTTTTCCTTTATAATTTGTATTAGTGTTTTATGTGTTAAGGCCTTCAAGACAATCACTCTTTTGCCATATGCATTGCAAATATTTTTCAGTTTTCTTTCTAATTGTATTTGTGCCACTTTTTGACCTAGAAGGATATTCTGTAGTTATTTAAACAAATCTTCCACAGCACACACTGGAAGCAGTCAATGAATTAGTAGTAGTATTACTTGTATTTGTTCTACTGCTTTTGAGCTTCGAAAGTCCTCACAGATTCAGAGCTTTGACAAATATTAACTTCAGTTTTTATCTAGCTTTTAACTGCCTTAATAATTTTGCTGCAAACTCTTTATCTGAAATTTATTTTGGCAAAATTCATGTGGTAATGATCTGTTATGAACTGAACTCTGCCCAGAGTAAGTGTTGAATTCCTGACCCTTGTACATGTGGATGTGATCCAGTTTGGACATAGGGTTTTCTTTTGCTATGTTAATGAGAGCAGACCATATATGGTGGATCCTAAGCCTAATCACTTCTGAGGTATAAAAACATCAGAAAGGACACAGAGATACGCACAGGGGGAACACCAAGGAATGCCAGGGATCACCAGCAGATAATAGAAACTAAGGGAGAGGCTCATAGAAAGAATCAACATGGCCAAGACCCTGATTTGGACATTCAGCTTCCAGAACTGTGAGAATATAAATTTCTGTTCTTTAAATCCACCCACTTGTGGTATTTCTGCTACGGCAACAGTTGATAAGTAAGATATGGTCTGAACTGATTTTTTTCTCCAAATAACTAACCATTCAGCTCTTCCTCGTTGACCGTTCTATCATTTCTTAAATTTTATATGAAGAGTCTGTTTAGGCCATCTTTTATATTTCATTGGTTTTACAAACTATTCTATGCCAGTTGTTGCTGTTGTTGTTGTTAAGTGCCGTCCAGTAGGTTCTGAGTCATAGAAACCCTATGTACAACAGAATGAAACACTGCCAGATCCTTCGCCATCCTTACAACCATTACTATGTTTGGCCCCATTGCTACAGCCACTGTGTCAATCCATCTTATTTAGGGTCTTCCTGTCTTTCAATGACCCTCTACTTTATGAAGCACAATATCCTTCTCCAGGGACTGGTCCTTCCTGATGACATATCCAAAGAACGTGAGACGAAGTCTTGTCATTCTTGGTTCTGAGGAGCATTCTGATTGTACTTCTTCCCATACAGGTTTGTTCATTCTTCTGGCATCCATGGTATAGTCAATATTCTTTATAAACCCTGTAATTCAAAGGCATCAATTCTTCTTTGGTCTTCCTTATTCATTGTCCAGCTTTCACATGCATGTGAAGCTATTGAAAATACCATGGCTTGGTGGCACAGTGGTTAAGAGCTAGGCTGCTAACCAAAAGGTTGGCAGTTCAAATCTACCAGTCTCTCCTTGGAAACTCTCTGGGGCAGTTCTTTTCTGTCCTATGGGGTCGCTATCAGTTGAAATCGACTTGACAGCAATGGGTTTGCTTTGGTTTTGGGTCAGGCATACCTTAGTCCTCAAAGTGACCTCTTTGCTTTTTAACACTTTAAAGAGACCTCTTGCAGGAAATTTGCCCAATGCAATACATCATTTGATTTCTTGACTGCTGCTTCCATGGGCATTGATTGTGGATACAAATAAAATGAAATCCTTGACAACTTCAATCTTTTCTCCATTTATCATGATGTTGCTTTTTGGCTCAGTTGTGAGGGTTTTATTGACTACGCAAAGGTATTTGTGTAGATCGTAACAAATTATGGATAACATTGCAAAGAATGGAAATTCCAGAACATTTAAGTGTGCTTATGAGGAACTTGTACTTAGACCATGAGGCAGTCATTCGAACAGAACTGCACAGTTTAAAATCAGGAAAGGTGTGCGTTAGGGTTGTACCATTTCACCATAATTATTGCATCTGGATGCTGAACAAATAATCTGTGAAGGTGGACTATATTAAGAAGAACATAGCTTCAGTATTGGAGGAAGACTCATTAACAACCTGCAATATTCGGATGACACAACCTTGCTTGCAGAAAATGGAGAGAATTTGAAACATTTACTGCCGAAGATCAAAGACCATAACTTTAGTAAGGTTTCTATGCCAGTACCAATCTGAATTAGTTATTGTACCTTACTAAGTTTGAGTGCCCAGTATTGTTCTTTTACCAAAAACACCTACACAATTCTTCCCTATTTCCTCAAAATTTCCTTCAGGATTTTGTATTTTGTTAAACCTGTAAATTGGTTTTGGAAGAACAGGCATCTTTATAATATTTAAATTTTCCATTCAAGTGTATATTATGTGTCTACAATGTAGTCAACTTTTCTTTTATCTATTTTAGTAAAATTTTGTGATTTTATTCATGTAGTTTCAGTAAATTTTGGTGGGGGAGGCTAAATTTATTCCTGGCCTTTTATACTATCTCTTGCTTTTGTGATATGATTTTTTTCCAGTTATACCTCATAATGGGTTATTGTCAATAAACAGAGTAGATATGAATTTTTGGATGGTTATTTATCTATATTCAGCCAGTTTACTTAATTGTCTTTTTCTTGGTGTTTATAGACATACCGTCCTAACAAAGACATATAATGATAATTTCCTCTACTTCTTTCCTCTGGTTATGTCACAAATATTTTGTTCATGTTTTTAATCCATTAGCCAGAGTTTATAAAATCAAGCTAAATAATGTTAATGATAGTGGGTGTCTTTATTTCACTACTGATCTTAATGCTTCCAATAAGGATATTATGGCTGTCGGGTCGACATAAATATTTATCTTTTGGAGAAGGTACTCTCAATACCTAGATTTCTAGAGTCAGAAGTGAGTATGAAATTATATGGATTAACATTTCAATGTGTATTGAGACACAATCACAAAATTTCCTTATGTGACCACATGACTATTATTAATACATTTCCTAATACTAAACTATGTTTACATCCTGATAACAGCAATCAGGTCATGTTTTACTCCTTTTTTTTTTTTTTGCTGAATTCAATTTAATGGGATATTACCCAGGATTTTTGTATTTATATTCATGGTTGAGATTGATCTGCAGTTATAACTTTGTATTATCTGTGTGACTTGCATTATATCATGGTTTTCTAATTTTATAATTGAATTGAATAGCTTTCAATCATATTTTACTCTCCAGAATAGATAACATAGTAGGAAATATCTGGTTAAAAAAAAAAAAAAAAAAGGTTGGAAAAATCAGCTTGTCTATGCTCTTACTTATTTATATCTTGAATCACTCTGAGAAGGACCAGGGAGTTTTTACCAAAACGTATATAAGGGGATAAAGTATAATTAGGTCAAAAAGCCATTTACTTAGAAGCATCACAACTTTTACTAAGCATTGAAAGAAAAGTTTCCTTGGGCCTGTTTAAAGGGTTGCTGCCTGACCTAATGACCAAAGCCCTCGCCACCACCCCCCACACTAATGAGTCTGTTTTTTATAATATCTTTATATGCAGATTGGTGGCATAATACCAAAGTGCAATTAATAAAATAAGTAAAGTGAAAAAGAGTTAGCAAAGTGAAAAAAAAAAAAAAAGGAAAAATGTCTCAGGTATGTTGCCCCCCCCCCCCAGACGGTCTGATACAGTCTGTATTCCAGGTATAATATTCTTTGGGCCCTTCTTATTTATTAGTCACAACTGAGCTTTTGATAAGAAATGAGCAGCAGAAGGTTTGAAGCTACAGTCACTGTTTGCCAAGAGTCTGAGGTACAGATTTTCAATATCGACACCATACGCTTTGAGAGTCAACCAAGGAGGCAAGGGGCTGCTGTCCTCTTCCAGGCCATCTGTCTGAACTGTTGGCCACTCCATCTGTCTGAGCAGCTCCCCTCATAGCTCCATCCTCAAACCTAGCTGGGGCCGCTGGAGTCCTGTAAAATGGCCCTTACCTCAGGGAGTCTCTCCAGGATACCCTTTCTACCCCGTCAAGCATCTGATTTCTCTGTCATTCAGCTGCACTGTAGTGGATACACCTTGTTTTGCCCTGGACAGCTTTCGCTTTGGCTAAACAGCCCCTTCCCACATTCCCTGTGGTCCTGGTGGGTGTGTCAGTGAGGGTGTCTGCCTCTTAACCCCATTTGTAACAGAGATGGACTCACGGCCTAGGCTGAGCCATTCCGATTCTCCTGGGAAAGTCACACAAACACTAAAAATCCCAGTCACATGAACACTAAAGGCTGAGAGAGCAGAATCATTCCAAACGCAGAGCTCTAATAGAAACGTTTGAGGTTCCAGTGTGCACTCTCCTTGCTTCTGTCTCTCCCAAGACTGGTTCTTAATTTCTTCCTGTAATCCTGTGATCAACTTTGTTTCCTTCCATCTTTCACCCATTTTTGCCTAGTTAATATGGGAGTCATTTTCTGTTGTTTGCATCTAAAGACCCCACACTGACAGGGCCTCCATACCCTGATTCTGGCTCTCTGCATCCCCTTTGGATTGATGCCTCAGTTGTACTGTCTGCTGGCTTGTCCTGTTGGGTGCGCTACTGAAACTGTCTTTCAGGTCATCCTCCATGCTCTTCAGACTACAGTCCAGTCCTAACCCTCATCTGAGACTAGTCCAAGGCCCCACGCCACCTCAGGACATCATGGAAGAGGAGAACAGGCATAGTGTCCTGGAAGATTTTGCCTGTCTATATTCTCACCAGATCTCTGCTCCTGTCCTGAGGGGAATCCTCAAGTTCTTTAAAATAAGATCTTTCAATGTTCTTTAAAATAAAATAATGTTCTTTAAAATAAATAATGTCCTCATGTTCTTTAAAATAAAATAAGGATCTGAGGACTCAATGCAATCCCCTCCAAGCCTGCTGCCTGTTCCTACCAATCTTTGAGCTCTTCATCCTGGGATATTTGAACTGCATCTTCATCTGGAAGTATGATGCATGGAAGACAGCCTCGGGAATCATATACCAATATGACATTTGGCCTGTGTGTTAAGTTCCAGTCATCTTCTGGTACTTCATGAAAACCATGCTATATGATCTCCTAGTCATAACCTGTCTAGATGATAATGTCAAGAAAATCTCTTCGCTGTGCATTCTGGGAACCAGTGATCTCAAGTATCCTCTATTCACTCAGCATGTCTGCATTGCCTTGGGGACGACCTGAAGAAATGTGTTTTGAGATCCCTTAGGTGGATATTCTGGGGCAAGGTTCTGTTCTTCTGAGAGGTCTCTGTGCCTACATCCTCAAAAAGCCTTCAGAGATGAGCTATTTCATTAAGCATAAGGTGACACCTGAGACAGTGAGCCAGAGAGACAAGATGGAGGCCACCAAGCTCTTAAGATACCCGCCAGTAATGTGACTCACCTGCCTGTGAGGCAAGTGGGAAGGGGTGGAAATAAGGGTAGAAAAGTCTTCCACAGCGTTTCTGAGAGCAGACAAATGCCCCATAACCCCAAACACAGAGCTTTAGCTAAACTATAGCTTAGACCTAATGCCAAAATGAGGCTTCCTATCCTCTCTCTTGGAATTAACAAGAGCTTGATTTGACTTTACATTGAGCATAAAGATGGGAATCTACCTCACTGGGATTTTCAGAGAACCCCTGGCAAATGTGTGGGGAAGAAATGCTAAGCTTTTGGATCCCTCAGGCCCCACTATAAAAGAACAAACAGTTCTCTGTTGCCAGTGAATACTGAAATGAGCTCAAATTGCATCAGGAGAGATTTAATGTCCTTACAGGGTACATTGTTAAGCAGGAAATGGTTAATAGGGCACTCAAAAAATTATATTTAGGAGTGGAAGTAGGCTAGGGAGAATGGGTAGTTTTTTAAAATGTTTTCATCAGCAAGGAATGGCTATAGTCTAATGTACAGAAAGGAAACAGGAATTAGACAAACTATTAATACCAAATACTTCCATCATTAACATTCATAGTGCTGCTGCCTCTTTTAAAATAAAAAGCCATTTGTGACCCATAGTCGGTCTCAGCTCCAATACCTATGACTTATAATAAAAATAGAAGTGAACCTAACTTCCTGATAGCTTACTACATGCATTTTTAACAGCTACAGCATATATGGAAATCAACATGTCTATTATTAAAATAGAAAAGCTGGGTGTTAGAACACTAATTTGAAGCAGGAATATTATGCAAGACAAATTCTAAACATAGAAATGATAATCCTCCCTTGAGCAGGAAAATAATTTAATAAAATTCAATGCATTAGCAAAGTTCTAGTAGAATGTTAAAAAGGAAAATCCAGCCAATGATAATACAGTAGGCCCAGTGGGAATATCTGGGTCTGACCTATAAATTGTTTGGATACAGAGAATCCACAACACGTGTTATAGAGCTTAGAGAAGGAGCAGAATTCACTGAAAGAAAAATAGAAGAAGAAATTCAGAGAGATTACTCTAGCCACAAGGTGGACAATGTGTATTTAAAAAAAAAAAAAAGCAAATTAAAACGATAGGAATGAAGGCAATTTCCCAGGTTATTGTGCTGTTACCCCTCTAAAGAATTTGAAACCAAGTTCCTCATATAGAAAGACCCTTGATCAGCCTCATTTTGGAAAGAGAAGTTAAAGAAAGGAGAAAGTTTAAATTATTGGATAATTTTTCAAGATGTATTAAGCATTGCCCATATGCAAGGCTTTGTGTAGGAGAGCTTGTGGAATTTAGCATTGTCCTTACCCTCAGAAAGATTACTGTTGTACTACAGGAAACCAGTAAACGAGCTGCTGTTGAGTAGACTCCAACTCATAGCAATCACATGTGTATCAGAGTAGAACTGTGTTTATAGGGTTTTCAGTGGCTGATTTTTCAGAAGTAGATCACCAGGACCTTCTTCCAGCATGCCTCTGGGTGGACATGAACCTCCAGTCATTCAACTGGCAGCCAAGTGTGTTAATCGTCTACATCACCCAGAGACTCCACTACAGGAAATGAAGCAGTATTATTTATAACCAAAGCAGTAAGTGATGAGGACCATATATGCAGTTCAACCTAAGAGCCATCAGAGTGCAGAGCTGGGAAGGGTACTTTTGCCTAGAACGGTTGCCAAAGGTACAGTAGAGAAGGTGGCATTTGGTACTCTAGGCAATGAGTACAGCATGAGCAGCTTTATACAAAGGTAGAAAAACTTGGTGAGTCTTTGGGAAATGTCATCGAGTTCAGAATATTTGAGGTGTAAGATTCAGATTGGGAATGCCTGGGGAAAAGAATACTCGTGCCAGATTACAGACAGCTTTTCATGGCAGCCTGTCTTAGTTTGGGTTCAAAGGTTTGAGTACAGGTACTTCCCTAGAGAAATGATCCCATGATCATTTCTCTGTATAATGAGCAGGTAGGGAAGTAAGACAGGGAAGGGAAGAAAGTCAGTAAATGGTTGATTAATGAATGAAAAAAAAATGAAGGGGTCACCATTATGGGAAACTGGGCTCTACCACACTGGGGACCCTCTGACAGACTGTGTAGAACATTCCTCAGAATTGTCCCTCCATCCTGGCTGGAGCAAAGGAGAATGAAGAAGATCAGAGGCATAAGGGAAAGATTAGTCCAAAGGACTAATGGACCGCAACTACCACAACCTCTACCAGACTGAGCCCAGAACAACTAGACGGTGCCCAGTTATCCCCAACATCTGTTCTGGCAGGGATCACAATACAGGGTCCAGGGCAGAGCGGGAGAAAAACGTAGAACAAAATTCAAATTCACCAAAAAAAAAAAAACAGACTGGCTGGTCTGACAGAGACTGGAGAAACCCCACGAGTATGGCCCCTGAACACCCTTTTAACTCAGTACTAAGGTCACTCCTGAGGTTCACCCTTCAGCCAAAGACTAGACAGTTCTACAGAGCCAATGATAACACATGTGAGGGACTTGCTTCGTAGTTCAATCATGTATACAAGACTAATAGGCACTCCAGCCCAAAAGCAAAGACGAGAAAGCAGGAAGGGACAGGAAAACTAGATGAATGGAAACAAGGAACCTGGGGTGAAAAAGGGGAGAATGTTGACATATCATGGGGTTAGAAACCAGTGTCACAAAACAATTTGTGTATTAACTGTTTAATGAGAAACGAATTTGCTCTGTAAACTTGCACCTAAATCACAATTTAAAAAAATAACTGACCACATGAACCAGAGACCTACATCATCCTGAGACCAGAAGAACTAGTTGGTGCCCGGCCACAATCGATGACTGCCCTGACAGGGAGCTCAGCAGAGGACCCCTGAGGGAGCAGGAGAGCAGTGGGATGCAGACCCCAAATTCTCATAAGAAGACCAAACTTAATGGTCTGACTGAGACTGGAGGAATCCCGGCGGTCATGCTCTCCAGACCTCCTGTTGCCACAGGACAGGAACCATCCCTGAAGACAACTCATCAGACATGAAAGGGACTGGTCAGCGGGTGGGAGAGAGACGCTGATGAAGAGTGAGCTAATTATATCAGGTGTACACTTGAGATTGTGTTGGCAACTCTTGTCTGGAGGGGGGATGGGAGGATAGAGAGAGAGGGAAGCCGGCAAAATTGTCAAGAAAGGAGAGACTGAAAGGGCTGACTCAAGACGGGGAGAGTAAGTGGGAGTAGGGAGTGAGATGTATGTAAACTTATATGTGACAGACTGATTGGATTTGTAAACGTTCACTTGAAGCTTAATAAAAGTTATTATAAAAAAAAAAAAAAAAAAAAATAACTGAACAATTTTGAAAGAATACCTTTACACAGTAATGTTTATCATAGCATTGTTTATAATAGCAAAATAAATGAGAATGGCTTAAACATAATTAAAAAAATAATTAGAACTAGTTAAATACATCATAATGCATCCACACAATTGAATATTGAGAATGATTATTATGTATTACTGTAGAAAGATGCCCATGCTAAACCATAAAGTAAAAAAGGAAACCTGCTGAAAAAAAAATTATCCCTCCACTGGACAAAAAAACTGAAATATTTATTCATCAACTCCTATCCCTCATTGGTTGAAGATTCACAGATGCATTTTCAAGCACCTGGATGGCACAAACGGTTAAGTGCTTGGCTACTAACTGAAAGGTTGGTGGTTTGAATCCATCCAGAGATGCCTTGGAAGAAAGGCCTGGCATTCAAATTCCAAAAGATCAACCATTGAAAATTCTATGGGACACAGTTTTACTCTGAAGGCACATGGGGTCTCCATGAGTTGGAATCAATTCAATGACAACTTTTTGGGGGCAGAAGAGGGGGTGGTGGCTGAGGACAAAGACTGTCTAACACCTACTGGCTGAGCCATCCTGGTCACTTAGTTGTTCAGTGCTTGTTCTGTGGCAAATGTTCTCTGGTGGGCATTGACGTGAAACACATGAACAGGCTAAGGTGTGTGCACTTTATCTGAAAGGCTCTGCATAGCTATTGAGAGATTTGGAGCATATGCATTGTCTGCTCACAGTACTACTTCTCCTGGGCATCCTCAAACCTGTTGCTGGGTTGGAACAATGCTGTGTGAAGTGGATCCAGTCTTCTCTGCCACCAAGCAGGGCTCTTCTTCCTGGGACTGAAGCCTCAGGAACACAAACTTCCCCTTGGGTCTTACTGGTAGCCACTTGCACTGAGGCTTGACTTTTCTGAGCGCCAAAAGCTATCTTACTCTAGATGTGCAGATACATATAGAAAAAAGCTCCATAGAAGAAGACGATTACAGGTCCACAGAGAACATTCAAGGTACAGCCCTGACCAGCTTAGAGTTTCCTTTGATTCTTCTCTCACCTTCTCAAGAAAGCTTCGAGACATCAGATCCTTTCTCTTTTTCCCAAGGCATGACCTTTTTGGCAACGCTTTCTACTCCCTTTCCTGGAACATCTCCACCCTAGCACAGATTCTAAGTGACACATACTGCCTTCCCCTCTGAGCCACCAGAGGAGGCTAGAGATCTCTTGGCTTCTCTTTCCCTGACCCTGCTGGGGCAGCTTCTTCCCTGTCCTTTTGAGCAGAAAGATTTTTCCAGAATTTGAGTCTTCACTGAGCTAATTTTTTTCATTTTCAGACTTCCATCTGGACTCCTAAAGTTCCGCTTTTGCATGCTAAGATCCTTAAAACATTCTGGCTTTAAGCAAATATTTGCCAAACACCTTCCATGATCTAGGGTCTGTGCTAGACACTTGGGATACAACAGATGGAGATGTCCTTCTGGTGTTTACTCAATGCAGATAAAATCAACATGCAGCTCAATTCAAAAAGGTAGACATGTGTGGAATACCTACTATGTTCCAGGTACTCTTTTAGACTTGGGGATAGTATAAGTTCAACTGCTTTCAGCTGCAAGTAAAAGACTCTAACTTCAGCAAATTTTTGTGATATGTATTTTAGCACAACAAATAATAAAATAAAAAACACTCTAACATAAAGCAGTTTTTTAAAAATAAAGAAATTTATTACCACACAACAGAGATAGGAATAGTACACCAAGGCTCTGACTCCACTTCTGAAATTCACTTGTTTTGTCTTTAGGCTAGCTCTCTGCATGATTCCAGGGCATTTGCAGAAGTTCTATATACCACAATAAGGCACTACAATGTCAAAAAGTAGAAATGGGGTTTCTCTTCTTTGTTTATGTTTCCAAGAGTGAAGAAACCTTTCCTAAAAGATCTGTAGAACTCATGGCATTGGCCAGAACTATGTAAGATGTCCATGTCCAAACCAATCACTCAAAAGGGGAGTGGGAATACAAGCCTGATTTGGACCAAGTACCATATACCTGGCACTAGGAATGAGGCCAGCCCCTAAAACACATGGCCATATAAAAGTTGTGGATCCCAGAGTAAAATCAGGGTTCTTTAAGGAAGGAGTAAGGTGTGTATATGTGTGTGTGGGTGGGTGGTGGATTGGATGTCAGTAAGGCAACCAGCAGAGTTGGTTAAAAGGTTGAATTGATGCCTTTTCAAATATGGTTGGTCATTCTTTATGGTTTACTATTGCCTTCAAATATTTTTAAGCTTGTCTTTTATTTCCCTTCAAATATTATGACCAATAATTTCAACATCTGAAGTCTTTTTTTAAAAAATTAATTTTCTTCTGATACGTCTTTCATGGTGCTGTGCTTCCTTGAATGCTCAGTTATTTTGTGTGCTTAGTTACTTTATAACTTTTGTTAAAAACTTATTTGTATGAATTTTTGGAAGCCTAGGATGAAAGAGGGCTCCTCCAGAAAATATTTTTGTTTTCTCTGCCAGGAGCCTGGGATATCACCAGCCTGAATGTCTAGTTTAATGAGAATTTTGGACTGCAAATCTCTATGACTACCATGCAGTTAAAATTCCCAGGGAAGTGTACCCTACCCCTGTTTCAGACCTGATTGCTTTACTCTACTCAGCATGAAGGCAACATTTTCAGCAGTTCCCTATATTTGTAGTGGTAGGGAGATTAACTTCTTTTTCCCCTTACACTGACAGTGTAGACCTTTAGAATTCTCATGGTGGGAGGTGGGCAGTGACTGTCCTATTAGATTTGGTAAGTTGTGCAGGTCCTGGGTTTTGTCTTCTGTCCTTCTCTGTGATGATTAATCTTGTTGTCATCTTGGCAAGACTATGGTTCCCAGTGATTTTGCCAAACACTGTCCTTGTTACTGTTCCATAATGCAATCTAATACAATGTAATATAATCACCTTTCCTAGAGTAGTCTACAGATAAATAGATAAGTATGATTGGTTCTGTTTCTCTAGAGAACCCATACCAAAATGTCTTAGTCATGAAAAAAGAATAGAGAGAATTTAGGAACGTGAATCTTTGCAGGATAGGAAAAGCCAATTGTTTCTAGATCTCAAAGAGTAAAACCAATATTGAGGAGAGTTTAAATGACAAAGGCTTATTAACAGTCAGCCTTGTGACAAATATCAAATTAAAGATAATGATCTTCCTTCTTGAGCCTATTCTTCTGGATGTCCTCACTTTGGCTGCCCTTAAGTTAAGTAACGGGGGTGGGGTAGTAGGAGCAAGGGACCAGAGAAATATAAAAGTCTTGAGGATTACATCTAGCAAATAACTTCGGGTTTTGTTAAAGCACACAGAAATAATGGAAACAAATAGACCACAACCTTACAAAGTCTTAGGTCCTTTTATTGCCAAAAGGATAACAATCCAAACTAAAAAAGGTATTTGGCTATTTGAGATTTAAAATGACCCTAGATCACTCCAAATTACATCAGCAGGAAGCAGTCTGAAGACATTGTACAGCTCCCAAGGGGGACACACTCTTCAATACCCACTTGGACGTTGCCATGGAGGATAATATATAAGGAACGTCCTTCCATTCCAGAGGGTGGAGCCAGGAACCACTAGAAGAATGGACAAGGGCATTGGGATATGATATGGAGAACAGAAACATCATATAATGAAGGAACTGTTTCCCCTCCCCCTTTCAGAAGTGGAGCTTGTTCATACCTGTCCATCAGGATTTCAAAATTGCTCTGGACCAGTGACTGCTATGTGTCTTCCATTACTCTGAATTCCAAATAGGAATTCTAAATGCTGTTAGACTACCACAGCTTTACCATTGAATACCAGGGGTATTGGTGGGGCTTTGTTGATATAACACATCCTTTTAGTTCAAAGTTTCCCAGATCATAAGGAAGGATATCTTGATCTGATAGAGAACATATCACATCACTAGGAGATCCTGGGACTTTGAACTGGACACAGTGATTGGATGTGGCTTTAGGTTGTAAAGTTTGAGAAGGAAGTGTGTGTGTTCTGTGTGTGAGAGGATGAATAAAATGGATATTCAGTGATCAGAAGGGTGATTTGTGGCAGGGACTGACTAGTTGTTCACTAATCTCATTTTCCAATTCTCTTTGTACGGCTCCATAGCTAATCTGTATTTCCCATCCTATCTCACAATTAGTAGTTTATGTGACTGAGTTATGGTCAAATAGGACATGGGTAGAAGGGACGTATGCCATCTCTGGGTCAAGCCCATAATAATCTCCCAGATGATCCTCCATGCTCTCTCTCCACCTTCTGTCATATGGATGTTGATGTCCAGGGTAAGTTTAGAAATCACATGTTAAAAGTAGAAGACCTCCATTTCTTGAACCCCTGAATTATTATGTAGGACAGAGCCTCGCCCCAACTCAATTGTAGTTTATGTCAGTGAGGAACAAGTTACTATTGTGTTAAGCCATTGAGATTAGGCAGTTTCATCCATAAAAGTAGCTAGTGACCTTCCTATGTAACAATATTGGTCTAAGGAACCCTTGTGGCATGATGGTTAAGTAGCTTAGCTGCTAACTGAAAGGTTGGTTGTTCAAACCCACTAGTAGCTTTGTGGGAGAAAACACCTGGCAATTTGTTGCCGTAAAGTTTACAGTCTAGGACACACTATGGGGCAGTTCTACTCTGTCATCCTATAGGGCCACTATGAGTCAGAATTGACTGGAAAGCACACAATAACAATTATCAACTAATATTTTTGTTATTCTGATTTTATATACGAGAAAAGTGAGATTTAGAAAGATACTTAAAAACTCGATAATGGTTATAGAGTTTGTGAATGATAGGGTTGGGACTGGAATGGAGGTCTTTCTGATCTTTATATACTATACTTATATATCTCTATTTTCTTATCATATACTATAAGTCTTTTCCATTGTTGTAACTCACTTTCCTATCATAACTCATAGTCAGAAACATTTCCAAGCTGTTTATCCCTGAGCCATTCTTTTGGGATGGAAAGTGGTTAATGATTTTAAAGTGATTTCCTTATACCAATATAACCTTTACCATACATATATCTACTAGATTTAAAAAAAAAAAATTGTATTGCATGCTAGAAGGAAATAAGTGCTAGGGAAAAACTCACACAGAGTAAAGGGAATCAGGAGTTGGGTAGGAGCAGGGTCAAACTTGTTGACAAATTAACATTTGCGCAAAGATTTAAATGAAGTGAGCCTAGATACCCTATGGGTATCTAAGTGCATAAGCAGAGGGACAAGTCAATACAAAGGCTCTAACCTAAAGTGGAGGAACTATTCATGGTTCAAGGCACAGCAAGGAGACCCGTGAATTAAGCAAAGGATAGAATAGTAGGAAATAACATCCGAGAGATAATATGGGAGTAGAGTCAGACTGTATAGAGCCTCGTAGACCATTGTAAATACTTTGAGTTTTATGCTGCATAAAATGAATCATTGAAAGACACTGCACAGAGAAGTGACATATATGACTTACAATTTTAAAGCGATTGCTCCAGTTGCTGGGCTAAGAGTAGACTGTGAGTTGGGGGAGGAGTGCTAACAGTGGAAACAAGGAGACCAGCAGGAGGTCATTGAGTCTTCTAGGTAAGAGACAGTGGTGGCTTGACCAGGTTGGTAATACTGGAGATAGGGAGAAATGGTGGGATTCTTGCAGAGCTAATGGTAGAGCTAACATGATTTTCCAAAGGAGTAGACTTGAGGTATGACATAAAGAGAGGAGTCAAGCATGACTCCAAGGTTTTTGGCATGAGCAACTGGAAGGATGAAGTTGCCATTAATTGAGATAGGAAAAGCTGTGATTGCATCAGGTTTGGGGTGGAAGGAAGATTAGTAGTTTAGTTTTGTACATGATATGTTTGAGATGTCTATTAGACATGCAAATGGAGAGGTTGAGTAAGCAATTGGATAATCTTGCCAAAAAAATAGAACTAGAGTCTGATAAAGTCTTCAGGTTTTACTACAGGTTCACAGGAAACACAGGGGCGAGAAGAACATGCTAATCACATGCGTGCCCACGTGCGCACACACTCACACACAGGGATTCAATCATATTTGGATTTCAGAGAGAGGTGTAGGCTAGCGATTTAATTCATGAGTTAAAAATAAAGGGTTGGAGTTGACTTGATGGGAAATGGTTTACTGGTTAAACATGTAGGTGGCATGTGAAGCTCTGAGACTGGCTGAGATCAATAATGGAGTGAGCATAGTTAGAGAAGAGAAGGAATGAAGACTTAGCCACCCCAATATTAAGAGGTGTGGCGAAGAAGACTGAAGAGTAGCAACCAATGAAATAGGAAAAAAAACAAGAGAGTATGGCTTCCTGGAAGACAAGTGAAAAGAGTTTATCAAGAAGGAAAGAGTGATGATCTACGTCAATTGATGCCAGTTGCCAAATAAAATGGAGATCAAGAGGTGACCAGGGAATTTAGCAATATGGAGGTCATTGGTGACTTCGATAAATGCTGTTTTAGTGGAGTCATAGTGGGGGCAGGAGAAGCCTAATTGGAGCAGGTTTAAGAGAAAACAAAAGGAAACAGCCAAGCACCTTTTTCCTACATTTCCTGAATGAATTATATACCTTAGGGTAGTCAAATAATTGAAGAGGTGAAGTCTTTTTTTTTAATAGAAATATTTGAGGTAATAAAAAAAGAAAGGAAGCATGAGAATATTATCATGTTGCAAAACCTGAATGAAATAGTGGATCAATGGCAACGATTATCAATGACAACTAAAATCACAAGAAGAGACAATTAGATAGTGTGATAGCTCCTTGTGGAAGAACACACCTACACCTATGTAGTAGTCACACAAAACAAGACAAAAACCTGAATCTACTAAGCCTCTAGATCTACTTTCTGGATTACAGGAAATACAGGGGGCAGGGGAACATGTTACGATCCCAGGCTAGAGAATACAGGACAGATGGTTTCCTTAACAAAAATGAATTGCGAGGGGAAAAAAGAGGGAAAGTGAACCAATAGATAAAGATTTAAGAAGCATATCAACTAAATGCAACACAGACATTGTTTAGATCTTGATTCAAATATACATTAATTTAAAAAAATATTACAATAAGCAAGTGGAGGATAGGAGAAGGAGGGCCTATATAAACAATGTGAGTAACCCAAACTCGGTGTGTCAACGCCATTCATGTAGCCCAATCTCCCACCATTTTAGGAAGGAAATATAGAACCAGGACAGTCCAGGTAGCTGGGGATAACCTCATAGGTGGAGTTCTGGAGCTCTTCATGGTCAACCCTATGATGACTTGTTGAAGCACCCTGAAGGGGAGCACCTTAAAGGTGAGGGTCCTGAAAGGGAGAAACAGGCAGAACCCAAGTAGGTCTGGATCTGAGCTCAAGTAGTCCACTAGACCTGTATTACCCGCTGACTGAACCCAGGCACCAGAAAGGGACTTAAAATTTTTCAAGGAAGGCACTACAAAGCACAGTGTTCTAAGGTACAGTGCCAGGGCCAAGGGCCTTGTTTGCCCAAGTCTAAGTCCCTGGGCGGTGCTCAACTTTTGATCTAAAGATTGGTGGCTCAAACCCACCTGGGGGCGCCGCAGAAGAAAAGTCTGTCAGTTTGCTTCCATAAAGATCACAGCCAAGAAAACTATACAGCAGTTCTACTCTGTAACACATGGGGTCACCATGAGTCAGAATAGACTTGATGGCAATGGGTTTTTGTTTTTTTAAGGCAGGTACTGGTTGGAAGAATCATCTCTGTATTTATTAAATTGCCATGAACTAAGGCAGGATTAATGTTTAAAGTATAATCTTGAGTATCCTGTGAAGTTTAAAATCAGAAAAAATGTATGTCAGGGTTGTATCCTTTCACCATACTTATTCAATCTGTATGCTGAACAAATAATTTTGAGAAGCTGGATTATATGAAGAAGAATGTGGCATAGGATTGGAGGAAGACTAATTAACAACCTACGATATGCAGATGACACAACCTTACTTGCAGAGAGTGAAGATGACTTGAAGCACTTACTGATGAGCATCAAACACTACAGCCTTCAGCATGGATTACACTTTAACATAAAGAAAACAAAAATCCTCACAACTGGGCCAATAAGCAACACCATGATAAATGGAAAAATTATTGAGATTGTCAAGAATTTCATTTTACTTAGATCCACAATCAATGCCCATGGAAGCAGCAGTCAAGAAATCAAATGACATATTGCATTGGGCAAATCTGCTTACGAAAGACATCTTTAAAGTGTTAAAAAGCAAAGATGTAACCTTGAGGACTAAGGTGCATCTGACCCAAGCCATGGTATTTTCAATCACCTCGTATGCATGCAAGCGCTGGGCAATGAATAAGGAAGACATTATTCAAGAAGAAGCATTGATCCATTTGAATTACGGTTTTGTGAAAGAATTCTGAATATACCATGGACTGCCAGAAGAATAACAAATCTGTCTTGGAAGAAGTACAGCCAGAATGCTCCTTGGAAGTGAGGATGGCAAGACTTTGTCTCACATACTTTGGACATGTTATCATGAGGGACTAGTCCCTGGAGAACATCATGCTTGACAGAGGGTCAGCAAAAAAGAGGAAGACCCTCAACGAGATGGATTGATACAGTGGCTGCAACAATGGGCTCAAACATAAAAACAATTTTGAGGATGGTGCAGGACTTGGAACCAACTCGAGGGGACCCAACGACAATAACAACAACTTGAGTAAGAAGCTTAAAGTGTTAGAAAAGGGGCAGAGTAACCTGGAGGCCTGAGTATGACAGACAGATTTAAGAGCAGTGGGAAAAATAACCTGATGAAGTGAGAGTCAAACCTGTAGGATTTTTAGGGAAAAAATGGAACAATGTTCTGGAAGCCGCAATGAAGAACAAAGAGGACACCACTTTCCTACCTTGAGACACAATGATACAAGAGCTGGAGGAGGAAAAAAACAAAAAAAAACCAATCATCCTTAGAGGACCATAAAGCATCAAACTTTTGGGGGAAGAATACGGCTTCCATTAGAACAAGGAGGTGAAGGGAACATTCAAAGAAGAGGTTAAAGATATAGGGCTTTTTGTTGATGATAATCTGTGAATTCTAGAAGGCATAGTTGAAGGGTTTAAGAGTTTGATGTGGAGAAAGAGACAGAATAGAGGATGTGCTGAGTCTTATGAGGGTCAGAATGTAGGAGATGGAGGAGGCACTTCAGATTCTGGATCTTACACGTAAATAGGTGTAAGATCTCAATGAGGTTAACACTGGTAGACTCAAGACATACACTGTTGGGGAAGTTGTGAGTGTTGGGCAGTAACAAGGGAGGTGTATGTGCCTCGCTATTGACCCCAAAGATGGAGGTGAGGAGTACTGGAGAGGTGTGAATTTGTTCCAAGAGTATGGGGCTCTCTCTTGACCCCTGCATTGGAAACCTGGTGTTAGGCCGAGCTTGCAGAACATGGCATAGGACTAGTGCTCCATGGCCTTTGTAAAACCTTGCTCTGGCTACTGAAGGGGAAGGGAAATGAACATTTATTCTATGTCCATTATGTGCTAATGCTTCTCACGCACATTATCAAATTCAATCCCACAGCGTTTGTACTTAATATGAATTATTTTTTACCTAAAACACTGCAGGAGCAAAAACAGATCTTTGATGCTCCTTAGGTGTGTGTGATGGCTTGCTGTCTAGCATCAAGAGCAGATGCTCTGCACTGAGAAATAACATTTCTGATTTGTAGAAGGGTAGCAACTTTAAGGAGTCTCTGGGTGGTGTAAACAGTTAAGATGCTCGGCTCCTAGTAGAAAGGTTGAGGGCTCGAGTATACCCAGTGGTACCTAGGAAGAAAGTCTAGTGATCTAGACTATTGGTTAGCAACTTTAGAGCGCTGGAATTTTGTAGGAATAGAGCAGAGGTACCTCTCCACCCTCTGTCAGCTCCTAAAGACAAGCATCTTTAGAAGAGAGGAAACTTTTTCTTATAATGTAGGTGTGAATAAAATTAACCTGGGTGCTAAACTGAAGAGGCCTGGGGCCAAGGGATGCGGCAGCCAGGACCCTAGTATCAGAGCATCACTTTGACGGACAAGCCAAGGAACCCATGCACACTGGCATCTTGAGAAAGTGTTTGCTGTGCTCCAAAGACACATCAAAATACCCTTCTCCAAAACAACCTAATCTTAAATTGGACATTTCCTGCAAATACACCATCAGGGACTTTCCTGTAGGAGCTATTATCTTCAAATACATCAGGAAGTGAAAATCCAGTAGCTGGAAGCATACATACTCTTCCTTAAACATCTTCCATAGATAGCACATTGGGTGATTTAAGGGATCGTATTATGATTTTTTATTATGATTTTTTTGACTTCTTTTTTTTTTTTTTATCACTTAGAGAAACCATTATTCTGTGACATTTGTCGGGAGGTACTCAAAGGAGTATCCAATGAACTTAATGAATTACCAGCACATTTCACAGTTGACAGCTCAGAATTTTACAGATAAAATGTAGGAGATCCAGACAAAATTTACAATTTTTAAATTTTATTTCCAGTTCTGCATTCATAGTCACTCCCATGGGTATATCTTCCTTTTTATGGTAACAACACAATGTATACAAATTAAAAAAATTAGGTTAAATAGTTTGCGCTGAAGGATCCACGAAATGCAAATGAGCACCTTCATTAATTTTATGCTGCCCGACCATCTCCCATCACCACATATGGTTGCAAATTGCAAAGTCTAACCAAAACAAGAGCCAGGCAAGCTCTCAAAGACAAATGTAGCAAGTGTAGACGCCACAGGACAACAGAATCATAATGTATAGTTCCAGAGTGCCCGAACGGGAGAGGAGGAAAAGTCAGAGGCCACCACTTGTCTCCATTTTCCTCTCTGCACAGAACCTTGCATAGTGCCACAAACCTAGCCGGAAAGCTCTCAGCTAACTACCTCGTCCCCTCCTGCTTCTTGGGCTGTAGGTTCCAAATCGGAGTTGCCTAATATTCCCCCTTCCCGGTCCCTATGTTCACTTAACGTTTATGCTTATACCCACACTCGTTCATTCATCCAAGCAGACATTCGTTCATTCATCCAAGCAGACACACCTGGGGAAAACACATTCGCAGATAGACGGTGTGGGTGTTTCACCCACTGCAGCCCGCGCGGTCGCTGCGCTTTGTCTCTCTTCGGATCACCCACCACTGGAGCTGTAATTGTCCGGAAGGCACCTCTGGATCCGGCCGCCTCCCACCCCGCATGAGTTTCGTTCCGTGTGTGCGCAAAGCTGGTGGAGGCAGGGACGTGGTGAAGCCTTGATTCCCGCCGCGTCTAGTGGAGGGAACCTGCGGCGGGAGGAGGGCGACGCCCTTCTGTGCAGCTGCTGGGCGGGTGCGCCAGTCTAGGGTGTGGCCTCTCAGGGACGGGTTTCTCCTGGGTCACCAAGCTCCGCAGCTTTGGAAAGGGGAAGTTAGAGCTGGGATCTTCTGCGCGCTGAGGCGCGAAATGTGCTTGAGAACACAGAATCTCGTGGCTTTCTTTATTTGTTTTTAATATTCGGTATTTTCCCCCAAAAGACGTCACTTCCAATGTCTGCCTGTGAGCCAGGCTGTCTGACTCCAGATAGCCGGCAAAGTTTTCCTTTGTTTGCTCTCATTGCGCCCCAAGCTTCTCTCGAATTTGTATGCCAGTGTAGAAGGAAAAACACTCAGTTTAGCACTGCCTGGTGGGTTCCCTGGAAGCCGGTCAAAGTTAAAAAGTCAGTCCCAGAACACTAGGGTTCCCGTGCACCTCTCGGGCCTGGGAGCAGCCGCCGCCACGGTGCATAACGCACAATCACGCTCTATGACTAACCACCGATGCTCCGTCACCATTCCCCCTGGTACAAACTCGGAGCCCCGACTTCTCCAAAAGTACCTGACACTTGGGAGCCGCCCTCGCCCACTCCCCCCCCCCGCCCCTCCACGTCCCGGGCCTCAGCAGCGCATCAGCACCTCTCCTTCCCAGCCCCGGGCCGCCCGCCCCGCGCCGAGTCGTGCGCGGCGCCCTCCTCCCCCGCGCGCTGTGACTCCCTCCCTGCGCACCGCTAGTACTCTGGCTACGCCGCCGCCCCGCACTGCAGCACCGGGGGGAGGAGGCAGGAGGAGGACGGGAGGGGAGGAGGACCGCAGCGTGCAAGCCCCGAACCACTTTCCCGCCCCTCCTCGGAGCCGCTGACACGCTCGGAGGAGTCATCACTCGGCACGCTGCAGGAGAGAGTGGCAGACGGAGGCGGCCCCGGGGAGCGAGCCCGCGCGGCGGCGGCTGCATCGCTGACACCACCCAGAGCAGAGGTTCACTGAAGGCTGAAGCGGTGAGTGAGGAGTCCCGGGCAGCCGTGGCGGGACTTCCCGCTGCTGCCCGATTTCCCTTCCGGACCCGGAGGCAGGGCTCTGCAGCCTGGGGAACTTTTTGCAGCCTTGGCAGAAGCGCAACTTTGCCCTGCCTGCGCCCGGGGAAACGGCTGCAGGTGCTTTGAGCTGCCTGGGCGGGAGCCTTTGCTGAGGCGGACTCGAGGCAGTCCGGGTAGAGCCGAGGAAGTGACCCCCGTTTCGCCGAGTAGATCAGGGGATGCGGATGCACTTTATCCCTGTCTCGTGGGGGAGGAGGGTGGGCAGTAACTGGGATGCCGAGACCTCCACGATTCTTTGCTTTGGCGGTTCGACGGGCAGAAGGAAACTGATTCAAAACAGCAGCCCTGAGCCCCAAGGTCCCGACCTATGCTCCCACCCCAGCCTTGGGCTCAACTTTTCGGCGGGGATCCCTCTGCAGACGTGCGGGTGACGGGAGAGCTGAGGCAGCCGCAGTAGGCGCTGCGGGAACCGAAAAGAAACCGTGAATTTAAAAACTATTCCTTATAAATTCCATAAGCCTCTGCCTAGTGTTTGTGCCAGAGCAAGAGAGGGATGGAGAGTAGGGAAACCTGCGGGGCTGTGGTTCTTCGTAAATGCCCACACTTCACTATACATCGCCGTCATTCAGCAAAAATCTACTGAGCGACCACGGTGCGCCTGGCGCTTTGATACAGATTAGTTGGTGTGCAGCTGAGCGGCAGAGAGGGACTATCACAAGTAAACAACTGAGGTGATTTCAGATGACGATTAGGGCTATGGAGGCGATCACCTAACCCATCAGGCGCTTTATTTGGCGGGCTGTTCCCCTCCGCCTGGGTTCTAGAACAGGGAAAAGGGTTGTCTCCAGCGTGTCGTGGGGACCTCTCCCAGCTGGCCCACGAGGACTGTGCGTTATGAGGACAAACCTGGCGCGAGGCAGCAGGCACTCCGCCGCACAGGCACAGCCCAGAGCATTTCTGCGGTAGTGCGGAGACCTTAGGCAGCGGGCGCGTGGGGGCGGAGGGGGGGCTGAGTCATGGGGGCTGGAGGTGCCGCCTGGACGGCCCGACCGGGGGCGCTCGCGTCACCCGCTACGTGTGCAAGTGATGATGCAAATGCGGACCTGCGAGAGGCGGGCAAGGGGGGGCGCGGAGGCGACGGAGTCTTGATCTGGGAGCGCGGGTGTGTGCGTCAAAGGATCTCTGGTGATGGATGCCTGGCTGCGCACCCGACCGGGCCAGCGGTAGCCCCGCGGGAGCTCGGGGGGCGGGCGACTGCGCGGGTCTGCGAGAAAACCCTAGCACGGCCGGAGCTGCGGACAGGTGAACCGGCGGCTCCGCAGTGCGCCGCAGTGCCGGGAAGGTGCGGCAGCGACCCTGCGTTCCCCGGGGGACCGAAGAGACCCGGCGTCTTTTAAGGAGCCACAACAGGGATGCCCTGGTGGTCTTCTCTGCCCGGGTCATGCTCCCTTCATACTTAAATGACAGCGAGAGAAAGTTGTTTTAGTTTAATTCTTACCCATAATCTTGGAGGAAAACTTGGCATGCCTTAATTTCTTAGGTGTTAACTCATTTTCTTTCTATGGCAAGTTATAAAGGGCCTCGTGCTCGTGGCAAGTTTTCTTTTGGAAGCTTCGGTGTTGAAGTGTGTCGGGTTCCGTGGTGATTACCCATCCCTTCTTCATTCTTAAGGATTTTTGGCAGGAGGGCTAGCCTCTAAGTGGGTCTTGAGAATAGTTTACCAAGTAATGTGCTGCATTCCCTCTTCTTGTAACATAAAAACACGTGTAAAAAACAGGGCTGTTAATGTATTCTTTGGTGGAAAATAAACACATCCCACGTCCCAGTCTATTTATTAAAAAAAAAAAAAAAGGCCCGCTTTCTGAAAACCTAATAACAAAGGTCATGTTTGTATTGGCTTTGTCGAAGGAACCCAAGTATGTAGTATCTGTGGTAAAAAAAAAAAAAAAAAGAAGAAGAAGAAAGAAAGAAATGGGGGAGGGGGCGGGGAGGAAGGAAGGAAAGTAGTCATCAAAAAGCCCAGGCACAAAGATCCTGGTTCCCGTTTTCCCAAATATTATGTCACCTTGGGCAAATTACATACCCTCTCGGGTTCTTCTCCCACATTTGAGAAATGTGAAAGTGCCTCTGACTAGCTCTTATTTACCTTACAGTTATTTTGAGGACAAAAGAGATAATCTCAGAGAGCTTTGGAAATACAAATTCTCTATGAATGAATAATGTTATGAAACAAAGTCCCTGTAAGATAAAAGAAAACAATTTTATCTCTTAAAAAATTCTGGAGACTTTTCCCAGCACTGTTCCTTTAATGTAATTTGGCCTTCAAGGCCAGCAAATGCAGACAATAGACTTTTCCAAACAGTCTAATATAAAATCAAATCCCATTAGCTGCTGTCTGGGGAAGTTTAAAAAAAAAAAAAAAAGCTCTGGATCCCATCTGAGTGTTTTTGGTGATGTAGTAAGGAAGCAATCAAATTTATTTTTCATGATCCACTGACAGTGAAAGTAGCAGCCAACAAGCCTAAGAGGTTTTTGGTAAAAATCCTCCTTGTCATTAACCCAATTGTATTTCTTCAGCGTGGGAGTTGCTTCTGAGAACAGGATGCAGTTCCCATCCTCAAGGATTAAGGCAAGGGCATTATAATATGCAAAATAACACATGACTACAAGTACAAGAAAATCCATTTCCTATAATTAGGGATATTTAGCTTTTTTTCTTAAGTAAACTTGTCTTTGAAATATTTCATGAGTAAAAGCATCTGATTTGTCAAAGTGCCTTCTTAACCAGCTCACTATATTGTTATTCTTGTTACTCATACGAAATATGTAATGCTAGATTACATAAGAAAAACATGATAGTATATTTCTTTGGGTAGTGAATGTAAAAAATGTCCTTTGTATTCTGTGAAGCTGCCATCTGAGAAAAACCTATAGTTCACCAGCGTTCTTCTGGAACAGACTGCTGAAAGGGCGGACACTTGGTTCCATGTTGCCCAGGATTCTGTCTGACCCATGATTCACAGCATGCATATCAATGCCCATTTAAACACAAACTCATTATTTAGATGGAGTCTGTTTGTAAACCTAGGGGACCCAGCTGTTTGCAGCTTTGCCACAAAATTGCTGAATTGCTTTTGTTTTTGTTTTTTGCTTTGCTTTTTTCATCGGAGCCGCTACTGAGCAATCAGTGTAAAATGTTGCAGCGCATTGAATTTGGAGTTCCTTGCTTTATTTTAGACAGGAACCATGGTGGTGCAGTGGTTAAAGCTCTCGGCTGCTAACTAGGAGGCTGGAGTTTGAACCCACCAGCTGCTCCACAGGAGAAAGATGTGGCACTCTGCTTCCATAAAGATTTCAGCCTGGGAAACCCTATTAGGCCTTTCTACTCTGTCCTATAAGGTCACTATGGAGTCAAAAACGACTCCTTTGTCTTTGGCAATGAGTTAGGTTTTTTGGGTTCTTTGTTTTTTACAGTTAAGAATAACAATGAGGACGAAGTTATTATTTTAATTCCTCCTGAAAATAATGGCTTAATGGAATATAAAGACACCATTTAGCTTTATTGCAAACACCCCTTATAGTTAGGGATGGTTTTGGGACTGGTTGCACATCATAATGGCTCCCCTGCTGGGAAAAATTGAATAAAATTCATTAAATGGAGAGGGGCAGATTGGATGTTTTGGTTCTTTCTGGTTCTAATATTCTCTCCCTCCATGAAATACAGAAATATAATGACGGGATATGTTTTAAATTTGCGTTTCCTTGTAGGTACGATATAGTAAGTGTTCTTGATGAACTCACGTTAAGATTTTACATGGCGCTATGGGCTCAGTTTTCGTAAATAAGTCTCTTGATTTTGTATTATGCTATTACATGTCTAAACTGAAACATTTTAAAGAGAGCAAATTTGAAAAATAATGATCTCAGTTTAATACAAAGCAGATATTCAGATTAATTTTGGATGACATCTTATTTTGTTGACTACCTAATATACATTATGCTTGCTGTATCTTTTGCTTTACATATTACAGTATTTAATATAAAGGATTAAGAGTGGACCCTAACAACTTTATTGATGGGCTTCAGTCTTCTCATAGCACTTGTGGCCTCTTATTAATACAAGCATCCAGTGAGATTTATGAAAAATTAGACCAAGTGTAACCGGACTTGGCAGAAAGCGAAATAGCTTTTTTGAGTTGACCAAGTAAAGAAGAGCACCGGGGCTCCTGTCGCCAAGATAGCTCCTCGAACAATAGCTCAAGGGGTTTATATGGGTAAAGTAAATTGAGTCTGGGGTCTTCAGGAATGCCTCAAGGTGGAGCCAGCTTGCTGATTGATTTGACCCGAAAAGGCGTTCCAGGGGCGGTCCCATCTTTTGGGCCTGCTCCGTCCTAAAAACGAGGGGCACAAAGATGGCAGTTTGCTCACATCCGGGTCTTAGATGGGGGTGTGTTTTTCAGCTTCTGAAGTGAATGGGTCATCCAAAGGACACAATCAGAGGTACTGCGCATGTCGGCTGGGCCAGAATTGGTACAAGGCCAGTTTCCAGTGGTCTTGAGGCTCCAGTCTGTTGTTTTTCTCAACTGAGCAACAAGCAGAAGTATACCTAAATAAGGCGATAACTTAAAGACCGTGAATTAGTTCCTATATTACCTAATAAGGAGATAGCTTAAGCTGCAGGGAGTTAGTTTGCATATCACAGAAGATGGCGGGCACCACCCCTTGCCTATTCAAGATGGTGGGCGGGCAGCCAGCCTCATAAGTGCTTTTTCTGGTTATTTGCCACTATTTTAAAATCCTATGAACTAGACTCGAGACTAGCCAAATAGACCAGTGGTTCCCAAAGAGTCATGAGCATCAGGCTTTCTTGGGCAGTGTGTTCAGATGCAGATTTCTGAGCCTCATCTTAGACTTCTGAACTTCCTGCTTCCCTGGTAGAGCCCAGATTTTGGTTGTTTCTTTCTTTTTAAAAATATTCTTTTACTAATCCCTGTCACTCAAGTATGAATTCCAAGAGGCCAAGAATAGGAACAGGAGTAGATTTTTACTGTTGTAGTTTTGTCTCACTGTGTGTTCTTAGTGTCTAGAATAGTTTCTGGGACTTAGTAAAAACCAAAACCCATTGCCATGGAATGGATTCCAACTTAGAGTGACCCTATAGGGCAGAACAGAACTGCCCCATAGGATTTCCAAGGAGTAGATGGTGGATTCAAACTGCTGGTCTTTTGGTTAGCTATTAACCACTGCACTGCCAGGGCTCCCTGGGACATAGTAGAGGCTCAATATTGTCAAATGAATTAATGGCCTGTTATAGAAAAGTGGAATAAACATGGACACGTTTTTTTAACCTCTTTGAGCCGTGTTTTGTTCGGCTGTGAAAAAGTGATTTTTGTATCTACTTTTTAGAATCGTGTGTGAAGATTAAATAGAGAAAATACACATACAGCTCCTAGCATGTTGCTTTGTAGGTACTATGCTTTAAAAAGTATTCTTTTGTCTCCATGTTTGTCTTGTAAAATGAGAGGTCTCCTTTTTTCTTTTTTTAATTGTGGTAAGTATATAGATAAAAAACCAAACACTTGCTGTCGAATCAAGTAAATATATATGTACGTATGTACTATATACATAAAACAAAACATTTGCCAATTCAACAAATCAGTGACATCGATTACGTTCATCATGTTGTACAACCATTACCACTGTTCTTTTCCAAATCATTCCACTGCCATTAACAGAAACTCAGTGCTCCCCAAGTAATGACTTCCCGTTTCTCCTTCCTTTCCAACCTTGGTAACCACTAATAAGCTTTGATCTCTATGAGGAGTCACATTTAAAATGTGAAATCCTACTTCCTTTTTATTATGATGCAATCCTGGAAGCAAATAAATGTTTTCTGAGTATTTACTAAATACAAGGCACTCTGGTGGATTTAGCTGTGCAAATAAAAAGGCCCTGTCTCAAGGAGTGCCCATCTGTGGATAGTAACAGGTAGGGCCAGCTTCATGTGCACCATAACGTTCAGAAGGGCTGGTGCTTGATTTAGTGCTCTGCTGTGGCCTCTTGAAATGTTTTGCACAGGGGACTCAGCATTTTCATTTTGCTCTGGGCCTGGCAAATTATGTAGCTGGTACTGATACCCTGTCCATGTTTGTATACAGCCCGTGCATGTGGAGCCTTATATTTAGTTTTTTTTTAATGGCCCAGGGACTCTCATTACTGAGAAACGTTGTGATTTTTCCTTAGTTGCATGGCTTATAACTGACTAAAGTGAGCTCTCAGACACTAGTCAAGTGTTCTGTCTAAGATACCATGCTTATCTTCAGCTGATCACAACCACTCAGTGGGTCTAGACCTTTGGATGAGCATCAGGAGCTTTTAAAGACTTATCCTTAGGTCTCCTATTTTTGGGTCAAGGTCCACTTTTTTTTTCAGTGGACCTTCCCTCCCATCACTGCCCCTGTGATTCCTGAATAATTGGAGCTTGCACTTCTGAGTCTGTCTTTGTAGGAACACCAGGCACACCAATAAGTTTTTAGATGCTGTCTTCTTTGGTAAGGAGCCCTGGTGGCACAGTGTTTAAACACTCAACTGCTAACTGAAAGGTTGGCTGTTCAAACCCACCAGCTGCTCCGTTGGAGAAAGACCTAGTGATCTGTCCCCATAAAGATTATAGCCTAGGAAACCCTATGCACAGTTATACTCTGTCCTATAGGGCCACTATGTGTCGGAATAGACTTGACAGCAATGAACTTTTTGTTTGTTTTTTATCTCCTCCAGTATACAGAGTTAAAAATCTGCAAATTCACACAAGACAAGTGTTGGGAGGTTGAAATTTTTTCTATGAGAACTATCTGAGATGCTTTGTTCTTTAAATTACCCAGCTGAGTCACACAGTTTAGGAGCCTCTGTGTCAGGGAACAGGCATGCATTTTGGCAGTGGGTAGAGAAGGTGACCCACTTAGTCATTTCAAGCACTGACCAACCTATTTTAAAATATACTCATTTTGATAGCAGTTTTTAGTCATTCTAAGCACACCATTTTTTCTTTGTTTCAGGTTTGTGCTTATGTGTTTTTATATTTGAGAAGTGACATCCTAATAATTCCATGATGTTATTTTCATGATTGCTTCACACCATTATATTTTCAACATATGACAGCATGCTTCAATTAATGCACACTAAACACGTTACCAACTGCATTGGACACAAAAGTAATTTCAGTATTAAGATTATTAGCTTTTGAAGCATTCAGTAAAGCTACTGACTGGGTTTCCTGTTGGCCACATCAGTGTGAAGGCAGAAATATAGACCCACAGAAACATCTAGTCATTTATCTGGTTCTGTGAGTTTGTTGTATTATAGTGGCTTGTGGATTCTGTGATGCTGGAAGATATGCCGTTGATATTTCAAATGCCAACAGGATCACTCATGGTGGACAGGTTTTAGCCATCACTGCGGTGTTGCTGCACTTGCCTCCCACTGTCGAGAATGTCTTGGCTGCAGTATTGTGGACTCTGTTGATGCTACCCTCCGCTCTTAATGTTCCTTGAGAGTTTGGAGAATGTTCGAGTACATGGGGGCTGGTGAGAGGACACTTTGAATGACACACCGCCCTGTATTCACAATCATATGGTCCTAGGCCTGTTGTCCTAGGACCATAAATGGTGAGTCTCAAACTGCCCTTCACTCGGGATGAGCTTTTTCCTAGGAGATTTCCTAGTCCCTCCCTGCTAGCCATACTAAGATAAACCATCAGCCTATTGTACAGGATGTTCATTGCATCATTAATTACAGTAGTGAAAAATTGGAAACAACTTGAATGTCCGTCAGTCAGAGGGTGATCAGATCAATTATGGTTCAGCCAAACACTAAAATACTACACAGTCATTAAAAAGGGTATAGCTGTATGTACTAACTGGGTCAGTGGTGGTTCGGTGGTAGAATTCTCACCTTCCATGCAGGAGACTTGGGTTTGATTTCTAGCCAGTGCACTTCATGTGCAGCCAACACTGGTCTGTAAATGGAGGCTTGTGTGTTGCTCTGATGCTGAACAAGTTTCAGTGGAGCTTTCAGACAAAGGACATGGAAGAAAGGCCTGGTGACCTACTTCCAAAAATCAGCCAATGAAAATTCTGTGGATCACAGTGTTGGATTCCATTGTGCATGGGGTTGCCATGAGTTGGGAGCCAACTTGACGTCAGCTAACAATAACATATGTAGTAACATGGAAAGATTTTGAAGATATGTTATTAATATAAAAAGCAGCAATTAATTGACCAAAATACGTGGTATATTTCTGTTAAAAAAATCTGAGGTACATTAAAATGTCTGGGAGGATAAAGACCAAACTGATATCTTTTGGGGGGAATATGGAGAATTTTTTATGGAGAGGACTTTAAACTTTTTACTTTATATATTTCTGTATAGTTTGAGTTTTCAACGGTAAGCACATGTTTTGTAAAGAAGGCACAAATAATGGTGGTGAAAGTTAATTTCAAGATGCCCCTATGATGCTATTTCTCAAATATCTCTAAATAGTAATGTTTTAGTGGCCAAAAAGCAGTGCTGGTTTTTGTCATCGATTCTTTTCTTATAGTTAAGCGTTTGATTGCTAACCAAGAGGTCAGCAGTTCAAATCCACCAGCTGCTTCTTGGAAATCCAGTGGGGCAGTTCTACTCAGTCAAATAGTGCTGCCATGAGTCCGAATCTACTCAACAGCAATGGGATTGGGCTTTTTTTTTTCCCCCACATACGTAAGGTGATCTGAGTTTTGAGAACGTAAATTATTTTCGTACTCCATAAAACTATTTTCATTTTGAATGGAAAAAGAAACATACCTATAAACATTCAATAAAATGGCCCTTCAACAAGAACTGCTCATTGCTGTTTTAGGTTATTAAACCTGAGGACCTCCCCTCACCCTCCCTACCCTCTATCCTCAATAAATCTTACATGTCTAACGGCTGTCAAAAGCCTGTATTACTACTCAGAATATTTTGCTTCTAGAGACATTTTTCATTCTATTGTGACTGTGAATTTGATGGGATTGCAGATCGACAATTTTTTATCTTCTCTTCCCACGGGCCTGGAATGTTGTCCCTCCCCTCACACACGCCATTTATCCTCCCCCCGCACCCCAACCTATCCACATTTATTGATGGAAACACTCCTGCTTGCCCTTTGAGCCTAGCTTTAAAGTCCCTTTTCACGAACCGTCATGGTGGAATTCGAGCCCCCTTTCTCTGACTCCCTGAGCCCCTTGTAGCCACTGCTGTTGGAGCGTCTCTCTCACCATCCCCGTGGCTGCATGACATGTGTGTTTCTGCTAGACTCTGAGTCACCTGAACCTCCAGGAAAGAGATAACCCCTGGTGCTGGATACATGGGGGCTGAAAATATTTTCAGTTGCTTTTAAACCTTTTTTAATGGAGTATAAGATGCAGAGAGAAAAGTGTATGTATTATAAATTAATATCACCAATTGAACATGTATCTTTAGCCAGCACACAGATTATGAAAGAATATTTCCAGCACCCTAGCAGTCCCTCGCCGCCCGTTCCACTCACTAACCGCCTTTTGCTAGCCTGATTTCCGTCCTCGGGGGGTGCTGAACAAGTCCTTCCTTTCCTGCTCTGATGCCCATTTTTCCATGCCCATGGTCTGGGAACATGCTCGGCAGAGCCTTTTACCACCAGTGCACATGAGAATGCCATGACTGTGCCCAGGATGCTGTCTCTAGATGCCCAGAACTTCCAGTCTGCAGGGTGCCGTGCAGAGGCAGAGAAGTGTCCCGAACTTGTCCCACACGTGGTTGTCTGAGCTGTAAAGCAGCTCTGCGTGTGACCTGAATCTAAGTCCCTCATGAGCAATTCTGTCATTTGACCTTCACCTCTTTTTTTTTTTTTTCTTTTCCAGAATCTCACAAAGTCGCTCTTAATAAACAGTTCTGTAGATTCAGGGCTTTATACTTCTAACCATTTGAGCCTGAACCCATCCGAGGGGATCAGAAAGCAAGGAACTGGCTTCTGACACTTCCAAATTCCTCTTCTATCAGCTGGCTTCTGGGCCCAGCGGTCTAGTTGGTTAGTATGAGGTCCATTCATCCCTCTTTATACTCTAGATATTCTTAAATCTTTATCATTAGACCAAGAAAACTCATTGGAGAGCCCTGGACTTCCCTCAGATCATTTTTTCCTTTGTGGACTTTCTTCTGAGAAACCCTGGTGGCGCAGTGGTTATAGCACTTGGCTGCTAACTAAAAGGTGGCAGTTCAAACCCACCAGCAGCTCTGCAGGAGAAAGATATGACAGTCGCTTCAGTAAAGATTATAGCCTTGGAAACCCTGTGGGGCGGTTCTACCCTGACCTGTAATGTCGCTATAGGTCCCAATCAACTCATCTGCAATACGTTTGGTTTTTCGAGTTTGTTCTTGCTTCTAATGAATTGCCCTTTGGCATAGCTCCTGTAAGAAACAATCATAGGAACTTTATTTATTCTAAGGATGCAACTGGTTATAGCAACCATTTTCCTATGGATTAAGACCTATACAGGAAATGTCTTTGAAATTTCAGTATTATGAAAAACTGTGATTCTCCTGAGCACTGATTTGTTTTATTAATTGGATTTATGGAGGTATAATTTATATACGTAAGATGCATAGATTATAAGTGCGTAGTTGGTTAAGTTTTGATAAATGTATACAACCATGTAACCAACAGAATATGTCCATTCCTTAGAAAGTTCTCTGGTTCTCTTTCTAGGCAATTCATTCTCCCTGAGAGATACTGTTCTGATTTCTGTCACCAACGATGAGTTTTACCTATACATGAAGTTCATATAAAGGGAATCATACAGTATATATTCTTGTGTCTGTTCTTTCATTCAACATAATATCTTTGAAAAGATTTATGACATTGTTGTATCAGTAGTCCATTCTTTTTTATTGCTAAATTATATGAATATATGAATTTATTATATGACTATATGACAATTCATTTATCTGTTCATCTACTGATAGGCATTTGAGTTGTTCCTAGTTTAGGACTATTATGAATAAAGCATCTGTGAACATTCTTGTATGTATCTTTTTTTTTGATGGCTATATGTTTTGTAGGGTCGACAGCACTGGTTTTTTTTTTTTTTTTTTTTTTTAATATGTTTTGATTTCTCTTAGGTAGATACCCAGAAGTGGAATGGTAGACAATTCTTTGTAAAAAAACTGCCAAACTATTTCCTAAAGTAGTTGTATAATTTTACACTCCAACCAGGAATGTCTGAGAGTTCCAGTTGCTTCGTGTACTCTACATCATTCGATGTTGTTAATCAGTGATTTTAATGTTCATTTCCCTGATAACTAATGCTGTTGAGCACCTATTCATGTATCTTCAATCATATGTCTTCTCTTGTGAAGTTTTTGTGTTACCCATTTAAAAAATTTGGGTTGCTTTGTATATTCTGGATACAAGTTCTTTGTCAAATAAATGAATTTTAAATATTTTATCCTAGTGAGTGCCTTGCCTTTTCATCATCTTAATGGTGTCTTTTTATGTGCTTAAGTTCTTTCCTTTGATGAAGTCCCCTTTATCAGTTTTATTCTTTTATGCCTAGTGTTTTTGTGTGTGTCTATGTATTATTTAAGAAATGTCTGGCACACTCAAAATCAGTAAGATTTTCTTTTGTATTCTAAAAGTTTCATAGTTTTAGCTCTTCCATTTAGATTTATGATTCATTTCAAATTAATTTTTGTATATGGTATGAAGTTGGGTGGAAGTTCATTTTTTTCCATATGGTTACCTTCCTGTTTCAGTACAAATTGTTGAAAGACTTCCCTTCTTCCATTGACTTTTCTCGGCACCATTGTTGCAAATCAATTAATTCTACGTGTGTGGGTCTAATTCTGGACTCTCCATTCTGTTCCATTTGTCTATTTGTTTATCCCTACGCTAATTCTACACTGCCTTGATTACTACTGTAGCTTTCTATAATAAGTTTTCAAACCAGCTCTTCATTTATTTAGGTGTCTACTTCCTTGATGGTAGAGCATCTACATAAATTATTTAGAATTCTTCTGCACAGGGATTTGCCTATTCTTCTCCATTTATTTATTTAATAATTTGTTCATATCATTATGGGCTCATGGATATTTATTTTATATTTTGGATTATAATCCAATACTACTTTATATTGTTGCTCAAATTGTTCCAGCTTTGGCCATTGGGAGCCCTTTCAGTTGGTTTCTGTGTCTCTTTAATATGTCCCACCATTTTGTTTTGTTTTTTAGTACTTCCTTGCTTTCATACACTACAAGATGCTCATCTTCCCCATTCTAGAATCAGCCATATCTCCAAGGAGCCCTGGTTACTTTTATTGGAGAATGGGATTAGAAACCAAGATCCAGGCGCTAGGTATGCTGATTGCTACTGAGGCGTCATCACTTCTGGGCCCTCTTAGATGACTGAGCAAGGAAGTATATGTATGTATACCAATCTGTGTATATACACATATCCATAAATATTTCTATATGTAACACCTTTATATATTTAGATACATTTCTCCTCCAACAGTGAGAAACCTTGCACCCACTCTTTGTCATCCATTTACTTAATTGCTCAATTCCAGTGTAAATATATCATAATCATTAACCTGTATCCCTATGGGAAACAATTTTATTAACTAGAATGCAGTGCTTATGTATAGTTTCTTTTGCCTTTAGTCTTACATACTCTCTTCATTTCCAGAGTTACTTACGTCAGCACCTTTTCCTTCCACTCCCTTCAACAAAGTTCTTTCATAAGTTTTCAGTTGTTAGATTGTTTTGTCACATTCTACATTCCATTCTGTGATCCCCCATACTCCTAAATGATTTTTTTTAATTGATATACACTAAGTTTCACTCATTGTGCTGTAAAAATCTATAGGTTTTGACAAATGCATAATGTCATGTATCCACCATTACAGTATCATACAGAATAGTTTCATTGCCCTAAAAAATTACCTGTACTTCACCCACTTAAGCCTCCTTACAAATCCCTGGCAACCAGTAATCTTTTTACCATCATTATAGTTTCGCCTTTTTCAGAATGTCATATAATTGAAATTATACAGTGTATAACCTTTTGTCTTTTTTTCTCTCAGCATAATTTTCTTGAGATTCATCTGTGTTGTTGCATTATCAATAGTACATTTGTTATTTTTCCTGGATAATATTTCATTGTATGGTTGTACAGCAGTTTGTGTAAACATTCACATCTTGAAATACATCTCGGTTGCTTCCAGTTTTTTATAATTATGAATAAAGCTCCTGTAAGCATCCACATGCAGGTTTGTGTGTGACATAAGTTTTCAAATCAGTTGTGTAAATCATGCCAGGGGTGCAATTGCTGGATTGTATGTAAGGCTCTATTTAACTTTGTAAGAAATTGCCCAACTGACTTTCAAAGTTGCTGTTCCATTTTGCATTCCCACCAGCAATGAATGAGAGTTCCTGTTATTCTACATACTTGCCAGCAATTGATTCTCAGGTTTTTGGATTTTAGCCATTCTGATAGGTGTGTAGCGGTATCTTTGTTTTTTTTCATTTGTATGTTTCTAATAACTGATGATGTTGAGCATTTGTTAATATATGGATTTGTCATCTGTATTAGTTTCCTATGGCTGTTGTAACAAATTATTGCAAGCTTGGTGGTTACTCAGAAGCCCAGTCAAAATTTTCAATGGATTCTAACAACTTTAGAAAGTTGTAAGACATTATCTGAAGATCTTTTAAATGTGTTTATGAATAATTTAAGATGCATTCCTATTTCGTTAGAACATGGAAGACCAGTTGCATGTGGTTATATACAAGTTTTGTTTTTATTTTTAACTCATTATTTCTTTTCTTTTTTATTGAATGAGAGTCCTAAGACATTAGGACACTGGTAACTACGTAGAATGACTGATACATTTAATTAATTTAAAGAATATCTAAGTGATAAAAGCCAGGTTTATCAAAGACACCAGTTCCTTTGAAAGTAAAAAGTCAATGAAAATGAAGGACTTGTGGGCTTGCCTTGGGTCTGTTGTTATTCAATGCTATATATTTTTATAATAGAAAAGGATAAATGAACTATGATTTGAATTTTTGAGGATAGGGTCTAATTTTGTGAAAACCATGGGTTTCCCTCAATCTTTATTACATCTCTGCCCGCCCTTATATTAATCTGTCAGGCTGTAATATTAATCCGTCAGGCTGTAGCAGTCCTTAAATGTTCAGTCCCTCAAGGTGATTAGAGGGGAGTGAGCTCACAGAAATACCCATTGTTATGGTATATTGGAGTGCTTTTCTAATACCCAACAACTCATATGACTAGTGACTCAGCACTGCAAAACAGTGGCTAAATTCCATCTTTTGCCTGGATTCTACCCATTCCTTCTTTATCCTAACATCCATTCACTCTCTGTTCAACATCTTGAGTTTCTCATTGGCTTTTTCCATTCCTCCTTTAACCTACTTGTCCCCTCTGTGCTGGAAAAACAGAAAACACTCTCCTTTGATATATCGGACAGTTATACAGTTACTCCATGCTGTATAACCAACCATTCTAAAAGTTAGTGACTTCAAGCAACAATCATTTCTTCTTACACACACCTCTGTGGATTGGCTGGGGGCTGGCTGATCTAGGTTGAGCCTGGTTGGGTTTTCTCTAAGCTGCAGGTTTTGTTCCAGTTTTTTTTTTTTTTTTTGGAATAATAGGCCACCCAGAGCATATTTTTTGCATGGAGATGGCAGGACGAGAAAGCTGAGCAGAATCATGTGCTACTTCCTAAGCCTTGGCTTGGAACCCTCACTTTAGCCCAAATTCCATTGACCTGAGACCTATAGTGCATAACACAGTTCTACATAACAAAGCATTACCCTGCATGCTGCACAACTTCTCAGTAAAAAATCTCTTTCTTATAATTTGAGCGTAGAACTTTATTCCATTTTATATATAAACACAAGTATTTTTTTGCATATTTTGTTATCTAGTGAATTTTCCAGTGGTGAAACTATTTATAAATTAAGAGAGAACTGTATTTTGTTTTATTTAAAATCTTACCAGGAGTTGTTCCTCATATCTGAAAATCACGTCACCAGTGGTAACACTTCTTGTGATATTTAAGTGGCTGACAAGCACACTCATATTAGTCTGTGTTGGTGTTTGTTGCATTCGTGGTGATTATGCCTTTAGATACAAACATCTCACTTTTTCATTTTGGATTCCTGAGTTGTTTCGCCAGAACACTTACATATTTAAAAACATAATTTATTACAAGTTTATTTCTTCTATTTCTCCTTATTACTGTTAGAGCATTATGTAGAGTTTTAAAATTTATGTGTACAGGTAGGTTATTTTATCTATGATTATTATTTAACAAAAAACCAAAAAAAAAAAAAAACCCCAAACCTGTTGCCATCGAGTCGATTCCAACTCATAGCGACCCTATTGGACAGAGCAGAACTGCCCTATAGGGTTTCCAAGGAGTGGCGGGTGGATTGAAACTGCCCACCTTTGGGTTACAGCTGAATTTTTAACCAAAATATATGCTGTTGTTGGACTGCTCTAAATTCTCTACATTTTAACACGACCTGTAGCAAGCCATTTACTTTGGGGAGCGAGAAAGGGACAGGTTGTAACAGTGAGGCTCTTCCATCTTAGCGTTGTGTCTGAAGGAAGCATGCTCTTCGTGCAGACTGCCATGTTAAGCTCTCTCTGGCAGTGGTTGTGAAGGTCGTAGTATGTCAGCTGGACCTGCCTACAGAAAAGGTATATCTGTAGAGAACGCGTAGGCCTTTATCGTAATTTCGCCTCTGAAGCTCACCTGAAACCCAAGCCATCTTGAGGCTTGGACTGAGGAGGCACTGAATTTTTACTTGGCTGCTCTAAGCTTGATTATCAATTGGTAAGACAGGCCTGGAGATGTGCTTCGAAAGGTAACAGCCTTGAAAACCCTATGGAGCAGCTCTGCTCTGCACACATGGGATCGCCATGAGTCAAAATCGACTTGACAGCAACCTACAACAACAACAAGGAAAGGGAAACTCAAGGGGGAGAAAAAAAAAACTGATGTGTCCAAAGGTGGCTGCTCCAGCAACTGAGGGAGGAATCTGGTGGTTTCTTTCTAACCCTGTTTTTAAAAGTCTGTTTTTCTTTCTTAGAGGCGACTGTTGTGCTTCTCTAAAGACAGTCTTTCCTGTGGGATTCCCATGCCAGGGTCTTCTTTGAGTGGGGATGGGAGCCTCCCTGAATTGCTTCCAGAAGAGACACTCTCATAAAAGAGGGAGTGAAAGCATGGCGACCTATCTTGGTCTGTAAATTCAAGGATATGGGTATTTTCCTATTCACTGAAACTGAATTAAGCTCATTCAGAAGAAGTAAATCAAAAGACCTTGTGAGAGCAACCCAGGACTGAATATTATATACTGTTGTGTGTGCCTCTTTATCTGAAGTTGAAGTGTTGATAAGGGCATCACGTTCTTTATCTGTGGCATGCAGGGGACATTACTGTTGGGGCAGAGCTTGCCTCTTTATTGATAAGTACATTGCAGCTAATTGTTTTCCCAAACACTCATTACTGTGAACTTGATCGTGTCTGCCTTCTGGGATGCAAATATATGTGGACAAGTAGTTTCGATTGTATTCAAGGGCAGTGAATGCAAAAAAAAAAAAAAAGAAGAAGAAATCCCCCCCGCAAAGCTTAACATCCTGCTTCCCAGCAAGGCTGAGGAAAAAAAACAGTGATTAATGTAATTGAATGTGAGCCTGGAGTTTTATTTAACATCAGGAGAATGATGTAATACTTCTTAAAGGCCGACGCTATATTGGTCATGGAAGATTTGGAAGCATTTGAGCTCCACCTAAATTGCACCCTGATGGAGACCTGAGCCAAAAATTAAAGGGACCTTTTTTCAGTGACTAAACTAATTCATTGCTCCCAAATTTTTGGTATTACACCCTCCCTTATTATTACCATATTACACGGTTGCTAGGTTATCATGTTGGACGTTTGGTGTAATATCATATTCCATTTAATACAGCTCCCAAATAAAAGGAAAAATAACACTTCATGCTATTTGTGTGACCTACTGGCTTAGAGATTTTTTTTCTTTTTTTACTTACTAAATGATTTTGAAATTAGGTACTGCAAAAAAAAAAAAAAATGATGAAATGTCTTTGCCGAATATTATTAAGGTACAATAAAGTGTTTACCAAGGAGCCCTGACTGGCTCATCAGTTAAGTACTCGGCTGTTAATGTAAAGGCTGGCAGTTCAAACCTACCCAGTGGCTCTGTAAGAGAAAGACTTGGAGATCTGCTTCCATAAAGATTATATCCTAGAAAACTGTATGGGGCAGTTGTGCTCTAACACATGGGGTCACTATGAGTTGACGACTTGACAGAGACCAACAACAACAAAAAAAGTGTGTACCTGAGCTCTTTAGGGGTCCAGTGATATTTCTGAGTTACTTGTACTGAACCATCTGCTTGCCATATTGATGCCTTTCTTTTGCTTGTGTGTGTGTGTCTTGCATCATTTCCTCTGGCTAGTGGAAATAGTGATGGGGTCATGACATCTTCACTTAGGGAACCATGACAGTGTTAACTGCCTTTTAGGATCTTCTGGTCACAATGTGCTTCTCTGCTTGGAGAGATTTCCTCCTTCCCTCGGCAGGATAACTGACTGCTGATTTTCCATGTGGCTGATGTATGACAACACAAAACTCTCTTTCATAACGGCCTTCACTGTCTGTTTGACTGACAGCATTGGGAATTGGGATGTCTAGCTTTTCCCTGTAAGGACGTCTCAGGCCAACCTCTGCACTTGTCCTCAGCCTGAAGGCTCTTTTGGTTTATATTTAAGATAGTTCAGCTTACCTTCTAGAAATGGCAAGAGGGACTTATTATGTATTTTCTGATCATAGCAGGTTTTCCTTATTTTCATCCAAACTGAATTTCTCACTCAAAATTCCAAACTTAATTCTAAGAATCAGTGTGTGTCTCTTTGTGTGTGTTCCGTAGGCTAAGAGATAACATTGGAAGTTGGTGCTTAGATGTGAGTTCTGGCTCTCATATGAATAAACATGAATTAAAAAAAAATTTTTTTTATCATGAAAGTTTACAGAGCAAATTAGTTTCCTAATCAATAGTTCATACACAAAGTATTCCATGACATTGGCTGCATTCCCCTCAGTATGTCAGCACTCTCCCCACTTCTGCTCTGTGTTCCCCATATCCTTTTGTCTGGTTTTTCTACCCCTTCCTGCCTTCTTTACTTTTGGGCAAGTGTTGTCCTTTTGTCTCATATAATTGATTGTCCTAAGGAACACATTCCTCTTGGGTGTTATTGTTTATTTTATGGGCTTATTGTTTGGCTGAAATGCAGTCTCAGGGAATGGCTTCACTTCCAGATCAGAAGGGTGTCTGTCTTAGGGCCATAGTCTCGGGGGATCCCCCAGTCTCTGTCAAACCAGTAAGTCTGGTCTTTTTTTATGAATTTGATTTTTTATTCAACATTTTTCTCCCGCTTTGTCTAAGACCCTCTGTTGTGACCCCAGTCAGAGCTGTGAATTTTTAAAATCTCTCTAAGTATCAGGAAAATGGCCATGATATTTTACTTATAAAATGCTCAATGAACACATTTATAATGCCAGTTAACTCTAATATTAGTAAATGTTTACTAGTTTTTTTAAAATATTAGGATAATAGGAAAAGGAGGAGCTTTAATAATAATAATGGCATTTATTACTTAATTTTGGTTCATTTGAAGCTGTCTTTTAACTTAGCTGGAGGTGCAGCTTGGCTGTTTATTTATTGGCTTATTAGCTCATAAGCTACAGATATGGTAAATGAAGTAAATGTAGCTTCCTAGGATGGGATGAGAACTAGCATCTAAGCTACACTTAACCCAGTTTTGCACAAGCCATGGTCCTTAAAGGACACTCTTTACTGTGGGATAATGAAAGGTCCTGAAATTTATCCTGGAGTTAAGAAGACAGACAGATAATTTATTAATAGACCCTAAGTATTTAAAGGGTAAATGCACAAAACATGGTGCCTACCCTTTCTTCTCTTCCTAACAGGAAATAAAAGAAAATAAACCTGAGTAGATAATTGAAATATTTTAAAAAGTGAAATAGAAATGTCAATGCAATTTTAATCAACAAATTAGCTATCTCCCCTGTGCAAGGTATACGCTATGTTCATGAGGACAAATGAGCTGAATGGGATACAGCATGTGACCTCAATATGCATACAGTGATGAGGGAAGGCTCAGACACGGTACATGCAAGTACTGGAAGACAAACAGTGGGAATTCAGTAAAAGCAGTCCAAAACTCCATGGTGGTTTGAAGGCAGCAGTAAGACATTTACTTAAGGCAAGATTTCTCAACTTCTGCATTATTGGCATTTGGGGCCAGACAAGTCTTGGTTGTGGGGCTGTCCTGTGCACTGTAGGATGTTTAGCAGTGTCCCTGGTCTCTACCCTCTGTATATGCCAGTAGTGTTTTCCCTTCCAGTTATGACAATCAGAAATGTCTCCAACACAAGGTAATTATGAGCCCAAGAGACAGAAGGGGCCACATAAGTCAGAGACAACATCAGCGTGAGACCAGAAGAACCAGATGGTGCCTGGCTACAACCAGTGACTGCCATGACAGGAAATACAACAGGGATCCCTGAAGAAGCAGGAGAACAGTGGGATGCAGACCTCAAATTCTGGTAAAAAAAAAAAAAAAAAAGTCCAGACGTAATGTTCTGACTGAGACTAGAAGGACCCCAGAGATCATGGTCCCCAGACCTTCTGTTAGCCCAAGACAGGAGCCATTCCCAAAAGCCAACTCTTTAGGGATTGGACTGGACTGTAAGATAGAAAATGATACTGGTGAGGAGTGAGCCTCTTGGCTCAAGTAGACACACGAGACTGTGTGGGCAGCTCCTGTCTGGAGGGGAGATGTGAAGGCTGAAGAGGACAGAAGCTGGCTGAATGGACATGGAAATACAGGGTGGAGAGAAGGAGTGTGCTGCCTCATTAGGGGAGAGCGACTAGGAGTATATAGCAAAGTGTATATAAATTTTTGTATGAAAGACTGACTTGATTTATAAGCTTTCACTTAAAGCACAATAAAAATTAAAAAAGAAAAGAAATGTCTCCAAACATTGCCAAATGTCCCCCTGGAAATGTCTGTAAAATTGCTCCCACTTGAAAACCACTGACTTAAGGGGTAAAGAAAACTTCAAAAGAAATGGCCTATGAGATGAACCTTGAAAGACAGCTAGGTAGAGGTGGGAGATGCGGGGTTTATGAGGCAGAGTACTGGGGGCATTTGGGGAGTGGTCAGTGATCTTGTTAAACTAGGAGAGGGGCTCGTAAGGATTGGAACATGGATGATGGTAGAAAATTCTGCAAGGATGGATGGGAGCCCTTGAGCGTCAGATGCAGCAGTTTGGCTCAATTTGAATGGACAGTTTCTTTACCAAAATTAAACATTTAAAAAGATCAGTTTGGAATCAAGTATACAATGGCTTACAGTAGGGACAGCCTTGAGGTAGAGTGACTGGTTAAGAGTAGCCAATTTCAGTTACACATAGGTATAATCCTATTCTTCATTCATTCAGGCTCCAGATGCTTGGAGGTAGAGCAATGAACAAGAAAGATAGAATCCCTGTTCTCATGGAGCTTACATTCTAGAGAGGAGCAGGCAGACAATAAACAGGTAAAAAATTAGACCCTCAAAATAGTTTTAAAATACGTAAACTGAAACTCTATGAAGACAGACAGCAACTGGAAAGGCTACTTACATTAATGATAAACCTTCTTATTATAACTAAGACATACTAATAACCTTGGTGCAATAAAATTGCATTTACATCAGCATTTATTAGAAACCTCATTCCTAGGCTACCAAAAATAAAGGTAAAATAGATTTTCTCGCTGTTGACATATGGAAGTATCTTGTATGAAGAATATTTCTTTGTAAATCTATTCATAGGAGAGGGATTTTACCTGCATGGCTACTGGGACATTTGGACAGTTCCTTTCAAAACAATGTGACAGAATACAAGGGGAAGAATAAAGGAGGCAACTAACACTTGTTGGGTTCCTGGCACATGCTGACAATGCTGCTGGGCATTTGTTATTTAGTTTTTATCACACCCTAAGTCCATGTGCTTCCATCTCTTTCTTGGAATAATATAACGATCTAACAGGCCCTGTGGCCTGCAGTTTTGTCTGTCTTCAATCTAGTATCCACCCTACTAGAATGACCTTTATAAAACACAAAAAGACCATGTCCACGCTCTTGTGTTAAAAATCACTAATGGCTCCCCATTGCCCTGAAGATAAATTAGCAGTTTCTTACCAGGACGACGTTAGACTTCCCTGGGTCCTTGACTGCACCATGCTCTTCCTCTGCCACCTCTGAGTCTTTCTGCCTGCCTGGTTGACCTCGCCTTTCACCCCAAAGCTCACTTAGGTAACTCCCACTCATCTTTCAAAATCAAAAAATCAAACCAGTTGCTATCAAGTTGATTCTGACACATGGTGACCCCGTGTGTGTCACAGTAGGACTGAGGTCTGTAAGATTTTCATGGCCGTGACTTCAGAAGCAGTTCACCAGGCATTTCTTCCAGGGTGCGTCTGGGTGTATGTTTGAACTACCAACCTTTCGTTTAGTAGCCGACTTCTTAACTGTTTACACCACCCAGGGACTTATCCTTCAGGACTCAACTAAAGGTGGTTTCCTTAGGAAAGTCTTCCCTGATCCTCCCAGGTCAGATTTAGGTGCCTTTCCAATGTGCAGCTAGAGCACCTTCTCCTTATCCAGTGACAGCGCTCATTACACTGTTTTATGAATGCCCGTTTCCTTGTCTGGGTTCTTAAAGGTTCACCCTGGTGAACTCAACAGGTGACACAGGGCCTGGCACAGTCAATAAATATTTGTGGGATGAATTAGTAGAAGGTAATGCATTTTAGAGATGAAAAGGCTGATGCTCAGAGAGCATATGTTACTTGCTCAAAGCCACGGAGGTGTAAATAGTGGATTTATACTTGTTTGGCTTAAGCCCCAGCTTCTATCCGTACACCTAGAGAATCTATGTATTCTGTGGGGCTCTGTAGGAGTATTATAGAGACTCGTTTGGCTTCGATGGTTTACTTACAGCCTTGCCTCGAGGTGTTCAGTATTTATTATTAATCAAACAGAAGACAAGACCCTGACTTAAGAAGTCTCTTTCATCAATATGCTTCTGTGATTTTCACCAGCCCAGAACTGCCAAGGCTTGCTTCCTTTCTGTTCACATTCACAGAAGCCTTAACATTTGGAAGAGCTAGATTTTGGTTTTCATTTGTTTAGTTTGTTACAATTCTATTAAACATTTACACAATGTGCTTTTTTGTTACAGCATCTGGTATGCGTCACCGCCCCCTCCCCCATTCTCTTACAATGTCAGTCTGCAAAACCATACAGGGATGCGTGAAAAAAACTGGGGCATATGTAATCATGCATAATTGAAACTGCTAAAATATTCAGTATGTTGTTTAATGGATTTCTAAAATTACAGCAACTTTGATCCATTATTTACCTTTCTTTATTTAGTTCTCATGCCTTTTTGTAGTCACTGAAATGCAGTGGACAAAGAAGGAAATTCTGTTATGTTTTTCATTTGCATCTAAGCTCATTCCTATGTAATGACTCTAGTAAACAGCAACATGTTTGCCTTGTGCATACAGAAATTTAAAGAACTGTAAAACAAAATAATTCAAATAGTATAATGCTGAAATTCTTTTAAAATATTAGTGTCCGTTCACTAAGTACCTTAAGTGGGTGTATAATGATTATCGCAAAGAAACCTAAAGTCCTTTTCCTTCAAATCTTGGCTAAGCTGTGGAGTTTTCATTACGCTTTATGGCCCGGCTATCCAGTTGGGTTTGCATATCAGCCTGTGGCATGCGAACACAGTCCATGGTGTCATTAGGAAGGAGCATGTTCTGCTGGCCATTTGCTAACTACTTACATTAAGTTGGACTAATAGACTACTAGTGATAGCAAATATTTATTGGATTCCTAATTGCTCTTTGTTATAGCACCTAAACTATTTAAATACATTATCTCATTTAATCCTCACAATACTATGAGACAAGTACTATTAAATTTTAATGTATTTTCCTGTGAGGTCTATAAAACATTTAAATAATACCAATTCTACATAACTTCTTCAAGAATATAGAAAAGGAAGAACATGCTCTAACTTATTTTATGAGGCAAACATGACCCTAATACTAAAAGCAAACAAAGATATTATAAGAAAAGAAAGTTACAGATCAATCATGAACATGAACACAAATATTCTCAACAAAATACTACCGAATTGAATAGAGAAGTTTTTTTGTTTTAAAAAAAGATAATACATCATGTGACCAAGTGGGGTTTATCCCAAGAATGCAAAGCTGTTTCAACGTTTGAAAATCCCTCGATGTAATTTGTTGCACCAGCAGTGTAATAGATGTAGAATAAGCATTTGACAAAACTTAGCATGCATTTATGATGAAAAGTGAACAAACAGAATGAAAGTGAACTTCCTCCTAAAAGGCATCTACAAAAACTTTACAGCTAACATAATACTTACTGATAAAGGATTGAATGGAGTTTCCTTTATGCTGGAAACACCCTAGGCAAGGATGTTTGCTTTAACCGCTGCTAAAAAAAAAAAAAAAAAATTTTTTTTTTATTCGAAATTGTGCTGAAAGTCACGGGAGGTATGATAAAGTAGGAAAAAGAAACAGAAGGTGTGCATTGGAAAGGAAGAAATAGAACTGTTTTTATGAAGATCCCATAGTTATCTATGTGGAGAATCTTAAAGCAACCACAAAAGAAAACAAACAAGCAACAAAAAATAACTAAAACTAATATACAAAAGTCAATCATATTCTTACATACTAATAATGAACAGTTGAGAATTAAAACTAAAGAAATGTACCATTTACAAACAGCACCAAAAAAAAAAAAAAAATCCATGAATCAGTTCTAAATCTAGCAAAATATGTACCATATTGTTATACTGAAAACTACAAAAGACTGATGAAAGAATCAAAGACCCAAATAAATGGAGAGATACACTGTATTTGAGGATTGGATGACTTAATATTGTAAAGATGTCAAGCTAATCTATAGATTGAATGTAATTTCAATCGAAATCCAAGAAGGTTTTTTTTTTTTAGAAATCAAGAAGCTGATTCTAAAATGTATATGCTAAAGGCAAAGAAACTAACGTAGCCAAAACAATTTTGAAAAACAGTGAAGTTGGAAAGTTCACATTACCTGATTTCAAGGCTTATTTTAAAGCTATAGGCATCTAGAGTGTCATATTGGCAAAAGGATAGATACATAGAACAGAAAAGAATAAGGATCCTAGAAATAGACCCACTCATATATGGTCAGTTGGTATTTGAAAAAGGTACAGAAGCAATTAAATGGAAAAAACCTGTCTTTTTATTAAAAGATACTCAGAATTTTGGATATCCAAACATGCATGTACTAGTGGCATGAGAAAAAATTAATAAACAAAAAAATTACAGCCACCACTATTTTTTTCCAGCAAAATGGAAAATGGTCGCCTTTCTGTTTTAGCAGTGGGCTGTCTCTCTCCAGCTCACTGATCATCAGTGTCAAACAGGAGTAGAATTTTGATAACTTAAATATCATGTCTTCCTAAAACTAAATCTTCTTTTAGTTATAATGGATCTGAGTTTTACAGATTATAAATAGGGTGACTATATAATTTGTCCACATCAGGATTTTTTTTCTTTAGTTTGAAAGGTGTTACCGTGCTGTTAATAATTATTCCAGGACTTCAGGTGTAAACTAGGACAGTCCTAACAATCTGGGTTATATGGTCTTTGTGATTATATGGCAGACATATATTTGATATTCATTAATTATTCCTATTTGGTTTTAAGACAGCTAAGTTAAAAGTGTCTCAGCAGTTCTCTATGCATTTTCCTTTATGTAGTGCATGACACACTGGTATGGGCAGACCCAGATACAATTCCTGTTAAATATCGACAATCGTGCTCCTTTTTCTTCCATCAAGGAGCTGTGTCGGAATACAGATGAATGTGAGTGTTGATAATTTAGGACATTGCCTCTGAAATCTTAATGTGTGTATAAATCACCTGGGGATCTTGTTAAAATGACGATTCCTGTTCAGTAGGTCTGGAGTGCAGCCTGAGAGTCTACATTTCTAACAAGATCCCAGGTGATGCTGTCACTGGTGGTCCACAGACCAGTCTTTGAAAAGCAAAGCTCTAACGGAAAGCTTTGAAAGTCATGGGCTAATTTGGGAACTTGCATTGTTGTTGAAGCAAAGGCAACATACTCTCAACCGATTGCTTTATACCCAAGTGATAAGACACTGAGGTGGAGATCTCTTGGTTCATAGAAATTAAATGTTTTGACCCAATAAAAATGGCGGGAAAATGCACTCTATATTTCTTGATGAGATCTTTGCAGTCAAACACATATAAGACCATTCAGCGCTTTTCTTTTGGTGTAAGAAAACTAGAAAGGAATACTTAAATTCTTCAGACACACACCCACACACACACACAAATAATAAATGGATTATTGTAAGCAATTTCTCTTAATTTTAAAGAATTTCATTCCTGCTTCAAATATTCAAATTAGAGTACAACCTCATATGCAATGCAGTAACATTGCCCTGAAGATTGGTAGCTGTAACCAGATGGAAATGGTTACTTTAGATATGCACATGTGCATGCTCTCTCTCTCTCTCTCTCACACACACACACACACACCCCAAATGTAATCTACCAAAAGTCTCTTTTTTCCTACTTTAGACTGTTTTCAAGTTTCACTAGATTTAGTGGTTTTCTTTTGCGATATTTGTCAGTAAGCAACATGCTATTCCAAACTAAGATATTTAAATAATGCATACAATTACTGTTTTTCTATCAGTTTTGCTTGACTAGGGATATATTCTAGTGAAATTCTAGCTAGATGAATTTCCCTACACCTTCTGCATTTAGCACAATGCAGAGGAAGAACTGGATGCTTTGGACTCTGAGAGCTGAATCACAATGTAAAAAGATGAAATTTCTAGATACATAGAAACTCAGCACAAAGAGGTCAAGACTCTATCTCCTCATAGAGCTAAATTAGATTAATGGCCTGTCTTATGTTGATTTATTAGTGTGCATTCTTCATATTGTTATCCTCCTTTGCCAACTTTAGACACATGCAGATATACACTAGGTACTTTGTGTGTTCTCTTTTACTATTTTAGGCACGTAAACTGGCTAACTTCAAAGAAAGAGGAGTGAGTCATAGATTTTCAATAAATAGCAAGTAACAGTGATTGACAACTGAGGTATTTTCTTTCAAATTTGACTTGCAGTGTTTCAGTGTGGAATTTTAGTTTCCTATTTTTTTTATTAGCTTATAAACATGCTGAGTACTGTCACTTTCAGCGAAATATAGAAACCCATTTATAGAGCACAAAGTAGTAATTTAGATATTGGAGTAAAATCCTCAACTGATTTCCACTTTCAAAATTCACAGTAATTGTATCATAACATTGATAACCATTTCTGCTAGGTTCAGTACTTAGGTAATACAAATTGAAAGCTGGCAGCTTTTTTTTCTTTTTTAAGATCTTTTATGCTAGCCTTTTAAATTAATAGGTGAGAAAATAGACCAAAAGGTGGTAAAACACTTGTCTAAAACTATGTAACTAGTTAGTGACAAAGGTAGTCCTTCTCTAAGCTTTCAGGTTCATAGCTCAGTGCTGCTTTTGCATTGTAACCTCTTTGATTTTATTTTGTATTATGTACTTCGGGTTTTTCATTTTTACAGTACCCAGAACATTGGTATGTTTTATAAATTTGGATTTAAAGCAGAACAGAAAATTTTTTTAAAAAAAATCAGCGAGATACCCAGGATGCATCTAGGTCTCTAAAATGTACATACATTGAGTTTGTTCCAGATTTGCCATAATTTCTTTCTACTGCTTTCACCTGCTTCTATCATCCTCCAAAGAAATAGACGAAGAGAGCATAAGCACCTGTTTTCAATCATTCATAGATCTTACTGAAATTATAAAAGTGTAATAAAGAAGAAGGGAACTGAGCTTCTGTTTAATCTTAGGCCTGTTGCCTGATTTTACTTGTAGGCTTTTTGTGTTTTAGCGGTGGAAGACCCTAGGAATGTATTAATTTCCAAGGCTACTTTTAGCTCATTTGCCAGAATTAGAAAAAAAACTCAGCAGAGGGGAGGGACAGGATGTGCGCATATAGGTAACATTGGGTATTTTGTAGATGACTGTCTATGTGATGGCTATTAACTGTTGTAATGTCAGTCAGTGTCGGCTGAGCCCCATTGGAAAGGAGCTGGACAAAGTGCTGAAACACCAGCCAGTTCTACAAAAAGCACCAGAACAGCTCTTCCTGAACTTATTTGATCATGGAACACTGCAGGTAAATCTAGTGGAGAATTCTCAATCCTCATCTTTCTTGACCTATCAGCAGCTTTTGACGCAATCGATCCTTCCTTTCTTGTGCTAATTATTAAGGTATTATCTTTCAGCTCCAAACCCACCAAACATCACCTGCTTCGTGATGCTGGAGATGGAACTCTGTAAACTAGATTCCTGCTTTTCCAGCTGGCTTCATGTTAAAAAAAAAATAGTGCCATGTTAGGCTGTGCCAATAGGAGATGCTGGAGGGAAACTGAAAGGCTGGAGGAGGAAGAAGAGGCTTGTTCCTTTTCATTTGCTTCCTGTGGGCTTCCTCTCTGCATGTGGTTCCTGTGGGTGTCCTGCCTTCTTCACACTGTTGCAGCACATGAGTCCGCTTTGTAGCTTTTCTAACACTTTCAGAACCCACCTCATCTTTGTCTCCTCCAAGACACCAACACTGGATGGCTGGCACCTCTTTTTAGAAACCTGATTCCAAAGCCCATGGGCAGCCTCCTTTAAGATCAGAAATACTAGCACCAACTGAGCAGCACCCGCTTCTTGGAGGTCTGAGCTTCAGCTCTGCAGGGGCCTTCCTGTAATCTTATTTAATAATTCAAACCTCATTTCTTTGCTCTCCCAACCCTAGAGGTGGTGACTGCTTCTTGTAGTTGCTACCTTTGTGATACATTGGAGTTCTCTTTTCACTCTTTTTGTTACCTGGTAAACACCTTTATACTTTATTTGCATTAAATTTTCTCCATCCAGTCTTCTGCCTAGATCCTGACTGATACACATCTCCCTGATGTTTTCTTCATTCATTCGCAGTGAAATTGCACAACCTTGCTCTTCCTTCTGCCACAGAGGTCGCTCTTCAGTTTTCTTTGCTGGCTTCTCCTCTTCTCCCCAACATCTTAACATTCCAATTGCTGTGGATTGAATTCTGTTCCCCAAAATATGTGTTGTAAATCCTTACTCCTTTGCCTGTGGTTTCAAAGGGTGGCTTCAGAAGACAAAGTAAAGTATTATAGTGAAATGTGCAAAGACCTGGAGATAGAAAATCAAAAGGGAAGAACACACTTGGCATTTCTCAAGCTGAAAGAATTGAAGAAAAAATTCAAGCCTCAAGTAGCAATATTGAAGGAGTCTATGGGGAAAATATTAAGTGATGCAGGAAACATCAAAAGAAGATGGAAGGAATACACAGAGTCACTGTACCAAAAAGAGTTGGTTGACATTCAACCATTTCAGGAGGTAACATATGATCAAGAACAGATGGTATTGAAGGAAAAAGCCCAAGCTGCACCAAAAGCTTTGGCAAAAAACAAGCCTTCAGGAATTGATGGAGTACCCTTTGAGACATTTCAATAAATGGTTATAGCACTGGAAGTGCTTACTCGTCTATGCCAAGAAATTTGGAAGCAGCTACCTGGCCAACCAACTGGAAGAGATCCATGTTTGTACTCATTCCAAAGAAAGGAGATTCAACAGAATGCGGAAATTATCAAACAATGTAATTAATATCATACGAAAGTAAAATTTTGCTGAAGATCATTCAAAAGCATTTACAGCAGTACATCGATGAGGAACTGCCAGAAATTCAAGTTGGATTCAGAAGAGGATATGGAACCAGGGATATCATTGCTGATGTCAGATGGATCCTGGTTGAAAGCGGAGAATACCAGGAAGATGTTTACCTGTGTTTTATTGACTGTGCAAAGGCATTCACCCGTGTGGATCATAACAAATTACGGACAACATGGCAAATAATGGGAGTTCCAGAACACTTAATTGTGCTCACGAGGAACCTGTACATAGACCAAGAGGCAGTCGTTCAAACAGAACAAGGGGATACTATGTGGTTTAAAGTCAAGAAAGGAGTTCATCAGGCTTGTATCCTTTCACCATGCTTATTCAATCTGTATGCTGAGCAAATAACTCAAGAAGCTGGACTATATGAAGAAGGACACGCCATTAGGATTGGAGGAAGACTCATTAACAACCCGTGATATGCAGATGACACAACCTTGCTTACTGAAAGTGAAGATGACTTGAAGCATTTACTGATGAAAATCAAAGACCACAGCCTTAAGTATGGATTACACCTCAACATAAAGAAAACAAAAATCTTCACAACTGGACCAATAGGCAACATTATGATAAATGGAGAAAAGACTGAAGTTGTCAAGGATTTCATTTTACTTGGATTCACAATCAAGAGCCATGGAAGCAGCAGTCAAGAAATCAAATGACACATTGCACTGGGCAAATCTGCTGCCAGAGACCTCTTTAAAGTGTTAAAAAAAAAAAGTCACTTTAAGGCCAAAGGTGCACCTAACCCAAGCCATGGTGTTTTCAGTCCACTAACATGCGTGCGAAAGCTGGGCAATGAATAAGGAAGACCAAAGAAGAGTTGATGCCTTTGAATTATGTTATTGGAGAAGAATGTTGAATATACCATGGAATGCCAGAAGAATGAACAAATCTGTCTTTGAAGAAGTACTGCCAGAATGCTCCTTACAAGGCAGGATAGTGAGACTTCATCTTGCATACTTTGGATATTTAATCAGGAGGGACTAGACCCTGGAGAAGGACATCATGCTTGGTAAAGTAGAGGGTCAGCAAAAAAAAGTAGGACCCTCAACCAGATGAATTCACACAGTGACTGCAACGATGGGTGCACCTTAGGCCTTAAAGTGACTTTTTTTTTTTGTCTCATACATCTGATTGAACTAAGAGGCACATTCCTTGTGTATTATTTTTTGTTTTATAGTCCTATCAAATCTTTGCCTGAAGAGTGGGCTTCAGGAATGGTTTCAGTTCTGGGTTAACAGTATGTCTGGGGTCCATAGTTTCGGGGTTTTTTAAGGCTCAAAAAGGAAGCATTTATCTCAACAGAATTTGTTATTACAGTATTTTGTTGAGATCAGTAGTTGTTAGATAATATTTAATTTTTGAAATCAGTAAAATATCTACAAAGCCTTTTAAACTTTGCATTATACTAAGTATGCAAAAATCACATTTCAGGAAAAGGTCATTCACATTTCACCTACACAAAACAGTAGGCAAATGTTGAAGATATTTGTTTTTCAGGCTACTTTTTTTGGAAGTTTCTGTCTACCCTGAGTACGGGAAAGCTTTTCATAGAGCCACTGACCCATGACTGGCAGACAGTGGGGAATCAACAACAGCTCATGCAATGTGAAAGCAACTTAGGGATTTTTTAAAAAGTATTTATACAGTGTTTAAAAAATTATTGTGGTAAGATACACGTAACAGAAAATTTGCCATTTAGAAAGCATTCTTTAAATTCTTTCTTTTTAAGAATAACAAAGACATGCCATTAAACAATGCTACAAAAATAATAAAGTAACTTCTGTTTTATAATGTAACCAGTTAAGGGAGATAAAATGGGAGCGTTGTCCCTTTGTTGTTGTTGTTAGGTGCCATCGAGTCGGTTCCGACTCATAGCGACCCTATGTACGACAGAACGAAACACTGCCCGGTCCTGCGCCATCCTCACAGTCGTTGTTATGCTTGAGCCGGTTGTTGCAGCCACTGTGTCAGTCCATATTGTTGAGGGTCTTCCTTCTTCTTCCCCTCTACCAAGCATGATGTCCTTCTCCAGGGACTGATCCCTCCTGATAACATGTCCAAAGCATCCTTGCTTCTAAGGAGTGTTCTGGTTGTGCTTCTAAGACAGATTTGTTCGTTCTTTTGGCAATCCATGGTATATTCAATATTCTTCACCAATGCTACAATTCAAAGGCGTAAGTTCTTCTTCGGTCTTCCTTATTCATTGTCCAGCTTTTGCAAGCATATGAGGCAATTGAAAACACCATGGCTTGAGTGAGGCACACCTTAGTTCTCAAGGTGACATCCTTGCTTTTCAACACTTTAAAGAGTTTTTGCTGCTGATCTGCCCAATGCAATTCGTCTTTTGACTTCTTGACTGCTTTTCCATGGGTGTTGCTTGTACATCCAAGTAAAATGAAATCCTTGACAATTTCAGTTTTTTCCCTGTTTATCATGATGTTGCTTATTGGTCCAGTTGTGAGTTTTGTTTTCTTTATGTTGAGGTGTAATCCATACTGAAGGCTAGGGTCTTTGATCTTCATTAGTAAGTGCTTCAAGTTGTCTTCACCTTCAGCAAGCAAGGTTGTATTATCTGCATAATGCAGGTTGTTAATGAGCCTTCCTCCAGTCCTGATGCCAAGTTCGTCTTCATATTGTCCAGCTTCTCAGATTATTTGCTCAGTGTACAGATTGAATAAGTATGGAGAAGGAATACAACCCTGATGCACACCTTTCCTGACTTTAAACCATGAAGTATGCCTTTGTTCTGTTCGAATGGCTGCCTCTTGATCTATGTATAGGCTCCTCATGAGCACAATTAAGTGTTCTGGAATTCCCATTCTCTGCAATGTTATCGATAATTTGTTGTGATGTACACAGTTGAATGCCTTTCCATAGGCCATAAAATACAGATAAACATCACTCTAGTATTCTCTGCTTTCAGCCAGGATCCATCTGATATCAGCAATATATTCCTGGTTCTATGTCCTCTTCTGCATCCAACTTGAATTTCTGGCAGTTCCCCGTCCATATACCGCTGCAGCTGCTTTTGAATGATCTTCAGCAAAATTTTGCACGTGTGTGATATTAATGATATTGTTCTATAATTTCCACATTCTGTTGGATCACATTTCTTGGGAATAGGCATAAATATGGATCTTTTCCAGTTGGTTGGCTAGGTAGCTGTCTTCCAAATTTCTTGGCATAGGTCAGTGAGTACTTCTAGGGCTGTATCCATTTGTCAAAACATCTCAATGGGTATTCCATCAAGTCCTGGAGCCTTCTTTTTTGCCAGTGTCTTCAGTGCAGCTTGGACTTCTTTCTTCAGTGCTATTGGTTCCTGCTCATATGCTACCATGTGTTGTTCCCTACACAGGGATAAAGAAGGCCATAAAGAGGGGAATTGAGACAAAGGGATTTGGAAGAGTCACTCAGGAAAGCAAAGATAGGAATATGAGAACAGAGTCTGAGATTCAGATACGACAGTATTTGGCTTTTGAGACATTAGAGACCCGAGTGACATTGCAGAGCTTGCTATAAGGAAGTGCTTTAATTTTTTTTTTTTTTAATTTAAAAATTTTAAGCACAGGTGTTCTCAATTCTATTCTTCAGCATAATAGAGGGAAAAATACCTTTCTGCTTTGGAAAAATTGAATCTATCCCGTAGACAAAATAGTATCTGTTTTCACTGAATAACCTTAAAGTCATTTAACCTTGTAGGACATGAAAGACCATGTTTTGGTTTCAAGACTGAAGCCTAAAATTATCTTTTGCTACTTGACATATGGATCAGATGGAAATAAAGTATGAGTCCAGTGTTCCTATCCTGAAGTAAGGGGAGATAACTAGTTAGTTTTGTTAATAGTCGGGGGCGGGGGGGCGGCGAATTTGATTTGGTTGTTTGGCATTATATAGACAAAGGAGAGGTTGACTAACTTTGAAGCTATATGTTTGTGTTGCTTTCTTACAGCTCATCAGTAGCCTGGCTAACTTTAGCTGGTAACTGGTAAACGAGGGATATGAACCCAGACTGACTTTCTTCTCCTTTTGATGGTCTTTGTGAATTTATGATTATAGAACCAAACTTTTTGCCATCAGCCACTTGGAGGGAGACTCAAAAGACGAATTCGTATTAGGGAACCAAGTTCCACATCCTAACTATTTACTGTAATTAGATATGAGACTAAGATACATGAAAGTTGCAGTGAAGGAGGAAGAATGAAAAAAAAAGAGAAAAGGAAAGTAATAGGAGTGTTTCATATGTGTTCATATGTATTACATTTTCTCCTTTTATTCTAATACGAGTTGTTGTTAATTGTCATTGAGTTGATGCCAACTCATAGCGACCCCATGTGTTTCAGAGTAGAACTGTTCCATAAGGTTTTCAAGGCTGTGACCTTTCAGAGGCAGATCACCAGGCCTGTCATCCAAGTCCCCTCTGAGTGAGTTGGAACGACCAACCTTTCAGCTAGTTGTTGAATGCTTAATCATTTGTACCAGCCAGGAATGCCCTCTAATATAAGAACCAGAAAAATCAAACCCATTGCCACCCAGTCAATCCCAATTCACAGCAACCCTGTAGGACAGAGTAGAGCTGCCCCTTAGAGTTTCTAAGGAGCCGCTGACGGATTCAAACTGCCAGCCTTTTGGTTAAGCAGCCGTAGCTCTTAACCACTACACCACCAGGACTCCTCTAATATAAGAGGGGGCGTAAATGGCTAAATCTCTTGAGATTCCAGGAATCACATGTCATTTAATGTGTCAGATAATAGCATCTATCTCAGACTTGGGGTGTCAGCAAACCTCATCCTGGAGATGTGAGGGAAAATGGTTACAGGAAAAACACCAATGAAATACGTTACAGTTCTTCCTAATATAATCAGGTATGGGCTCATTGCATATACAGTCAGTTCTCAGATAGAATGACATAGAAAAGACATGTCAAGCCACAATGACTTCAGTCAAATCTGATTTTCCATAGAAAGGGAAAAACAATTAGAGGCTACGTTGTGTTATTAACTGCTTAGTTCTTCAGAGAAATGGCCACCCACAGTACTTTTAACCACCTGACAACTATAGGTGGTATCCCTCTCTACCAAAGAGTGAAGGATTTTCTAACATGCATATCGCAATGGACTACTTATGTATTTCTTGAGGTTTTTAGGAAAGGAACTCTGGTGAATGAGGAGAAGCTGTAGGACTATGTGGAAAGAGCTAGAAGGGCTGGCCTAGCAAGGAAGAGCAGGGCAGGAGAGCAGAGGAGACCGCTGTGCTTGAAATTAAGGGCAGGACTTGTTGAGCTTATTAGGAAGTGGATGGGTTGGTTGATGGACAGTGTAATTTCTATGCCTCCTCTGTGACTGCAGTAAGTAGGGGCACAGATATTGCTGGCAGTGCAGCATCCATAGGAGCCTACTTGCTTTGAATTGCTGCGTTTGCAAGTGAAGCCAATAGGTAGGATGCTTTGTCAAGCAAGAGCTTGTTCCTGAACCTACTTTTAATCAATTTCAGCAGACCCTCAGGGTTCGTAGGGTTAGCATTTGGTATTGGACGATCAAGAGCAGTCCCACAAACCTCACACTTGTAATATAAGTGTGCTAGTGCACACAGTTCCATCCTGGGTCCTGCGAGGTTGGTGTGCAGAAGTGAGTTATTGGGGAGTGAGTGAGCCTGGCAGCTCACCAGGACCCACATTGCAGAGTAGCTCTGTGGTTCTCGATTTGCCTCCTTATAGGCATTTTATGGGAGCTCTGGTGGCACAGTGGTTAAGAGCTCGGCTGTTAACCACAAGGTTGGCAGTTTGAATCCACCAGCCACTCCTTGGAAAGTCTATGAGGAAATTCTACTCTGCCCCAAGGATCGCTATGAGTCAGAATTGACTGGATGGCAAGGGGTTTTTGGTAGGCATTTGAGGGAGAAATTAGAAACTGAAACCTGGGCATCCAGATGGAATAAAGCACATCAGAAATCAGGCACAGTGTTGCCTGCTTGCCATGAACGTGCTAAGACCAGGAGTGTTTGAAGTTCATGGTGGCTCAGCTGAAAACAGAATTCGGAGTCACAAAGCTTAGATTTGATTTCATGTTTGCCGCAAACTGCCTCCATGTGACTCTGGGTCAGACCCAATACATCTGTTAACCTCAATTTCTTTATAAAATCCACCCCAACTCCTTCTCAGGATCAAACGAGGTATGTGAAATTATGAATATTAATGTGCTATTTTTTTTATACAGATGACGGGGAGCCCTGGTGGCGCAGTGGTTAAAGCATTTGCTGCTAACCAGAAGGTCAGAGGTTCAAACCTACCAGCCACTCCACATGAGAAAGACAAGACAGTCTGCTTCCATAAAGATTTATAGCCTTGGAAACCCTATAGGGCAGTTCTACTCTGTTCTGTAGGGTTGTTGTGAGTCAGAATTACCTGACGGCGGTGGTTTATACAGATGACACGCCATAAATGCATATTGCTGATCACCCAAGGGCCAAAAATTGAATATTGCCTAAATTGCAGTTTATTATTATGCACCAAGTGAGGAAACATAGACTGGGGAGGAGAGGTAGTGGGGGGTGATTGACTCTGTTTACATTTAGAGAACCTTTTAAATCATTAAGGCCAAAAGCTCTCACTGAAGTAAAAAATTCAATTAGGAGTAGATGAAAGCATTTCCAGCCAGGAGGACGATAGTCCACTTACTGCTTTATTTTTCTTTCCCTGTTTCAGAGACCTGTAGGGCTAGTCCTCAAAGCCCCAAAGTCTCCTCAAAGCCCAAGTCGCGGGTAAGCTGACACTTTCATGATAAAACAAAGTCTGGTTCACATATTCAATTGGTTTGTTGCTGTTGTTAGGTGCCCTCGAGTCGTTTTCAAATGATAGAGACCCAGTGTGATAGAGTAGAACTGCTCCACAGGGTCTTTCTTGGCTGTAATCTTTATGGAAGCAGATTGACAGGTCTTTCCCACACTGAGTCACTGGGTGGGTTTGAACTGTCAACCTTTTGGTTAGCAGCCAAGTGCTTAACTGTTTGCACCATCCATTGGCATTTCTTTGAAATAGAATCAACTAAAAGGTAGAGCCCACACTCAGGCCGCAGCTGTTCAGCCTACCAGCTGGCTGCCGGAATGAATCCATCCCTCCTCCTCAGGTCCCCACCTGTAGTATGTCCAGCATGCCCCACAGTGTGACGTGTATTCCAGCTAGTTGTAATGGGATTAGGGTCCCCACCTGAGAGTGACTTCTCAATGAGTCTCCCCATCCCCCTCCTCCTATCACCCCACAGTTCTGAATGCCATGGGTACTTAGCAAACATGTACCGGATTGAATGCTATTGTGACCTGGGAATTATTTTTTTATTTTTATTTTGTTTTATTTTTGGTGAAAATATACATAACAAACACCCAGTCAACATTTTCTACATGTGTAGTTCAATGACATTGGTTACATTCTTTGAATTGTGCCACCATTCTTGCTAATTCTACCCATGTAGTTTCACCACCATTAACTTAGACTCTCTGTCCCCTAAGCTTCTCCTCTGTGTTTTAGAGTTACTGTTGTCAGTTTGATCTCATATAGACAAGTCTTTAGAAGAGCACACTGCTCAAGGTCAACATTCTTTACTAGTTGAGCTAAACTATTGTTTAGTTTAAAGATGACCTACTGGAATATTTTTGGTTCAAGTTTTGAAGATCAACTCAGGGCAGTAGATTCTAGGGTTCCCCCCAGTCACAATGGGTCCAGTAAGTGTGGTGTCTATAAGAATTTAAAATTCTGTTCCACATTTTTCCTCCCATTGATCAGGATCCATTTATTGGGTCCTTGATCAAAACGTTCAGAAATGGTAGCCGGGCACTATCCCATTCTTCTGGTCTCATAGCAAGGGGTGTTAAATAGTTCAAGGAGGCAATTAGACTTGCAGTCCATTTCCTTCTCTCTTCCCTGGGTCTCCTTCTTCCTCTCTTGTTCTAGGCAAATAGAAACTAATTATTGTGTCTTGCATGACAGCCGACAGGTTTTTAAGACTTCAGGCACTACCCACCAAACTAGGAGATAGAGCAGAGACTCTAAAAACAATATTAGGTCAGTTGTTTGGACAGATCCTCAAAACCATGACCCTAAACCTTTGAATCAAGAAAGCTCATCCCAGAAGTGTATATTTACACCTAAGTAGTATCACCAAGTGCTACCTCTCTTTTTTATTTATTATTATTAATTCTTTGGCTTCTGTTGTGGTAAAATTATATGTAACACTATATTTGCTATTACACCCTTTTTCTGCTGTATGTCTTAGTGATATCAGTTACATTTGTCGAGTTGCATAACTGTTACTCTTAGTCAACACCACTTAATGGTCTTTTGAATGATAAATTACTTTTTCTTTTCTACGTGATTTAAAAAATTGTTATTTTTAATACACTTTTTTTTAATAGAAGTTTTAGGTTTGCAGAAAAATTGTGCAAAAATTGCAGAGAGTTCCCCTATGCCCTCGACCCCTGCACACTGTTTCTCTTGTCATTACATCTTTCATTCCTGTGGTACACTGGTTACAGTTGAGGAGCCAATATTGACACTTTATTATTAACTAAAGCCCATAGGTTACATCAGGAATCACTCTTTGTCTTGTGCAGCCCTCTTTCTCTTTATCTAGACCTGTCTTTTTTCAGGAATCATGTGTGATTTCCTTATGACTATAGCAAAGGTAGTTATTAATGATGAATATTTAATGTTATTATATGTGAATTATGTGAGAGAGGTTGAGAGAAGGCAGAGTAAGGTACTTTTCCAGAAAGGAAATGTATTTTTGTCCTTCTCCCTCCACTCTGAATATTTCCAGCAGTGTACTTCCATTTAGACAGTGACCTATGGGGTTGTTATAATTAGATTCCATGGCTGCTGATGGAGACTGGAAAACAAAGGAAAGCATCTTTTTGCAATCCATACTGGCTATGGCAAAATCAGTTCACTACCCAGTGATAGTATCAACCTAATTCGTCTGCCTGAGTTTAGACCAAAAAACATCAGAATTAATTTGTTTTCCTGGGACTGGAATAAGAAGCAGTGGTTTTTATCCTGCTCCTGTTTTGTGCAAATCAGTTGTGTGTGTGTGTGTTTATTGTGATTTAGGTGAAAGTCAGTTGTGTCTTATGGAAAGAGAAGGCCACCAGGTTTGTGGCAGTAGAAACTTGCTTTGGATGGTATTTTCTTGCATGCAGAAGAATGATGTACCAAGAGCTCTTGGTACATCATGGAATACTGAGTAAATTAGTGCTCTAATTCTTCTGCTTTGCAGATAGTGCTGTGGGGACTTGTGAAGGGGATTGTGAATCACTAGAACACCTTGGTCTTAAACCTACACCCTTAAGTAGCCACAGAGCACCAATGGCTTTAATGAAGTCCCTGGTGCCCTTGTTCTAGGGACTATAAGCAAAGGAAAAAATGAGTAGAAATATCCCTTGAGGGTAATGCCCAGCGATATTATCACATGCTCACAAGGTGCTGAGATAAACAAAGGCAACTGCTTTTGTCATCCTCACCCCAGGAATCTTGCAAAAGGAAATATTTACTAAGTAAAGCATGGGCAAAGTGGAGAGAGCAAGTACATTGTTTCTGGGTGTTAAGGGGACAGCAGTTCAGGTGTGGAAACCCTGGTGGTGTAGTGGTTAAGAGCTACAGCTGCTAACCAAAAGGTCCGCAGTTCAAATCCACCAGCCACTCCTTGGAAACCCTATGAGGCAGTTCTACTCTATCCTATAAGGTCACTATGATTTGGAATCGACTCGATGGCAATGGGTAATGGGAGTTCAGGCACTGGTGGTCTGTTTCCTCCTCTTGTTCATATCTATGAGAGTTCACTGAGGGCTAGGAAAAAGTGTTTTGCTTATGTTATCAACGTAATGTGAACAAAGCAATCTTATAAATTGCATTAAAACTTTTCAAGTATGCTAATCATACCCTCTTGACTCTCAGAAAATACAGTAAGATGAATAGACGATTCTTCTTTGAGCGTTTTCTTTGCAGGCTAAACTTCAGGGTGTGTATTTCACCAACTGTGGTAAACAGAGGGATTGAGCCTTTTCAGAAATAGCAGACAGCGGCTTCACAACATCAGCCTGTCTCAGGAAAAGACAACTTTCAGTGAGACAGCGGCATAATATGATGACCATGCTATCTAATTGTAATCTGGATTTCTAGACTAACAGCTATGTTTCTTTAGAAAAACATGTTTTTCCTCAGTGGTCAAAACTAGGATGTGAAACCATATGCCCCAAGGGGCCTTGACCAAATGACTGTCTGCACCCCTCGAAATGCAGGTACTCCAGAAGAGTGCTGTCGGAGTGCTGTTGCCAACAAGATATTTTTGTAAGATGTTGTTGGTATTGTTAGGTGCCATTGAGTTGATTCCAACTCATAGTGACCCTGTGTACAAAGGAACAAAACACTGCCCAGTGCAGTTGCAGCTCGTTGTTGCAGCCACTGTGTCAATCCATCTTGTTGAGGGTCTTCCTCTTTTTCGTTGACCCTGTACTTTACCAAGCATGATGTCCTTCTCCAGGGACAGATCCCTCCTGATAACATGCCCAAAGTATGTGAGAGGTAGTTTCGCCATCCTTGCTTCTAAGGAGCATTCTGGTGTACTTCTTCCAAGATACATTTGTTAATTCTTTTGGCAGTCCATGGTATATTCAGTATTCTTCTCTAACACCACAATTCAAAGGTGTCAGTTCTTCTTTGGTCTTCCTGATTCAGTGTCCAGCTTTCATATGCATATGAGGCAATTGAAAACACCATGACTTGGGTGAGGTGCACCTTAGTCTTCAAGGTGACATCTTTGTATTTTAACACTTTGAAGAGGTCTTTTGCAGCAGATTTGCCCAATGCAATGGATAAATAAATATAAGCATCTTGTGGCCATGATCTAAGCATCCTGTGAAACTATCTGTGATCACTAACTGTACTATTAAATAATCAGTAACCAATCAGAATGTGATTATTACAATATTCATTGATTTTCCTGTAATTACCCTCCCTTTATGGTTTGGTTCCTCTTTTTATCCCATGTTATGGATTGAATTGTGTCCCCCCAGAATGTGTATCAATTTGGTTAGGCCACGATTCCCAGTATTGTGTGATTGTCTACCATTTTGTCATCTGATATGTGTTGTAAATCCTGCCTCTATGATGTTAATGAGGTGGGATTATTGGCAGTTATATTAATGAGTCAAGACTCAGTTTACAAGATTAGATTGTCTTAAGTCAATGTCTTTTTAGATATAAAAGAGAGAAGCAAGCAAAGAGACAGGGGGACCTTGTTACCACCAAGCAAGAGGAGCCAGGAGGGCACATCCTTTGGTCCCGGGGTCCCTGTGCTGAAAAGCACCTAGAACAGGGGAAGATTGATAACAAGGACCTTCCTCCAGAGCTGATGGAGAAAGAAAGCCTTCCCTCGGAGCTGATGCCCTGAATTCGGACTTGTAGCCTACTAGACTCTGAGAGAATAAACTTCTGTTTGTTGAAGCCATCCACTTGTGGTATTTCTGTTGTAGCAGCACTAGATAACTAAGACATCCCATAAGAATGCTTGTATAAGGAAACTGCCTGGGGACAACCTGGTTCCAGTTTCAGTGGGCTCTGTAGTTTCCCAACTGCAATTGCTTTAAACCCTTAGTAAACCTCTGTTTTAACTTGAAACAGTGTTTAAATTTTTCCATACAACAAGCCTGTGCTTGCAGGCAAGAGAAGAGCACAAGCCACCCTACATTTAATAGTCATTTTTCCTTTCAAAAAGTTAAGTTACCCGCATTATCACTGCTGGATGATGATTATATTTATAAATTACATTCTTTCTTTCTTGTTTAATTTCAAGTGAACCAGCACTTACTGACTAGTTGCTATGTGCCAAGTGTTGCTTTTTTATGGTTTTGCTTTTCATCTTCACAACACCACTTTTATTTCCCATTTTACAGATAATGCAGTTGAGGACTGAACAGCATAAAAAGCTTGCCTAATGTCACAAAATGTTTTTTATTGTGCTTTAGGAGCCCTGGTGGCAAAGTGGTTAAGAGCCTGGCTGCTAACCAAAAGGTCAGCAGTTGGGATCCACCAGCCACTCCTTGGAAACCCTTTGGGGCAGTTCTGTGTTGCCCTACAGGGTCACTACGAGTAGAAATTGACTCGACCGCAAAGAGTTGAATGTCACAAAGCTAGTAAGTGGCAAAAGCACTACTGGAACCCAGGCGTGTGTCGGCCTTGTAAACAAGATCACTGTTTATGTTCTGTAATTATGATCATTTTAGTATTTTAGGACACCTGTTTGCTCAAGGGATGTTGTGGCGTTTCTGTACCCATGTAGGAAGGACTGTGTGTTTGTTCCACTGAGGCCGTATGTGGATGGCATGACTGCTTTTAGCTTCCCATCTCTGGGTCTGCAGTAATGGCACTCAGTATTTGAGTGCCATTACTGCAGACCCAGAGATGGGAAGCTAAACAGTATTTGAGTGGCTCTATAGCCAACTTTTAAATATGCATGATCTAATTATCTAATAAATAGATTGTCTGGGTCTATTTCTTTTCCTTCTACTTCTGGTGACGAAGAAGGAACTCCAGCTAGTCTTATTTTGTAGTAGGTTTGGTGAGCGATTGCATGAATGTGGAGATGGAGAAGCTTAGATGATTGCAGATGCTTACTGAGCACGTCTCAGGTACAACCAGGAGCTGGATTTTTCTCACTGATGGCTGAGGTGCACTTCCTCCATCCATCCTCCTCCTTCCTCAAACCTGTCTTTAAAGACTTTTAACAAATGCTGCCTTTATTTTGAGGTTTTTATATCCGTTATCAGGTGATTGTAATCAGAGTAAAGATGATAACAAGTGTGAAAAGCAGAACTAATAAGATGCAATAGAAAAGGAAACCATTTCCAATGTTTAGATAAATAGGTTTAAAAAGAAATATTTGTTTTATACCCCATTAAGCTGTATTCTTTCAGATCTTGTCACTTGCCCTGCTAAACCCATCCCACTTAGAATAAAACTCCAGGCCCTTCCTGTGGCCCTCCAAGCCCTTTATGATCCGGTCCCAGCCATTTCCCTTGACACCTTCTCCTGGACTCACTCTGCTCAGCCATCTGACCTCCTTGCCATTCTGCACTTTGAACTGTGCCTGGAACCCCTGAGTCCCTGGGGTAGCAGCATGCCCTATGCCTTTACCTTAACTGGGTTTCTATTCAAATATCATTTTGCTTAGAATCTCCTACCTTCACCATTCTTCCTGAAACCGCAGCACTTCTATATTCTCTAACCCTGCTGCATCCAATATGGTAGGCACATGTGGTTATTTAAATTTAAATTAATTAAAACCAAGTGAATTTAAAAATTCACTAGCCGCATTACAAGTGCTCCTTAGCATATTTGGGTAGTGGCTGCTGTACTGGGCAGCACAGATCTAGAACATTTTCATCATTGCAGAGAATTCTATAGGAGCGCTTATCCTTCTTTTTATTGTAGTGCTCACTGCTACATGAAAGTACATGTTCACTTATTTGTTTTATTGTCTGTCTTGACTCTAGAAAGGGAGATCTGTGCACTCAGGGACTTTGTGCGTTTTGTTCAATTTCTTAGATTCACTTCCTAGAAGAGTCCCTGGCACGTAATAGGTGCTTAATAAATACTTGTTGAATGAAAGACTTGATCTTTTGGGGCCCTCTTTTAATCCCAGGGAAGATAACCAGAGTTGGGGAGAGAATTCTGTTTTCTCCTTCTGCTCTTCCCAACCCTAGCAGCTTTTCCAAAGATCCCTGGAGAGCCTGAGCACAGTGGTGGCTCCTGGTGGCCCACGTGCTCCTGGGAAGGAATTAAGTCATAGACTTACTCATTGAGATCCGCTTACATGATTCCTAAGCCCCAGTGAAAGAAGCAGAACTGACCACATTCACTTTGAGTGAAAGAAGCAAATCACCGGATTCACAGAGGGGTCGCCTTCAAATCTGCTGTCTCTTTTTAATGCTGCAAGAATCATCTGTCTGAATCTGTCTTTGATCATTTAATGAAAGAGAAGGTCTCACTGTTATTTAAAAGTGGAATTGTGCATTACAGGTTTTCTAACTAATTATGCTTGATAATGCAGATTATTTTAATGTTCCTAAGGCATCAGATTTCCTCAGGGGGTGAAAGGATCCTGCCAACTACGTAGGAGCCTTCAGAGCTTTCCCTTTCTGAATTATGCTCAAGAAAATCTGACCTGTTCCTTGCAGCTTATTCCCTCTACTCCCTGATTAAAATTCAGGGAGTTGTTCCCCAGTAATACAGTTGTAAGGAGCCCTGGTGGCGCAATGGCTAACTGCTTGGCTGCTAACTGCAAGGTCAGCGGTTCAAACCCACCAGTGACTCCGTGGCAGAAAAACCTGGCGACGTGCTCCTGTAATGATTACAGCCTAGGAAACCCTATGGGGCAGCTCTACTCTGTCCTATATGGTCACTATGAGTCAGAATTGACTCGACTACACACAATAACAATGCTGTTTTACTGCAGGAGAGTACACACTTTCTGATCAACTCAATAGATTTGGCAGAAGTCAGTTTGTGGCCAGCGTATATAGTATGGTTATGAGAAACCAAGAAGCAAATATGCAAATGAATAAGAGATATATATTTGTGTATGTGTGTATGTATCTTATTTTTTATCTTATTCGATAAATAACTGCCACAATAAGAAGAAAACTTCTAAACTTCCTTGAGCTATATGAAGAAGATTTGAATAAATAGAAAGATATACTGTATTCCTGGATGAGATGACTATTTTAAGGATTTCAGTTCTCCTAAAATTAATTTATAAATTTACTACAGTCCTAATTAAAATTCTAATTAAAATTTTCTGGAAAAAAGGCTCAGCAATTTTAAAGTTCATTTGGAAGAGAAGGTATGAGAATAACCAATAAATATTTGAAAAGGATGAGTCAAGAGGGACACATACACTGATGGGTTTTAAAACTTAAAACAAAGTTATAAAAATTAAAACCAGATAGCACCAGGGTAACAGTAGATACACGTATCTGTGGAGCATAGTATAAACCCAATGAGATACTAATACATGTAGCATATGTGTCATAAAACGGGCATTTTAATAAATGTTTCTGAGATATTTGGTTACTAATTTTTAAAAACCCCTTGCTTATGTAATATAACAAATTCCAGGACTAAGCATTAAACAATGAAACTATAAAAATAATTAGAACAAATATACATTAATATTTTGGGAGCTTAGGAAGGCCTTAATAAAACTTTATACAAAGCAGAAAATGTAAGAGAACGTTATAAATAGACTACATAAAAATAATTTAGTAGCTTTGCATGACAGAAACACCACAGATGAGGCCATCTGAGAAAAACACTTACAACATACATGATAAAAGAGTTTATATTCTTACCATGCAAATTATTCTTAAAGTTCAATAAGAAAAAGACCTCGATACAAAAATGGGCAAAGGGCAAAAGATTCCACGAGGAAAGACATGCTCGATTTCACTGGTAATCAAATGCAACCTAAAAAGATACACCATTTTTCACTAACTTGGCAGAAATCTCAGCTGCTCATCCCCAGTATAGGTGATAACATAAGGAAATTGGGGCTTTCCTACCTGCTTCTGGGAGTTACAACTTTTTATAGTCTTTTCAAAGGATAATGTGGTACTATATTTTAAAATCATCAAAACTAGATCCTCTCTTTGGCCTCAAATTCTTACTAAGATCTAAAACAAAGGTTTACATCACTGCATTATTAAGAATAGCTAAAATGTGTAAGCAACCTAAGTGATGATAAGAGAAATTTTTTTTTTAAATGAATTATGGTATAGCATAAATAAAAGTGGCAGAAGAACATTTAAAAGCATGAAAAGTTTTTCAGTATAAAATGTAGGATTAAAACAGGTTACAAAGATGCCAATCTCTAGGTCGTGATGGTAAATTGAACACATGCTAAATCCTCTCCTCCCACCCCCTACTCCCTATTCCACATACATGGATGATGTATCAAAATAGTGTTTAGATAATAAACTTATTTACCATTTTGGTGGCTGGGTACTATTGGGTTGGCCCCAGCTCATGGTGATCCCACGTACAACAGAACAAAATGTTATCAGTCCTGCACCATCCTTACATTCCTTGATATGCTGGAGCCCATTGTTGCAGCCACTGTGTATTTTGAGTACCTTGGGGCCCTGGTAGCGCAGTGGTTAAGTGTTTGGCTGCTAACCGAAAGGTCGGCAGTTTGAATCTGGCTGCCACTCCTTGGAAACCCTGTGGGACAGTTCTACTCTGTCCTCTAAGGTGCTATGAGTCAGAGTCGACCCAACAGCGATAGGTTTGGTTTCTTTTTGTTGTTTTTGGTTCTACCTTACCAAGCATGATTCCCTTCTCCAGGACTGATTCCTCCTGATAACATGCCCAAAGTACATGAGACAAAGTCTTGCCACCCTGACTTCCAAGGAGCACTCTGGCTGTACATCTTCGAAGACAGACTTGCTCGTTCTTCTGGCAGTCCAGGGTATATTCAATATTCTTCAGCAACACCAAATTCAAAGACATCAATTCTTCTTCTGTCTTTCTTACTCATTGTGCAGCTTTCACATGCAGATGAGGCCATTGAAAATATCATGGCTGGGGTCAGGTGCACCTTAGTCCTCAAAGTGACACCATTGCTTTTTACGCTTTAGAGAGACCTTTTGCAGCAGATTTGCCCAATGCAATATGTCATTTGATTTCTTGATTGCTGCTTCCATGGGTCTTGATTGTGGATCCAAATAAAAAACAACTTCAGTCTTTTCCCCGTTTATCATGATGTTGCTTATTGGTCCAGTTGTTTTTTGTTTTATGTTTGTTTTGTTTTATGTTGAGGTGTAATCCATACTGAAGGCTGTAGTCTTTGATCTTCATCAGTAAGTGCTTCAGTGCCTCTCCACTATCAGCAAGCAAGATTGTGTCATCTACATATCATATGTTGTTAATGAGTCTTCCTCGAATCCTGGTGCTACATTCTTCTTCATAAAGATTACAACCTAGAAAACCCTTTGGGGCAGTTCTACTGTGTCACACAGGATTGCTGTAAGTCAGAATAGACTCGATGGTACGTAGCAGCAACAACAACAACAACATTGTTGTGAAGATTGTTTGACCTCACAGATTCCTTGAGTGGTCTTGGACTTCCCTGGGGATCCTGGACCAAACTGAGAATCACTGCTATAGGAGGTGTGCTTGCAGCCAAGAATTACTAAAAGTGTTGAAATGCTATGCTATGTCAGATAGTCTGCTAATCCAACAAATGGACATGTTCACACTCAAAGGGTTAGCGATAATAGAGTCATCTTAGAAGAAGTTGAGGAGCAAACTTGCAGTGTACTCTGAATTAATTATAAAACTCTGGAAGCATAGTTGTCTAGTAGTTTTGAGTGGGCATCTCTGGGTGGTAGAAATGCACATGGTTTTTGTTTTATTCTTTACGGCTTTTAATCTTCATGGCTTCCTTCCTCTACTCCACTGCTCTCCAAAAAAGAAAGAAAAAGGAGAACAAAGAAAAATTGTCCATTAAGAAATTTTTGCAGAAAGTCCTATAACCATATTTTTATATTAGTTCATTTTATTGTCTTCCTAAACACAGGCCCATGCAGATCCATGTTTCTGTTTTGTGCACTAGGCATTTGTATGTATTCAGGGATCCTGAAGTACAGTCCATTTATAAATAAACATATCTTTATTGCTGGATTTGTTTGTAATGTCTAAATGAGCTGTTTAAATGTATGTTTGTAATAGCCAATTACCAAGTATTCTGCACGGTGTATATAAAGGAAAAAGTAGAAATGATCATTATATAAATTAATGTTTTGAATGCTGCCACAGCTTGGAACTTGGGGAATTGGTGATGAAGAGGAACATCTTTCTCACCTTTATGTTATTAGCTGTGTACGAGGGTGGGTCTAACACTGTCTCACTTAAGCCACTAGAGACAGCTCAGTGGACAGGTGAAAGATAAGTTACCATGGGGTCATTCCAAGACATGGGGGACTGTCAGTGAGACAGAAGACCACATGACGGGCCATGGGAGGCTGTAGACTGGTGTCCTAGACAGCAGCTAACCAGAGGGGCAGTAGGACAAGGTGGGGTGTTGGGGGGGTGGGGAGGGAGAGAAGAAGTAAGGGGAGATTAAGCCTGGAGTACCTACAGCCTGGGGTTGTGAAAGGATATCGCATGTATTTGACTCTCCCTGCTGGCCTGGGTGTGGTTCTGAAAGACTGGCTGACAGGACAGATATTCTAATTTAATGCTTATCAAAGGTGTCTGCGAAATTATTTAATAAACCCTGCCCAATTTCTTATAGATCCAACTGCTATATTGGGGAAAATACTCATTGTCAGTTTTGGGTGCCATGTCAGTCTCTACTATCATTTATTGGAAGGAGACACAATGAAAGCGTGGGAGAAATGCAATTTTACAAAGAAATAAATATACACCTATATATTTGTATGGTTTTGTAATGTTGCGTATAAGTCAATGGCTGCTTATGAGGCTTGGTTGCTTCTCTGTTTTTTTCAATGTGAGGAAATACTGGCAGACAGGGTTCTTCTGCTAGCACTCTGGTTTTACCTTCGCTGTGTGTGTTTGTGTGTCAGTCAGCAATATTCTTTTTCTCAATCAGAGTATATCCTTATCACGCTTTAAGATGTCTTGGATGATCTTTTAAAGGTGCAACGTGTCTTGTTTTATTCTCGGGGAACATTGTGCATTCTATATAAAGTTACCCAGAGTACAGAGTTCCTTCAAAACAAAAGAGTAATAACACTAAAAACCCTAACACTCCAAGTGCCGATCACATTTGAGCAGAGAACCAGCATATAGTGTGTACATGTACAGTGAGGTCTAAGAAAGAAAAAGTGAATTCTGTGACTTTCAGACTGTGGGGCAGTAAAAAGAGACAAAGAAATATGTGGCAAAAAAGACCTAGAAAGGAATAATATAATAAATATCTTCTCTGGTTCTTTATCTCTTACAGCTCCATTTTGAACCCAAAGTAGATGATGCTGTCAAGGCTGAACCACTGACCAGAGTCTGAAAAATCTTCATCTTCTCGTTGGCCACCAGTTGAGATAAGATGGAAGACTCTTACAAGGATAGGACTTCACTGATGAAAGGTGCCAAGGACATTGCCAAAGAGGTGAAGAAACAAACAGTAAAAAAGGTGAACCAAGCAGTGGACCGGGCCCAGGACGGATACACCCAGAGGTCCTACAGTCGGTTCCAAGATGAAGAAGATGACGATGATTACTACCCTCCTGGAGAAACCTACGACGGGAAGGCCAATGATGACGAAGGCTCAAGTGAAGCTACAGAAGGTCATGATGAAGACGATGAAATCTATGAAGGGGAGTATCAGGGCATCCCCAGCATGAACGAAGGGAAAGACAGCATCGTGTCGGTGAGGCAACCCAAGGTTGATAAGTTCAAGGACCGCCGGGAGCTGGAGTCAGAGAGGAGAGCCGACGAGGAAGAGCTAGCCCAGCAGTATGAGCTGATAATCCAAGAGTGTGGTCACGGCCGTTTTCAGTGGGCTCTTTTCTTCGTCCTGGGCATGGCCCTCATGGCTGATGGTGTGGAGGTGTTTGTCGTGGGCTTCGTGTTGCCCAGTGCTGAGACGGACCTGTGTATACCAAATTCAGGATCCGGATGGCTAGGTGAGTACGCCATGACAGGAGATAAATTCTGAAACTCATTTATTTGTGGAGCACAGTTACCAACACAGAGAATAAATTCTTTGCATCTAGATCACTGCATTTTTTCCAGCACTTCAGTATGAAAAATTTCAAACATACAAAAGAAATGAAAGAATTGTACCGTGAACCCCCACATACATCCACCACCTAGATTCTATAGTTAGCGTTAACTATATTTTCTTTGTCACTTATCTGTCAATCCATGGAGATCCCTGGGTGATATAAGCTGTTTGTTCTTGACTACTAACCTAAAGGTTGGTGGTTAGAACTCACCCAGCAGCACCACATAAGAAAGTCCTGACAGTCTATATCTGGAAAGATTACAGCCAAGAAAACTCTATAGGGCAGTTCTAGTCTGCAACACATGGGGTCGCCATGAGTCAGAACTGACTGATGGCAACAGGTTCGGTTTGGTTTTGGATCTATCTATGTGTCCTTCTATCCATGCATCAATCCAACTTATTTTTGATGAATCTCAAAGTAACTTAGAACACTGCATTTTAACTTAAACAAGTAAAATAGTTGCATTCATTTCTCTTTCATTAACTTCCAAAAGTATGCCCTGGGAAGTTTAATAGGGCACTATTATATAAAACTTACTCAACGCTTTTCTAAAAACAGAGGTTAACTCTACAAAACTCTGACAAATGTGATTTTCAGATTCCAAATTTTATGTATAATACAAGACTTAAATGCTTATGGGGTCTTGCTAATTTTTATTTTTCCTATAAACTACATATATGTTTGTTTCTTTTTTGAGTAGCCTTATTCATAGAATTTTTTCTAGGTGGCTTTTTCTATCTCTTTTCTGGTTCATGCATTTTTGCATAAAGTGGAAAAACTTAATTTCCACATACGATTTAAAAACCTATTTCAAATCATATTTGAATTGCATATTTTTAAAATAATATGGCCTCTCTATGAAATATCTAGACAATGGATTTGATTTTTGTTTTAAAGCGACGGTGCACTCAAGGTTCATATTTTTATAAAGCTGTAGTTAACCCTCCTTAAGTTTGTGCAGGGGAAATATGGAGGCACGCAGTGGAAATGTGCAAACGGTGGAATAGCCCCAACAGTGGAAGTGTCTGCCTCAGACACACACTGCATGAAATCACGAGGGGTTTCAAACTCTCTCTGCAAAGCTTGCCTCAAAAACCATGTTTATGTGCGTATGAAATCTTTATGTGTTCCAGAGCCTGTGAAAGAAACTAAGACTCCTTGATGTCTGTATTTCTAAAAGGAGTCCTTTTGGTGCAGCCGTTCAACATTTGGCTGCTAATCAAAAGGTTGGCGGTTCCAACCCATCTGGGCAGCTCAAGGGAGAAAGACCTGGTGATCTGCTTAACCCTGTGGGGCAATCCTACTCTGTCATGTGGAGTCCCTATGAGTCAGAATTGACTCAATAGCAGCCAACCACAACGTGTTTCCTTTAAAGATTGAAAAACAAAAGTGTACAATTCCTTTTGTGGAAACCTCCTTACTTTACTAAGTAATGTTACCATCGTTGATGCTGAGAGATTTTCTGTGTGATTAAGATTAAATATCATTTTAACTTTCTGTAGGATAACACAACAAAGAAAATCATGAATGAGAAAACATTTACATATTTTTTCCCCCTTTAACGCTTGTTTCTTTTATATGGCCCACTCCTAGCTTGCGTTTCTTTAGTGGCTTAACAGAGGACTGGATCTCTGAAGGCAGACTGTGAAGGGCAGTTGTGCGCGTGTGTGTTTGTGGGGGGATGATTTGCACACTTTTGCTGGTAGAATCATTTGTGTGTTCAACCATTAGAACGCAGGACATGCTTCAGAAAAGGGTCCTCAATCACTCGTCAGAGGGGCCATTATCTGTGTTGTATCTAGCACTGTATTTCTTTTTGTTTCTTCAGTGACCAAGTATACCCATTGTAAGCCTGGCCATCAAAATAGTTATCAAGATTTTGATAAAAGAATATATCAGCAGAATGTGTTAAGAGCATAGATTCTTAGAAATATATCCACGCAAATATCTAATAACTGAAAGCTTATATGTAGAATAAAGTTCTTTTCATGTGATGACTCTAGCTTTTATATTGGAAATATTCAGAAAATATAAGCTGAGCTTGTCCTTGTGGCTTTATCTTCTGGGTGCTGAATGTAAGCACAGTGTCACATGTGGTTCTCTTATCAGTCTAGCCTATAAACTTGTAAAGCCTGATGGTGTTTCACACCCCCAGTGGCATTCAGAAGTGTAGATAAGGCAGCAGAACAATTGGAGCACAGATATTTTCATCTGTCCATAAATGTTGCCTGCTTTAGTGAATTAAAAATGTGTCCCTAGGAGTGTATAGTTTCACTCAATGCTGTGAATCCCCAACAGAAGCATTTTAATGGTTTCATAACTGTGCCTTCCAGACTTGCATTTCAATTATTTTGCCATTGTAATTTCATTCATAATTGCATTCTGACGGAGTCTTCTTAGACAAGCATTGAAATTGTTTGGCCATTTTCATTTCATTGAATAATAGCTTTGTAATATAATTACCACACTAAGTCGTAGCAATGGGATCAAAATGCAAGAAAAAGGTACATGACCTATGTTTGGTGGCATTTGGAATATATAGATTTGAAAAACAATTTCTCATTTGCTACTAAGCATTGTGTTGTTTTCCTCAAGGAAGGCCAGGAACAAAAATTTGAACCGATTCATGTTTTAATTATTTGGGAAATAGATCCTTTCATTGTCGTTGCTAGAAGATTGATTTAAAGGTAACTCAGGGCATACTGTGTGTGAGCGTGTCTGTGTGTATGGTCTGTGTATATGTATAATGTTGTTAATTGGGTTGGGAAGAACTAGAGTAAATAATTATCTAATGAGCTACTCTTTGGAGGAATAAGTACAGTCATTTTAAGATAAACCGTTCTCTATTGCCAAAGTCTGTTTATTGAGCATTTAATATGTGCAAAGCACAGTGTTAGCACAGGGGATCAAAGGACAAAAAAAGACAATGTTTCTGTATCCAAGGAAGTCATAGCCTAGTATGGAGAAATCAGAAGTGTCTAGAGACTACAAATACAAAGAATTAAGTATCCATTGCCATATGTTGTTGTTGTTGTATGCTTTGAGTCGATTTTTGACTCATAGTGACCCCATGTTACACAGTAGAACTTCCCCATAGGGTTTTCTTGGCTGTAATCTTCACAGACGGAAGCAGATTGCCAGGTCTTTCTCCTGTGGAGCTTTTGGGTGGGTTTAAATCACCAGCCTTTATATTAGCAGTCGAGTACTTAACCATTGTGCCACCAGAGCTCCACTGCCACAAGAGAAGTATAAATCAAGAGATTTCAGGCTTGGCGACCACACAGAGGGCAAGGGTTTGACCAAAGCAGTGCAGAGAAAGAAATGGATTTGAGAACTCTCCCAGAGGTAAAATCAGCAATGATTTGGTCATTGATTAGTTTAGAGAGAGGAGGGAGGTGTTAATGAAAGGAAGACAAGTCATCTGTCTTAGTTATCTAGTGCTGCTATAATAGAAATACCACGAGCAGATGGCTTTAACAAAGAGAAATTTATTCTCTCACAGGCTAGTAGGCTAGAAGTCCGAATTCAGGGCATCAGTGCCAGAGGAAGGCTTTCTCTCTCTGTCGGCTCTGGAGGAAGGTCCTTGTCATCAGTCTTCCCCTCATTGAGGAGCTTCTCAGGCGCAAGGACCCTGGGTCCAAAGGACGAGCTCTGCTCCTGGTGCTGCGTTCTTGGTGGTCTGAGGTCCCTTTGTCTCTCTGTTCAATTCTCTCCTTTGTATCTCAAAAGAGATTGGCTTAAAACACAATCTAATCTTATAGATCTCATCAACATAACTGCCGCTAATCCATCTCATTAACATCACAGTGACAGGATTTACAACGCATAGGAAAATCACATCAGATGACAAAATAGTGGAAATCCCACAATACTGGGAATCATGGCCTAGCCAAATTGATACGTATATTTTTAGGGGAAACATTTCAATCCATGACATCATCTAATTAGGTAATACAGAGTACAGGTTTTAGCATGAGAGCAAGATGATACGTTTAGGTTCAGACATTTTCACTTTGAGGTTCTTAGGGAGTGCTCAGTGGGCTACCCATTTGGGCTGAAGTGCTGAGAGGTTTGGAAGCCATCTCCTTATTAGATGAAACTGCTGGTGACTTTAACTGGGGGGAATGGTTTCCTGCTGAACAGCATTTATGAGGCTGGTGGTGGAGGAAAGCATCCTTAAGGAGACTGAGAAGAAGAAGCCATATGAGGGGCAGATGGGAGAAAGCAAAGGTCTAGAAGTCACTGGAAGGAGGCAGGGATGTGTAACTCTCAGGGACTACAAAGTCTTGCAGTAAAGACTGAGACAGGCCTTCTGGATCTGGCATTTAAGAGGTTTCTTGGTTGTTGCAGGAGTCTTGTAGCACAGTGGTTAAGCATTTGGCTGCTAACCAACAGGTCAGCAGTTCAAATCCATCAGCCGCCCTTTGGAAATCCTGTGGGGCAGTTCTACTCTGTCCTATAGGTTCGCTGAGTCAGAATCGACTCGACGGTAATGGGTTTGGCTTGGTTTTTGATTGGTTGTTGCAAATGACTCTTAACGTGAATACAGTGAGTTAGGCTAGGGATTTTTAAAAGGGAGGAGCCTGTGCATTCAGTGACGTGACCATGTGGCACTGCCACCTGTCCTCCGGATTCTCCGCCTTGGGACCAGAGCAGGTCCTCCTGGAATCAGGCATTCTCTGTAGGATTGCTGTGGCTTACAGAGGGTACTAAGGAGCCTTGGTGGTGCAGCGATTAAACACTTGGCAATTAAAAGGTTGGCGGTTTGAACCCACTCAGTGACTCTGTGGGAGAAAGACCTGGTAATCTGCTTCTGTAAAGATTACAGCCAAGAAAACCCTATGGGGAAGTTCTACTCTGTCACATGGGAGTGCCACGAGTCAGAATCGACTCTGCGGCACACAGTAGCAGCAACAGAGAAGGTGCTATGTGACTGAGTCCTCTTGGATCATGACTTCCTGCCCAAGGGTTGTTGTGGGAGGCAGGTTGGATTCTAAGGTAACCCCCAGGCAGGAAGGATGTGCAGCTGGTCCAGCCTCCAACCAGACCAGGTTCAGTCCTACCCAGGCTCCGGGCCATCAGAGTAGAACACCTTGCTGGCTGCTCCAATTGACCTGCTGTATCAGAGATGCTGCTGGTTTCTCACTCATTGGCCTAATTCCCCCAGACCCACCTAATGAAGCAGAGGACTTAATCATTATTGGTCCAAGTGCTTCCTTGCTGAAGGCAACAAAGATTAGTAATATTTAGGAACTAAAATGTTATCAGGGCCAAGTGTAGACTAGAACAAAATAATCTTTGGTTACTGGATGGAAAACAATATATTCTAGACCAAAATATACTTAAGTAAACCTGAACTAAATAATAACTAAACATCCTGTGTTTCTTTTATCTTTTTCAAGGCAAATATCAACTATAACACTTAGTTTCCACAGACATTGGTAACTTTCAGGATAGGCCTTTTGGTAGCATAATTGGGACTGAAGCAAGATTGCTGTGGGATGAGAAGTGAATGGTCAGAAAAACGGAGATAGCAAAGGCATTTCGTTCAGTAAGCATTAATTGAGCACTAACAATGTACCAGGTACTCGGCAAGATACAATGGGAGATATCCTGATCAATATGTTGTGATCTTTGCCATTGAGTAACTTTTTTCAAGGCGGATAAATAGACTTGAAAAGAGATAAATTTTAGTACATTTTGTTTATTCTGTGACAGAGATGTCAAATAAAATGCTATCAGGTCACAGAAAGATAGAACACACTGGATTTTCCTTCGAGAACTGATGAAAACTTCATCCAGGAAGTGACATTTAAACAGGGTTTTGAGGGATGAATAAGAGTTTACCAGGCAGGAAGGAGAAAGAGTGATATTGCAAGAAGATGCTAAAGTTGTCAGAGGGCCTGAACTTTGTAGGGAATCATGGGAAATTCAATGTAGTAGAAGGAGTGTTGGGGCTGACAGGTCAAGTTGCGGATAGATTGTTAAAGGCCTTAATGCCAAGATAGTGGGTTTCAATTTTCTCCTGTGGTAGGCAAGAGTGGCATCGTCAGATCTGTGTTTTAGAAAGTCTCCTCTGGCAACATTGTTGGATGTGGGTTAGGTGGGAGAGAGACTTAAAAAGTCAAAGGGACATGGAATCTAAGCCTAGCTCTGCTTTCTTGTAACTTTCTTGATTTGTTACAATTGGCAAATAATTTAAATTTATCTATGCCTCAGTTTTCACATCCGAACACTGGGGATAAAAATACCCAATTAAGCTGGAAGAATTAAGTGAGAGAACGTATGTATAGCTCTTTGCAACGTATCTGATATATAGAAAGCACTGATAAAAGATAGCGGCTATAATAATGTAATCCCTGGGTCTTACAAATGGTTAATGCTCTCAGTTGCTAATCAAAAGTTTGGAGGTTCAAGTTCACCCAGAGGTGCCTGGTGATCTACTTCTGAAAAACCAGCCATTGAAAGCCCAATGAAGCACAGGTCTACACTGACACACAAGGGGTAGCCGTGAGTCAGTGTCAATTAGAGGGCAAATAACTGAACAATGAAACAGCTATAGTAATAATAGTTATAATTAGAGGCATGAAGATCAGGTAGGAGGCTACTGCAATAACCCAAACAAAAATGTTGGAATCCTGAACTAAATCAGTTAATAGGATGGGAGAAGGGTCATTATTGGGAGATGTTTCTGAAAGAGAAATAACAGAATTTGTTTAACGAGAAAGATGTGAAGTACGGAGTTGAGGATGGCATCCAAGGAGCTGAGATTGAAAAGTGGAGTGGATGTTGGCAGAGGTAACTAAGAATGAAGACAGAGGGGAGAGAGCAAACGGGAGACAGATGGAGTTCATTTTGGATGGTACTGGTCTGGCAGGTAGGAGAGAGGTCAGGATCAGCGCAACAGATGCGGGAGTCTGAAAAGGGAGGTTGCACCAGATGCAGAACACAACCAAATGGGGGAGAGAAGGATGAACGAAGGCTTCGGGCAGCTTAGTGAGGTGTTGGAGAATCTGCCAGCTCCAAAATATCTAACAGCCAGAAATAAATTCACCTGCATGAGGACATTTAAAAATTTTGATATATCTGTTCATCAAGACATTGTTGGATCCATGAAGTCCTCTTTGGAAATGGAGTGGGAGGGGATAGGAGTGGTGATGGGACCATGTCTGGGTGTCACCTTTCCCTTCTTCATCAGAGCAGACTCATATTCATCTTTTATATAATTGAATTTATTGGAATAAAGGATTCCATAGCTAAACAACAATAACAAAATTTTAAACATCTTCTCTGGGATATCTGTGACTTCAGCTGCCACACTGGTGTAACAATGGGTTAAATGTTTGATAAAGTTGCATTTAGTGAGTAGCCATTAGGTCTATAGGGTCGCCATGAGCCAAAATTGACTCGACGGCAATGAGTTTCATTAGGTTTGGAGCAGGCCCTGTTAGGGAGATTGAAATGAATAAGGCTCAGTTCCCATTACTAGGGGAAATCATGGCATTTTCCAGCTGTCTAGTACCTTAGTGCTTTAGGCAAACCCTGCCATCTTAAAGATGAGTCAATGAAGCCTGGAGAGTTTGGGTGGCTTGCTGGTCCATGGCTGGGTATTGACTGAGACAGAGTGTAGAATCCACATATTCCAACTCTTAAGCCATGTTCCTTCCAGTTCTCTAACATTTTTATTTAAAGTCTTCTTGACTGGATTATCTCAACCCTGGGAGAACATAAGCTTTCAATTCTTGGCTAAAATCCACTACTCTGGCATCCCTAGCAATGACCTAGAAATTCATTGTTTGTGGACTCCAGTGATGCAGTCACCTCTTGATCTCATGCATCTTTCTCTTCTTTTCAAAGCCCTGATAGAAGATACTGTCTGGTTTTTGTATGTACAGCCAGTATATAATGGCAGCAGTCACAAATGGGAAATAAGAATGCTTTGGAGAATCAACCTCTACAATCAGCCTATAGTGCAGAGTGATGTTAAAGAGGCAGAGTAGCAGAAGTTAAAAAAAGAAAAGGAGTGTAAGCCCCTTAGGCGCCAGGCGTTTTTGTCTTTGTTGCTCACCACTGTATTCCCACAGCCTGGATTAGTGCCCGGTACAGAATAGGGGCTCAGTGATTATTTGTTGAATAAGTGAGTGACAGTCTCCCAGGTCATTAAGACTTTGAGACCTTATAGAAGAAATGAACAAATCTAAAGTAAGAATGTGTTGTTCCAAATTGGAATTCATTAGTAGTGGAAGAACACAGATTGAAAGTCATGGATACAATTGTTGGTAGTGCCCTTCCAAGTGCTGCCCAGGATCCCTATTGTAGAGAAGGGTGCATTAGGTGATCTTCGTCCAGAGCCAGTGAGGACATGAATCCTGTAGTTAAGACCTGTCACTCTAATTCCATGCTCCAAGGCAACTTGAGGATTTCGAATCCAGCGTTCTCTGGAGCTCGAGCATCAGGAATGTGCTTGCAAAGGATGCCAGTCCCCTTGACAATTCCGTTTTTCATTTTAATTAGCCAATTGGCGTTCTGGTATAATCCATCAGTCTTGGTGAGGTTGTCTTTTGGGATTCTGCTTCTAAGAGATTGCAGTTCTCAGTGTGCTCACACACCTGGTTTCTGAGCATATAAGACTGAGGTCCAGAGCAGGACTGGGAGATACTGGATAGCACCCTGGGAGGCCTGTTTGGGTGGTCACCAGAGTGTCCCTAAGAAATACCTCATCTGCAATAAATACAAATTTTCCTTCAAAACTTCTATAACATTAGGTAGAGTTGGTAGTCGTATTGGGCAAAAATAGAGGTAGCTCAAGAATATCAAGGCATTAAACCCAAAAAGCCCATTGTCGGCAAGTCCATTCCAACTCATAGCAACCCTGTAGGACAGAGTAGACCTACCCCATAGGGTTTTCAAGGAATGCCTGGTGGATTCGAACTGCTGACCTTTTGGTTAGCAGCCATAGCTCTTAACCACTGCACCACTAGGGTTTCCATCAAGGCATTTGGAAGAATATGTTTGTGTATATGAATGGAATTTTACTTGATTTTTTTTCTCTTTTAGGAGCTCTTGAAAGTTTTTAAAAATATTTCTAAATAATTCTAGAGTAAGCATAGATTTTTGTGGAGTTTAAGATATATTTTTGCATGGAAGTGGCATAATGATTTTGATTTTACTCAGTACTTTGCTATCAGTTGTATCACATTAGACTGTTTGGTGTTCCTGTGTCTCCCGTTGACAGCTAGAATGCTCATTCAGCAAATATTTACCAAGCACCTGCTATGTGATAAACACTGTTTTAGACTCTAGAGATACAAAAATAAATAAAACAGAAAAATTCTCTGGTAGACCTTGAGTATATCTTTAACCTTTCTATTTCTACCTGGATTATGGAATTTCTTGGAACATCTAGAATTCCTTTTTTATTTTTATTTTTCCTTTGTTTGCCACTTATCACTTAGAGAAAGGGTAGTTTCTTTGAGGTCTGAGCTAGGTGCATATGTCCTGAATCATCATACCTTAATTACTCTTTCTCCATCCCTCCGTAGTCTCCTTAATTCTTAAAAAAAAAAAAAAAAAAGTTGCCGTGGAGTTGATTCCAACTGTGGTGACCCCATGTCAGAGTACACTTGTGCTCCATAGAGTTTTCAATGGCTGATTTTTTGGAAGTAGATTACCAGGTCTTTCTTCCAAGATGCTGCTGGGTGGACTTGAACAGTCAACCTTCTAGGTAGCAGCTGAGCATGTTAGTTTGCACCACCCAGGCACCATATTTCTTTAGGTATTAACAAAAGAACTGCTCTGTTGGGATTTCTAGCTGCTTTATCTCTAGCTATCTGTATTTTCTGAAAACAACCAGCTTCAAGTTTCTGAGACCCCTTTTTTTGTTTCTTGTTGTTCATTGTAAACCCTGGTGGGGTAGCCAGCTGCCGACAAAGAATGACGCAGAGTTTTTTTCTCTTTTCGCTTTATTCCAACCTTTTGATTATTGGGCATCTGGGTATCCTCTAAATGTTCAGACCAGCAGCTTCATAACCTAAAAATGTACACCACAGATCTCAGGATGAGCAGCTTTGTGCTCTACCCAATCTCTTTGTCCTTGACGCCCACTTTGGTATCTATGAGATTTGATCTCCATTGTATGTGCTCCCTCTGGCTCTGTTTAGCCTCTCGGCTGTCACAGTGATCCTAATTGGAATTAAAAAGTTTATTGGTACATCCTGTCCACCAACACTAGCAAAATCTTATTTGGATTCATTATTGCCAAATTGGAAAAGAAGATTCAATAATTTATCACCATTATATTCTTGAGTCTTATTTCCTCTTGACTTTCACATTCTCCTGAAAAGAGAGAGGCTTCTGACATCAGAACACAAGTTGGATCAAATAACCTGAAAAGACTCCTCCATCCAAATAGTCTGTCATTCATTTTCACAGGGCAGGAAGTGGACAGAAATTCTATGCCACATTCCTCAAACTTGCTAAGAAGTTGCATTCTGGGAGTGAGGGTGTGATATGTAAATGCCCTTCCGTCATGTGGGGGGTGGGGGGTGGTCATTGGGGCGGGGGTGGTCGTTGGGGGTTTCCCACAATACAGCTTTAAGCCTGAAGGCTAATTCCTCCATTCCTATGTCCTGTATCCCTCCATCCCAGACCCCTCCTGCTTGAGGATTCCAGTTCCACTGAGCATACTGGTCTCATGAGTCCTGATTCAGCCTGGGACTCTCCCTGCAGTCATGGGAATACTCACTGATGTGATCTGTTAGTTTGGAGACGTTGTTAATTGTGGACTTTGATTTAAATAAGACAACCAGAATTGTTAATCGTTTAATAACTGGATCAAGCCAGATACAAATACTACAGGCTTATAAGTTAGAATTCTAAATATCAACACACAGTTGCACTCTTTCTTGGGAAATCTGACATCTCAAGTAGTCTCAAATAAGCAAGAGCCTTTATAGAACCCCGAGCCTCCTGCAGAATGCCTCAGAAAGTATGAACTATTCAAATACATTTGTCTTGAGGAATTAGTCTGATAAATTACTGTAGTAGGTAAACCCACATGTTTGCAAACTGTCATTCTTACCCTAAACTTAGAAATGTCTTTTTTTGGCCATTAAGTTGTGAAAGGAAAAGTAAAAGAGGCCCTTGGGTGTACTTGTTACCTTCAGTTTTAATATTGAGGGCTGCAATCAAATATAGGAGCCCTGGTGGTACAGGCGGTTAAGAGTTTGGCTGCTAACCAAAAGGTTGGCAGTTAAATCCACCAGCCACTCCTTGGAAACCCTATGGGGCAGTTCTCCTCTGTCCTATAGGGTCGCTATGAGTTGGAATCGACTCTATGGCAATGGGTTAATCAAATATAAAATGGTGAGAGAATAATGTATTCTCCTAATTTAAATTTTTTCATCTAAGAAATTTGCTGAAAAGTAGAATCTAATAACCTTTAAATTATTTTCACATCTCTCTGTTTTGATCATAGTTAAGATACTTACAATTATCGCTGTAATTGTGTAAATATGGTTTGATTTAGCTTTGTTCACTTAATATTATTTCACATAAATATTTTGGAAAATCAATACGGCCAATTATGGACCTTAGTCATTATGTGCCATCCTTAATTTACTGCTACTGTAACTCATGTAGCCATCCGTTTACTGTGCATTTGAATGTATCCAATTCTTTGCTTGTCATATGAAAATAACTCTTCTAATAATATTGTTATTAAAATGACTCTTTTGTTTGGGACATTTACTTGGCATGTTTTCCCCAAAGTGGAATTGAATCAACTATTAATGGGTGAAAAATATTTTAATTCCTTTTTAAGGAAATCATTAATACAAGTAACATTGGAAGAAAAAAAGAACATGACATATTAAATAATGTCAAAAATGCCAAGCGGCATAGGCCCAGGTGACAGAACAAGGGGCCTTTGGCATATTCTCTGAGTATGATGCCTTTTCAACAGTTTTTTTTAAGGAAACGTGTTGCAAAGATTATGATGCAAAGGTGTTAGTGTTCCAAGGGGCCAATATTAGAGGTTGTATAATGAGACACAGAGACAGGGTAAAGGGTGTCCCGTTTTTGTGTACGTACTTACTCTCCAAACAATGATGTAGTTACCGCAGCCCTCACCCCAAAACTGAGCTCATTCCCCCTGTTCAACTCCAGGCCAGCGTTTCTCAACAAGAGCTCTATTAACAGGGACAAGTCTTTGCTATGTGACAGCCTCACACATGTCAGGGTGTTTAGTATTTCTGGTCTCTACTCACTAAATGCAACCAGTGCCTCCAGACATTGCTTCAGACCTAAACATGCTCCCTCCCTCACAATCACACACACCCCAAAAATAAAAAGGAAAGAAAGAAAAGACCCTGTCTGCGACAACGGATCTTCCTAGCTACCCCTCTGATGAGAGCGTTTTCACCCAGACACAAGACACGCCAACCAGTACTGTGGCCAGGCCGGGACCTAACGGTCAGCAACCGTCTGTGCCATCACCTCCGTCCAGCAACATCATAGAAGAAATGAGGGAAGGCAAGAAGGACATCGTCTCTAGCTGAGGCCTGAGGGAAGAGCTTGAGGTTTACTGTGGTGAAAATACATGTAACAAAACATACGCTGTCTCAACAATTTCTACAAGTCAGTGACATGGATTACATTCTTCAAGTTGTACAACCATTCTCACTATTCTTTTTCAAATCATTCCACCACCAGTAACATAAACTCAAACCTCCCCTAAGCAAAAAATCCCCCTTTTCCCTTCCCTCCCACCCCTGGTAATCACTAATAATCTCTGGTCTCTATACATTGCCTATTCTAGATATTTCACGTAAGTGAGATCATACAATATTTGTCCTTTAGTGACTGACTTATTTCACTAAGCATGATGTTTTCAAGGTTTATCCCTGTTGTGGCTTGTATCAGGATGTCATTTCTCTTTATGGCTGAGTAATATTCCATTGTGTGTATATACCACATTTTGTTTATCCATTCATCTGTTGATAGACATTTCGGTTGTTTCCACCTTTTGTCTATTGTGAAAAATACTGCAAAGAACATTGGTGTACAGGTTTCTGTTTGTGTTCCTGCCTTCACTTCTTTTGGGTATAAACCTAGGACTGGGATTGCTCAGGAGATTGCTCCTATGATGACAGGGGTCCATCCAGTTTACATCACAGTAGTGCCCCTGCTTAGTACCTGTGAGAGTAGTTCTGTTTAGGTAAATAGCCTATCATCTGGCTTTTAGAGGGGAAGTTAAAACCACTACTTAACATTCAACATGCACGTTGTGAAGTTAGGAAGCTGTGTGAAAGCCAGCTGTTGCTCTACTTTGTACGGGTTGCTAATAAGGTACTTAAAAGTAGGTGTTCCAGCTTGTCTTTCTTCTTGGAGATGAACATTTTTGGGTTTTGTTCTTCAGAGAAACAAGCATTTTTGGAATAGTTCTGTAGCTTTTCAATGACCAAATAATAATACACAAAGTACATTCTTGGTGGCTTTTAGTATTTGAATTTAAGCAATTATAATGTTCAAAGAGAAGAGAAAAAGTTGTTTTAAGTAAAGTTCTTACCAAGAATATCTTAGTTGCTGGGAGTGTTTCGCATGAACCAAAGTGAGAATGAAGTGCTTGTGTCTCTTTGCAGAGAGGCTGCCATCACTGACCCAAAGACCTGCCTGCTAACCCAGTTAGTATGTACATAATATGACTACTAAGAAGGGGAGAGAGCTGATGGTGGGAATTCCAGTTTTATGAGACCAAGCAAGATTTTAGGAGGGGGTCCTTTTACCCTTCCCCAATGACTAAATATCACATCTACCCAAGGGATCTCTTCTCCTCTCTTGGGAGGTGATGCGGAGAGTAGAAAAAGTGAAAACAAAAACCAGTTGCCATTCACTGAGTCTGCTCTGACTCATGGAGACCCCACTTAAGAGTCCCCTTTATCTCTAACCTTGTGGTTAAACTTTTCCCCCAACATTTTCGGGCCACACTGTTACGTGATGCTGCTGTCCTTAGCTTTTGTAGTCTTCTTCAGGCTAGCACAGATATTGCTAGCACAATCAAAATCTCCTAGGAGGGCAGGTGGAACCTAAAAATATAGTATGTTCCATTCAGAGTGAAAAATAAGGCTGTTGTCTGTCCAGCACAACACTTCCTGTTAGTAACTGAGCTAAACTGTAGTGAAAAAGCCCACCCTAGAAGCGGAATCAGCATCTCTAGGAGCAGACTGTGTAGTGGTTAGTGACCGTACAAATTAGAACGAAGGATGGATAAAGAAATTAGAAAAGAAGAAACAAAAGCAAAACCAAGCAAAAGGAAAGAACAGATAGAGAAAATAAATGGAAACAAAAATTTTTCAAGTTCATCTCATATGATCTTTATGCATTAAAATTTATTTGATAAAGTTTGTAAGTGGACAGATGATGAAGACAACTGTGTATAACAAAGTGGTTGCAAAGAAATAGCTGATGAGAAATAAAAAACATTCATTGGATTGATCATTCAATTTGGTGTTTATAAATAAAAAAAGTTTTGTAATTATAGCACAAAGAAGATGTTCATCATCTCTTCAACAGAATTATAAGGTGTCAAAGTTTTCCAAAGTACCGTATTATAACAGTGCAAGTACAAGATGAACCAGAAGTAATGATAAGCTAGAATCCTTTCCAGGTGTGTTTGGGGTAGTACTTGAATCAGTATTTACAAGATATATATGTTCCATGTTCATGCACGACAATTTATAAGCACTTAGTTGCATTCAAATAATGTGTGTGTATGTGTATGTATAAGCAAAACCAAACCCGTTGCTGTTGAGTCGATTCTAACTCATAGTGACTGTGTAGGTCAGAGTAGAACTGCCCCATAGGGTTTCCAAGGAGCGGCTGGTAGATTTGAACTGCTGACCTTTTGGTTAGCAGCCTGAGCTCTTAACCTCTGTGACGCCAGGGCTCTGCATGTGTGTGTATATGCATATATATTTATAGAGAGAGACAGAGCTATTGTAAAAATGGCATCTGAATGTTGTCAGACCAACTTCATGAAGGGAAGGAGAGAGAATCAAGGTCTATAACATCGGCCCAAAGCTCATTGCTATGAGGTGGAGGTCAGACACACCTCCACCTTCCAACCTTTTTACCAATTCTGACACTAACCATCTCTCTCACGGCAATCTGTACTTTTCTGCTGGGTTCAATAATTTGCTGCAATGGCTACGCTGAACTTACAGACCATACTCACAGTTATTGGGTTTATTAGGGAAATAACAGGTTACAATTGAGGATCAAGAACCACTCAGGATACAGTTCTTCGGTCAGGACAGCTTCTCCACCATGCCCTTCTTTCTTTATAGTAGTGAAATCCTCCTCTCACTTCTGGGATTGGCTCTATTTAAGCCTATCAGGATGGCAAAACTAATTAATCCCCTCATTAAGATTTGATGCAACTTATTTGAGTGGTCCTGCCCTTACTACATTCTGTGCACCTTATTTATATTATTAGCAGTGTTGTGCAATCCCCTTGGTGGGCCACAAACACCATACTTGCATAGTCCCACCCATTCATTTTATAGGAGTCACAAGATCATAACCCATTGCCATTGAGTCAATTCCGACTCATAGTGACCCTATAGGACAGAGTAGAACTGCCCTATAGGGTACCCAGTGAGCTGCTGGTAGATTCGAATTGCTGACTTTTTGTTTGGCAGCCAAGCTCTTAACCACTGTGTCACCAGGGACCAAAAAACCAAACCTACTGCTGTCAAGTTGATTCCAACTCATAGTGACCATATAGGATAGAGTAGAACTGCCCCATAGAGTTTCCAAGGCTGTAAATCTTTCAGAAGCAGACTGCCACATTTTTCTCCTGTGGAGCAGCTGGTGGGTTTGAACCATGGACCTTTTGGTTAGCAGCCGAGCACTTTAACCACGGCACTTTAACCAGGACTCTTCATGCATAAGTAGAAGGGCCATATTAAGTAATTCACTGCATCGCAGCTATATATTAAATATGCTGTTTTTGTTGTTGGTAGGTGCAGTCGTGGATTGAATTGTGTCCCCCAAAAATGTGTGTCAACTTTGCTAGGCCATGATTCCCAGTATTGTGTGATTGTCCACCACTTTGCCATCTGATGTGATTTTTCTGTATGTTGTAAATCTTACCTCTTTGATGTTAATGAGGTAGGATTAGAGGCAGTTATGTTAATGAGACAGGACTCAATCTACAAGATTAGGTTGTATCTTAAATCAATCGCTTTTAAGATATAAAAGAGAGAAGTGAGCAGAGAGACCAGGGACCTTATTACCACCAAGCAAGAAGAGCCTGGAGCATGTGTCCTTTGAACCCAGGGTCCCTGTGCTGAAAAAAGCTCCTAGACAAGAGGAAGATTGGTGACAAGGACCTTTCTCCACAGCCAACAGAGAGAGAGAAAGCCTTCTCCTGGAGCTGGCACCCTGAATTAGGACTTCTAGCCTCCTAAACTGTGAGAGAATGGATTGCTGTTTGCTAAAGCCATCCACTTGTGATATTTTTGTGATAGAAGCACTAGATAACTAAGACGAGTGCCGTCAAGTGGTTCCAACTCATAGCGACCCTGTGTACAACAGAGTGAAACACTGCCTTGTCCTGCTCCATCTTCGCAATCATTGCTATGCTTGAGCCCATCATTGCAGCCACTGTGTCAATCCATCGCATTGAGAATCTTCCTCTCTTTCGCTGACCCTTTACTTTACCAAGCATGATGTCCTCTAGGGACTAGTCCCTCCTGATAACATGTTCAAAGTACATGAGTACTTGCTGTCCTCACTTCTGAGGAGCATTTTGGCTGCACTCCTTTCAAGACAGATTTGTTTGTTCTTCTGGCAGCCCATGTTATTTTCAGTATTCTTCATTAACACCATAATTCAGATGCCTCAGTTCTTCTTCGGTCTTTCTTATTCATTGTCCAGCTTTCTCATGCATATGAGGCAACTGAAAATACCATGGCTTGGGTCAGGCACATCTTAGTCCTCAAAGTGATGTCTTTGCTTTGTAACACTTAAAAGAGATCTCTTGCAGCAGATTTGCCCAATGAAATGCGACATTTGATTTCTTGACTGCTGCTTCCATGGGCATTGATTGTTGATTCAAGTGAAATGAAATCCTTGAGAACTTCAGTATTTTCTCCGTATATCATGATGTTGCTTATTGGTCCAATTGTGAGAATTTTTTTTTTCTTTATTCTGAGTGGTAGTCTATACTGAAGGCTATAGTCTTTGATCTTCGTCAGTAAATGCTTCAAGTTCTCTTCACTTTCAGTGTTAATGCTCAACCGTACGCCATTTATTCCTTAAAAAAAATAAAAAAGACAGGTGGCTAGCTTAGATTATTTTTAATTAATCAAGATAGGATATAAATGGCTTAGCAGTTTAGAGTTAGTACAAAATAAATTGAAGATTTCCAAAAATTTAACTTCTTAACTCTTTTTGATATGGTCATCAGCCATGACTAATCCTTTCATCCTCTGGGCTCCTTTCCTAAATTGTCTTTGTGTTGGAGACTCTTGTCCTGGCAACCTCCTAAGCCACTTCTCTGCCTCTATTCTGTCCCTGCCTCAGACCAGCTTACATTCTGATTATTTTCTAGGGGGAAGGGAAGGAGGACTTGGGTCACAACATGTTCTAGCTCAAAAATATTTGACTACTTAGCTCATAGACTGATTTGAACTCCTTGGAATAGCATTCAAAGCTCTGGGTCTAATCTGTTTTTCTAGTCTTATCTGCCACTTGGGAACCCTGGTTAAGTGCTACAGCTGCTAACCAAAAGGTCCGCAGTTTGAACCCACCTGGCGCTCCTTGGAAACTCTATGGGCAGTTCTACACTGTCCTATAGGGTTGCTATGAGTTGGAATCGACTCAATGGCAACAGGTTTGATTTTTTGGTTTGATCTGTCACTCACTCCCCTTCTTCAGATATTCTGAAGTCAAGGGTTGTTAGGGTTACCAGGACACCCAGTTCAAATTGAATTTGAGATAAATAAATATTTTTTAAGTATATGTATGCCTCATGCAATTTTTTGGTATCCTGTGTTTTTATTTGCCAGTGCTGACAACCTGGAGATGATAGTGATGGTAGAAGGAGGGCAGGGGAGTAGAGTTTGTTCCTTGCATTCTATGTGCTAGGCATTTTATTGGTCGTATTAATTTCATTTTCTCATTAAATTGAAGCTACTTCACATCCCAGACCTTCTGAATCAGCCTTTAGGAAAGGGACCTGGGGAACTGTACATATGTATTACAAGCATCCAAGTGATTCTTATTCAAAAGAAAGTTTCAGAAACACCATGACCTAGACCAGTGCTCAGACATAAATGTGCATACAAGTCACCTGTTACAAGTCACTTGTTAAAGTGCAGGTTTTGATGCAGTAGGCCTGGGTGGGACCTGAAATTCTTCATGTCTTACAAGCTCCCCAGGTGATGCTGAGGCTTCTAGTTGCAAACCCGACTTTGTGTAGCACCGTCTTAGTTCCCCCAGTCAAGAAGCAGCAGCATCCCCCAACAGTTGTGACAGTGAGGTTGTAAATGAAATTATTTTAAAACAATGTGGTGGGGGGCAATGTAAGTAGAAGGGTTTTTCTTATTCAGTTAAGGTTCTGCATCACCAGTATACAATAATGTCCATGCACAGAGTGCTTTGTGTCTCACTTTGGGAGAAAGTTTTTTTTTTTCCCCCCGAAAAAATAAATGTTTTATTGACAGTAGAGGGAGGCACAACAATTTTTTTTTTCTTTCCTGAAAGTAGGTGCTGTCTTATTTTTGCTGGTCTGTCTCCCGCACGTTGGGAATATCACAGACCATAACCACATTTACAGCTACGACTCCCAGAATGGACCCCAGATGTAGAGGGCACAGTGTGACTCTGCTTTATGGTAATAGTTTCTCAGTGCCCAAGTCTTGGTGATAAAAATATAATGTGTCTCTCCCCGACCCCCGCTCTCCTATCTACATGAACTTAAATGACTTTTCAGAGAGCAGCTTAGTTTTCTCAGCAGCATCTAGTTAGATCAGAAATATGAAACGTGTTAGTGTGTGTCACAGATTGAATTGTGTCCCCCCAAAATATGTGTCAACTTGGTTAGGCCATGGTTCTCAGTATTGTGTGGTCGTCCTCCATTTTGTGATTGTAATTTTATGTTAAAGAGGATTAGGGTGGGATTGTAATACCCTTACTAAGGTCACACCCCTTATCCAATGTAAAGGGAATTTCCCTGGGGTGTGGCCTGTGCAACTTTTTATCTTACAAGAGATAAAAGGAAAGGGAAGGAAGCAGAGAGTTGGGTACCTCATACTACCAAGAAAGCAGTGTGTGGAGCAGAGTCTGTCTTTGGACCTGAGGTTCCTGCACAGAGAAGCTCCTAGACCAAGGGAAGATTGACAACACCAACCTTCCTCTAGAGCCAACAGATAAAACCTTCCCCTGGAGCTGATGCCCTAATTTCGACTTGTAGTCTACTAGGCTACCTCCTGAGAGAATAAATTTCTCTTTGTTAAAGCCATCCGCTTGTGGTATTTCTGTTATAGCAGCACTAGATGACTAAGACTGTGTGTCAAAAAAGCTGATTGAAAACTGTAAGAGTTAACCAAACTATTTGTGTGGACAAAGGACAGTCCTGTGTGTGGATCAGTTCCCACCCAAATGCTGGCAGATAATGCATGTGAGAGAGGGTTGGCTTCTTAACACCCCAGTTCTTTATTTACTTATTTATTTTTCCAATCAACAGTTGTGAGATAATTGGAGGTTTGATTAGAGATGTCTTTGCGGAATGCAGCCTTCAATATTTAGCTGTTTTCCTGCAGAACACACACCAACAGGTCTCATCCTTTCATCATACTTTTATCAAGTCACTGTAAGACACTGTGCTCTGTTGTGTGACAGATGTAAAAATCAATCAGGCACAAATGCTGTGCACAAGATGCTTGTCAAAATGTTATGGGACCCAGAAGACTGACAGATCAATGCTGTTTGAGGGAGGAATGTCTTAAAAAAGACCTAGCTTTTTTTTGAGGTAGGCTTTGAACTGTAGGTAGAATTTGGATTTGAGAGGACTGGGATAGAAAGAGGGTGTTGCTGGGAAAGAGAACAGACTGAGCAAAGATACATGGATGACCTGGATTGAATATTGTGAATAGATTGCAGTTCCATTTTGCAGAAATGCAGCATGTTTAAAGGGAAGTAATTGAAAAAGTGGGTTGGGACCTACCTGTTCATGGAGAGTTTAAATGAATTTACTCTGGTACCAGTGGGCAGCTGTGGATGTGTTGAGCAGAGGAGTGTCATGGTTGGAACTCTCATCTGGGAGACTGTTGTGTGTGGGATGGGTTGGAGAAGAGTGAGCTCGAGATAGGGGAACCAGTTAAGATGCACTTGAAATAGTTCAGCTAAGAGGTGAAGAGGGCCTGGCTGTGAGTGATGGAGAGGAGAGGGTGTTTGCAAGAGAAGTCATGGACCTTAACGACCAATTAGTGTGGGAGCAGGGGAGAGGAACTTGTCATACATGCTACTGAGGCTTCAAAGTCAGGAGTTGTGTTGGGTGGTGGTGCTTTAAATAGAAATTGGAGTTCTGGGGTTGGTGGAGGTTGGGGAGCCTTTGTGTAGAAAGGAAAATGAGTTTAGTTATACCAGTTGGTAAGGCAAGAATCGAGTGTGTCTTATTCACAGACTACCCTCAGCACTCAGCACAGAGCCTGGTGGAAAGTGGTGGCCAATGACTTTTTGTAAGTTGAAGATGCCAGCCAGACTACTCAGGAGAAACTGTCCAGGAAGGAATTTGGAAGTGGGTACCAGAGCTTGAGAGGGAAACTTAGCCTGGAGGTAGGCATTTGAGAGATCTCTGCATAGAGGTGCGACACATCCCACAGAGTGGAATACACGTTGAGGGAGAGAGGGCAAAAAGAGACATCTTTAGCAAATGATTTAGCGAATCCAAAGAGAAAAGTCATAAAATAAACAGTTTGAAAGACAGGAAATAATCTCAGCTGCCCAGAGGCCTAAAGTAGAAAGAGTATCAGGAAGGAGGAGGTGATCATAACTCATGAGTGCTTCAGGGGCTATGACTGAAAAAGGACATTTGGGGTGTCAGTGAGAAAGCTGTTCCAGAGAGTGGGAAGGACAGATGTCAGATTAACTACTAGATTGAGTTTTAATGTATATTTTTAAAAGGAAGGAAACAAATTGGCTTTTAAAAATTGTTTATTAGGTACTGTGGTATATTTGCTTTAGATAATACTTCTAATAACATAATTATTCCCTAGACTGGAGCAGCTGAAAAAATATTAATCATCTTCTGCAAAGGAAAAATTTCGTATTTGTAACTATTGTCTAGTACTTCTCCATCATGTGCCAACAGTCACATCTGGAATATATAGGAGATAAATTGGTGACGCCCAAGACGGCTAGGTCAGCTGCTGCTATCTCATTTTATTTATTTTTCCAAACTGGAAACTGTATTGGCTACTGGTACCTCTGAATTTAACAATAAAATGGACTTTGCTGACATACTGACATTTAGGAAGTCAAATAGCAATTATAAAATGGTGCAGAATTGCTCAGGGCAGGTGTCGGGAGGGAAGAAGAAACACAGCTACCAGTTGATTACTCTCTCTGGGTGAACTGAGTCCACTCAGAGGATCCTGTTACCCCACACACTGCAGCTTTGCCCCTGGGTTTCTGCTGGATCGGCCAAGAAGCCTTCCCATCGCCCACCTCTCAAATGCACTGGGGATACTATACATTTATAATGTAGGGACATAGGCAGAGATGTGGCTGAGGATCTAGTACCTTGCAGACTGGTATTGCACATCACATGGTGTGTGTGTGATGGCAGAAGTCATATTTTCCCAGATCGAAGGCAATGAATTGTTTCCTCTGAGATGTTACTTTTTCCTTCTCAAGGAGAAATGAATTATGTAGCCATGACGTGGGAGTGCAACCTGGATGGGACCTATCTGAAGCCTATGGGAAAGCCCAGGAAAAGCCAAGTTCTCCCCACTGTGGGGAAGGTTGCTTCCTCCAAACCCCCAGGGGGGCCCTGAGCTGCTCCTGTTTGGTTGAGACCCCCCAGAACTTTTCCCAGATAGGAGCCTGAAGGAGTTCCTAGGAACAGCCCCCTTCCCTGACATACCTCTCATCCTAGTGGATTGACTTGAGTCTGGACAGAATGGGTCAAGAGGCTGAACTCAACCACATACCTTATACATTCCCCCAAAAGAGACCGAGGGATGAGCTCATCATATGAAAAAGGCATTAAGAGGAGAAAGTATTTATAGCCAGCCAATCCAATAAAAAAAAACTTTTTTTTTTTATAGCGTGCTTATAAAACTTCTCTCCATTAAAACAAAACAAATCTCTGATTTATAGCATTTGCCAATTTCCATGATGTAAATGCTTCCACCGTGACCAATTTCAAGGTACAATTTAACATCACTGAGTGCAGAGTTGGGAAGAGATGTGCACAGTTGGCTCTCATTAGCCTGTGCAAGCTAGCTCTAGCACATCACACTTCCTGATATTTGCTGATGTTAAAAACCATGTAAACACATTTTATTCTAAGAAGTACCCTGTCTTAGGCTGGGTTCTCTAGAGAAGTAAAACCAGCGAAGCATGTGTATATATACATATATATACACATACATACATACAGAGAGAGAGAGAGATTTATATCAAGGAAATGGCTCACACAGTTGTAGAGGCTGGTAAGTCCCAAGTCCGTGGGTCAGGTGTCAAGCTGGAGGCTTCTCCTGACTTATGTAGCTGCAGGGGCTGACGAACACCAAATTGGCAGGTCAGACAACTGGCCACTGGCTCACAGGCTGTGGAGGCTGACAAATCCCAAGATTAGCAGGCAACAGGGCAGGCTGATGGCTCAAGTCCCAAGAACCAGAGGTCAGATGGTGACGAGCCGGATGAAGGAAATTCCCCTTACAACTGATTGGCTGGTCACATCATGGAGGATGACTACATCATTACAAAACTGCCAAACTAAATCATTATATAACTGCCAAACTACATCATTACATAACTGCCAAACCGCAGAGAATCATGGTCCAGCTAAGTTTACACACAACCTTAACCATCACATGCTCTGAGTTTGTATTTGCATAAACCGGGAGAGGGACAAACCTTGGGACAAATCTTCTTTAGGTGCTTGATTACAGTTACAGATACTGTTTTTGTTTTGACTCTTATTGACATTACCAGGAATTAGTTTTCAACAAGGGAATACATTCTCTGGGAAATATGTCAGATTTTGCAAATGAATGAAAATAAAATGAATTTGGGGATGCCAGCTAAACTTGCCAAGAAGGGTCCCTAAGTTTAATTTAATAAGATCTTTAAAAGTAAGTTTCTGTTTATAAATTCAGTTTCATTTTTGTAACCTTTTGATATTTCAGCTTTTCATAATTTAGAGTAATAAACCATGTGAAGTTGACGGTTTGTAGTAAGCCAAGGGAAAAAGGAACATAAAGTGGATAATATTAGTCCTTCCAACTTGCTATATTACAATATATACTCTGAATATACAAACAGGAAAATGTTCTTCAAGCAACAAACTGTACAGTATTTACGACTGTGTCCACTGGATTGACCAGAATTTAAATGGGATGAATTTCTCAGAACTAAGATACGTATCCTTGATAAAATTCAGAAGAGGTTGCTTCTGGTATTGATTTAAAACAATAACATCAAATACCGGGCTGGTAAGACAAGAAAAAGAAGCAGCCAGGAAAGAGTGAGATGCTCAGAAAATGGAATTTTCCTCACGTAAATTCCAAGCCTCACTTGAGTAAATTTCCATTGATGTGAGTAGGAAATTTTTGAGGCATTGGGGTTCAGTGGTTGAATTCTCACCTTCCATGTGGGAAAGTCGAGTTCTACCCAGGCCAGTGCACCTTATTTGTGGTCACCACCATCTGCCAGTGGAGGGTTCCATGTTGCTATAATGCTGAACAGATTTCAGCAGAGCTTCCAGACTAAGACTAGGAAGAAAGCCCTGGCGATCTGCTTCTGAAAAATCCTGTGGAACGCAGTTCTACTTTGACACACATGAGGCTGCCATGAATCTGAATCAACTGCATGGCAACTTTTCTTTTTTTTTTTTTTTAAATACTTATACAACCTTTGTTAAGAGTAGAATTGCCTCAAGAGAATGTGTTCATTTGTTCAGTGGGGATGGAGGAACCAGGCAGTTTCTAGCATCTAAGTCGGAACTCGTTGTGGGCCCAACCCTCCATCACACTCCAGACCACAGAGAGCCTCGTGGGTGGCAGAGTTTGCACTCTGCAGACCATGCGGGCTCTGGAACCCTCGGACTTTCTAGGAAGAAAATAGGTTTAGAGCAGACATATAAGGTTGCTTGTGAAATTTCGTCATATTTTGTAAAGATATTCCAAGTATATCCATATATTCCTTGTGTGTAGTGTCATTTTAATGACTATATAAAATCAAGGACAGAAACAAAGTTGTGAAATCTTATCACCTTGTTCTCCAATTTTAAATTAAACCTGTTACTTAGTTCTGTTAGCTGTAGCCTACATTTTGATGTCACTGATGATTTTACTTAAACTATTTATACTCTTTTGACTGGTGCTCTTGCTTGGGGGGAATAAGACTGGCTTGGGGGGGGGAAGCACTTTTCAGAGTAATAAAGTGTAAGCAGTAGGTTAATAAAATTATAGCAACACCAAAGATATAAAAAAAATCTCATTGACATGGTAATGGGGGGAGGCACAGTCAGATAACGATGTTCTTGAGATTGAGGCAACATTAATTATTTAGCTCTGTTGTTGTTAGGTGCTGTTGAGTCGATTCTGACTCATAGTGACCCCATGTGACAGAGCAGAACTGCCCCAGAGAGTTTTTTAGGCTTGTAGTCTTTACAGGAGAAGACTGCCAGGTCTTTCTCCTGCAGAGTTGTTGGGTGAGTTTGAACTACCAACCACATATAGCCCCAGCTTAGAACTGAGGTCAGGGAGTGACCTACCCTCTCAGTAGGAACATGGGAGTCCATAGGACCTTCTTTCCTCCAAAACAAATCATGTTCGAGGAGGTGGGGTTTCTGCTATTAAATCACACACGTTAGTGTACTTGTGTGCCTCTAGCTCCATGTACAGTTAGCCCCATCCCAAATCAGTTAGCAGCTGAGCACTTAAACATTGCACCACCACTGCTCCGTATTTAGCCCCAGATTGTTGTTGTGTGTTGTTAAGTCAACTTTGACTCATAGTGACCGTATAGGACAGAGTAGAACTGCCCCATAGGGTTTCCAAGGCTGTCTTTATGAGCAGATCACCAGGCCTTTTCTCCTGCAGAGCTGCTGGTTGGGCTCAAACCTTTTGGTTAGCATCCAAGGGCTTAACTGTTGTCCCACCAGAGCTCCTTATTTAGCCCCCTAGGCCACCTTTATTTTCTTTTTCTGAAATACTTAATGAATGCTTCCAAGGAAGTGGCTGTATATTTTATTACTGTTCAGATTTTTATATAGCGATGCTAGAGTTATTATAATTTAATGACTTAGTAATTATCGTTTAGCACCCATAGCTCTCATAGTACACTAGATGCTGCATACTGCACATAAAAGACAGGTTCCCAACTGCAGGTACTTATTCATTAAGGACTTTGGTCTGGGATTCAGGAGGAGTTCAGGGTTTCAACACATATTAGCTTCATTCAGACTCACCTGGTAGAGTGAGAGAATTGTACCATTTGCTTCCTTATAATCTTACCAGCTTTAACCCTCTGTGATGCTTAGGTTCTGTGAAAGATGAATTATTTCTTAAGCAGAAGAAAGTTGGTCAAAATACAGCATACACATCACATGACCTCTTATTAGATAATTGGATAGCAGTGAAGCTTCTGTAGATTTAGCTGGCTGACATGGATCAAGCCCTACAATATTTATGGGGCATATGCTGTTCATTCCGCATGATTTGCTTGACCAGTCTCTTCATTGTTGACGCCTGTGCTCCCTCCACCTCTTTACTAGCCTGTGTTCCTGAGAGCCGTGTTTCCCAAACCAGATTCTTGAGAGATTAAAATTAGCTAGGTTTCTTGATGGTAGAATTTCCCAGAGCCTTTAATATGTTAAGTTGAGACAATACAGCATTTCCAACGTGATTTGACTATGAAACCCCTTTGTTTTAGGGAACACATGTTAATACTTCACAGAACTACAGTTTGAGGGAATCCAGAATCTGGAAGCCATACTTTCCCCCATCTTTGCTGTTCTCTTAGCAAAGACTGATGATTGTCCAAGTCTTAATTCAGCCGCCAAGCCAAGGTCAGAAACACCAACTACCTCCTTTCTTAAAGACCTTGAAGCACTCACATCACGTGAGAACAATTATTCTTTTTTAAGGTGCCGTAAGTTAGAATCTACTTGATGGCAACTAACAACAACATGTTTCCTTTAAGCATATTAATCTTATTTAGAAGTATCAATGGTTATCCTAATCTGGCTTTTCGATACTTTACAGGAATGTATAGTTTGCTGTACTAATTAATGCTTCATTGTATCCAGAATTTTTAGAAAATGACCTTGCTCCTTTTCCAGATAGTCTCAAGATCTTTTTTTTTTTTTTAATACAGAGACTGCTGTTCATGTCAGGAAGAAATTTACAATCTATGTAATAGATTAAGAACAATATGGTAAAAAAAAAATGGCCAAAAAATAGCCAGCCAGGCTTGAGAGATGTTAACACACTCCACTATCAAGTCGGCTCCGACTCATGGTGACCTTATAGAGTCATTTCCATTTTATGTGCCCCAGCTTGAGTTCTGCCAGCTGAAGACGTATCACAGGTTAAATTGTGCAACTTATCCAGGTTTGTTTTTTAATGATACCAAGGCTGTTTTAATCTGACCCTAAATTCCTTATAATATTTACATTAAGAATGGAGTCATTAATACATGAGTTGTGGTTTTGGCATTCTGCCTGTCAATTTTTTGTACTTTCTTGAGATGTGTTGCTTCTGAGACTAGAACTTGGGACCTTACTATTTAGGTTTTTTTCTTTATTTTAATACAGCTTTTTATTTTGAGATAATTTAGGACCCAAAAGAAGTTACAAAAACAGTACAGAGAGTTCCCATGTACCCTTCTTCCCCCAGTGATTAATATCTTACATAACCATAGCATATTGTCAAAGCCAGAAAGCTGACATTGGTGCAATGTTATTAACTCAAATAGATACTTTATTTTGATTTTACTGTTGCATTGTTATTATTTTTTTTTTTTAATTTTTACATCTATTCTTTCTTTTTGAGGGGTGTGGTATAGTTCTATGAAATTTGGTCACATATCTAAATCTGCGTAACTTCACCACACAGTCAGGATGCAGACTGTTCTAGCACCACAAAGAACTTCTTTATGTAACCCCTTTTTAGTCACACCCTCCTCCCCAACCCTAACCCCTGGCAACTGCTGATCTGTTCATTTCTGTGATGTGGTCATTTTGAAAATGCTGTATATATAGAGTCATATAGCTTGTAACCTTTGGATATTGTCTTTGTTTTCATTCCACATAATGCCCTTGAGGCATATCTAAGTTGTTGCCTGTATGAATAATGTCATTGTTGTTGGGTACCACTGAGTCAGTTCTGACTCATAGCGACCCCATGTGACATAGTAGAACTGCCTCATAGGATTTTCCAGGCTGTAATCTTGGCGGGAGCAGATCACCAGGTCTTCTCTTCCATGGAGCCACTGGGTAGGTTCAAAGTGCCAACCTTTTGCTTTGCAGTCAAGTGCTTAACTGTTGTGTCACCAGGGCTCCTTGTGTGAATAATGTGTTCCTACTTATTGTTGAGTAGTATCTATTGGGGTTTGTTCGTGGTGGGTTTTTCTTTTTTTTATTGGGGGTATGGGGAATAGGATAAAACCAAAGACAAAAAGATCAGGTCAGCAACTGAGAAGATAGATTCAGGAACTGGGAGCAAATGAGGTGAGGCTTGGGGAAGGAGTGCAGCAGCAGGACGTACTAGGGTAGAAAGCAGGAGCAGAATCAGGATGAAGAGTGAGAGGTATGAGTCCGCGCCACCAAACCCAAACCAGGAAAACAATAGCTGCATCAGGGAGGCGCCAAGGAACAAACTCAAGTCTAGATTTGAGCATGGACAGAAAGAAAGACTGCAAGGGGGATGCGGTGATAAGTGCCTAATGTCTCCCGCACCTGGCCCTGACTCTCCTCCGGGCCTCAAGCCCACTGTTTTCCCCGAGCCTCCTGATATTGTTTCTGCGTGTGGTATCCTGTGCCCATATCGTGCCCAGAATAGAAATGAAGGTGAGGGGTAGGGGAGGTAAGATTTTAGGCATTTTTCCAAAGTAAAGGAAATTTCTATCAGTCGAATTAGCATATAATGACACAGCAGCGTTCCACATTCCTGCAGTGTGGGTCTGAGGTGATTAGGCTCAATTTCCAAAGCCTTTCAGTGGTGGGGGTGGGGGAGCGGAGAAGTCGAAACTGGGCTTCTTAATTCCAAGTTTATAATTAGAATTACCAAACCCCTATTTGAGCAGTTAAACATCTTTGCTTAGTACAGATATGATCGTAAAGTGAAAGAAGGAGTGGAACTTGCAGCAAATTAGAGTAAGAGGCACCTTTCTAGAAGTTATAATTTGATTTTATGGTAAGTAAACCCTGCAAATATTTATGAGCTACGCGTCACTAGGGTTGGTGTCACCCAGTGCAATAAATCATGATGTCACCCTCCCTCCATGCACCTCCTTCCGTACCAGACCATACAGAATCCTTAGTAATGTTTTTCATACTGTTACTTGTAAATTGTAATTCCTGTATATCTCGCCTTCTTTTCCCTTAATTACTACTTCATTCTTAAAAAAATTGTTAATATAGGTTCACAAATACTAATTACCACAATACTGTAGCTAAAACACCAGAAAAATTGACAAAATCAGCGACTGTAAAAACACTGGCAGCAACAAAAGCAACAGCAGGTGCTTGTAGCTTGTGCAGACAAAACCACAGGATTCGAAGCGTCACTGCAGTTGGGTACTAATGAGCGCTCTGACCGGAGGCCATTAGAAGGTTCAAAAGTAAATTAGCATGGAGTTTCAGCCTTGTAGGTATTTTGATACATGTTTGCTGGGCTTATGAAAAATGTTTTTGTTGTTATAACTAACTACAGGGATATTTTTATAAATAATAAATTTCTGCTGAAACACTGCACAAAAATTTTATGGACAATCATTTTGGTATCACTCCCTCTGACAGTGTCACCCAGCGTGATCCACACCTCCCACACTCCCCTAGTGATGCCACTGGGCCAGCACCCATTAAAAACTGCCTTAGAAAATGTTGTATTGAGCTCTTTGTCCCTCACCTTTCACACTGGGAGTAGGGCAGTGTGTGGCCCATCTTTTATGCTCTTTCCATTGAGACTGGATAGAAACGGTTTGGAGTATGTTGCCTAACAGCAGATTCCTCACTTACTGAGCCAAACCAAAACAAACAGTTGCCATCAAGTTAATTCCAACAAATGGCAACCTCGCATGTGTCAGAATAGAACTGTTCTCCATAGAGTTTTCAATGGTTGATGTTTTGGAGGCAGATTGCCAAACCTTTCTTCTGAGGCACCTCTGGGTGGGTTCAAACCACCAACCTTTTTGTTAGTATCCCAGTGCTTAATCTTTTGCACCATTTAGGGACTCCACATAGGCATCCCCAAACCTCATTCACTTCAATACCACAGGCCAAGCTTTGGAGCTGTTTACCCACTTGAATAGAATCCATTGTTCAAGGTCAAGTTTGTCAGCGTCCAAGGTCCCTCTCTAAGATGGGATGCTGGGTGAGGGGTTCCACAGCACAGGAGGTCGCCTCTCCACTTGACATACGTGATGCACCATTAGAACACTGAAAGAAAGTAAAGCCATGCTGGTTTTATTTGAATGAGATGTGTATCCTGGATGTGCCCCACCCTTAGACACGCCCTCCATAATTACATGGCAGCCCTTTTCTGCAGAGGTCAAGATGTTTTCACATTTGTCTTGCTACTGGGAAGGAGAACAGACTGGGCTGACAAAAAACAATGGTAATGCTGACCTGGAATCTACCTGATTTTAGAATGTAAATCTATACCTTCAGACACTGGCAAATTCATCCTACTGAATTCTAAGTCCAGTTCTGTCACCAAATGAATTCGGGGATTCCAGAGAGCTTTAGTGTTAGTTTTGTCATCTGTAAAGTGAAGTAATTTGACTCAATTTCTCATGTTCCTTCCAGCTGTAATATCCTCCAAGTCTTTGTCTTGGTAGCCTTGCATGTGACTGATGGTATGAGGAGAAAAGCCCCAGGTTGCCAAGACTCTCCCAGAGTCGAGTGTGCGCATTCATATCATTTTCTGTGAGCTATTTTTTTAGAGGTAGATAGCATTAGCTTGTCTTTACAAATGGGGAAACCTGGGATAATAAAAATGGCAAAAGTTTATATAGTATTTACTACACGCCAGACACAGTCCTAAGCATTTTACATGATTTAAATCCTTGAATCTTCATAATAACCCTATGACAAGGTAGTGTTATTATCCCTGTTTTACAAATGATGAAATTGATGCCCAGTGAGGTTAAGTAAGTTTTCCAAGGCCACATAAGTAATAAGTGCCAGAACTTGGATATGAAGCCATGTGGTCGGTCTGGCACCATTGAGTGGCTGGTGGTGAAGAGTCTTCAGACCCAGGAATCTGCATCAGAATCTTTATCTGCTGGTTTGACCTAGGCTTTTAACAACAACAACAAAAAGCCCAAAGGAGGCACTTCACACCACTTTTTGGTCCCAAAACTCTAGAGGCAAGTCAGGAGTTCAGTGTGTGGGACAGACAAAACTGCTTCTATTCTTGAGGCAGAATTCACGGAATCCATTTTTATGGTTTCAAGACCCCCATCCCAGTCTGTGTCAGGGGTGGATTCGCCAATAGGCAAGGTAAACACAGCGACCCCCATCCCAGTCTGTGTCAGGGGTGGATTAGCCAATTAAAAAACCAAACCCAGTGCCGTCAAGTCGATTCTGACTCATAGCGACCCTATAGGACAGAGTAGAACTGCCCCATAGAGTTTCCAAGGAGCGCCTGGAGGATTTGAACTGCCAACCCTGTGGTTAGCAGCCGTAGCACTTAACCACTATGCCACCAGGGTTTCCGGATTAGCCAATAGGCAAGGTAAACACAGTGCTTACCTTGCTTACCAGGTCATCTGTCATGAACAATTTCACACTTTTTCACCACATCAAAGATTCTGCTTCTAGGTATGGCTGACATCTGTCTCTCTCCCAACTCCGTAGCACCTTCCTACAGAATCAAAGCCTTTTTTTAGATTTACAGTCCCTGACTGGGACAGATTGCCCAGTAAACGAGGTAAACACGGGCTTCCTTATACTTATTTACTAATCTGTATTTTGAACAATTTCACATGTTTTTCACCACATCTGCTTACTTACTAATCTGTAGAGAACAATTTCACATGGGTTTCATCACAGCTTTGATTTTGAAACCCACGTGAAATTGTTCACTACACATTAGTAAGTAAGCACAAGGAAGCCTGTGTTTACCTCGCTCACTGGGTAATCCACTCCTGTGTGTAGTCATATTACATAACCTCTAATTGCTTTATCCTTGTAATGAAAGACAATCTTTTGCAAGCCCTGGGTAGGCTACATTGTGAATAAGTCCCTGAGTTTCTTGTGTAAATGTACAAGTGTCCCAACACCTGGACAACCCCTGGGCCTCTTGACCCTGTGCACAAACATCTGACCTCTTCTGTGTAGAATCAAGATCCGTGGGCTCAGAGGCACCTACTCCCAGTCCTGACTGTGTGTGTAGACCTTGATTTTTGTTTCCTGGTGTTCCTAGTAGTGTAGTTCTTGTGGCCTCTCCATGACCTCCAGGACCTGTGACACTGCCCTGACCCTCCCCATTTTAGCTCACTTCCTTGTTTGACCAACTATAGTAGCTTGCCAGACCCCTCCTGCCCAGTCTCCCTAGACCCCGTCCTCACCTTGGATCCAGGTCAGATAATAATGTTTAGAACTCCTTAACCACACTGGCCCAAAACAAAAGCAGGTAGAAGAAAGTATAAGTAGATTCTTTGAAATTTTAGAGACATTCCTGTGTGACAGATCCAAAAAGGATAAGTGAAAAAGTGTTCACGAAATTTCCAATCTCCTTTTGGAGATGATGTCGTGAAGGGTTGCTGTTGTTAGGTGTAGTCGAGTCCATTTCACTCATAGTGACTCTGTGTGACAGAGTAGAACTGCCCATAGGGTTTTCTAGGCTGTAATCTTTATGGAAGCTGATTGCCATGTCTTTCTCTGACAGAGCCACTGGTTGGATTGGATCACCAAACTTTCAGTGAGCAACCAAGTGCTTAACCATGTTCCACCAGGGCTCCTTTTTCATGAAGGTGCTGGGGACCAAATACCCCCTGGTGCCCATTGACAGGTCTGCCCAAGAAGGAGGCTAGTTTTACACCGCACAGCATTTCTAATGCCATGTCACTCTCTCATCCCTTTCCTTTTGCTTTCGTAACGCCCTGAGGTGAATATATCGTCCCTCCTTTGTCAGCCCTCATTCTCCCTCTCCAGTTATTTTCTAATATGTGTGCATTGTAAAGTTCAGAGACACAGAGACTCTCAGCAAGTTTTCTCATAAAATATAAAAAACAATCTCTTTTCTGAAAATACAGTTGATCCTCAATGTTTGTGGATTTCGTATTTGCAAATTTGCCTACTCACTAAATTTTATCAGCAACCTGAAAATCAGTTCTTGAGGCTTTTTTGTGGTCATTTACAGACATGTGCAGAGGGGCAAAAAATTTAAATCACTTGCTGAACATGTTCCTAGCTGAGGTCGAACAAAATGATGCTCTGCCTTCTTGTTTCAGCTCTCATACTGTGAACAGGTTTCCTTTTCACAGTCTATTTAGTGCCATTTTTCCTGCATTTTTGTGCTTCTTGATGATTTTGCTGTTTAAAATGGCCCCCAAGCATAGTTCTGAATTGCTGTCTAGTGTTCCTAAGCACAGGAAGTCTGTGATGTGCCTTATGGAGAAAATATGTGTGTTAGATAAGCTTTGTTCAGGCGTGAGTTATAGTGCTATTATTGGCTGTGAGCTCAATGTTAATGAATCAACAATATATATTAAATAAGTTTTCTTTAAACAGAAGCACACATAAAACAGGGCTATGTATTGATAAATTGATGAAAATATGACCTAAGGCTCGCAAGAACCTAACCCTATTATTTCCCCTGGAGCAATGGTTCAGTATTCGATAATTCACTGTGGTGACTTTAAAGATCAGAACTACCTCGAATAATGAGAATTGACTGTATTTTGGCTGTGGTAATGTTAGTAGTTCTAATGATGTCCCAGGGATGCTCCAGTGACCAACTGAACCCTGCAGCGAAAGTCACCAGCCCTGCTCTTTTTGCTCCTATCTAACGCTGCCCTGTAGACGCCATTGCTTAATTAATTCCTCTGGCATAACATTAATCTTGAGGAACTCATTTGGTGCTAATGTAGCTGTAGTAAGTACTCTAGTAAGCCTCCTCCTGTTTTTCACTGTTAATTAATGAACTCTTATTTAAAGTATTGCTGACTTAATGTGTTTCCCAAGTCAGGCAGTACTACTACTTACTGGGCAGGAAGAAAGAACATTAATAAAAGCATAAAATGCACTTCATTGCTCATAGGAGAAGAACAATGAATCATTGTTCTGTCAGAACGTTTGGAGAGAGTTCTGAATGTGTGCTGAGAATGAATTAATGCAGGAACATTGGACAGTTAGTAGTTGGTGAGGCTCGCGTAGTGACTCCATTCACAGTCATTTTGATGCCTGGAATCACTGTGGCAGTACAAAGGCTGTCATACCAATTTACCGTGTGACAAGATTTGCTCAGATCTGTGTGACTAGTACACTGTACTTCATATCTAAACACGGCGTAATATTCAGAGGAAACTTCTTAGTGTGAGGGGAGGGTGGTGAAAAACTAGTAATTAGGGTTGTTATGAAAGCTTAAATAGGTGTATTTTATCTCAGGCTTGTCAGTTAGGATTTTGTTTTTAAAGTCCAGAGAACTACCAGATCAAAGAAGATAGATATGTTCCTCAGTAGCACCAGAGAATCCCATCAGCTGCATCAAACCATTACCTGGACTAGCAAAGGTTTGGGAAAATAGTGTACTGACTGAAGGTTGGTGATAATAATGCTCTTAACTGGTGCCTTTATACAGACCCGATTTACGAAGACACTGCTGATGCTGCTTGAAAATCAATCTTAGCAACAAATAGCACAGGGAAATTTGAGGGGCTTGGAAAGGAAGCTTGCAGGTGTTGAGATAATTAGGCTGGCTTTGAAAACTGTACTAGTGGCATCGATTTGTGAAGAAATACTGTGGTTGATAGGAACGAAGTGGTTTCCCAAAAGAGGGTCAGAGATATCTTCTGGAAGGCTGGGTAGCAGCGATTAGAAATCAAACTGCACAAGAAGGATGGGTGGTGGCCAAAAAATCTGTCCTTGCCCAGAAAAAATTCCCAACCCAATCTTGGGAACTCCACCTGCCCCTGGTATTTGTGTTGGGGGACAGGGCGGTAATAATGAAAAAGCAGGATAATTTCATAGTGTACTTGTTCACATCTCTGGCCTACTATTTGTGGCTCTGGTGGAGAAACAAAGAGAAATCCTGAATCCTGTATTTGCCATGATACCACCACCTCCCCCTAGGGTCCCAAGCACAGAGGATGCTATAGACCAGGGTCAGCAAACTTTTTCTGTAAAGGGCCAGATAGTAAATACTCTAGGCTTCTCGGGCCACCTTTGGTCTCCATCACATATTCTTCTTTGCTTTGCTTTGTTTTTTGTTTTTACAATCCTTTAAAAATGTAAAAACCATACTTACCTCAGAGGCTATAAAAAACATAGTTTGTCGACCCCTGCCATAAACCTATGTACTCTTCTTTACTAGCTAAAAATATGTCTCCAGATTTGGATGTGGTCTCCAACCCTATGAGCTGGGGTCTTGCAGTCTGTCTAGCAAGGCGTAGGATTAAGCTACTGGCTCTACCCCTTCTTATCAATCACAAGGGCTGATACCCTGGCTACTGCTGTTGCTGTGAGTGTTAAGGCCCTTTGTCTCTGACCCAGGAATCTCATGTCTTCTGCCAGCATCCATGAGATTGTCAGGCTAACATATTAGCTTGCAAGTAAGTCTCAAACTCTTCAAAGTTGAGAGAGAGAGAAGATGAACAAGAGAAAACACTAATGGAAGAGAAATGAGATGATTCAAATGAAGAGATCATTGGCGCCACCCAACTACACTGGCGTCATTCTTAAGTCTCCAGAGTTTTCTATTTTGTCCTTCACAGAATCAGAGCTCTTCTTCCTTGCTGAGTGAAATGAGGAAAAGTCTTAGGTATTCCCTGGAGGTTTGAGTTTGCCAACAATAGGAAGGTACTTAAAGTATAAATTGTAGTCTCATATTGCTCTTTGTTATAAAACAAAAGGAAATCTGACCATGACTAGATTTTACTCAAATGGCCCAAGGGTTAGGTATAATTCCATTAAAAAGGGAACTTATCTTTTAAATTATGAGGATATTTTTAATTAAAATGAAATTAATTTAAAATGTATTAAAATGAAAATTTGACACAGAATATAATAGTGAATATTTAGAGATTTAGTGCCCACTGTAATTGTTTAAGTGCAGAAAGAAAACTGAATCTAACACAGAAGGTTAATACAGTAATGTTAAATGTTTTTTCCATATTCAAGACAATTTCCTGTTCATGGCTTGGGTTGCTGATGGGATACCCTTAACACTAATCCTGAGTGCACTGCACCTTAGAAAAATTAACTGCAGCTGTATTTTAAATTGCTAAACAATTGAAATATATGATCTAGAAAGTCACCTAAAATTCATTAATTTCCAAAATCTGAAATAGAATCTTTAAAAAAAAAAAAAACTATCTATATACCCAGGGGTTTAATAAGTTAGCCTTTCTTGGGGAATGTCAGTTCATGGGCCACTGGAAGGCTGGAATCAGTAATAAAGGTGATAGTCAAACCCATCAGGTGGTCTGACAGCACCCCTGCACCCCTGTCAGCCTCTCTCCATCTGGATGGGTCAGGTTGTGGGTGGCGATGGCAGAGTCCAAGGCCTGCGTGAGAAACTGAGTGTAGCACAAAGCTCTGCGATCCCACACGTGATACTGCCCAGCTTATCAGCAGGCACAGCTGTGAGGCTGCAGCCCAACCCCAAGGAGCAGTTATTTGTGACAACCCTGTGCACTCTCCCACAGTCCTCTCCCACGGTGAGCCGAAGTTTAGCATGTGTGATATGATTTGTGCTAGGAGAGTCAAGGGTCTGAAATTTAAATCACTGATTTACCACATTCTGGAATCTCAGGATGGGAAAAATAGGAAGGGGTCTGGAGGTCCTCAGTTTAGGGGAAGGAGAATTGTGCAAATAGAAAACCATGGTGGCGAATCTGTCAGCCAGGTTCTTAAGAGCTGTGGTCCTGTTTCATCCTGCCTCTGAGTTGTATTAATCAGCCACATTGTAGTTGGTATGCTCCAGACCACAGAGAATTTATGTTCTTTTGCTCTTCCCTCTAGGAGCCAATTAATAAATTTTTTGTTGGTGAGGAAGTGTTCTCTACATGTTTTTTCTCCTTGCAGTCACGATCACATCTCCCATCTTAAAACTAAATCACCCATCACCACCGTGGTGCTTCAATCTTAGTCCCCATTTACGTAATTTCTAGCTCCCTCTACTTTTAAAATCCATTCATTAAAAAAAAAACAAGAATCCGAAAAAACTTGTCTGGGAAGAGGCCCTGGATAAGTAAAGCATTACTGAAAAAGAAGAACAAAGTGAGAGGCCTCACACTACCTGATTTTAGAGTCTGTTATACTGCCACAGTAGTCAAAACAGCCTGGTGCTGGTACGACAATAGATACATAGACCTATGGAACAGAATTGAGAATCCAGACATAAATCCATACACATATGAGCAGCTGATATTTGACAAAGGCCCAAAGTCCATTAAATGGAGAAAAGACAGTCTCTTTAACAAAGGGTGCTGGCGTAACTGGATATCCATCTGCAAAAAAATGAAACAAGATCCATACCTCACACCATGCAAAAAAACTAACTCAAAATGGATCAAAGACCTAAATATAAAATCTAAAATGATAAAACTGATGGAAGAAAAAATAGGGACAATGCTAGGAGCCCTAATACATGGTACAAGCAATATATAAACCATTACTAACGGTGCACAAACACCAGAAGAGAAACTAGATAACTGGGAACTCCTAAAAAGCAAACACTTATACTCATCCAAAGACTTCACCAAAAGAGTAAAAAGACAACCTACAGACTGGGGAAAAAAATTTTGGCTACGACAAATCCGATCAGCATCTAACCTTGAAAATCTATAAGGTACTGCAAAACCTCAGCAACAAAAAGACAAATAACCAGTTTAAAAATGGGCAAAGGATATGAACAGGCACTTTACCAAAGAAGACATTCAGGTGGCTAACTGATAGGTGAGGAAATGCTCACAATCATTAGCCATTAGAGAAATGCAAATCAAAACTACAATGAGATGCCATCTCACCTCAACAAGGCTGGCATTAATCCCAAAAACACAAAATAATAAATGTTGGAGAGGTTATGGAGAGACTGGAACAGTTATACACTGCTGGTGGGAATATAAAATGGTTCAACCACTTTGGAAATCGATTTGGTGCTTCCTTTAAAAGCTAGTAATAGAACTACCATACCATCCAGCAATCCCCCTCCTTGGAATATATCCTAGAGAAATAAAAGCCCTCACATGAATAGATACATGCATACCCATGTTCATTACAGCACTTTTTACAATAGCAAAAGGATGGCAACAACCAAGGTGCCCATCGACGGATGAATGGATAAAAAAATTATGATATATTCACACAATGCAATACTGCGTAATGATAAAGAACAACAGTGAATCCGTGAAGCATCTCATAACATGAAGGAATCTGTAAGGCATTATGCTGAGTGAAATTAGTCAGTCTCAAAAGCTAAAGTATTATATGAGACCACTATTTAAGAACTCAAGAAAAGGTTTAAACACAGAAGAAAACATTCTTTGATGGTTATGAGGGAGAGAGAGGGGTATTCACTAATTAAATAGTGGACAAGAATTATTTTAGGTGAAGGGAAGGACAACATACAATACAGGGGAAGTCAGCACAACTGGACTAAACCAAAAGCAAAGAAGTTTCTTGAACACAGCCAAACCCTTCGAGGGACAGAGTAGCAGGGTCAGGGTTCTGGGGACCATGGTTTTAGATGGACATCTAGGTCATTGGCATAACAAAGTATATTAAGAAAACGTTCTGCATCCTACTTTGGTGAATGGCAACTGGGGTTTTAAACGCTAGCAAGTGGCCATCTAAGATGCATCAATTGGTCTCAACCCACCTGGAGCAAAGGAGAATGAAGAACGTTAAAGACACGAGGTAATTATAAGCCCAAGAGACAGAAAGGGCCACATAAACCAGAGACTCCACCAGCCTGAGACCAGAAGAGCTAGATGGTGCCTGGCTACTATGAATGATTGCCTTGAAAGGGAACACAACAAAGAATTCCTGATGGAATGGGAGAAAAGTGGGATGCAGACCTCAAATTCTAATAAAAAGACCAGACTTAATGGTCTGACTGAGACTCGAGGGACTCCAGAGGTCATGGTCCTGGACTCTCTGTTAGGCCAAAACCAAAACATTCCTGAAATCAACTCTTCAGACAAGGATTAGACTGGACTATAAGACATAAAATGATACTGATGAGGAGTGTGCTTCTTAGCTCAAGTAGACACATGAGACTATGTGGGCAGCTCCTGTCTGGAGTCCAGATGAGAAGGCAGAGGGAGTCAGGAGCTGGTTGAATGGACGCAGGAAATAGAGGGTGGAGAAAAGGAGTGTGTTTTCACGTTGTAGAAAGTTCAACTTATAACAATGTGTGTATAAGATTTTGTATGAGAAACTGACTTGAGTTGTAAACTTTCACTTAAAGCACAATAAAAAAAAAAAAGAATAAATAAATAAATTAAAAAAGGAAAAGAAAGAAAAAAAAACCTTGTCTACTCCTGCAGAACATCTGACAGGAACCAGTGGGATAGCCTTCTAGCTTCATTTCTAGCTCCCCCCACACTATTTAGCTTATTACTAGAATAAGGGAAAAAGTGAGCAACCTTAATGGATTTGCTTATAATGTTCTTTTGAAATAATTTGCAAAGCTCAAATAAATATTGACAGTTGAACAGTTTTGGTCTTCCTTAGAATTAAAAGTAGAAAATGTATGTGACTTAATACTGTATTCCTTACAGTCTGGGTATCTCAGTGAATGAAATGTTTTTACAAGTGTTTTAGGCAGGGTATTGTTCTAGTTATGTGTTATTGCGTGAGAAATGTAGTGACTTTAGCAATGACCATTTTATTGTCTCACATTTTTGTGAGTTAGAAGTTCGGTCAGGGCTTGGCTGGGTAGTTCTTTTGTTCTATGTGGTGTCGACAAAGGTCATATAGTGGTGTTTAGCTAGCAGATGGACTGTTCTGGAGGGTCCAAGATGACTTCACTTACAGTTCAGATAGCTGAAAGGCTGTGCTCAGCTGGGATTGCCAATGGGAGCCCCTAGCTGTGACCTCTCCAACATGGCAGCCTCAGGGCAGTCAGACTTCTTACATGATGGATCAGAGCTCTGAGAGCAAGTGTTCTAGTGAGCAAGGCTGAAGCTTCATAGCCTTTTATGACCTAGCCTTGGAAGTCACATGTCAAACTCTATTGGTCAGTGTAGATTCCACCTCTCAGTGGGAGGAGGTCAGAGAATTTGCAGCCATACTGTATAATTATCATATATGCACACAGCAGACATTTCTGTTATGTTTTAGAAATTTATTTCATGAGCCATGGTTTAGTAAATTTTGGTTCTTCTTTTAGCCCTTTTTCAGGGTGTAGTGTTTCTACACCATTTGGAATTCTATCCTGTGGCTCCCAGTCTTTTGGATTTTAAAGTCCAACTTTAAAGCAATTAAACTTAATTGGAGGGTTGACATAGGAAATCCAGCTTTTTGTTTTCAGTTTTCTAAAGGAAGAACATTAAAAAAAAAAAAAAAAAGTAATTGTAACAACACACACACTACTGTTTATACTCACTATCATTTCATAAAACAAAAGGCATATTCACATCAAAAATAATAGGAAGGACATATTCTTAGAATAAAGGACCTTCCTTTAAATTGAATAAATTTCTTCATGAAAATGTCATATCATATTCCTTGTTTTTCCTTATTTTACTGAAGGCTTGTGAAACTTCCGAATGGGCCCTGTTCTGTAGATGGGCATTTGGGGATCATTCCTCTAGACAAAAGGTCTCAAGTATGTCCTTTATCACATTTTCTTGGGACACTCAAAATTTTATGGTCAGAATTCCTGATTTATGGCAGTTCTGTCAATTGTGTAGCTGTATGTGAGAGGGACTTTAAACCTCCTATCTTAAATTCAAATTAGATTAGCTGGGTTTTATTGGTTATTTAAAATATGCCTAGAATAGTATAATCTTTCTGGGGTTTCAGAATAAGATGCCATAAATTTCAAATTAGTTGTAGAGATAAGACTAATGCATATAAAATGCTGGAGAATATTACAAGTCAGAATGTGGCTGAGCATATAGATAGGGCCCATAAAAACTAATGTAGGCTGGGTGTCTTCAGAAAGAATGTGGAGGTAAAATTCAAGGTATAGGATTTGAATAAAGGATGAAAGAGATGTTGCAGGTGAGGCTAATTGAATTAGGGGGTCAAAAATGAGAATGACTATGGTGTGTTTAAGGGATAGCAAAGGGTTTTTTTGTGGGTTGGCTTTTAATATGTCTTGTCGTAGGTTTTAGAGGAAAAAACAAAATGAGTTCAACATTCTTGGTTTTTTGTTTGTTTGTTTGTTCCTGAGCAGTGATATAATAATTGATTAAAAGTCCTCCTTTTTTCGTACCCTCAGAATGATTGCATTTTTTTTTTTCTTCCTAAACTAAGAAGCAGGTGGCTCATGGCTCATTCTAGACACGAAATCATTAATGCTCATAATAAAAATAATCAGCCACTAAATAACAGCTTCAGAACTGTGGGTCGGCACCGGAATATGTGGATGACCTTCCCTGAAATGGCTAAGTGGACTTCTGGCAGCCTGGGACTGCGGGGCCCTTGTGTGATGATGCCTCATCACTAATGACAAAGTATATCTCAGGTGTCAGGAAGTGCTGCCCTGAACTCACTCGGCTTTGCCGGCGGTAATGGATTAGGACCAGCATCCATTAGTCCAAGGCAGATCCCCATATTTATTCCATCATTGCTCTGGGCTGACAACTTAGGTATCTGCCTATTCGGGAAACGAAAGGTCACATTGGAGCATCAGGAATAGCCTATTGATTTTATTTTAGACATTTACCGTAATCTATAAAAAAAAATTTTTTTTTTTTATTACATTCTAGTCTAGTTGTCATCATGATATCTGCCACCTAAACGTAAAAAATAGCCACAGCAACAACAAAGAAACTTAGACATAATTATCCAAGACAGGGGTCCTGCTGGGCTCGTGCAGTCATTTCCCATTCAATATTGATCAAGCATTGTGTGATCTTTGTGTGCCTTGAGTTCATTTTCATACCTATTTTCCTGGTGTACGCAGTTGTGTTCCTGTGTCTGGCAAAGCCCTTCATTAAACACTGAGAGTTCTTGTCCCTCCAGGCCTTTCTGTTGCAATAAAATATCAAAAGATATAATATGGATATAATTCAAAGGTTTTCTTGTTCCATTCCTCTAAAATACCAGTTCCTATTAGATTTTTATGCTTTATTTGTTCATTGTGCTGGTATAAAAGAGACTTCGAGGAAAAAAGTCCTTTCATTGCTTGCAGTTATGCTTAAACTTGAGGAGATTAATACATTTGTCGTAAGCCTGTTTTTCACACATTTTCTGGAAACAAGGCACATGATAGTACTGTTCTAAGATAGCCTGCTCTTTCCAGAGCATAAGCCCTTTGCTATGCTCTATTATCTTTGTGGCTGTGGTTTCAGGGCCGTCATGTTCATGTTAATATGTTCGATGCTTTTCTTCTCTTTGTTTTCACTGCTCTCCCACATAGATGCGTTTGTGCTGGTTTTCCTTTCAGTCCAGCAGTGTTTACTCTTGCTTCTGTGAATTGCAGTTCTACTCAGCTATATCCCCTGCCGCCATTTTCTCACTCCCCACTTCCCTTTAGTCTCTTATTCTCTGCTTTCATCATTGTTGTTGTTGTTGTTAGTTGTCCTCAAGTTGATTTGGACTCATGGTGACATCAAGTGTGTACCTCATAGGGTTTTCAGTGACTGTGACCTTTGGAAGCAGATTGTCGGGCTTGGCTTCTGAGGAGCCTCTGGGAGGTTCAAACCACCAACCTTCGACTAGTAGTTGAGTGCTTAACGGTTTGTGTCATCCAGGAACTTCATAGTTTCACCATTACTACCAGTTTGCTAGTTGCTGTCGAATTAATTCTGCCTCATGGTGACCCCATGTGTGTCAGAGTAGAACTGTGCTCCATAGGGTTTTCAATGGCTGATCTACTTTTTGGAAGTAAATCTCCAGGCCTTCTTTCGGGGTGCCTCTGGGTGGACTCAAACCTCCAACCTTTCAGTTAGCAGCCCAGTGTATTAACTGTTTGCACCACCCAGGGACTCTTGTTGGTGCTAAACCAAAAAAAAATCCAAACCCATTGCCGTCAAGTTGATTCTGACTTATAGCAACCCTACAGGACAGAGTAGAACTGCCCCCATGGGGTTTACGAGGAGCAGCTGGTGGATTTGAACTGCCAACCTTTTGGTTAACCAGCCAAACACTTAACCATTGTGCCACCAGGGCCCTACTTGTCATTACTAATGGCCTGAAATTGCCCTTTCAGGGATCATCATCAACCTCTTCCAAGACAAACTGAAAGGTCTTTTCTGACTTCTCATACTCTCATACCACTGAGCAGCCTTTCTTTTTCTCCTTATCTTCTGAGGTATTTTCTGCTCTATCCAGACCTTTTTTTGTTTCCTCAGTCACACTTTTCTTTTTAACCTCTGACTTCTTCTTTTTCTTCTTGCTCTCTAAATGTGGCTGTTCATCATGGGTTGATCCTTAGGTTTCTGTTCTCCCTTTGATTCATTCTTGGTAGAAAAACTCCATGTTTCACAAGGCTCTAAACTGCCCAAGCACTCAGTCTGTCTCCCCAGCCTTGATGTTAAACATCATATTGCCTCTCAGATATTTCCACTCATTTGTTCAGTGATTACATACTTGCTTTCAGCATTGCTGTAGCCAAACTTTTCCTCTAATGTGTGGGTTTGCGAATTATAGCCTGCAGACCAAATCTGGCCCCTACCTGTTTTTGTAAATAAATTTTTATTGTAACACAACCCTTGCTCATTCATTTATATATTTCTATGCCCACTTTTACGCTGCAATGGCAGAGTTGAATAGCTGAAACAGAGTCCATATGCCTGCAGAGCCTAAAATATTTACTGTCTAGTCCTCAGTGTTAACGTCAACTCTTCTTTGGCCTCATCCATCAATCTCTAAGAGCTGTAGACTCTGACTACTAAAAATATCTTCAGCCTTTTCCCTCTTCTCCCAGCCTACTGCCCCTGTCTTAGATCAGGCTGCCATCATTTCTTGCCTGGGCTGCTGGAGTTCTCTACTTGACAATAGTTCTTCAGCTGTTCTTTCCAGGGCCAGGACTAGAGTGAGGGGAGCGAGGTGCCTGGGGCACAAAATTGAAGGAAGCATTCATTCTCAGGGTCATGCAAGTACAGAGCTGGCACCTGAGTGAGTGCCTCTTTAGATTTTGTGCCCCAAGAGCCTCAGGTATCTCAACCTAGTCCTAGCCTTGGGTCTTTACCCTGCAGTTTACCTTTGATGCTAGAAGGATCTTTTCAGGTAGAGATGATGTCCAGTCTGTTTTTTAGTTGCCCAAAGGATGAAATCCAAACTACTTGGGTCACTCTAGCCAGTTTTCCACCCTCCTTTCTTACCACTCCTCCCCACAGCTGCCTGTGAGTCCTTCATTCCGTCTACCATGAGTTACTCAGAGTCCCCTGAATGTGCTGCGCTCTGACACATCTCCAAACCTTTGAACATGATCCTCTTCCCTCCCTTGAAACTTTCCCCTTTTACTTGGCCAATCCTTACTCATTGTTCAAAACTCAGCACAACTGTCATCTTCTGTGGAAAGCTTTTCAGAACTCCCCAGGACGAATTAAGTAGCTCCTTTCTTTTTTTCCCCTTAAGCCTAACGTACTCACCTTAATTATAGCATGAGCTTCATTTTGCGGTTATTAATTCTTTGCATGTTTTTATTTCCCAGGGAACCAAAGGTTCAAAGCCCCAGCTGCGTATTAGAATTACTTAGGGAGCTTTTAATAAATACTGTTGCCTGAGCCCTACCCTAGAACCGGAATCCCTGAGTGTGGCCTGAACATCAGTGTTTTGTTTGTTGTTGTGGTTTTGTTGTTGTTAAAGTTCTACAGGTGATTCTAATGCAGAACCAGAGTTTAGGGCTGTGAGCTACTTGAGAGGAAAGGCCATGCCCTAATGCTTACGGACCTCCCTTTACTTCTCCAGTCTCTCTTCCCTAGTTCCCTCATAGCTTGCAAAATCCCTGGCTTACTGCAGGAGCTTAGCCAGAGCTTTGGAATTATGATCACCTGCTCCATTTGATGGGTCAGTAATTGGGTTTTGTCCCTCAGCACAGGACTTGGGGACGTTTGCAGAGACAGGGATCTCACCAGTGTAGAATCGATATTTGAGTTCTGTGGTGCACCACTAAGCAACTCGCTGCAGTGTTCTTAATGTCTAAGACTTGCTTTTTTGTTTTTTTTTTCTTACTGCTGTGAATACCAAGTGAGTTGTAATTACTTCCTTTAGGCCTGCAGAGCCATGCATGCATGAAAAAAAATTTAATATCTCGTCCCCTATCCAATGGAGTCCGTGGGTGGTATAGATGGTTAACATGCTTGGCTGCTAATCAAAAAGTTGGAGGTTTGAGTCCACCCAGAGGCACTGCAGAAGAAATCCGTGGTGATCTACTTGTGAAAAATCAACCGTTGAAAACCCTATAAAACACAATTCTACTCTGACATACATGGGGTTGCCATGAGTTAGGGTCACCATGAATTGAGATCCATTTGAGAGCAACTTGGTGGTATCCAATGGGCACAAGTATACTAGCCATTTGAGGAAAGATGTTAGAGAATAGATTGGGGCTTTTTATTAGATCTCTCCTTCTACACTTTGCTGAATGGATTCAGTGAAAATGTTTTTGTGCCTTCATGTGCTTTTTAGTGCCTTTAGACTTAGGTAAGACGTAAGTAATAACTTGATACGGCATTACCTGTCTGTACAAGCAGTTAGCATTAGTCTGTGTTTGAACCAACGGACTTAAATGTCAGACTTTCCAAATGTAAAAGTCAGAGGTGCTGCAGATTGTGTCTGGCATTTACAGTTCCTTTTATCTAAGGTGAGCTGACTTTTGTTGTAAATATTCTTCAATGCAAATTAGAAAAGGGTCCCCTCCCTTTGTACATATGCCTTTGATATGATTACTTTCTTGCTTTTATTTGATTTTGTGAGAGTCTACAAATGTGTTTGAACACATACTGGCCTCACCTGTGGCTACTAAAAATAATAATTGAAAAATGCAAGGGGTTGGTTTTAGGAGAAGCCTACTAATTACATTATAAAATAGTTTCAAGTGGCAAGAAATACACCTTTGGGATTAAAAAAAGCATTCAGTTATTCTTCCAGTGCTTTCTTTTCAGAATATGAGCTGAGGAAGGCTAACAGCTGTAATTTTTCTACACCATTCTAGATCCCTCTCCTTCCTGTGGTCTCTGTTTCTATCACCATTTTGTTTTCTTCCTTTGTCTCTTTACTTCACACCAACAGTTTTAATATTAGTTGTTGTTTACTGAACAACTGTGTGTTTCACACAGTGTGAAGTGCTTTGTTTCATTGAGCCTTTCAAACACCCTATGAGATAGATACTGGTATTAGCCCTATTATACAGAGGAGAAAACTGAGGCACAGGTTAAATGAGTTACCCAGGGACAGACGGCTAAGAAATGGTAGAGCAAGCATTCAGACCTAGGCTCAGGGCTTCCAACTGGTTCATTGGGTTTGAACCTCTGCTCAGAATTTATATTTCTAACAAGTTCCTGGGGGATGCTAATGCTACTAGTTAGGGACCAATTGTGAGAACCTCTTGTAGAGTAGTGGTTCTCAAAATTCATTATACATAAGAATCTCCTGAGAATCTTGATAAAATGTAGATTCTAATTCAGTATATCTGGGGTGGAAATGCAAATTCTCAGCATGGGTTCCAACAAAGCCTCTTTGAAGCCCTGCCTAGACCCTCTGTTTCAAGAGCCTGGGCTCTTAACTCTTTGCTGCCTGGCCCAAAGTTCAGAGTGGTTAATGGTAGTGGAATAAAGATAAAAGACACTGCATTTGGTTAAAAACAATTCTTTTTCTCCCCTCACCTCAATACCCATTACTTTAATAAGGAAAAAAATTCAGTGGGGTAAGTACTGAACTTGAGATTTTATATTATTATTTTTAATTTAGGCACAAAATTTAAAATCAGTAATGATGAGAAGTGCTGGGTGGCACAAATAGTTAAGCACTAAACTACTAACTGAAAGGTTGGTGATTTGAACCCCCCAGAGGTGCCTAGGAAGAAAGGCCTGGTGATCTACTTTTGAAAAATCAACCATTAAAAACCCCAGGGAGTGCAGTTCTAGTCTGCACCCATGGGGTTGCCACGAGTCAGAATCGACTTGAGGGCAACTGGTTTGGTCTTTTTGGAATGATGAGAAATAGCGAATTTTAGATAAAGAGGAGACTGTAGGTCTTCTTAGCATTGGGGGAAGGGCAGAGGCAGCTGGAGAGGGACCATGGCCTCTGGATCAGTCTTTTACTGGCTGCAGTGGGGTCTGGCCAAGGGAAGGGCACACCTGCAGTCAGCTATCTTAGGGGTCCAGGAGCAGCACCCACAGGACAGCAGCTGTGAAAACTTCTACATCAGTCAGTGTGTGGCGAGGATCCATAAAAGACCAGCAAGGGAGAAGTGCCCTTCTAGGGACAGACGTGAAAGGCTGGGCCAGGCTTCTAGGTGTGACCACACACCAAGCCCAGCCCCAGCATTTGACATGGGAGGAAGCTAAATGACCAAGCTTGAATCTTAGGACTCATTAGAGGGTGAACTAGAAGTAGTCCTGGGTGTCTTGGCCCTCACTCCAGGAATTCTTCCAGTATGTAACTGAAAAAAAAAAAAGGAATCTTCCTTTGAGGAAATAGGGGAAAAGGAGGTTGTGGACACTGGGATTTACCTAACAGAGATCCTGTTTTTAGTGTTGCCTTTTTTGTAGTAGTGAGATAAACCATCTGTCATATTTATGATTTTCCTCAACCTTTTACAGTTGTAATGCTCACATTTATTTTAATAGTAATATTTTTTGCAACTTGGTCTTTCCTAAGTTTTCATAGAAGTAGCTCCCTTTCCTTTCACACTTGTATATCATTGTTTTTATGATTGATGTTTAATTAAATACATAATTAATAAGAATCAGAATGGGCATAAACAGGTTGGATATAAACACAGCTGACCTTGGTAAGCATAAAGCAGTGGTGGTGGAGGCAGAAAGTCCAGGGGTGAGTTAAAGGGAAGCGCTTCCAGGGAGAGTTCTAGGTGTGTTTGGGAGGGATGGGGGAGTGTCGGTTAATCCAGCAAATTGGTGAAGTAAAAATTGGCTAGAAGAACCTATATCCCTCATGAATGTAGATGCAAAAATCCTCAACAAAATTCTAGCCAATAGAATTCAAGAATATATCAAAAAAATAATTCACCATGACCAAGTGGGATTCATACCAGGTATGCAGAGATGCATCAGCATTAGAAAAACAATTAATGTAATCCATCATATAAATAAAACAAAAGACAAGAATCACATGATTTTATCGATTGATGTAGAAAAGGCATTTGACAAAGTTCAACACTCATTCATGATAAAAAGTCTCAGCAAAATAGGAATAGAAGGAAAATTCCTCAACATAATAAAGGGCATTTATACAAAGCCAACAGCCAACATCACCCTAAATGGAGAGAGCCTGAAAGCATCCCCACTGAGATCGGGAACCAGGCAAGGATGCCCTTTATCACCACTCTTATTCAACATTGTGCTGGAAGTCCTACCCAGAGCAATTAGGCAGGATAAAGAAGTAAAGTGCATCCAGATTGGCAAGGAAGAAGTAAAGTATCTCTATTTGCAGATGACATGATCTTATACACAGAAAACCCTAAGGAATCTTCCAGAAAACTACTGAAACTAATAGAAGAGTTCAACAGAGTATCGGGATACAAGATAAACATACAAAAATCAGTTGGATTCCTCTACACCAACAAAAAGAACATCGAAGAGGAAATCACCAAATCAATGCCATTTACAGTAGCCCCCAAGAAGATAAAATACTTAGGAATAAATCTCACCAGAGATGTAAAAGACTTATACAAAGAAAACTACAGTGCACTTCTCCAAGAAACCAAAGAGACTTACCTGAGTGGAAGAGCATACCTTGCTTGTGGTTAGGAACACTTAACATTATAAAAATGTCTATTCTACCAAAAGCGATCTATACATTTAATGCAATTCTGATCCAAATCCCAAGGACATTCTTTAATGAGGTGGAGAAACAAATCACCAACTTCAAATGGAATGGAAAGAGGGCCTGGATAAATAAGGCATTTCTGAAAAAGAAGAACAAAGTGGGAGGCCTCACTTTACCTATTACAGCACCACAGTAGTCAAAACAGCCTGGTACTGGTACAACAACAAATACACAGACCAATGGAACAGAATTGAGAATCCAGACATAAATCCATCCACATATGAGCAGTTGATATTTGACAAAGGCCCCAAAACAGTTAACTGGGGAAAAAACAGTCTTTTTAACAAATGGTGCTGGCATGACTGGATATCCATCTGCCAAAAAATGAAACAAGACCCATGCTTCACTCCATGCACAAAAACTAACTCAAAATGGATCAAAGACCTAAATATAAAATCTAAAACGGTAAAGATCATGAAAAAAAATTGGGACAATGTTAGTAGCCCTAATACATGGCATAAACAGTATAGAAAACATAAAGAACATAGAAGAAAAACTAGATAACTGGGAGCTGCTAAAAATCAAACACACTCATCCAAAGACTTCACCAAGAGTAAAAAGACTACCTACAGACTGGGAAAAAGTTTTTAGCTATGACATTTCTGACCAGAGCCTGATCTCTAAAATCTACATGATACTGCAAAAACTCAACTGCAAAAAGACAAATAACCCAATTAAAAAATGGGCAAAAGATATGAATAGACACTTCACTAAAGAAGACATTTAGGTAGCTAACAGATATATGAGGAAATGTTCACGATCACTAGCCATTAGAGAATGCAGATCAAAACTACAATGAGATTTCATCTCACTCCAACAAGGCTGGCATTAATCCAAAAAGCACAAAATAATAAATGTTGGAGAGGCTGTGGAGAGATTGGAACACTTCTACACTGCTGGTGGGAATGTCAAATGGTACAACCACTTTGGAAATCGATTTGATGCTTCCTTAAAAAGTTAGAAATAGAACTACCATACGATCCAGCAATCCTACTCCTTGGAATACATTCTAGAGAAATAAGAGCCTTTACACGAACAGATACATGCACACCCATGTTTATTGCAGCACTGTTTACAATAGCAAAAAGATGGAAGCAACCAAGGTGCCCATCAACAGATGAATGGATAAATAAATAATGGTATATTCACACAATGGAACACTACACATCGATAAAGAACAGTGATGAATCTGTGAAACATTTCATAACATGGAGGAACCTGGAATGCATTATGCTGAGTAAAATTAGTTCCAAAAGAACAAATACTGTATAAGACCACTATTATAAGAACTTGAGAAATAGTTTAATCTGAGAAGAAAACATTCTTTTGTGGTTACGAGACGGGGGAGGGAGGGAAGGAGGGTGGGAGAGGGGCATTCACTAATTAGATATTAGATAAGAACTACTTTAGGTGAAGGGAAAGACAGCACACAATACAGGGGAGGTCAGCACAATTGGACTAAACCAAAAGCAAAGAAGTTTCCTGAATAAACTGAATGCTTCAAAGGCCAGCATAGCAGGGGCAGGGGTCTGGGGACCATGGTTTCAGGGAACATCTAAGTCAATTGGCATAACAAAATCTATTAAGAAAACATTCTGCATCCCACTTTGAAGGGTGGCGTCTGGGGTCTTAAATGCTAGCAAGCAGCCATCTAAGATGCATCAATTGCTCTCAACCCATCTGGATCAAAGGAGAATGAAGAACACCAAGGACACAAGGCGATTACGAGCCCAAGAGACAGAAAGGGTCGCATGAACCAGAGACTGCATCATCCTGAGACCAGAAGAACTAGATGGTGCCTGGCTATAACCGATGACTACCCCGACAGGGAACACAACAGAAAACCCCCGAGGGAGGAGGAGATCAGTGGAATGCAGACCCCAAATTCTCATAAGACCAGACTTAATGGTCTGACTGAGACTAGAAGGACCCTGGTGGTCATGGCCCCCAGACCTTATGTTGGCCCAGGACAGGAAGCATTCCTGAAGCCAACTCTCCAGACATGAATTGGACTGGACAGTGGGTTGGAGAGGGATGCTGGTGAGGAGTGAGCTTCTTGGATCAGGTGGACACTTGAGACTGTGTTGGCATCTCCTGCCTGGAGGGGAGATGAGAGGGTGGAGGGGGTTAGAAACTGGTGAAATGGACACGAAAAGAGAGAATGGAGGGAGAGAGCAGGCTGTCTTATTAGGGGGAGAGTAATTGGGAGTGTGTAGCAAGGTGTATATGGGTTTTTGTGTGAGAGACTGACTTGATTTGTAAACTTTCACTTAAAGCACAATAAAAATTATTTTTTAAAAAAATTGGCTAAAAGAGCTTCTACTCTAGGCATAATACAGGTTTGAGGGAGAAAACCTTACCTTTGGGGGAAATGAATATGCCTGCCTCTTGTGAAAGGTGTAATATCTGAAAAAATACTTAGCATATTTTAGGCAATAAAGTTTTTTTCGTAATCCTGTGAATGCCATAGATCACATCATATTATTCTTTCAACAACCATTACCAGAAATGTCCCTATTATGCAAAAATATTTATTTTTATTTTACTTCAACTTTAAAAATTGTTTTAACCTAAAAAATCTCCATATAGAAGGTGAGTGTGATTGTCACGTCATGGAGATTATTTGTCAGTGGATTCAAATACCACCACAGAATGTTTTTCATTGAAAATCAATTTATGAGTAAATGGTGCAATGAATTATAGAGTACAGCATTAGCCATGGATAACTGAAGTGCTTAAAACAATTCTTAAAAACCTATTGGCTAAAAGTTGGTCTGAGAAAAACATGATATACCATTTCTTGACATTGTACTTCTTGGTTAAATGTGGTTTAAAATAGTGTCAGGGGGGAGAGGTTTGCCCCCTTAGGAATTGTCAGAAGGAGGTAAAAGCAGTTAACAAAGAGATAGAAATGGAAATGTGACATTTATCAGGGGGAAGGAGGATAATTAAATGGAAATGGCCCCCATGTCAGAAAATAACTCTATGGTGAAGTCACTTCTGAAAGACTGAGTCCAGGCCAGCCAAGAATGGCCCTTAGCCATAGCTGTGGTGGGAAGAGTTGATCCTCCCTCCCCGTCCTCCAAAATAAATAAATAACCAGTTGCCTTTGCGTTGACTCTGATTCATGCAACCCTGTGTCTGTCAGAGTAGGACTATGCTATCTAGGGTTTTTAGTGGCTGATTTTTCAGAAGTAGATCACTAGGCCTTTCTTCGGAGGTGCTTCCAGGTGGACTCAAACTGCTAACCTTTCAGTTAGCAGCCAAGCACTTAACCGTTTACACTACCCAGGGACTCCTCAGGTTCAGTTAATTTCTCAGATCAGCTTCAACTTCCTGAAATCCCAGCAAATTAAAATCTTTATTAAATTCCTTAAAGAATCAGAAATCCGTCACGCGCCGGCATCTCTTGACATTGCTCTGTGGGATTGAGTCGGAGGTCTGCCTCTAGTTGTGAGGAAGGCAGGTCTTAGGAGAGGCTCGGGGCTTTTAAACATTTGTCCTTTAGAGATTTCCAGGACAATCATATCTTTGGAGCAAAAACATGCTGTATCCTCCATCTCCTTCCCTCAAAAATATTTTAGAAAAATACAAACTTTAAGTAAAAAGTAAATGAGAAAGATTATGCATTTTGATGGAAAACATGCCAGTGTAAAAGTACTTTCAGATTCAGTGTGTACACAGATCACTTGATCTCGTTCAGTTGCAGATTCTGAGTCAGTGGTCTAGAGTGGGGCCCAGGAGTCTGTACTTCTAACAATCTCCCCAGTGATGCTGATGCTACTGGTTCAGGGATCATACTTTGAGGAGTGGGGGTCTATAAGGCCTGATTTCGAATTCTGGCTTCTCATAGCCTCAGTTTCCCTACTCGTAAAATGAGGTACTTGAACTAAAACCCATTGCTGTCGAGTCCCACTCATACGACCCTGTCGGACAGAGTAGAACTGCGCCACAGGGTTTCCAAGGAGTGCCTGGTGGATTTGAATTGCTGACCTTTTGGTTAACAGCTGTAGCTCTTAACCACTACACAACCAGGTTTGGACTAAGGTACCTTTTAATTCTGACCATCAGCAGCATCCAGAGAAGAGCAGAAAATGCTGGTTGTACATCAAGAGCTCAGCTTCTCGTATCTCTGCCTCTGAGCTTTCAAGGACTCCACATTATAACACCATGGAGACAACATGGAAAAGTGAGAACAAACAAGACGGAAAACACACATCATAGTCTAACAGTCCCAGAGAGATTACAATTTTCTTCGCGTAATGCCTTTGCTAACTTTCAAATTTCAGCTTCAATTAGATCCAACCAACCCCAGTCCCGTCTTATCAAAAAATCAGCATTCTAATTGGGAGTATGTAGCAAAGTGTATGTAAGTTTTTGTGTGAGAGACTAACTTGATTTGTAAACTTTCACTTAAAGCACAATAAATTTTTTTTTTTAAATCAGCATTCTAATTATAAGCTGTGTTTGTCTCGAATAAGCTGTTAAAAACACCCAGTGCCGTCAAGCCGATTCCGAATCATAGCGACCCTATAGGACAGAGTAGAACTGCCCCATAGAGTTTCCAAGGAGTGCCTGGTGGATTCGAACGGCCAACCCTTTGGTTAGCAGCCATAGCACTTAACCACGACGCCACCAGTGTTTCCGAATAAGCTGTTAGGTGGTAGAATTCTCACCTTCCATGAGGGAGACTTGGGTTCGATTCCCTGCCAATATGCCTTGTGTTCAGCCACTACTCATCTGTCAGTGAAGGCTGGCTGTGATGCTGAACAGGTCTCAGAAGAGCTTCCAGACTAAGATGAACGAGGAAGAAAGACTGGTGATCTGCTTAAAAAATTAGCCAGTGAGAACTCCAAGGATCACAACAGTACAATCTGCAACCAGTCATGGGGGTGAGGACCAGGCGGTGCATGGGGTCGCCATGAGTTGGAGGCCAACTCGACAGCTGGTAACAACAACAACCACAACAAGCTGTTGGGTTAAAAAAAACAACCACAGCAAGCTGTTGGGTAGGCTTCCTTTTTTCCATTCCATGTTTGGTGGGTCAGTGATAATCAAAGAGTCTCAAAAGATTTTTACCTTTAAATCTTAAACGTATTTTTAACCAGAGTAGAAGTGAAAGTAAAGCTGGATGTTAACATTTCTTTTGTTAAACCTGTTGTGGAAGAATTTAACACTTTTTTTTTTATTGTGCTTTAAGTGAAAGTTTACAGTTCAAATTAGTTTCTCATACAAAAATTTATACACACATCGTTATGTGACCCTAGCTGCTGTCCCTATAATGTGACAGCACACTCCTCCTTTCCACCGAGTCCATTTGACTTCTGTCCCCTTCTGCCTTCTCATCTCGCCTGCAGATGGGAGCTGCCCATTTAGTCTCATGTACCTACTTGGGCTAAGAATCGCAGTCCTCACAATTACCGTATTATGGCTTATAGTCCAGGCGAATCTTTTTCTGAAGATTTGGCTTTGGGAATGGTTTTAGTTTGGGGCTAGCAGAGAGTCCAGAGGCCATGTCTTCTGGGGTCCCTCCAGTCTCAATCAGATCGTTAAGTCTGGTCTTTTTACTAGAATTTGAGTACTGAACCCCACGTTTATCCTGCTTCATCAGGGACTCTCTGTTGTGAATTTAACACTTTTTTTATATCTTATCCTGCAGATACCTTTCCAGAGGCCAAAGTCAGAATTAGTAGTCCCCTCCTACTCTTCTGCTCTCATTTACAGATGTGGCAGTCTGCTTCCTTAAAGCTTTACAACCTTGGAAACCCAATGGGACAGTTCTGTCCTGTCCTGTAGGGTTGCTATGAGTCAGAATCGACTCAATGGCAAGTGGTTTGGTGTTCTGCAGAGCACACACTCACTGTTTGGCTCCGTTAGCTGTGTCATTGTCTGTCTCCGTTACTAAGTTAGGAGCTCCTTAAGCCATCATGGTGGAATAGAAAGAGAATCTGGGGGGCTTAGAGCCAGGGCACATGAATACACACTGCACCACTGTCCTGTGCTGGTCATATGACCCTACGAGACCACAGAAAGTTCTGGACTGGATGATCCTCCCTGTGGAGAGGATGTGATCGGATGGGGTTGCTGGAAGGATTGCATGAAATAGCAGATGTGAAACTGTCTTCTACCTCTCCTTGCTTAGAGTACACATAAGATAAAGAACTTGGATAAAGAACTAGAAGGTCAGCTAAAACAGGGAAACTATCCATGAGATGGGTTGGCACAATAGCTGCAACAACAGGCTTAAAGATAACAACAATCATGAGGATGGCACAAGACTGGGCAGCATTATGCTGTTATATACAAGGTGGCCATGAGTTGGAGCTGACTTGTTGGCAACTAACCACAAAGTTCAAGGATCATGGCTTAATTATCCTTGTATTTCTGATACCTGAGGAGAAGTGAAGCATAGTGAGTGTCCAATAAATTCTTTAAAATTAAATTTAATATCCTCCTTTTAAGGAGTTTGGGGTGTATTTATTTTAAGCACAGAAGTAACAGCAGATGAAGAAATAAATGTTTGGTTTTTCCCTCATCACTGGTAGTAAATGCTTTTCTGAAATATATGAGATGTAATTTTGAAATAGTTATTAAAATCTCTGGTTTGTTCATTTTAGAAATTTTAAACACAAGGAAAAAAAATTAACACTACACAGGAAAAATACATATTTTAAAGGGAAATACTGTAGGGTATCCATTTTTGTATATTTATATATATATAAACTTCCTGGGAGAATTAGAAAAAAAATTGGTAATAATTACCTTTGGGGAGACGGGGAGAGGATCCAGGGTGGAAGAGAATTTTATTTTCATTTTATATATTTCTGTAAGGTTTTTATTTTTTGCCATGTAGATATATTTGTTTTATATATATATGTATATATATATATATATAGGAATATCTGGGGAATTGAAGAATGGATCTTTTTTGTTTTAATCTTTTTTTTTTAAATACTTGAATAAATGTTATTTCTAAAGTCTTTTATTTTCAAGTGGTTTAAGTACAAGGGCATTCTTTTCCTTACCAAGTCACTACGATGTCTCCATCCCAGATAGTAAGGTCAAGCTCAGCTCGCTTGCCTTGGTATCTCCGGGCTTTTAAGAATCTACCTGTGTGGGGCTATGTCCTCACACTGTTGGGGTTGAGGGAACTTTATACATGAATGGTGAGCCTTAAAAGTGCTGGTTTTCATCACAGGGAAGTTCTGTGTCATCTATGTGAAGGTGAGGCTGAAGGCAACTCTCTAGAAGACGGGAATGACAAGGACTGACAGCACGTCATCCCTCCTGGACTACAAAAGCCAAGGGAGTTTCCCCTAAGGGAGCCTCTTCTTTTTATCAAGAAATTAGGTTTCCACTTTACTCTGGCCTAAACCAAGCTGTTTTCAGCAGTGACTCCCTATTAGGGATGGAATTGTGTCCCTAAAACAGATATGCTGGTACCTGTGAACATGGCCTTGTTTGGAAATTGTGTCTTTGAAGATATTATTAGTTAACATGAGGTCATACCAGAGTAGGGTGGGTCCTAATCCAATATGAGCAGTGGCCTTATGAAAGAGAAGAGACGGAGAGACACAGAGGGAAGATGGCCATGTGAAGACGGAGACAGAAATTAGAGTGTTGCAGCTGCAAGCAAAGAAATGCCAAAGATTTCCGAGAACCACCAGAAGCTAGGAGAGAGGCATGGAATAGATTCTCCCTCAGAGCCTCCAGGTAGAACCAGAACCAACCTTGCTGACATCTTGATTTTGGACTTCTAGCCTCCAGAACTGTGGGACAATATATTTCTGATGTTTTAAGCCGCCCATTTTGTGGTACTTTGTTACTGCAGCACTAGGAAACTAATATAGCTCCCTACCCCCTACCCAAGAGTTGAGAACAGGGGTAGATTATCCAATAGGCAAGGTAAGTACAGTGCTTACCAGATCACCTGTAGTGAACAATGTCACATCAGAGATATGGTGAGACCCGTGTGAGATTGTTCACTACAGCTTAGTAAGTAAGCCTGCGTGTACCTTGCTTACTGGGTAGTCTGACCCTGGTTGGGAATGTGCCCATTTGGAGTGTCTGAGAACCCAAGTAATGTGTCCCTATAAGTCTGCTTGAGTAGAAAAAGGCAGCATTTTGCACCTAGCTCCTTTGTATTATTTTCTGCTAACCTGTCCACAGCTCTAATTCTATGAGGGTGGGCCCAGGGAGATGGTATCTCAGAGACGTTTGAGGTACTGCTTTCTATTTCAGATGGTACCACCTCAGAGGAACCTGGAAAAACTAGGGTATTTTCACAATCACAGCCAGGATTATTAAAGAATCTTAACCATGTTATTCAAAGAACTGTTGACAGACTGGGATGTACCCACCACTCACTTTTTTGTGGTCAAATCATTCACTTCTCCACCTCAGTTTCCTCACCAATAAACTGGGCTTCCATAGAATTAACCTCAAAGTGTTGTTGTGAAGATTCAGTGAATTACATGGACACCCTTAGAACTAGAAAGTGTTCAGAAAGTGCTAGCTTCTGTTCATGTTATTGTGAACCTGCAAAGAGTAAGATGCCTGTTGCCATAGAGAGCCGTTGAGACCAATTCTCTAGTGAGGCTTCCTTTTTTTCTGGTTGGGGAGGAATAAGGAGGGGGTTGTTTTTATTCTTCCCCTTACATTTGTATGTTATTTTTTGTTTGCTTTTCTGCCTTAGTTATTGATAAACCCCTCTTCTTAGAAGATTGTAAGCTCTCTCATCTCAGGTGTCTGAAAACCCAAATGCTTCAGGGGCCAGGATGATAAAGCAATGTGAAAACTAGTGTGTGATAATAGCCTAAGGGGTAATAGGGACCTTGCAAAGTGTTGGGCCCCTTGTCCTCCACCAGAAGTACCTGGATTCCTCTTCTTTAAACAGAACAGAGTGGAGGCCAGGCAGAGACTCCAGTGTCCAGCTAGAGACCCCTGCTGTACATCACCTGGGTCCTCGTTTGCACTTAATAGGGGCTCCCAAGTTGAATGCCTATTATCCTTTCATCCTGATAAAGATTCTGGGGAGGCTTTGTGGGAGTCTATTTTTTTTAGAAGAAGACTGTGAATTAAAAAATTCAAGAGTAAACACACAAGGACGCATAGAGGCACATCTATCTAACTCCTGATTTTCTACTTGTACATTTTGCAAAATTCAAAATAATTAACAACACATATATGCAGTGGCTTGGCTCATATGCTGGGAATCAGATAACTTATTTGTAGTACTGGGCATTGGCCTGCTCTGCCAGATTTTAACCCCTTAGTTGCTGGATCAAGGGAAAGTCCAGAAGGTCCCAGTGGAGGGGCCAGGGCAGGGACCTGGTGCATTCCAACTGAATGTCAGCTCTGAGGATGATCTTCTTCCTTTAGAGTCAGAGAAACATGATTTCACAACCCAGATTTCCTACTTATTATCTGTTAGAACAAGTTACATAATACCTCTGAGCTTTAGTTTCCTTATCTGTGAAATAGGTTAATAATACCAACTAATAATACCATCTTTGTAGGATTGTGGTAAGAATTAAATGAACCAGCCTATGGGATGTTCCTTGAGGAATGCCTGGCACAAACATGCTCAGTCAGTGAAAGTAGCCCCAGTGGCTGTTGTTTACCATTATCATTAAATGATAATAAATGGTTACTGATGGCATGCAGACAGCTTGCCTTTGTATTTTCCTTGCTTTCTATAGTAGAATAATGATGGTGGGCTACAAGAGGTCTTGGGTTGGTGTTGGTGTCACAGTGGCTCACCCTGGATGAGGAGGGCTGCTGTAGAACATAAGTGGAGGTGGTAGGCTTTGTTCCAGGGGCTGGAGCTACAAGAAAGACCCCCAAGTGTTTAGCTTACAGCAGCCACAGGCTGCTCCTGATTTATGGAAGCTCACTTTCTGATTTGCAGACATTGTTAAAGACATAGACACTTATTGTGAAGAGGCTTAGCTGCTGGTTATTCTTGTGAGAGCTATGAGTGGCAGGCTCGAGTCTTTTATGCTGTAAATAAAAGATACGCTACATGTGCGTTTCCCTGGGTGAATTTGTCTGCTTTTGGAATCCTCACGCACTGTTCTCATACATTCTTTACATCATTTTCTGGACACCCACTGGGTCTCATGATATAAGAGTAATCCCTTTATTGAGAAGGATTATCTGTGTACAGCCTGTCCCATAGTGTAGATAAAAATATGCCAACCACACCCAGGCAAAGGATGGCTACCCACCTCTGCACGTATCCCACTCTAAATTTTAAAAAAGCCTTTGTTTTGATTTATTTTACAATTGCTCCACCATTCACCATCCCTTGTAGCTGTGGGTACTCAGCTCTCTGCAAAGCAGCATCCTTGAGTCATTGGTGTGAGTGTCACCAGACCTTGCCAAGTGTTTTTGTTCTCGGTCTTATATTGATCCCGTAACTGTGGGTTAAGCAAACTAATATGGGGGTGAATGTTTAAATAGGATATTTCCCAAACTAGTCCAAAGCAATATACTGTTTTTTTTTTTTTTTTTTGGCTTCTTACTTTGATACTGTGGAGTATCTCGATTGTGCCCTTGAAAATGAGTGGTTCAGATGGCACTTTGGTGAATCAAGGGAAAAAGCAGAAATGTGTGAAAGATGAAGTAAAGATTTCTTTAACTTCACGTTCCATTTATTAGTTATAAACATTTCCCCTAAACATTGCATGCCCTTTTAGGAACCTTCTTAAACTAACATTTGCACATCTGACATCATTTCATCCTGAGAAAGATTCTGGACAGAGTTTGTGGGGATCTGGTATTTTAAAAGAAGGTTGTGAATTAAAAATTCAAGTGTATACTCACAATGACACCAGGAGGCATATCTATCTAATTCCTGATTTTCCACTTGTTTCTGATATGCGTGCAAAGTCTACCATAATACGCTTGCTATTTTCTAACATATTAACAACTATTTCCCTTCTGTTTAAGCTCCTGGCTTCAAGAAAGTCTTCTCTTACAAACAGAGTTATAGACTATTTTAAGATGAACTCTTATCATCTCAAAGCTCACCTTCCCTAACTTCCAGGGAAGGGACAGGGCTTTCAGGAGGGACTAGAGAGGAAGAACTCATGGAATAATTTAGACGGGCCCTAAGAACCTGACCGTGGCCCAGGTCATCTACTACAGGCAGAGATTTGAAGCAGACTGGGGTATCCACTTTGTCCTGGGAGCACTTGACTTAGTTTCTCATCTTGGGTTGCCCTGGTGCTAAGCTGAGCATTCAGACCAAAGTTGACTTGATAGTGTGTCAAACTGTAGGACTGTTCTGTGTGGAGACTCCTCAGCCCTGCCCATGGTGTACCCAGCCCCTCAAGGCGGGAAAGAACATGACCATTTTGTCTTCCAGTGCAGGAGATGGTACAGCAAATGAGTTCCCATAAGCCCTTGCAGTCAGTCATGGCAGCAAAGGGTAGCCTGTAGAGTTTACTTTCCAACTTAAAAGATGATTAGTATATCTCTTTGGATATAAGGTATTTTTAAAGGAAATCTCTTCCATGCAAAATACTGAAATGTATTGTTGCTTGTTGATTTGCTGTTACACGTGTCATTTACTCTCAATCTCTGATGTGTTTCTCTGTTTTCTGTGTGTTGCAGGCAGCATAGTATACCTCGGGATGATGGTGGGGGCATTCTTCTGGGGAGGACTTGCAGACAAAGTGGGAAGGAAACAGTCTCTTCTGATTTGCATGTCTGTCAACGGATTCTTTGCCTTCCTTTCATCATTTGTCCAAGGTTATGGCTTCTTTCTCTTCTGTCGCTTACTTTCTGGATTCGGGTAAGCTTTTCTCCTTCATATTTTATGATAATGTGTTTATTCTTCATAAGTGTACATATTCTCCACTTATAGGACCTCATTTACCAAGAGATGATCACTTATCACACATCCTTCCCTATCTTTGTGTTAGCTTAGGAGCCATAATGCTGGTTCTTGGAAATAAAACTATCCACCTTTAAATCCGGAAGAGAAGGGAACACACCTCTATATTCTTTTGGCTGACCGTGTTAGTGATTTACTTCTAGGAAATGAGTATTGTGTTAAATGGAATGCTGTTTCTGTGGCAGAACCCATTCATAAATGTATTTTTCTTCTGAAATTTTAATTTAAGCAAGAAATACCTTGATCCCACCTTTTATGAAGTAATTAAAGTTTCAAACCGTTCAGGCATACTCTTAAATCCAGGATTAGAGTATCTCAAGTAAATGTTGCTTTATTGATCTATGCTAACTTAGCGTATTTAACTAGGTAGGAAGCCTGCTGCTTGAAATGTAATAGGTTCTTTTTTTGGTAAATTCCTGACTTCTGTTGAATTCACTGAAGCTGTGTTATTAACCAAGTGCAGTGGCATAGTATAGCCAGTAGTGCAGTCCTTTTCTTTAAGGAACTTGAAGCACTTTTGCTAAGTGAATGCACAAGCTTAGGAAAACCCAATAGCTGTAATCAGGGGTGTATAAAGAACTCTGCTTTAATAAGAAGAAAAATAGTAAAAATACAAAATTTCCTATTCATGCTGGAGAACTTTATTTTCTGTAGAAACATTCTTTCTGAGGTATCTAGCATAAGAAGAATCTAAAGGAATAATATAAGATGAAAAAAATAAATGAAGACAGTGAAGGAGACAGGGCTGGGTTATGAATTTGAGAAACATATCAGTTGCGGTTATTGATGATAGCGGTACCCACAGAGCAGAACACAATTTTGCCAGAAGAGAAGGTCGGAGAACTACAGTCTGTCTTTCTTAATTACATACAGTAGTGCTTTCAAATCAGAGCTAAGACTAATGGTAATATAAAGGATTAAGGAGAAATACAGTATACCTGGGTTACTTCCAGAATGCAAAGATTTCTCTTTGTAGACTGGTTACTTTCATAATTCGTTTAAAATTTTGTTTAATTTTTATGTCATTTTTCTGCTGCAAGATTTGCACACATATTGAGATTGGTTGATTAGCCACAGATCTGTGAATATATTTTTTGTCTTCCTATACCTCCTTATAAGGAGCCCTGGAGGCACAATGGTTAAGTACTCAGCTGCTAACCAAAACGTTGGTGGTTCAAACCCACCAGTGGCTCTGCAGGACAAAAGATGTGGTGATCTGCTCCCGTATAGATTAGAACCTAGGAAGCCCTGTGGGGCAGTTCTACTCTGTCGTGTAGGGTCACTATAAGTCGGAATCAGCTCGAGGGCATACAACAACAGTACCTCCTCATATAATACATTCTGCACACAGTGATTGTTTTGCAAATACTTGACTAACTTCCCCAAATTCAAGATACTTTTCTTAGAGTGAAGGTCGTGTATTTCAGTAAAACACGATGGTTGGACAGTTGAGGAAAGTATAAAAATATTTTTCCATGGAAAAAAATTATAAGAATCAATAATTTGCCTAGTAATGACGGAGAAAGGGAGCTTCTCCTGAGTGGAGGGGACTGTTGGTGCCCAGAGCTTTGTGTGAGGTTGGCACATGCACTGCTGACTTGGGAGATATTTTAGATAGATTCTAGGGGCTGCGACAGACCTCATTGTTGAGAAAATTGAGATACCTGAGGAAGAACAGGTGTTATTTGGGCCTGTTTGTTAAAGGACCTTCTCAGTGAGTGGGCTTCATAGTGTAAGACGTTCTTGCCACTAGGAAAGGCCAAGATTTCCTTCTCCTTTCTGTTGCTACTTAATATAACTAGCCTGTCAAAAGATAACTAGTTTCCAAACTTTCCAGTTCTTTTATTATGTATTCTTCTCCAAGAAATTTCAGCTATACCCATAGACTCAACATACCTGACTGTGGTCAAATTATTATTATTATTTTGTATTTAAAATTTTTTAAATTTATTTTATTGTTTGGTGAAAATATATGCAGTAAGAGATATACCATTTCAACAATTTTTACATGTACATGTGATTAAATTATTATGACAATTTTAATTGCCCATCTGGATTGTGATATGGTCAGTCCAATGGATCATAGAGGAAATGGCCATTATGGTGGCTGCAAAATACTCCAAACCAATGAACCGTACAGAAGCTAATCAGCGTGGTATAGAAGCAGAGACCACCTGAGCATATTATCATCCTCCTCCCTACTACAGATAAAGGCTCAGGCTGCTGACTTCAAAATAACTGAATTTACCTGACAAAGCACAGACTATACTGGAAACTCAGTTAATCTCTATAAACTGTGATACCACAGGCTAAATCACTGTGCCTTTGGGAAGGGGTATAGGATTGGGAGTTAAGAAATCTGAGTGTGCTCTGCCCCGCCATCCCCAGGGGGCTTGGGAAAGTCACTCAGGCTCCTCAGCCTGATTTTTCTTTTGTAAAAAGGAGGTAGCAGTACTTTACATGCCTGTCTCTCAGTGTGAGGATAAAATAAGATATCGTATTAAAAATATGTGGCAGACTCCTAGGTATAAATCCAAGAGAAATGAAAACATAAAAAGAAAAAAACAGAGAGACGGGGCCAAGATGGCGGACTAGGTAGACGCTACCTCGGATCCCTCTTGCAACAAAGACTCAGAAAAACAAGTGAATCGATCACATACATAACAATCTACGAACCCTGAACAACAAATACAGATTTAGAGACGGAAAATGAACAAATACGAGGAAGCAGCGATTGTTTTCGGAGCCTGGAACCAGCGTCCCAGTCAGGTAACCTTGGCGCCCGATTTAGGGCAGGGCCCAGGGGAGCTGACGGGGCAAACAAGGGGCAGAGCCCTACCCCCCTGAACTCACCCCAGGAGGGGGCCCAGCCAGTCTGCGCAGGCGGCGTGGTGACACAGTTGGTGGGAGAAGTCCCCGGGAGGCAGTGACTGGTCTTGGAGCTGGGAGTGCAGCGTCCCAGCCGGGGAATCTTGCCGCCGGGCTTTTGACTGGGCACTGTCACGGCGCAAACACGGGGAGCAGCTCCACTCCCCTGAACTAACCCCAGGAGGGGGCCTAGCTGGTCTTCGAGGGCGGTGCGGCAACACGGCTGGTGGGACAAGAAGTCCCCGGGAGGCAGTGACTGAGTTTGGAGTCGGGAGTGCACCGTACCAGCAGGGGAACCTTGACGCTGGGCGTGGGACTGGCAGCGGAGGATCTGACCGTGGCTTCAGTGGGCCAGATCCCCGGGGTCAATCTCCACAGAGCCAGCACACATAGGCGACACGACCCTCGGGAATCTCAGATAAAATAGTCATTCCAAGCAAGACAAGCAACTCTGGCTATATTCTGAGGTGCTACTCTCGTATCTCTCTGATCCCTCCCCCACCCTCCCCAGGTGGCTTCATTGACATTGGAATTTCCTGAGCCAGAGGGAGAACGGCTCTGGCTCCACGGCGGCTTTGCTTCCCCCCCCCCCTTTTTTTTTTCTTTTGGTCTTTTCCTAACCCACTCTTCCGGCCTGAGAGAAGGAACCACAAAAAACCCAGGGACCAAAAATCCACCCCTAATTGGTCTAAAAACACAGAACCAGCTACAGCCAAGCATATATGATCCAAATCTCTGACTTTTATCCTTACAGGGAACAAGGTGGTGGTTATAACCCAAAGGCAGTTCTGATAGGGATCTGACTGCATTTTTTTTTAGCTGATCTTCTGGAAAAACTAGTTTCCCAGCGATGGCTCGGAGACAGCAGTCCATATCAAACCACATAAAGAAGCAGACCATGACAGCTTCTCCAACCCCCCAAACAAAAGAATCAAAATCTTTCCCAAATGAAGATACAATCCTGGAATTATCAGATACAGAATATAAAAAACTAATTTACAGAATGCTTCAAGACATCACAAACGAAATAAGGCAAACTGCAGAAAAAGCCAAGGAACACACTGATAAAACAGTTGAAGAACTCAAAAAGATTATTCAAGAACATAGTGGAAAAATTAATAAGTTGCAAGAATCCATAGAGAGACAGCATGTAGAAATCCAAAAGATAAAACAATAAAATTACAGAATTAGACAACGCAATAGGAAGTCAGAGGAGCAGACTCGAGCAATTAGAATGCAGAGTGGGAAATCTGGAGGACCAGGGAATTAACACCAACATAGCTGAAAAAAAATCAGATAAAAGAATTTAAAAAAGTGAAGAAACCCTAAGAATCATGTGGGACTCTATCAAGAAGGATAACTTACGTGTGATTGGAGTCCCAGAAGAGGGAGGGAGGACAGAAAACACAGAGAAAATAGCCGAAGATCTCCTGACAGAAAACTTCCCTGACATCATGAAAGACGAAAGGATATCTATCCAAGATGCTCATCGAACCCCATTTAAGACTGATCTAAAAAGAAAAACACCAAGACATGTTATCATCAAACGCGCCAAAACCGAAGATAAAGATAAAATTTTAAAAGCAGCCAGGGAGAAAAGCTAGGTTTCCCTCAAGGGAGAATCAATAAGAATAAGTTCAGACTACTCAGCAGAAACCATGCAGGCAAGAAGGGAATGGGATGACATATACAGAGCACTGAAGGAGAAAAACTGCCAGCCAAGGATCATATATCCAGCAAAACTCTCTCTGAAATATGAAGGTTTTAAGGAATATTAAGATATTTACAGATAAACACAAGTTTAGAGAATTTGCAAAAACCAAACCAAAGCTACAAGAAATACTAAAGGATATTGTTTGGTCAGAGAACCAATAATATCAGATACCAGCACAACACAAGGTCACAAAACAGAACATCCTGATATCAACTCAAATAGGGAAATCACAAAAACAAATTAAGATTAATTTTAAAAAAAATGCTCATAACAGGGAATCACTGAAGTCAATATGTAAAAGATCACAATAATCAAAAAGAGGGACTAAATACAAGAGGCATAGAACTGCCATATGGAGAGTGATACAAGGCAATATAGAACAATACAAGTTAGGTTTTTACTTAGAAAAATAGGGGTAAATAATAAGGTAACCACAAAGAGGTATAACAACTCCATAACTCAAGATAAAAGCCAAGAAAAACGTAACGACTCAACAAACATAAAGTCAAACACTACGAAAATGAGGATCTCACAATTTACTAAGAAAAACGTCTCAGCACAAAAAAGTATGTGGAAAAATGAAATTGTCAAGAACACACATAAAAAGGCATCAAAATGACAACACTAAACACTTATTTATCTATAATTACGCTGAATGTAAATGGACTAAATGCACCAATAAAGAGACAGAGAGTCTCGGACTGGATAAAGAAACACGATCCGTCTATTTGCTGCCTACAAGAGACACACCTTAGACTTAGAGACACAAACAAACTAAAACTCAAAGGATGGAAAAAAATATATCAAGCAAACAATAAGCAAAAAAGGAGTAGCAATATTAATTTCTGACAAAATAGACTTTAGACTTAAATCCACCACAAAGGATAAAGAAGGACACTACATAATGATAAAAAGGACAATTGATCAGGAAGACATAACCATATTAAATATTTATGCACCCAATGACAGGGCTGCAAGATACATAAATCAAATTTTAACAGAACTGAAAAGTGAGATAGACACCTCCACAATTATAGTAGGCGACTTTAACACACCACTTTCGGAGAAGGACAGGACACCCAGTAAGAAGCTCAATAGAGACACGGAAGACCTAATTACAGCAATCAACTAACTTGACCTCATTGACTTATACAGAACTCTCCACCCAACTGCCGCAAAGTATACTTTTTTTTCTAGGGCACATGGAACATTCTCTAGAATAGACCACATATTAGTCATAAAACAAACCTTTGCAGAATCCAAAACATCGAAATATTACAAAGCATCTTCTCAGATCACAAGGCCATAAAAGTGGAAATCAATAACAGAAAAACTAGAGAAAAGAAATCAAATACTTGGAAACTGAACAATACCCTCCTGAAAAAAGACTGGGTTATAGAAGACAATAAGGAGGGAATAAGGAAATTCATAGAATGCAACGAGAATGAAAATACTTCCTATCAAAACCTCTGGGACACAGCAAAAGCAGTGCTCAGAGGCCAATTTATATCGATAAATGCACACATACGAAAAGAAGAAAGAGCCAAAATCAGAGAACTGTCCCTACAACTTGAACAAATAGAAAGTGAGCAACAAAAGAATCCATCAGGCACCAGAAGAAAACAAATAATAAAAATTAGAGCTGAACTAAACGAATTAGAGAACAGAAAAACAATTGAAAGAATTAACAAAGCCAAAAGCTGGTTCTTTGAAAAAATTAACAAAATTGATAAACCATTGGCTAGACTGAGTAAAGAAATACAGGAAAGGAAACAAATAACCCGAATAAGAAATGAGAAGGACCACATCACAACAGAACCAAATGAAATTAAAAGAATCATATCAGATTATTACGAAAAATTGTACTCTAACAAATTTGCAAACCTAGAAGAAATGGATGAATTCCTGGAAAAACACTACCTACCTAAACTAACACATTCAGAAGTAGAACAACTAAATAGACCCATAACAAAAAAAGAGATTGAAACGGTAATCAAAAAACTCCCAACAAAAAAAAAGCCCTGGCCCGGATGACTTCACTGCAGAGTTCTACCAAACTTTCAGAGAAGAGTTAACACCACTACTACTAAAGGTATTTCAAAGCATAGAAAATGACGGAATACTACCCAGCTCATTCTGTGAAGCCACCATCTCCCTGATACCAAAACCAGGTAAAGACATTACAAAAAAAGAAAATTACAGACCTATATCCCTCATGAACATAGATGCAAAAATCCTCAACAAAATTCTAGCCTATAGAATTCAACAACATATCAAAAAAATAATTCACCACGATCAAGTGGGATTTATACCAGGTATGCAAGGCTGGTTTAATATCAGAAAAACCATTAATGTAATCCACCACATAAATAAAACAAAAGACAAAAACCACATGATCTTATCAATTGATGCAGAAAAGGCATTTGACAAAGTCCAACACCCATTTATGATAAAAACTCTTACCAAAATAGGAATTGAAGGAAAATTCCTCAACATAATAAAGGGCATCTATGCAAAGCCAACAGCCAACATCACTCTAAATGGAGAGAACCTGAAAGCATTTCCCTTGAGAACGGGAACCAGACAAGGATGCCTTTTATCACCGCTCTTATTCAACATCGTGCTAGAAGTCCTAGCCAGGGCAATTAGGCTAGACAAAGAAATAAAAGGCATCCGGATTGGCAAGGAGGAAGTAAAATTATCTCTATTTGCAGATGACATGATCTTATACACAGAAAACCCTAAGGAATCCTCCAGAAAACTACTGAAACTAATAGAAGAGTTTGGCAGAGTCTCAGGTTATAAGATAAACATACAAAAATCACTTGGATTCCTCTACATCAACAAAAAGAACATCGAAGAGGAAATAACCAAATCAATACCATTCATAGTAGTCCCCAAGAAGATAAAATACTTAGGAATAAATCTTACCAAGGATGTAAAAGACCTATACAAAGAAAACTACAAAGCTCTACTACAAGAAATTCAAAAGGACTTACTTAAGTGGAAAAACATACCTTGCTCATGGATAGGAAGACTTAACATAGTAAAAATGTCTATTCTACCAAAAGCCATCTATACATACAATGCGCTTCCAATCCAAATTCCAATGTCATATTTTAAGGGGATAGAGAAACAAATCACCAATTTCATATGGAAGGGAAAGAAGCCTTGGATAAGCAAAGCATTACTGAAAAAGAAGAAGAAAGTGGGAGGCCTCACTCTACCTGATTTCAGAACCTATTATACAGCCACAGTAGTCAAAACAGCCTGGTACTGGTACAACAACAGGCACATAGACCAATGGAACAGAATTGAGAACCCAGATATAAATCCATGCGCGTATGAGCAGCTGATATTTGACAAAGGCCCAGTGTCAGTTAACTGGGGAAAAGATAGTCTTTTTAACAAATGGTGCTGGCATAACTGGATATCCATTTGCAAAAGAATGAAACAGGACCCATACCTCACACCATGCACAAAAACTAACTCCAAGTGGATCAAAGACCTAAACATAAAGACTAAAACGATAAAGATCATGGAAGAAAAAATAGGGACAACCCTAGGAGCCCTAATACAAGGCATAAACAGAATACAAAACATTACCAAAAATGACGAAGAGAAACCCGATAACTGGGAGCTCCTAAAAATCAAACACCTATGCTCATCTAAAGACTTCACCAAAAGAGTAAAAAGACCACCTACAGACTGGGAAAGAATTTTCAGCTATGACATTTCCGACCAGTGCCTGATCTCTAAAATCTACATGATTCTGTCAAAACTCAACCACAAAAAGACAAACAACCCAATCAAGAAGTGGGCAAAGGATATGAACACACACTTCACTAAAGAAGATATTCAGGCAGCTAACAGATACATGAGAAAATGCTCTCGATCATTAGCCATTAGAGAAATGCAGATTAAAACTCCGATGAGATTCCATCTCACACCAACAAGGCTGGCATTAATCCAAAAAACACAAAATAATAAATGTTGGAGAGGCTGCGGAGAGATTGGAACTCTTATACACTGCTGGTGGGAATGTAAAATGCTACAACCACTTTGGAAATCTATCTGGTGTTATCTTAAACAGTTAGAAATAGAACTACCATACAACCCAGAAATCCCACTCCTCGGAATATACCCTAGAGAAACAAGAGCCTTCACACAAACAGATATATGCACACCCATGTTTATTGCAGCTCTGTTTACGATAGCAAAAAGCTGGAAGCAACCAAGGTGTCCATCTACAGATGAATGGGTAAATAAATTGTGGTATATTCACACAATGGAATACTACGCATCGATAAAGAACAGTGACAAATCTGTCAAACATTTCATAACATGGAGGAACCTGGAAGGCATTATGCTGAGTAAAATCAGTCAGAGGCAAAAGGACAAATATTGTATAAGACCACTATTATAAGATCTTGAGAAATAGTATAAACTGAGAAGAACACATACTTTTGTGGTTACGAGGAGGGGAGGGAGGGAGGGAGAGGGTTTTTTACTGATTAACTAGCTGATAAGAACTGCTTTAGGTGAAGGGAAGGACAACACTCAATACATGGAAGGTCAGCTCAACTGGACTGGACTGGACCAAAAGCAAAGAAGTTTCCGGGATAAACTGAATACTTCAACGGTCAGCGGAGCAAGGGCGGGGGTTTGGGAACCATGGTTTAAGGGGACTTCTAAGTCAATTGGCAAAATAATTCTATTATGAAAACATTCTGCATCCCACTTTGAAATGTGGCATCTGGGGTCTTAAAAGCTAACAAGTGGCCATCTAAGATGCATCAATTGGTCTCAACCCACCTGGAGCAAAGGAGAATGAAGAACACCAAGGTCACACGACAACTAAGAGCCCAAGAGGCAGAAAGGGCCACATGAACCAGAGACCTACATTATCCTGAGACCAGAAGAACTAGTTGGTGCCCGGCCACAATCGATGACTGCCCTCACAGGAAACACAATAGAGAACCCCTGAGGGAGCAGGAGATCAGTGGGATGCAGACCCCAAATTCTCATAAAAAGACCGTACTTAATGGTCTGGCTGTGACTAGAGGAATCCCGGCGGTCATGGTCCCCAAACCTTCTGTTGGCACAGGACGGGAACCATCCCCGAAGACAATTCATCAGACATGAAAGGGACTGGACAGTGGGTGGGAGAGAGATGCTGATGAAGAGTGAGCTAATTATATCAGGTGGACACTTGAGACTGTGCTGGCATCTCCTGTCTGGAGGGGGAATGGGAGGATAGAGAGAGTTGGAGGCTGCCAAAGTTTTCACGAAAGGAGAGACTGGAAGGGCTGACTCATTAGGGGAAGAGCAAGTGGGAGTAAGGAGTAAGATCTATATTAACTTATATGTGACAGACTGACTTGATTTGTAAACGTTCACTTGAAGCTCAATAAAAGTTAATTAAAAAAAAAAAACGAAAAAAACAAACCCAGTGCTGTCAAGTCGATTCCGACTCATAGCGACCCTATAGCGACCCTGTAGGACAGAGTAGAACTGCCCCATAGAGTTTCCAAGGAGCACCTGGCAGATTCGAACTGCCGACCCTTTCGTTAGCAGCTGTAGCACTTAACCACTAATCCACCAGGGTTTCCAATGAAAACATATATACACAGAAAAACTTGTACACGTATGTTTTATAGCATCATTGTTCATAAAAGCAAAAATGTCCATTTGGGAAATAGCCCAAATGTCCGTCAACTGAAGAGTGGTAAACAAAATTGTGGTATATACATAAAACGCATTATTATTTAGCTTTCAAAAGGAATGAAGTACTGATACATATTACAACCTGGATGAACCTTGAAAACATTATGCTAAGGGAAAAAGCCAGTTATAAAACATCACATATTCTATGGTTCCATCTATATGAAATGTCCAGCATAGGCAAATCTGTGGAGACAGAAAGTAGACTAGAGGCTCTTTAGGGCTGGGGGGAGAGGGAGCAGTGAGTGTGGTAAGGGTGATAGCTAAAAGATACAGGGTTTCTTTTTGAGATGATGAAAATGTTCTAAAATTGACTATACTGATAGTTGCATACATCTGTGAATATATTAAAAACCATTGAGTTGTACTCTTTTTAAATGGTTACTATGCCACCAGGGTTTCCAATGGATGTATAGTATATGAATTGTATCTCAATGAAGCTGTTATAAAAAGTATGTGATAGAGGAAGAATTGTCAGATAGTAGTTGGAAATAGTCATCCATGGTTTTGTCATTTCCTGTTCTCTCTTTACCACCACGTGTCTGTCCGTTTGTCTTGCTGTGGTGGTTTTCATGTTGCTATGATGCCGGAAGCTATGCCACCAATATTTCTAATACCAGCAGCATCACCCATGCTGAACAGGTTTCAGTGAAGCTTCCAGACTGAGACTAGGAAGAAAGACCTAGTGATCTACTTCCAAAAATTAGCCAATGAAAACTCTATGGATGACAACAGAGTTTTGTCACATATGGTGCTGGAAGATGAGCTTCCTAGGTTGGAAGGCACTCAAAATACACATTGGCCACAACAATGGACTCGAGCATACCAAGAGCCATGAGGATGGCACAAACTGAGCAATGTTTCATTCTGTTGTACGTGGGGTCGCCATGAATCAGAGCTGATTCCGTAGCAACTAACAACAACATTGTCTCTTTACTCTTTTTTTCCATTCATTTAGCTAAGCTGACCTGTGCTCATTGCCTCAGAGTGATAGTGGAGGGAAGAGGAAAAGGGACCTTTTTCTGGCTTTTGGATTTTTAGTTTAGCCCATGAGGGAAGCGGAAAGGACTATGCATGGACGAAAGATTTAGGAGAAAACAGGCCCAGTAAAATTGAGCATTCCTGCTCTCCATATTAGATGGAGATTCCCTAGGCTGGAGGTGGGGTGGAGGGGAAAGTGATGTGAGCTTAGTCACTGGTGACAAGGCCGAGCCCAAGTAGCAAAACATCCACAGAGTGTCGTGGGATCCAGGAGCTGAGGGGACCTGGTAAATAATGTTGTTAAGGAAAATAAAGTTGTCTCTCTTCTTCATCTGAGTTTATGGGCTACTGTGCCAGCATGTGTTTATAAAATGCTTACCCTGATGATGGAGGGTGTTTGCCGGCAGCTTTGGAGTTCACCTGGATACCTGTCTCTGAGTCTTTGGCAGACTCAGAAAAATCTCCATTTTCTCCAGTTCCATTCCAGTTCAAATCAAAAAACATTTTAGCCCCTACCCTGCACTTGAAAGCATGAAAGACCTTTCTGGAGATCCATGAGGTCTTGCCTCAAGTTGCTGACTTTCTGGTACTAGAGAGAAGATACACAGACAGCTCCCCTACTCCCTGCCTTCTAAGAATTATTATGTTCCAAAAGAGAGGTATCAACAAGAGCCTTGGGAGGCACAGAGGTGAAATTATGGACAAGGCTAATTTCCCCTTGAAGGCTCTTCTTGTTTTTCAAGGCACATAATGTTCAAATCCTTTTCACTCCTATTACTTATAAACTCAGTACCATAAGCAGCTGAACTTTCGCTGTATTCCCTTTTTATTTAAACTTAAACTTGCTAAAACTTAACCCAAAGTGTTGTGACTTTGATCTTGGAGACCTTAAATAAGAGATCACGTTCTATCTGCTGAATGAAGCAGCTTTTTCCATCAAGATCTCATCTGGTTTTTAAACTGAAGAAATCTAGATGGTCAAGGCCCTTGGAAACCCTAAGGGACAGTTCTCCTCTGTCATATAGGGTCGCTATGAGTTGGAATTGACTTAATAGTAATGGGTTATGGGTTTTAGATGATCGAGGAAATAAGACTTCAAAGCTTTGGGGATTTTTCTGTCATGGGCTAATGGTGCTCAAGCCCCCTGGTGCTCAGGATCCCCACAGCTCCAAGCATTTCCCAGGAGCTTCACACTTGCTGGAGCCCTGGTTACACAGTGGTTAAAAGCTACAGCTGCTAACCAAAAGGTCAGCAGTTTGAATCCACCAGCCACTCCTTGGAAACCCTATGGCGCTCCTTGGAAACCCGACAGGGACGTTCTACTCTGCCCTATAAGTTTACTATGAGTCGGAGTCCACTTGATGGCGAAGGGTTTGGTTTTGGTTTTCACACTTGCCATCCTTTCTCCTTCAAAGATGTTTCTGCCAGACCCTCAGCACTCATGTCCTCAGAGGGGCCTTTCCTGAAACCATCCCACCCAGTACTCTGTCTTTTTGTATCAATGCTAGATAGTGCTTACTTTTTATGTGCCTATTTCTCTCCTGACCCAAGCCATGGTTTTTTCAATCGCATCATAAATATGTGAAAGCTGGACAGTGAATAAGGAAGACCAAAGAAGAATTGATCCACTTACATTATGGTGTTGGTGAAGAACATTGAATATACCATAGACTGCCAGAAAAACAGATCTGTCTTGGAAGAAGTACAGCCAGAGTGTTCCTCAGAAGCAAGGGTGGCGAGACTTTGCCTCACGTACTTTGGACACATTATTAGGAAGTAGCAATCTCTGGAGAAGGACATCATGCTTGGTAAAGTAGAGGGTCAGCGAAAAAAAGGAAGACCCTGAATGAGATGGATTGACACAGTGGCTGCAACAATGGGCTCAAGCATAACAACGATTGTGAGGATGGCGCAGGACCGGGCAGTGTTGTACACAGGGTCGCTGTGAGTCGGAACTGACTTGACGATACCTAACAACATTTCTCTCCCTGCTGCATGTAAATTCCAGACAGGGACTATCTTGTCTTGCTCTTTACTGTATCCATAGCAGCTGGTACAACATCCAGCCCAGCGTGGACGCACTTTGAACATATATTGGCTGTCTCGCTGTTTGCTCCCTGGTGCTGCTATGTGCCCACCAGTTCCATACACTGAATTTTAGAGCAGGGAGAGCATTTCTGGGTCATGTGGTCCAAGCCCCTCATTTTGCAGACTGAGGTTTAGTGGTAGAACCAAGAGTCACTCAGCTATGACTTAAGTTGCAATTAAGTTCTTTTAAACCAGTAAATCTTTTAACAAGTAATTCTGAATCCAAGATTTATGATGTTTTAGTGTTGATTTAGGTGGTGCAAATGATTAACTTGCTCAGCTGCCAACCAAAAAGTGGGAGGTTCCAGTTCACCCAGAGGTGCAGCTGAAGAAAGACCTAGTGATCTAGTTCCAAAAAATCAGTCCTTGAAAACCCTATGGAACACAGTTCTACTCTGACACACTTGAGGTCACTGTGAGTTGGATTTGACACAATGGCAACTGGGTTTTTTCAGTTTGATTTTATTACAAATGCCACGGTTTTCCCATTGCTCTATCTTATTTCAGTGTTGAAGTATCATTAACAGCACTGAGTTATATTCCTAGTTCTACAGATACAGGAGATTGGAAGGAGATCTTGTTAGAGATTAAGATCTACCTGGGGTTTTTGTTTCATCCTCTCTAAGTGTACTTTCCACTTAATTCATCACACCAAACTTCTTAGAAATATAAATATGTCCAGCTTAGAAACATAAATATTCTGCATGACTTTAAATATTTATTCAGTTCAAAGAACGAATTTCCTGCCAGGGACAGCAGTGTTTTGTGGGAGTGGGGAAGACGACATCACCAATTACTCATCTCCCTCTCACTTTCCTAAGTGAATCTCACACCAAGCAACAGACACTGACCTCCCCTCTTATATTACAGAAAATTGGAAAGATGGGAAATGGAGTTGGCATCACTGATTTATTTTCATTTGCCCCAGAATTAAATTATTTGCTTCCAGTCACTGTTAATTATAATGCTTTGGATGATAATGCTTCAGATAAGGCTTTGGATGCCGGGCAATGTCAGAGTGGGGAGCTTCTCACGGAGGGCCTGGCATTGCTAAGCATGAAGGTCAGGAGAAAAATACAACAGCAACAGAAATCAAAATGAAACGTCAATGTGTCTGTATGTTGTAAGAGAAAGAATAATGATTCGTAGAATAATCCTCTAAAGAAGAATCAATAGTAATCTGTGAATGGAGCCTCACAAATGCATCCTTCATAGCTTTTTGCAATATCCTTTCATTACCTGTATTATAGTAACAAGGATACCTTGGCTTTGTAGAAATGAGCATCGTTAACTGTGATTCTCAAAAAGACTTTATATGTAACATTTCATTCATTACCACAACATTTTAAATAAGTAGGCATGCAAAAATATTATGCTTGTTTAAATTAGAAAATTGAGGTACAGGGAAGGTGACTTACCAAAACGTCCAACACACCCTGCCTCCAGGTCCTCTGATTTTTATTCCAATTCTCAGCTATAAAGTTTCCCCTTCAAAGAAGTCTTTCACTTAAAACACATTTTACTTTCTTATCATATTGGAAAAATGCAGACTCACTTTAAATTTTTCAAGACTTTTTAAAAAATATTGTGTTTTAGGTGAAAGTTTACACAGCAAATTAGAGTCCCGTTCAATGATTCGTGCACAAATTGTCCCATGACATCGGTTACAGTCCCTGCCATGTGTCAGCATTTCCACCCCACCTGCCCATTTCCATCCATCCAGCTTTCTTGCCCCTCCTTGCCTTCTCATCTTTGCTTTTGTGTAAATGTTGACTGTTTGGTCTCATGTGCATGATTGTTTACAGGAGCACATTCCTCACAGGTGTTACAGGTTATTTTATAGGTGAATCTATTATTTGGCTGAAAGGTGGCCTCCGGGAGTGGCTTCTATTCCAGGTTAAAAGGGAATCTTAGGGCGATAGCCTCAGAGGTTCCTCTAGTCTCTATCAGTCCAGCAAGCCTGGGTTTTTTTTTTATGAATTTGAGTTTTGCTCTACATTCTTCTGCCATTCTAACCAGGACCTTCTATTAAATCCATAGTCAGAAATGTCAGTAGTGATAGCCTGGCACCATCTAGTTCTTCTGGTCTCAGGGTAGAAGAGGCTGTGGTTCACATGGGCCGTTAGTCCTGTGGACTAATTTCTCCCTTGAGTATTTGGTTTCCTTCATTCTCCTTTGGCCCAGATGGGAAGAGACCGATAGTTGTATCTTAGATGGCTGCTCGCAAGCTTTTAAGACCCCAGGTGCTGTTCACCAAACTAGAATGTAGAACATTATCTTTATGAACTAAGTTACACCAGTTGACCTAGTTATCTCATGAGACTGTGGTCCTGAGCCTTCAAACCTAGTAAATCAATCCCACGAGGTGTTTGGGTATGTCTAGGAAGCATCTATAACTATGCCCCCATGTGCATTATATATATGTTTGTATATATATGAATATATATGCAGCACATTTTGTTATTAGGTGCCATTGAGTTGGTTCCGAGTCATAGAGACACTGTGTACAACAGAACAAAGCACTGCCTGGTCCTGCATCATCCTCATACAAATACATATATGCATATGTCCAAAAATACACCTATATGTGCACGCACATGTAGTCCCATATACCTTCCCACACCCATATAGCATACATACCTACCTGTGTAATCACTCACACAGGGGCCCTGGTAGTGCAGTGGTTAAGCACTCGGCTGCTCACTGAAAGTAAGTGATTCAAACCCACCAGCCACTCTGCAGGAGAAAGATGTGGCAGTCTGCTTCTGTAAAAATTTACAGCCTTGAAAATCCTATGGGGCAGTTCTACTCTGTCCTGTGGAGTTACTGTAAGTTTGTATTGACTTGATTGCAGTGGTTTTTTGTTGTTGTTGCTGTTTGTTTGTTTAACTATGCACATATATTTTGCTTGTTGTTATTATTGTTGCAAACTTGTATATGTTACAGCATTTATCATAGGTGTCCTTTATTCTTGTGTATCTCTCAGTGTCTTCATTTACCATGGTCAAGTTGTGCTGACTTCTCTCATGTTATGTTGCCTTTTCCATCACCAGAAAACATGTCTATTATCTAGTAAGTGACTTCCCTTCCTTTGCCCTACCATCCCTGGTAACCATCAAAGAACATTGTTTTTGTGTGTGTACCTGTTCTTGACTTTTTATAAAAGCAATATCGTACGATATTTGTCCTTTTGTGTTTGACTTATTTCATTTAGCATATTGTCCTCCAGATTCATCTATGTTATAAGATGTTCCATGGACTCATCACTGTTCCTTTTCATTGCATAGTATTCCGTTGTATGCATGCACCACAGTTTGTTTATCATGGGTACTTAGGTTGTTTCCATCTTTTTGCTATTGTGAATAACGCTGCAATGAACATGGCGTGCATATATTTGCGTCACTACTCCTATAGCTCTAGGGTATATACCTAGGAGTGGGATTGCTAGGTCATATGGTATTTCTAGTTCTAGCTTTTCTGAGGAAGCGTCATACCATTTTCCATAGCGGTTGTACCGTTTTACGGTCCCACCAGCAATGTGTAAGAATTCCAATCTCCCCACAACCTCGCCAGCATTTGTTGTTTTCTGTTTTTTTTTTTGATCAATGCCATCATTGCTGGGGTGAAATGGTGTTTCACTATAGTTTTGATTCGCATCTCTCTGATGGCTAGTGATTACGAGCATCTGTTCATGTGTTTGTTAGCCACCTGAATGTCTTCATTGGTGAAGTGTCTGTTCATGTCCTTTGCCTATGTTTTACTTGGATTGTCTTTTTGTTGTGGAGTTGTTGAAGTTTTCTTTATATTTTAGAGATTAGACCTTTGTCAGACATATCATTACCAGATTTTTTTCCCAGTCTGTAGGTTCTCTTTTTACTCTTTTGGTAAAGTCTTTTCATGAGCATAAGTATTTAATTTTTAGGAGGTCCCCGTTGTCAAATTTATCTTCTATTGTTCATACATTTTTAGTTGTGTTTGATAGTGTATTTATGCCCAAAATTAGGACCCCAAGTTTTGTCCCTATGTTATCTCTCAGGAACTGTATAGTTTTAGTTTTAACGATTAGGTCTTTGATCCATTTTCAGTTAGTTTTTGTGTATAGTGTGAGGTATGAATCCTGTTTCATTTTTCTGCAAATGGATATCCAGTTTTGCCAGCACTATTTGTTAAAGAGATTCTTCCCCCATTGAATGGACTTTGACCCTTTGTCAAAGATCAGCTGTCCATAGATGGATATATTTACTTCTGAGTTCTCAATTCTGTTCCCTTGGTCCATGTGTCTGTCATTGTACCAGTACCAGGCTGTTTTGATTACCGTAGCTATATAGTAATTATGAGATCAGGAAGTGTGAGGCTTCCTACTTTGTTCTTCTTCACTATTGCTTTAGCTATTCAGCAGCTCTTTTCTTTCCATATAAAGTTTGGAATGTTGTTGGGTAAATTTTTCAAGACTTTTAAAACATGTTTTATCAAACACTTATAGTACCTGCCATGTGCCAGATGCTATGTTAATGCACATGTTAAATAGTGGCTTATTTAAACCTCATAATTACCCTATGAGGAATATAAAAACCCAACCAAACCCATTGCCGTCAGGTCGATTCTGACTCATAGCAATCATATAGGACAGAGTAGAACTGCCCCATAGGGTTTCCAAGGAGCAGCTGGTGGATTTGAACTGCCAACCTTTTGGTTAGCAGTTGAGCTCTTAATCACTGCGCCACCAGGGCTCCATAATAAATATACTATTTATTATATCTATCTTATAGATGAGGAAATTGAGGCACAGAGAGGTTAAGTAACTGTCCAATGTCACACAATAAGTGGTACGGTCAGGTTTCATACCCAGGCAGTCTGGTGCTAGAGCACGTGGCAGTACTGTGTCTCAGACTCAATCAGAAATATCTCTAATTTCATGTGACACATTGCCTGATACATGATAGGTGCTCAAATAAGCATTTTGACCAGATTAGTTCAGGAAGCTTTCTGATCCTAGAGAATTGGATGGAAAGACCTTTCCCAATATATAAAATAAGGCAAAGGTTGGACTAGATTATCCATAATCCAAAATAACTTCAAACCAAAATTTTAAGCAGCAGGTCAGTGTCTTCTGGGACCTGTACTGTCCAACATGGTGACCACTAACTACATGTAGTTACTGAGCCCTTGAAATAGACTTAGTCCAAATTGAGATGTGCTGTGAGTGTAAAATACACAGCGCTGAATTTTGAAGGTTTAGCACATACACACAAAAAGAATGTAAAATGTCTCATTAATAATTTTTATATGGATGGCATGTTAAATGATAATATTTTAGATACATTGGGTTAAATGAATACATATTAGAATTTACTTCGGCTGAATTTTTCTGCCTTTTTTAATGTGGCCATTAGAAAATTTAAAATTATATATGTGGCTCAGACTGTATTTCTACTGGACAGCATTGTCTTTAACGGTGCCTTTTATAAGAATTTCCAACCTAAAGTTTGACCTTTTTGACACATATTATTTCCCAATAAAGTTTGGTGAAGGCGCAGTTGACCCCCAGTGAGAAGGAACAGAGCAAAAACCTCTTCCTTAACCACATAGATCTCTTTAGAATTGACTTTGTGAGCTCCTTGAGGGCAAAAACTTGTGTTCTTCTTGAGGAGTTGAATTGAAGCTGTTTTCTTAGCAACATACCATTTTTACGCAAGTTATATGTTTACAGATCAATATTTTTAAAATAAAAAATTTTTTTTAAATAGCCAAGTTTTTATCCATTCTTTTATTTGTCATTTATATAACATTGAGAAAATATCAACTGCCCCTATCAAAGGATATTATGTTTTAATTTGCGGCTTTGGAGATGGAGAGGACTAAAGTTGCTCTTAGCATGGCCGCTGTGCAGAGGAGATTCCCATTCTTGTTCTGATGATTGGTTGGGTTACCAGGAAGTGAGTGCCCTTCTCCTAGCTGTTTTATCTCAATTATTCATAACCAACATGTGCCTTCTAATCAATACAACAACCTCATTTTCTTTGCTAACCCAGCCAGTTCAGAGACCATTAGATCTGTGCTGTTTCATCTAAGGCTCTGAACAGCCTCAAGGTCTGTGATAGTCTATTTATTTTTGTAAATCTGGGGTCACTCAAAGGTCCATCTTTGGGGCTGCTGCATTAATTCCTTATTTCTAGGTCTAATTTAAAACACAATGACTTGGTTCGGAATTGCTATGCAGTTTGCCTGGCAGTTCAGTGTCTTCCTCCGTTTTTTATTGATTCTAAGTAAGGACCAAACAGGTATTTTTCATGTAAATTGTTTGTAATTTCGATTCCCGGCATAGACTAGAGCATTTCCTATTCTTTTTATGAACTCATAATATTTGTCTTAATAAAAGTTGCCTAGAGTCAGCTCTTGGTAGACTGTGCCCTCTGCATATTATCTGTATGGAACACGTGGCTTTACAATGATTATTCACTTTCTTCCTTAATTATGTTGTTTACATACTGCCCATTTCCCAGTGGAAATGGGAAATGGAAGATTGAGGTAAACGACTGTATGGCAATCACATGGTGAAGTAAGTTAGAATGAAATTATTCTTTGACACCTGCTCACTGGAGAATTAAAGCAGAATAGAATTATTCAGTAGAACCCCCCATCAGGACAAGAAATTCCATAATGTCTCCATGAAAATTTCATACTTCAAGTGAATTTAAACACAGTTGTTCTTTTTCTGTCTAACCTCCCTTTTTCATTGCAGAAACCTAAGCCCCTGTCCATCTTTGGCTGAATAGCCAGCATAAATCACTATGATGAGGTGCAAGGGCAGATACAACCCACCACCGAGTTGTTATTCTGAACTGGAGTGACATGCGGTGAGACAGTGAACTTCCCAGGGATTAGGACAGTCAGACTTCCCAGTGTCTCAATGAGGCTTGTGCAGACAGTAATATTTGGCCTTCCCCTCCATTCTGCTATGCTAACCTTACATGTCTCATGTTTTGTAACAGAGGAGAAATTTTTCTGTCAGGCTAACAATCTTTGCCTTATACAATATCCAACTTGTGAATTTGCCTAGATTGTTAAGAAAAAAATAAATATGTTTCATGATATTTACCAGATGTCATGTACTGAGTCATATGCACACTTGCTAAGGTATTGTGTGTGTGTATGTGTGTGCATGCACACACATGAAAAGGAGGCTCCCGTTTATTCTAGGACTGTTTCAGTACAGAATTTTGTAGTTTTTTATATGTCTGTAAGTTACAGTTGCAAAAACCTAAAATTAATATTACTTAGGGAATAAACCCCACTCTGAAATTCCAAATATCAATATTCTGTTTCATTTGTGCCAGTTCAATTATTCTGAATCTGTGTGCATTTTTATTTAAAATTTAATAAGTGGAGGAATAATACAATACTAAAATCTGGCTACTCTTCCAGCTATAGAGTGTGGATTCAATTATTATTCCCTCTGTGCTTCCTATTACCAAGGATAATCAAGATTTGACCTTTTTTTGGACAGCTAATAAAATAGGCAATATCCGATCCTGAGAAAAATTCTTTATAAACCACCCTGATCTGATTGCTTCATTTATGTAAACACGCCATAAAAAATGAAGTTGAGCAGATTTCAACAGTAGCTAACGGCTAATTATATAAGGAACAAAAAAGGTCTTCATGTTAATCGAATCTAAATGTGTTACTGGGCAGTTTAAAGTAAAAGATAACCATTTTATGTCTTATGTTATGAATTTTGGGGCATGAATAAATTATATTTTCCACATTTAATCTGTGGCAAGTGTTTCTCAACGCCTGCACTGTTGACATTTTGGGCTGGATAATTCTTTGTCGTGGGCTGTCCTGTGCATTGGGATAGCAGCACCCCTGGCCTCCGCCCACTAGCCAGCAGCATCCCCCAGGTTGTAACAACAAACAATGTCTCCAGACATTTCCAAATGTCCCTTGGGGCATAAAATCACTCCTGGTTAAGAACTACTGATAATGGGGATTTCAGCACTGCCATTTTATGTCTTTTTTTTATCTGTTCATGTTTTAGTCTCATGAAACAAATAAGGAAACATATAACCCCTCACACAAAATGTTAAGGGCGAATACTGATGGGAAACTTGATGTATGTATTTGTTGTTGTTAGTTGCCTTCCAGTTGATTCCGACTCATGGTGACTCCCTGAGTGCAGGATAGAACTGCTCTAAAGGGTTTTCAAGGCTATGGCCTTTGGGAAGTAGATTGCCAGGCCTGTCTTCCAAGGTGCATCTGGGTGGGTTTGAACCACCAATTTTTTGGCGTGCATATGATTGGTGGGGGGAGTGGTAGCGTTTGCTAATCTTTAACACTTGCCATAGGAATACATGGAAACTTCTCTTTCACAAACACTCTTGCTTCATCTCTTATTTAAGTTTTTTTTTTTTTTTAATTAATGGTAATGTTAGCTACAACATTTTTCTGAAAGGTACAAAGGTACTTCAGAAGCTCCTGGAATGTCCAGGGAGATTACCGAGTCTCCTCTGACCAGGAGTTCCAAGCGAACTCTCTCTAAGAGAAAGACCATCAGGGCATCTGGCCAGTGGGGTGACAGTGGCAACTAAGTCATAGAGGAACTCAGGAACTCTTGGGGGCTTCCATACTAGCACCCCACCTCTTTCCTTTTTTGGTCATATCAACCCAGGAAGTAAGGTGTATGCTTCCATTCACTGGAGATGTTTAAGTCATCAGAACAGATTACCCCAGGAGGCCTGGCATGCCGTACCTAGCACTGGACAGTCTTTGTGGAATCCAGTTCTAGAGAGTAAACCGTTAGTGTCTGTCCACTGAGCCAGGTGCTACGGACTGGAAGATAATTAAAGATATAGTACCTACCTTCAAAAAGTCTTCAGTCTAGTGTAAACAATGTATAAGCATTCTGATGGGATATGAAACACTTGTAATAGTTAACACTCCAGCAAGTTGTGATGTTTTCCCTCTGCTTAAAGAACGTCACAGGGAGAGGAGGGATAATGTCTTCCCCGAAATAGATGATCATCCTGCAATGAGAAATGTGAATGCCTCAGTTGTTTTATAGGTCTCTTGAGTCCGAAGAACTATGCAAAGGATTTAAACAGAATCCCTCAGTCTTCAGACTCATTTATCCCTTGGTATTAGAGTTCCTTGCAGTCAGCTTTACAGACAGATACTGAGAGACATTCATGCCAAGTAACCACCTTAAAAAAGAGGCATTAAATCAAAACAAGCTGGACTGATTATCAACCCCTAAACGTTGGTATTCTCTTATGCAACAGTGGTTTGTTTAAAACTAACAAGCAAGTCTACAGTCTTCCACCTGCAATTTTAGCTACCGTGGGGCACTGACTGGGTTTTGGGAGTACATTTATCTGCATTCAGAAGGGTCTGGCATATCTTGGCATGCAATTGTGCCTTCACAAAGTATGAGTTACAGCTGTTACACATGGAACATCCAGAACCCTGAGGGAACGTTAATTAGGAGGTGAAAAGTCGGTAAAAAAACTGGGACTCTTTTATGCATTGAAAAGTAATACCCCACATTAGGGGCCTGGGACTTTATGGGGCAGAGAAATGGATTCTTCACATATAATGACAAAAGGAGTAGTACTAAATAATTGTGACTCAGACATTTTATTTCCCACTAATGTTATGCATTGTAATGAAATCATTTTAAATCTGTTTAGAACATTGTCAAATTTTTTCATCTGCTATGTTTCAAGGACTGTGTCCTTTTAACTGAGCTGAATCCAAATTAAAGTTCCTTTTCTTAAACTGTCGCTTAAGGGACCAGCAGCTATTTGGGGCTCATGTTAGTATTGATTTGAATATGCCATAACCCACTCCAGTTGTTCAGGTTAAAGGCAAGAAGGGAGGCATGATGGAGAACAAGTCTACACTGAAGTGTTAGTTTAGGTGCAAACTGAGAGAGCTTCAGAGAGGACTTCACTCCCTTGGGAGCATCCTCCTATTCTTCCAGATGAAAAGAGGCACAAGGACCCTGAGAACAGGGAGGCTGAAAAAGTAAACCAAGGCCTTCCTTCTAATTAACTCAGTCAACCAAAGAAAGATGAATGCATCTGTCTTCTGTGGCTGAGCCACCAAGTTTCTGAGGGAAGTGCAGCCCTTAGTAACCCAATGCCAAGCCAGCTGGAAGGGCCCAGACCAACTGTCAGTCAGCGTTGTTGGCCTGACCCGGTACTTCTCAAAGTGGGGCCCCTAAACCACCCACCACAGATGCATCAGGGATACTTGTAAGAATGCAGATTTCTAGGGTGCAAAAACCAGAATCTCTGGGGTTGAAACCCAGAAATAAGCATTTTTAATAAGTGCTGGAGGTGACGCTTAGGCTTACTCAAGTTTAAGAATCCCTAGAAATTATCTGGAAAATAGGTGAGCAAATAGATCAACTACTGGAGAGATGAAGGGTGAATATTGTAGACTGTCCCTGTATGCATGTACTGTGCTACCCTCTTCCCCAGTATTGTTCCTGTGGCCCCGCCTCACCACAGAGGCTGCAGATCATGATACAGAATGTCTGCACTGCATAAGTCCACATTGTGGGGAAAATGATGCAGCTGTAGGTTCAAGACCCCATCTTACCTTGTGTATATTGCAGTTGGACTGTAATGCATCTACTGAGAGGTCATTGGTGGTTCAGTGGTAGAATTCTCGCCTTCCATGAGGGATGCCGAATTTGATTTCCTGCCAATGCACCTCATATGCAGCCAGTATCCCTGACAGTGGAGGTTTGCTTATTGCTGTGATGCTGAACTGGTTTCAGAGGGGCTTCCAGACTAAGATGGATTAGGAAGAAAGGCCTGGCAGTCTACTTCCAAAATCAGCCAATGAATCACAACAGGAGAGCGTTTTGTTCCTTGTGTATGGGGTTTGCCATTAGTAGGGGGGACTCAATGACAGCTAACAACAAGAACCATCTACTGAAGTGGGCTACAGAGACCAGCTTGAGGAGGGGATGGAAGGGAAAGCAGAGCCTACCTACAGACTCTAAGAGCTAATACACCTTTCTCATGGAGTATTTTCTCCTGCCGTTTTGCTGCTTCCAACTCACGTGAACTACTGGCTCGCCATCTTTTGCCAGTTCCTGTCATAACCTGCAGTTAACCCCTTCTTAGAGATTTCCGTCATGCTGTGAATGAATATCCAGGAGAAGTTGAGTCTTTTGACAATAGGGAAAGTTCCCAGAATGAGTGTGAGGCATGCAATGTGTGAATCTTGCAAAGTAGAATGTTCAAAAAACTCCATTTTTACTTTTTCTGCTGCTTTATCAGCTATAATTTGAACTATGAAAGGACAGGGGACTGTGTCCTATTCAAAAGTGAGTTGATAATAAGTTCTTAAACAATTTGTTTTGTTTTAAATGAATGAACAGCACTAGATGTTTGTAGTATGAGTCCTCAAGAAGCCAGGCAAAATCTAGGTGAGTTGACATAAAGACAATGTTCTACTCCTACTACGGTAAGTAGCATCTAGGTTCTTAAAAGCTTGTGAGCAGCCATCTAAGATACAGCTGTTGGTCTCTTTCCCTCCGGAGCAAAGGAGACTGAAGAACACCAAAGACTCAAGGAAGCAATTAATCCAGAGAACTAGTGGCCCACATGAATCAAAATGTCCACAAGCCTGAGACCAGAAGAACTAGATGGTGCCCTGCTACCAATACCAACCGTCCTGACCAGGATCACAATAGAAAGCCCTGGTTACAGAGGGAAAAAATATATATATCTATGTAGACTAAAATTCAAATTCATAAAAAAGACCAAATTTACTGGTCTGAGAGAGGTTGGAGGAACCCCCAAGACTATGGCCCTTAGACACCATTGTAACTTGGAACTGAAGCCAAACCCAGAGTCACCTTTCAGCCAAATAATAGACAGGCCTATAAATAAACAACAACACACAAGAGAAAAGTGTTCCTTAGAACAATCATCCACATGAAACCAAAAGGACAACATATGCCAGAAAGTGAAGGTGGGAAAATGGGACAAATAGAAATGGATAACTCAGGGTGGTAATGGGGAGAGTGCTGACGCATTGTGGGGATTGCAACCAATGTTGTAGAACTATTTGTGTATAAACTAACTGGCTCTGTAAACCTTCACCTAAAGCATAATTTAAAAAAAAAGAAGAAGAAGAAGCCAGGCAAAAACAAAAAGAAGCCAGGCAAGAGAATTGCCTAGTCATCTAGGCTAAACAACCAGCTCTGACAACCCATCATATGCATTCCTTTCTTGCCGGAGGGTTTGATTGATGGACTTGAACTTGGTTAGCTACCCCTGTGAATGAGTGGTTCTAAATTGCCATGTGCTGCATTTGAAGTCACAGGGATACATACTTCTAGGGATTTTAGTAGAACAACTGCATTCATAGTTCAGAAGAACAGGTGTAAGTTAGTGATTTTTTTAAATTCTTTTAATAGCAACTCTCACGCTGAAACACTTGTAACACATTTTACCAGTAAAAGAAAACAGTTGCTATCCATTCAATTCCAACTCATAGCGACCCCATGTGTGTCAGAGTAGAACTGTGCTCCATAGGGTTTTCAATGGCTGATTTTTTCAGAAGCAGATCACCAGGCCTTTCTTTCGAGGTGCCTCCGGGTGGACTTGAACCACCAACCTTTCACCCAATCGTGTGGTTATCAGCCAAGCATATTAACTGTTTGCACTACCCTGGGACTGCAGCCCACTGTACATATAGTAAATATCTATACAACAGAAACACAAGTTTCATGAAACAATACTTACCCTTATTATCTGGTTTGCACTCAAGTATTTTTATTTCTATTTAATGTTTTTAAATGCAGTTTAAAGCTTACTAAATTAATTTTGCAACCCATAGTTTGAAAAACACTGGCCTAAGAGGTGTGCCTATATCCAGTGGTGATTAACTACTGCAGGGGCAAACTCATGAAATGATTCCGTATTTGAACCTACCAGCTGCTACAGAGTGACCTTACAAATCCTGTGGTCCATTTAGTACATCCAGTTTGCTACAAATATGGTATTCCCCTAAATTGCATTTGCTAAGGTCATTGCCAATACGCCTTTATCATCTCAAAGACTATAAAAAAAAGATCAGTTCTTGCTAAATAGATTAACACATGTTCTATGCCTTGACATCGTATTTACATGAAATGTCAATAGCAATTTACCTTACAGAAACCTGAACATAAACGTATTAGTGCGTACTTTTTAACTGTATTACTAGGTATTGTCTCCACAATCTGTTTATATTGTTGCTTGCATTTTTTTTTTTTTAAAGAATTCACAAGTTGCCTGGCAGGATAATAAGTAATGTTTTTCCATACTACCTTACTCTCTGAGGCAGTGGTTCATAAAATTTTGGAGTCAAGATCTATTTGAAATTCTGATGAATTCTATACCCCATCTCCCTAGAACAAACAAAATTTTAATTCCTTGGGCCCTCATTTGAGAACCTTTAATGGAGGATGTCTGAGAAGAAGTCACCATTACTATCACCTCTCCAGAGCTTGGTCAGCAGCTCTTACAAGTAGCTCCTACTGGAAGGAAGCATCATACCCCGTTCTGTTGGTATCGAAACCAGCAGCTTCTTATTCGTTTCCACCAGTGTCCCTTTCACATTGTACTTACTCAGCAATGGGTTGGGACCAGAACAAATGAGGGAGCAACGCCATTGTCCTTTGTTTGTCAGCACAAGAACGTGACTAGGCTGAAGGACCAAGTGCTCTCTGGTAGCAGAGCGTGAGTACTGACTGCAGATGGCCCTGAAGAGGTGTTTGAAGCTTTTTCCCAAGTCTCCATGTCATGGAAGGGACATATCAAAGTATCTTTTTAAAAGTAGATTAATGTTCACTAGATTATACCAAGTTATTTTATTTTGTTATAAATTTAACACTAAGCAGAAAGCCCACCTGAATCTCAGACTTGCTGTTGTTGTTGGTGGGTGCATCAAGTTACTTCTGACTCATGGCGGCCCCATGTGCTACAGAATAGAACTGCTCCACAGGGCTTTCTTGGCTGTGATTTTAACAGAAGCAGACTACCAAGACTTTCTTCTGCAGCAGTGCTGGGTGGGTTCGAACCGCCAACCTTTAGGTTAGCAGTCCAGCACAAACTGTGCCACCTAGTTTCTATAAATCACGTAAGTAGGGCATATCTTCATTGCAGGTTTCAAGTTTGGGAGGGATAATAAGCATGGCAAGTATAATATTAAAATTATAAATGAGGGAAAGATACATTTACTCAATACGCTGGGACAGGGATGGTCTCTGCAGTGAGCAGAGTTAGAACTTGCCTGGGCTCTGTCCTTTGCGTCTCACCCTGGCTGCACAGGCCCCACGTTCATGCATTCGCTGTACCTCTTGGCAGGATTGGAGGAGCCATCCCCACCGTGTTCTCCTACTTTGCGGAAGTTCTGGCCCGGGAGAAGCGGGGCGAACACCTGAGCTGGCTCTGCATGTTCTGGATGATCGGTGGCATCTACGCCTCAGCCATGGCCTGGGCCATCATCCCGCACTACGGTAAGAGGCTGGCCCGGCACCGGCGGACGGTCGCCTCGTTTCACTTCAGCCTGCATTCCCATCCCTTTCCTCCCTGGTAAGCGCTGGTTGGAGAACAGCACTGTCATCATATTTCTCCTTGCATACTCACCACGGTCTTTTTTCCCCCTGCACAGAAGTCTATTTAAGGTAAGACTGTGTCAGTGGTCCGTTTTGCAATACTGTGTTTTGTTGTCTTAAAGCCATTACTTTCACTTTTTTCCTCTGTGTTAACAACTCTGGGGTACCCAACTAAGTGGAGGTGAGAGAACACACAGATATAATCAGATCCAAGTGAACAAGCTTTATATTTGCTCTTGGGACTGTATTCATCCCCTCTGGGCCCAGAGCAAAGAGCAGTCCTAGGTCAGCCCATCGCTTCCGGCAGCTCAGAACTGAAATGGGAGTGGGAAGAAGCCTGTCTCGTTGTAGACAAACTACGTGCAGAACTGGAGAGGTGAATCTGCCAGTCCACGCTCCCCAGGTCCTCTCCTCGGTTTCCCCTAAGTACTTAGTTACTGTTCTGCCACTTCAGGGTACTTACTTGAAGGTTTCAAGTTTCCAAAAGTATTCTCCCGCTCTGAAGCTAGAAGCTCCCAGGTGCTTCATCCACAAGCAGTGCAATGCAGGGAGAGGCTAACAGAATCCAAGAATAGAACTCCATGGATAAATGAAGAGGGACGCATTCTGGTTATTTTGTGTACTTGTGTGTGTGTGCAAACAGGCTGAGGTTTGCAAAATATAAACACTGTGTAAACTAAAACCACATGTGAAATTAGATTTCAAAAGCTCACTCTGCTCATTTCCCATTTTTATGCTTTTGTTTTAGAACAGAGCAATTATCCCATTTTAAAGCTTAGTTCTGTTAGGGAACAATCTTAGTGAATATGACTCATCACTAAATTCAAAGAGGTAGACTTCAGTACGCAGATGCGTTATAATTTGTTTTACCACACTGAGTTACCAAATTCATGTAGTCATATTCTTTCTTTTGCTAAACTTAAAATGTTACCTGAAAATCAAAATCTTATGTAACCAAAACTAAAAACAAACAAATCAAAAAAACAAGACATAGGAATTGGTTACTTGTCTTGAGGAGAACTATTATTGGCTAAACATTTGAGTTTGGGGTGCCAAGCTCAAGTGATGGGTTTCTCGTTTTTAGACTCTTTGGTCACTTCTGGGGGCAGAGATGGCCTCACACAGGCTGTTCCTTGTATCCACCATGAGGCCTGTCTTCTGCCACCACTGGAGGAATTAAAGGAGATTCTCCTCTTTCATCTGGGTTGTGAGCATCACCTCAAAACCTTCCTCTGTAGAGCTGCATCTGATTCATGTACCACTCACCTTGTTGTTTCAAATGGAAGAGTGGCTTCGTTGTTATGTAAGGAATTGTTTCACAGAAACTATACCCATTCCTCACTTATCAACATGGTTAGGTTCCAAAGACCAGGTCATTATGTGAAAATCGATTGTATGTGAAAATGGAGGATGACCGCATCAGATCACAAAACGGAGAATGACTACATCATTACATAACTGCCAGATTATATCATTGCATAACTGTCAAATTACATCACTACATAACTGCCAAACCACTGAGAATTATGGCCCAGACAAGTTGACACATAACCTTACCATCACAGCCAGCATTACTCTTGCCTCACACCTTGGTGTTCGTTACTGCCAGACATACATCATCAATGCACAAAACAGTTGGATAGTACATTTTTATTATTGTTGTAAATGCAAAATGTCAGGTAACGAAATAGTCAATAAGTGAGGAGTAGGTGTATGTATGTTGTGTGGTGTGGAGTTGATTTTGACTCATGGTGACCCTATAGGACAGAATAACACTGCCCCATAGGGTTTCCTAGGCTGAAATCTTTACAGGAGCAGATCACCAGGTCTTTTCTCCCTTGGAGCAGCTGGTGGGTTCGAAAGGCCAACCTTCTGCTTAGCAGCCTAGCACTTAACCGTTGTGTCACTAGAGCTCCTTGGAGCTATGTGTAAAGAGGCCAGAAGTCAGATACAGAACATGGGCAGAGTCCAGCATTACCCAGCATTGCCCCCAGAGCTGCTGCAAGCCAATATGCAGCCTTTGTACAAATTAAAATAAGGTGCCCTCTCCAGGTGGATGCAACTTCAGCTCCACTCACCAGCTCTGCCAGGCACTTGTCTAGGGCACAAGTTCAAAACTTTGCACAGCAGCTGTACTTCTTAGCCCCTGTCCAGGTCAGCCTTAGTCTTCTGTCTCAGCCTCTGAGCACAGCTCCTTGACTCCAGCCAAACCTGCTCTCTAGAGCCCCGGGGTTCCCAAGGTTCATTTTTTTCCCCTTCGTGGCCCTCCCTTCCCATTACATCTCACAAAATTTCTCCTGCTGGCCTTCCAAGCTAATAACTCAGCTTGGTTCCTGTAATCTGCACCTTTCCACCAGGCCTGGACATGATTGTGTTCATTTTTGTTTTTTGCTCTTCAGACTCTTGCTTTTCACACATCTTCGCCCTCTTAACTGCGGATGGCTCCAGGTTTTATGTCTCTCACCACCGTTGATCAGTAGTCATCCACAAAGAATTAGCACAATATCCACCTTTATTTTATTCAAGTACACATAACACATATCTTGTTTATTGCAAAAAGGGCTACCCTACTCCATATATAATTGGGAAAAGGGAAGGTTGTGAATCATAAACAATGCATGAAAAGTTACAGAAGCAATCACCATGCAGTAAAACTAATTGCATCTAAGAAGGCTGACATTTATTTTTATGTTAATGAAACCCTGAGAAATACTAGAAATTAGCTACCTAGAATATTAAAACCTTAAGTCCATGATTTATTGCAGGATTTCCATGGCCAGAAGTGTGGTGAAAGCAGCAACTTAATTTAGTTAATTGTGTCTGCATACTGGAGCCCTGGTGGTGCAGTGGTTAAGAGTTTGGCTGCTAACCAAAAGGTCAGCAGTTCGAATCCACCAGGCACTCCTTGGAAACCCTATGGGGCCGTTATGAGTTGGAATTGTTGCAACGGGTCTGGTTTTTTTGAGCCTGCATATTAAAATCAACAGGGGATATTTTTTTTTAAGTACCCTTGCTGAGTTTATTGCTACGCTCTTTTTAAAAATTGAGATATAATTCACGAAACATAAAACGTTATTATACTCTTGCAACTTGTAGAATGTTAGTATTTTTTTTCAAAAAAAAACTTAATTAAAAAAATCCTGTGCTAAGACTTCTGGGGTGATGACGATGTTCTGTATCTTGATCTGGGTGGGGTGTTTCAGAGGTAACCCACCCGTTGCCGTGGAGGCATTTCTGACCCAAGGGAGTAGAACAGAGTAGAACTGTGCTCCATAGGTTGATTTTTAAGAAGTAGGTCACCAGGCCTCTCTTCTGAGGCGCCTCTGGGTAAACTCAAACCACCAACCTTTCAGTTGGCAATAATGGCGTTAACTGTTTGCAGCCACTTTTCAGGGATACTCAGTTGTAAAAATTCATCAAGCTGGGTGCTGAAGATTTGTGCACATCACTATATGGATGTTACACTTTTTCACCAGTGCTTTTCAGTAAAGGTTCCTCTCTAACTTTCCAAAAAAGCCCATGTTTGGGTCCTACCCAAGAATAATTGAATCACATTTTCTGGGCCTGAGGACTAGGCATCAATATTTTTTAAAAGCCCCTGAGTGGTTCTAATGTGCAGCCAGGCTTGAGATTCTCCATTTCCCTGCAGGAAAGAGTGGGTGATCTCAGAAGCCTGGTTTTATGCTGATCTCCTGGACTTCATTGTATTCAGGGAGGGCTGTAGAATGAGAGTAAAGAGAATCTTGAGAGCCTGACCTGCATGATTTTCCAAGTTCACATATTTACGCGAGTTTGCAAGGCTAAAGCACGTTCCTGCTCATCGAATTTAGATTCACACTGAAAAAGTAACCTTTGACATCTAGATATCTCTTCTTTTCCATGACACATCTTTTTAGTTAAAACAGAGAGGGGGTTAAAAGTCCATACGCTTTCCCTTCGGCCTCTGAAAAAAAAAAAAAAAACTTTTTCTTGGAAATTCTGTGCTATATAAATGATGCTGCAGCCCATGAAAACAAGAGCATGTGGTCCCTGACCCTCCATCCTCTTTTATTCAGGAGACCTTTGAGCACCACCTGTGCATGTGTGTTGGGTTTTCACCTGGCAGGAGAGGAATGCAAGAGAATCATAAAGCAACTCAAAGCCAGGTTCTGGCCCTGCTCACACTGGTAACTGGATTTGCTCTGGAGGAAGGAATCAATAATTGGCATCCACATTGCAAGTATATTTCAAATAATAAATAAAGGCAAATTATTGTCAGGCTCATGGGGAGAAGGTGCCCTTCCAGTTTCTGGCCTTTGTCTTTCTGCATTTTACCAGAGCAGTAGGTACAGAAAGCCCTGAGCCTGGTGCCAGCACGCTTCAATTCTGGCTCCAGACAAGCCTCTGACGCAAAGTATGCCTTTGGCTGGTCACTCAGGATTCTGGAGGAAAGTACAGACAGATCCTTACCAGGTTAAACACAACACCAGAAAGGATGTTTGGATTGCTGCCAAGAGCTGGTGAATTGGAACGTGGGCGATGGCCAGGAGTTTGTGCCAGACGGTGGGGTCAGCTTGACCAGCTGAGCCGAGTTTCTTTACAATCATCTGATAATGATGGTGCTTTCCCTTCACATCCCCACTCTTGGGGTTGAAAATTTCCACGGAGATAGACGGTTGCTGGCATCTGAAGGTTTCAACATAAAATGACCTCACCGTGCTCTGACAAGGTCTTAGGAGGGAGGGTGCTTGGAGGTCATCACTCCAGATGCACTGGTCCTGCTGGCCACCTCTCTGTGACCAACTCCTTCCACTCAAGAGCTTCTGGACTATGTTTCTCCCCCTGTAGCAGAGCACTACCACCCATCTCTGTTTGTCGTACCATGGTGGCTTTTGTGTTATTATGATGCTGGAAGCTATGTCACCCATATTTCACATAGCAGCAGGGTCACCAAAGGTAGACAGGTTTCAGCGGAGCTTCCAGACTAAGACAGATTAGGAAGAAAGGCCTGGCAACCTACTCCTGAAAATTAGCCAAAGAAAACCCAATGGATCACACCTGAATATTGCCTGACTCGCTTGATTAGGACACATCACAAAACCAAAACCAAACCTATTGCTGTAAAGTCAATTACAACTCATAGCAACCCTATAGGACAGAGTAGAACTACCCCATAGAGTTAAGGCTGTAATCTTTACGGAAGCAGACTGTCATATCTTTCTCCTGGAGAATGGCTGGTAGGTTCAAACCACTGACCTTTTGGTTAACAGCCAAGCACTTAACCACTGCACCAGCAGGGCTCCCAAACACATTGCTGTCAAGTGGATTCCAGCTCCTAACAACCCTGCAGGACAGAGTAGAACTGCACCATAGGGTTTCCAAGGCTGTAAATCTTGACGGAAGCAGACTGCCACGTCATTTTCCGCCAGAGCAGCTGGTGGGTTCAAACTGCCTACCTTTCAGTTAGCAGCCAAGCTCTTAACCATTGCACCACCAGGGCTCCTCGGACACATGATTAAAAAAAAAAAAGAAAGAAAGAAACACTGCCGTAGAATTGATTCTGACTCATAGTGACCTCGTAGGGTTTCCAAGGCTGTAAATCCCTGTGGAAGCAGACTACCACATCTTGTTCCTGAGGAGCCACTGGTGGTTTTGAACCAGCGACCTTTCCGTTAGCAGTTGATCACTTTAACCACTGCACCACCAGGGCTCCTTAGGGCATGTCATAGAGGGATCAGTTACTGAAGGAGAACATCATGTTTGGTGAAGTAGAGGGCCAGCGGGGGCGAAGGAGACCCGTGGTGAGATGGATTGCCAAAATAGCCACACTAATGGGCACGAACATGGCGGCAATCACGAGGATGAGGCAGGCCCGGGCACTGATTTGTTCTGTTGTACAAAAGGTCACCATGAGTCGGAGTCAACTGACAGCAGCTAAGAACTACGCATTCCTACTAGAGCAGGGAGAGAGGGAGGGAGGGAGGGAGGGAGGAAGGATAGCAAACCTCGAAGGAAATGTCCCTGCCTCAGGAATTAGGCTACCTGCAACAGCTGAGACCAGGTATTTAGAAAGTGTGGCTCCTCTTCACCCTGAACCCACTCAAGCCCACATACTCCTGACCTACAGGGGGAAGGAATACCAGTTCACACACACACACACACACACAAAAGCAATATTTTCACGAACAGAAAATTCAGTATCTGTGAAGGTTGCCTGTCAGCCCTCCTGCCTTCCTCTTTCTCCCCACACACCACTGTAATCAGGACACAACAGCATTTAATGGAAACCCCACTGCCTTGGGGGAAATGGGAACACGCACTGAGTCAGATCCACTTTTCCTCCTTGGTGAGAGCTTTCATTTAGGCCCAGGCTTTGGCGTTGTGGCTGTATTGCAGCACTGTCCATTCCATTAAGCCCTGTGTCGTCATTTTCCCTTTTAAATTTGCTTGCGCATCATTTGAGGTGTTCTCCCCTGCTGGGTGCATTACACTGTGTAGCAAGGACATTCAGTTCGTTAAGTGGAAAGGTTCTCGTTTCAGCGCAGAAACACCGCAGCTCTTAAAGCCCACATCACTCTCTTCTGTACTCAGTGCCTAGAACAATCCTAAGGCCTCTGTCTGGCCCACCCTTCACGCAAACCTTATCAGAGCCAAGCAGAGGGCACCCATAAAGCCAGAGTTCACCCCTTCCCACCCCTCCAGCAATGAGATGTCCCTATACACATTCCCCAGTTGTCTCAAATTACCAAGACTTAGCTACCTGAATATGCGAAGATCATGCTTTCCTTCTCCCTAATGGTGAAAGGACCCCAGGTGGCACAGTGGTTAAATACTTGGCTGCTAACCGGAAGGTCTATGGTTCAAACCTACCCAGGAGAAAGACCTAGCAATCTGTTGCTCTAAATAGTACAGCCAAAGAAACCCTATGGGGCAAGGAAACCTAATGGTGAAACTGGGGTAAGGGGAAGGGAAGGTAGTGAAATAGGTGACTCGTTGAGGAGGGAAGCAGGATTATCTTTTGATGTCTTGTTCACAGGAAGGAAGGTACTGTGGCCAAGAGAAAGGGGTGTTGTGTGAGAGATGAGCCTGAGTCTCTGTCCTACGGTTTCTGGGTGTGGGTACTTTGTCCAGTCCCAGTCTTCTAGTCAGCTTTGTGGTGAGGATTAAGCGTAATAATTATGTTAGAACATCAGGTGCAAACTTAGTGCTCAAATGGTGGCCATTATTGCTAGGAGGTGCTTATCGTACATGGATTCCTGTCAGAGCAGCTGACTGTGAGCATAGAAGCTACAGGAAAAGAGGAAAAAGGAGCTAAAATGCATCAACCTCGCCTAAAAGGTGAGGAGATGAGAAGAGTCAGAGAAAAGCACAAAGAGGATGAAAGTTAAAATAATCAGAGAGAATCAAGAAAAAATAATACACTAAATCCGTGAATACCTAGAACCCAATGAACCAGAATCCTCAGTTTGTTCATTTGTTACATGAATTAATAACTAGGGGGCACATGCTATATTAAAGACTTATCATCAAGGCCATGGTGCCACCCTACCCTGGTAGGAAGAATACACATTTGATGACCCCTAACCTACTGGCAGATATCACCAGCTGATCCTGTGGGTTACATGGGCAGCGGCAGAGCCAAGTTCTATCCCAGCTGCAAAGTGTCTGAGACCCTGGGGGCGGGCAGTTGGGGAAGTAGTCAACAGCACGAGCTTAGATGTAAGAAAGGGCCTGGTCCAAGCCAGCTCTGCCATTCTCTTGCTTTGTCACTTAACAATAGTTACCTAGGCTGTCTGGTCTTCAGTTTCCTCATCTATAAAATGGGCATAATACTAATAATACTACCTATAGGATTGCTGTATTTAAACAAAAACAAGAAAACCCAAACCCACTGCCATTGAGTCAATTTCGACTCATAGCGACCCTATAGGACAGAGTAGAACCTCCCCATAGAGTTTCCAAGGAGCTGGCTGATGAATTCAAACTACCGACCTTTTGGTTAGCAGCCGAACTCTTAACTACTGTGCCACTAGGGCTCTGCTGTATTAAAGGAATATATAAAAAGTGGTTACTTAGCACAGTGCCTGGCACAAATGTTCATTAACTATTGTCTTTCCACAGATGGGGCTGAAATTGGGAGACGGGAAGGAAGAAAGAATTAGAATGTTAGAAAGACTTTGCTACCTTTTCCCAAATACGGTTTCTCCAACAGTTGGCCTATGATTTGAAGGTTTTGGGGGTGGCTAAAAAGGGGAAAGGCACAGGAACAGAACTTGAAGGCATGCCAAAGTACTCTGCGTGTACTCCAGGGTGTTGGTGATAAAAAAAAAAAAAAAAAATTAGGGTCCCATTCACCTACCAGGCCCAGCCAGGAAAGGCAGGTGCTGGGGTGCCCTGCAGCCCTGACACCATCGCTGCCATATTTCACTGAGTGTCTCGGCTCTGAGGTTTTTATACTCATGTGTCAGAGTAGGTCATTGCAAGGAGAATTGTTCTGATACATAAATATACACCGTTGTGATTTCTTAGCTTTTTCCATTTCAGGATCAATCCTATCTTTCAACCCTTGGCCCTCAGATTTCTTTTACTCTATTGTTCAGTTTTCCCCATTCAGTAATAAGATACATTACCGTAAAAGAGTGATGATAAAAGTCTTTAAGGGCTTAAGAAATGGATGTGATATTTAAAAAAGACATTATCATGGTTAAAGTGTATGCCTGTTTCTTTTAGTGGTCTGTTTCATTTGTCATGGTACTCAAAAGCAAGTACTTAAGAAGTGGCGTATTCTTTTTTTTATTATTTATTATTTTTATAAATATTTATTATTTGCCAATTCAACAATTTTTCCATGTATAATTCAGTGACATTGATTACATTCTTCATGTTGACAAGCATTACCACTATGCTTTTCTGAATTATTCCACCACCATTAACAAACTCTGTCCCCCCTAAGCAATAACTCCCCCTTTCTCCCTGCCTACCACCCCTGGTAACCACTAATAAACTTTGATTTCTGTATATTTGCCTATTGCATCAAAGTGAAATCATATAGTCTTTGTCCTTTGGTGACTGACTTATTTCACTCACAATGTTTTCAAGGTTTGTCTGTGCATTTTAAATATAGCCACAAGCCACCTCTCCCACTCTCCATATCCCCTTCCTCCTGTCTCTCTCCTCATCCTAAGTACATCACCTCTCCATTTAATACCCATAAAAACCTGTTGCTGTCGAGTCGATTCCGACTCACAGTGACCCTTTAGGACAGAGTAGAACTCCCCCATAGAGTTTCCAAGGAGCAGCTGTTGGATTTGAACTGCTGACCTTTTGGTTAACAGCCGAGCTCTTAACCACTGTACCAGCAGGGCACCAACCAAACTCAAAGACCTCTGTTTATTTCCTTGAGGGATCCTGAGTTCTCCACAGTTCTGGAAAGCACTTTTCAACATTCTCACTCTGGCCTTTGAGGTTTGAATAGTTAACTCACAGGAGCTGCCTTTTCTATTGTAAATTAAGCCAGTCACCATGGAGCTCACCTCTTAACTCTTCTATTCAAGCTCATCAGAAAGAGAAGAGGGGTCAGTCATTTGTTGAAAGCCCTCTACATCCCAGGCATTGTACCAGGCACATTACCTTTTGCCACATTGTCTTAAAATGGGAAAACAGGCTTTAGATAACTGGCAGTTCTTTCTGCTCTTCTGTTAAGGTGAAGAACTGTGTGCTGCTATGTTGCTAACACTGCTGGGTGACACCGTGGTTTCTAAGCATGATGCCTTCCATCCCTCACATAGTCTGGTGAAGCCTATAAAGCACTTTTCAGAATAATAGTTTTAAATGCAGAAAATAGGTAGGATTATAAATGGAACCTTTTGTATCAAAATATCTTTGTTAGCACATTAAGTAACAAGATTTAGTGACCGGTCTAGTAGCTATCATAATTGTGCCCTAGAGATAAGCATACCAAAACCAAACCCATTGCTGTCAAGTTGATTCCTACTCATAAGCATAAAAAAAAAAAAAAAATACTCATAAGCATAGAGGCTGGAAATCAACTATGCTTTCTTTTAAACCCTAGGAAACTACTTTTTAATTGCCAGAATCCCACATTCCATTTCTTCATCATCTGTATTAAGATTAGGATTGACTGCGTATACAAGAAAAGCCCCAGTTACCACAAGCATAGACAAGATAGGAATTTGTTTTATATCACATAGAAGAAGTCTGAATGGAGGCAGTCTAGGGCTGGCATGGTAGCTGTGTGGTCATCAAAGACCCCAATTCCTTTTATCTTGCTGTTCCACCATTCTTAGCGCATCCCAACCATCAAGTCCACGCTCTAGGCTACACAGTGTAGGAAGATGTATAAGGGCATGCCCATCCTTCCATAAAGGATCTTTCCAGAAATCCCGTAAAAAATCCACTTAAATCTCATTGGCCAGAACATCGGCACATACTGCAAGAGAGTCTTGGAAATGTATAGTAGACCTCTATGCCAAGCAGCAAGGAGAATACAAATCAGGGCAGAGTGGATATCGAGAGACAACTGGCAAACTGTACAGCACCATCTTGTTCTTGCTCTAAAAAATCTTCATGCATTTCATAATCTAAAGTTTAAGTATGGTCCTTCTGTCGTAGGAGTGAGAAGCAAATACCGGAAAGCAACTCTGCATAACTTAACCAGAACAGGAATTTATCTGAAGCTACTACATAGCTCAAAGAATGGTCAGGAAGGCTAGAAAACAGGCAGGAGCCAGGGGATGCCTTGGCATGGCCCTTAAGCAAACTGAAAAGTTCAGGACCCACACCTCCCAAAATAAATAAAACAAAACACTTTCAGTTTAAGAAAAACTAGCTCAAATTAACAGCTTTAGTCTCCAGCATACAAAAGAGCTTTTCTATCGGTGTGATTCTTTTCTTTAAAAGTCTAGGAGGGAGTTATTTTCTTTGCAAGGATGCAGTCCTTAGGGTCCAGTTGTGAGGGCCAACTGGACCAATGAGCAACATCATGATAAACGGAGAAAAGATTGAAGTTGTCAAGGATTTCATTTTACTTGGATCCACAACAGCCATGGAAGCAGCAGTCAAGAAATCAAAAGACGCGTTGCATTGGGCAAATCTTCTGCAAAGGACCTCTTCAATGTGTTAAAGAGCAAAGATGTCACCCTGAAGACTAAGGTGCGCCTGACCCAAGCCATGATATTTGCAATCACATCATATGCATGTGAAAGCGGGACAATGAATAAGGAAGACCAAAGAAGAGTTAATGCCTTTGAATTGTGGTGTTGGTGAAGAATATTGAATATACCATGGACTGTCAAAAGAACAAACAAATCTGTCTTGGAAGAAGTACGGCCAGAATGCTCCTTAGAGGCAAGGATGGCGTGACTGCGTCTTACATACTTTGGACATGTTGTCAGCAGGGATCAGTCCCTGGAGAAGGACATCATGCTTGGCAGAGTACAGGGTCAGCAGAAAAGAGGAAGACCCTCAACGAGGTGGATTGACACAGTGGCTGCAACAATGAGCTCAAGCATAACAACGATTGTAAGGATGGTGCAGGACTGGGCAGTGTTTCATTCTGTTGTGCATAGGGTCGCTATGAGTCGGAACTGACTCGATGGCACCTAACAACAACAACAGTCCTTAGGGGCACCAACAGCTACTAGTAAATCGTAATCACCAAAACATGGCAATTTTGACCAGCTACCCTGGGCCCTCATTCAGATGAGATGCTTAGCACACACTAATGTGTGTCAAAGTGAGAAACCTGGGCCTCTTCCCCTAGAGTCCCAGGGCCCACATGAAGGTGGGTATAGTTTGGTCTAGCATGGCCTTTGCACGATGGCTTCCAGGAATGTAGATACCAGGTACTAGGGAGTCCCACCCCATATAAATTTTCTAATGTATTTCAGAGTGAACCAAACTTCCCAGATCCTCAGAGCACAGTTGACTAGGCTCCTGGGTTGTCCCCAAAGCAAATGTGAATCCCAGCTTGATCTCTCATGAATCCTGGAAAACTTAGCAAAAATGTTGTTTTACATACTATAGATATGGGTGCCTAGTCCAAGATCTATTGACGCTGGGGTTTGACTTAAGAACAAATAGTGAATACATTTTATAATATAAAAACACATTAGTAAGATAAAAATAGCAGTAATACCAAATGCTGGGGAGGATGCGGAGAAACTGGTTCTTTCACGCGTCACTGGTGGGAATGCAAAATGGTAAAGTTACTCCAGAAAATAAATTGGCAGTTTCTTAATAAACTAAACATACACTTAACATATGATCCAGCTATCACAGCCCTGGGCATTTATCCCAGAGAAATGAAAACTTATGTCCACACAAAAATCTTTAGGTGATTGTTCATAGCAGCTTTATTGCTAATATTCCAAAAGTGGAAATAACCAAAATATTCTACAATAGATGAATGGTTAAACAAACTGCAATACATCCATTCCATGGAATACTACTCACTAATAAAAAGAATCCAATGATCAATAAATGGATACAAACAACAACTTGGATTAGACCTCAGGGGCACTTTGCAGAGTGAAAAAAAGCCAATCTCAAAAGGTCAAAAACCACATGATTCCCTTTATATAATCTCAGAATGACAATATTACAGAGATAGCGAACAAATAAGTGGTTGTCAGGAGTTAGGTGTCGTGGGGTGTGGAGGAAGGTGGGTGTGACTGTTAAGGGAGGCAAGTCTTTGTGGTGATGGACTAGTTCCATATCTTGATTGCAGAGGTAGTTACATAAATCTAGACATGTGATAAAATGATATAGAACTTTACACTCACGTTGTGCTGATGTCAGTTGCCTGGTTTTGATATTGTCCTATAGATACCTAAAATGTAACCATCTAGAGAAACTGGGTACGGGGTTCACAGGACCTCTATGTACTACCTTTCCTACTTTCTAGGAATCTATAAGTATTTCAAAATAAAAAGTGGAAAAAAATGAGTAATGCCCTTTATGTATAGGACAGTTTTACCTATATCACCTTATTTATTTTAATAATCTTGGGAGAAAAAGCAACAGTTAGTGTTATATTTTGAATAAGGAACCTGTTGCATAGAAACTCTGTCGTTTCCCAAATTGACACCGAAAATGAAAGATCAGAATTTAGATCCAGTCCTCTGAGCCTCATTTCTTCAAAATGTTCTTCAGACATGACTATACTAAGAGACTTTCCCAAAGAACAGCACAGAGGGTGGTTTGGAACCATTTTAACTGTGTCTGCAGTGTGTGTATGTGGCCGAGGTGGCGACCACTCCCTCCTTTATGCAAGTGATGCTACCACAGCCCCTCACTGGGCATTCTAAGACTTCTGCTGCCATCTTTAGACATAGGAAAACCAACTGCATGCAGAATGCTTTGTTATTTTAAAAAATATTTTACAAGAAATTGCATAGGGAGGCAGAAGAGGCTTCTACATCACATACCTTATAGCCCACAACTTGGTAAATACTCGTTTGACATTTGTGTTTCTCTCGAAGGCTATATTGCCAATGGGGAGTCTTCTCTCTTCCCTCTCCACAAAGCACATGACTTCACTGGCTCCTGACTCCTTCCCCAGGAATCTAACTGCAAGCTCCTCTGACTTCTTTATTATGAAGAAAATTTAGTTCTGCCCAGCTTGTATACCCCACCCACTGCAATCTTGGCCATCAAAAACACCTCCAACCACCAGAAGCATCCCCTTTTGAAGTCATTGGGGGTTATTCTTTTTTTTTTTTTTTAGTAGATACCTACTGCAAACCTGACTGAAATTCTGATCTTTTTTCTCTCCAAAATAAGGTCTTATGGTGTCATAAGAACTCCCTATCACATTTCTCTGTACACTTCTATACTCTGAACTAGACAAAATGAATGTGTGTGTTTTGTGTGTATGTGAGTTCCTTTGAAAACAGCTTGTCTGAAAATACCCTTGCTGGGCTGAATTCATCATTAACCTAATTAGATCCTTTATCCAAGACTTACAATTAGCACCATTACTAGGTCTTGGTAACGAACTGCTGTGCTTCTAAATTAACTTCCACCTGGAGGGACATAAAAGGTTGTCATCTTCTAGAATGTTCTATGTTTGAGCATCATGATCATTCCCCAACTGTCCATGAAGAATATTGAACTGGCTTAGAAGACAAAAGACATTTCCAGTTTTGTGGAGAGGTAGAGAATGCTTGCTGGGAGTCTCTTTTCTTCTGTATCCATATGTGCACTTGGGTCTCCAGAAGGAATACTCTCATAACTTTCCCAGATTGTTAAGGTAAAAGGCAGTAGAGCTACCTATCTGTTTTTTTCCACAAGCGCAACAGTCTTTCATTTGTACTAAGCCAAACTTTCCTTTTTACATACCAGCAGAGGCATTGCTAGTGAATAACCTGGCAGTTTCCTATTGTCTTATGGGCTGATTTAGTGTTCTTATTTCACGTAGTTGTCTCTCTGAGAGGAGGCACTCCTTCTGACAGCCCCGTGGTTATGGTTTCCCCCGTTCCTCCCCTGCTGCTAGTTTCTAGGCTTCGGGAACAATCCACTTCCACCTCCACCCCCACCCCAAGTGTGATATACTATCTGGTTAACTACCCATTGCCATCGAGTTGATTCTAACTCATAACGACCCTGTAGGACAGAGTAGAACTGCCCATAGGGTTTCCAATGCTGTAAACTTTATGGAAGCTGACTACCACACCTTTCTTCCAAGGAGCAACTGGTGGGTTCAAACTGCCCACCTTTCAGTTCGGTTAACTACTGCGCCACCAGGGCTCCTTGTCTGGTAACTTGGAAGGCTAAAGAAATAACATTCCACCTGGTGCCCAAATGTCTAATCATATCACTTCCTCAGGTGGGCAGGCCGGAAAATGTCCATGCAGTAATTCACATAGCCCCTAGAGTATCAAACTGGCTAGGGGAGGGACTTCCAAATCCCTTGCCTATGGCACAGTGCAGAGTGGGGGCACTTGTATTAAGTAATCTCCATCCCCTCCAGGCAGCCTTTGAGCCTGGGGGCGACTGGCTCACCAAGAAGCTGTTTCTGTTGTTTGCTGTTTTCTGTGAGTAATTAAACTGCTTTCATTTGCAAAGTGTCTCCTGTGTGCAGTTTGATCAGACTAGATGGACATAACACCCATAGAGGATTTGATGCTACTGGTTGGGGTCCTCATCCTCGTAGTCTCGTGGCTGCTTAGGATCTTAGGACCATCTCTGAGACAGCCTGTGCATGTAAAACACTGTCAAAATTGAGTTTACTTTAAAGGGTCTCAAGAGAATCCAAGGAGATCCAGGGTGTGGCGTCTTTGCAGAATGTGGCCATTCAGCACAACCAGACCACACTGAGGATACCTATGTAGCTAATTCCTTAAGGTGCATAATTAACTGCTTGGACTTGTTATTGATGTTGTTAGGTGCCTGTGAGTCGCTTCTGATTCATAGTTACCCTATGTACAACAGAACGAAACACTGCCCTGTCCTGCATCATCCTCACAATTGTTGTTATGCTTGAGCCCATTTTTGCAGCCGCTATGTCAATCCACGTCGTTGAGGGTCTTCCTCTTTTTCAGTGACCCTCTGCTTTACCAAGCATGATGTCCTTCCCCAAGAACTGATCTGTCCTGATAACATATCCAAAGTATGTGAGACATAGTCTCACCATCTTTGCTTTTAAGGAGCATTCTCATTGTACTTCTTACAAGACAGATTTGTTTGTTCTTTTGACAGTCTCTGTTATATTCAATATTCTTCGCCACCACAATTCAAAGGTGTCGGTTCCTCTTCGGCCTTTCTTATTCATCTTCCAGCCTGGACTAGAACCTTAGAACAATAGATTCTTAAACGAGGACAGAGTTTGAGGTTGAAAGCATGATGCGGGAATTTAATTATGCAACTAAGTAACTCGTAAAGGGATTCTTCTTGGGCTTATCAGGTGCTCCTTTAGGGAGCCTGTGATCTTTTATGTAGTATTGGAACATGTCTCCACTTGAGGATAGAATGAATTGCATCGTCCACTTATTCCTCATTCTCTTGCTCACCCCTCAAGGAGCTCTTCAGCAGTGCTGCAGTCATGCTGTGGGATATGTAAGACAAAAAAGAGTCATTTGAGGCTTGCAGGACACTTGCAAAGAGAATAAACAACCTGACATCTCTGTGGCTGGGGAGATGGCAGTCATCAGCCTCCAAATCTCGCAAAATTAGAGGAAAATACAGCAAAAAAAAAACAACTTGGGCTAGAGCAGGGTGGAATGATTACTATAGATATTAATCAAATGACCTGTCTGTCTAACAAGGAAACCTCTTGTCCTGTAGTAGTAGCAGTAGAAGAGATGGGCTGTTTAAGCTATTTGTATATTCCTTTGCCCAGTCTTCTCAATAATGAATCAACTGAAGGGCACTGGGTTTGGTTTGGTTTTTTTTTTTTTTTTATCTAAATGAGATGACTGGCAAGGCTTAGGAAATTGGTGGAGGGCTATGGAGCCAATATATTTTTTGTCTTAATTATCCCACAGAAAAGCGGACCTTGGACTTTACCTCCATTACAGCTAAACAAACTGGTATTGAGCCTTCATTTAAATTACTTGTTGAACTTTAAATGATTGCTGCAATTAAGATGCAGCAAATACTTAATGGGCATCCACTCTGGGCTGGCTCTATGCTGGAAGCCAGGAATGCTTCTAGGCTAAGGTGGGAGTGCAGAGAAACATCTGGGCTTGGGGAGCAATGAAGAGCCCTCAGGCAAAACCTTGCTTCTTATCTTCTCAACCTGTTGTCACAAAGTACACCTTCCTCAGATACCCCTTTCTTGACCACAGTTTTTCACTTTAAATTTTTCTTTGATAAAATATTTTTTCATAAATGGGATGTGTGCTAAATTGTTGAATGTGTCTGAATTGAGTCTGTCCCCCTGGACTCTGGGGGTAGATTGGTAGAAGACATATGTCCCTGTGGACTCTGGGGATAGGATTGGTGGGATGTTTATATCCCTCTGAACTCTGGGAGATAGAGTTGATGGGATGCATGTGTCCCAGTGGTCTCTGGGTACCTTTGTCCCTGTGGACCCTGGTGCAGGTTGATGGGACACAGATGCCCCTACAGGATGTACCACCTCACGTAATACTCTGTAGAAACAGTAATTTGAGGCACATGCACATTTCTTCCATTTCAAACAGTTTTAAACAGGTCCTGTGGTTAAGTGCTACAGCTGTTAACCAAAGGGTTGGCAGTTCGAATCTGCCAGGTGCTCCCTGGAAACTCTATGGGGCAGTTCTACTCTGTCCTAGGGCCGCTATGAGTCGGAATCAACTCGACGGCACTGGGTTTGGTTTTTGGGGGGTTTGCCTGCACTAAAAGTGGGAAGGCAGCTTCCCAAGAAAACTGAAAGGCAGAAAATATGGATGGGACATATATGTCCTACTGGCCACGAAAGGGACACTATGATGGGTTTGGGGGTTCAGCTTTTCTGAGGCTACTTTGAATTCCACTGTGTTCTTTAACATACATATCTTGTTACCGGGAGGGTAAAGGGTATATACCTCCACCTGACTCATTAAGTGGAGCAGTGGGGCAGGAAGCGAAGATGACTTGTAAAGAATTAGAGGAGTTTTGGTTTCCTTTGGCTTAATAGTTTCAGACTGAGATGGCCAGTTTAAATATCTTAGTGACCAAGCAGGTGACATAAATAAGTGAAGCAGGCAGGAAGAGATCTGAAGGAAATGAAGGAACCCACATCCTCTCTAGAGGTCTGGTTGCTTCTGAACTGCAGCAGATTCTATCCATGCAGAAGTTGGAGCCCAGTGTGACCAGATCTGAATTATCAGGAGAACATAGAATTCTGGATATTATACAAAGTTTTCCTGATTTTTTTAAATTTCTAATTTTTTATTAATTTTTATGAATCACTGTTGAGTTGATTCCGACTCAAAGTTATCCATATCCTAATTTCTGGAACCTGTTATTTGGCAAAGGGGAAATAGGTTGAAGATGGAATTAAGGTTGGTAATTAACTGATTTTAAAATAGGGAGATTATCCTGGATTATCTGCATAGGCCCAAAGTGATCAAAAGGGTCTTTAAGGGTGGGAGAGAGAATGGGAAGAGAGAGCTAGAGAGCTGGAACGGTAGCATGAGCAAGATTTAGCCTGATGTTGCTAGCATTGGAAATGGAGGAATGGGGACAGGGGTAAAGGAAAGTAGGTAGCTTCTGAAGCAGTTGCCATGAACCACCACCATTTTGGTTAGCAGCGGAGCACCTTAACGGAGCTACCCAGAGACTCCTAAGTAGCCTGTAAACCAAAAAAAAAAAACCAAACCCCCTCCCGTCGAGTCAATTCCGACTCATAGTGACCCTATAGGACAGAGTAGAGCTGCCCCATAGGGTTTCCAAGGAGCACCTGGTGGATTTGAACTGCCGACCTTTTGGTTAGCAGCTGTAACTCTCAACCACTACGCCACCAGGGTTTCCAAGTAGCCTCTAAACCAACCAAACCAAACCCACTGCCATCGAGTCGATTCCGACTCATAGTGACCCTATAGGACAGAGTAGAACTGCCCCATAGAGTTTCCAAGGAGCGCCTGGCGGATTCGAACTGCCAACCCTTTGGTTAGCAGCTGTAGCACTTAACCACTACGCCACCAGGGTTTCCGGGTAGCCTCTAGAAGCTGGAAAAGGCAAGGAAATGGATTCTCCCCTAGAGCCTCCACAAAGAATGCAGCCTGCTGACATCTTTCTTTTAGCCCAGTGAGACCCATTTCAGACTTCTGATTTCCAGAACTGTAAGATAATAAATATGTGTTGTTTTAGGTCACTGTGCTTTCAGTAATTTGTTGTAGAGCAATGGGAAACTAATAAAACATAATATACTTCACCAGTTTTCAGTGATGAGATTTGACAAATGTAAACAATTATGTAGTCACTACCACAATTAAGATATAGCACAGTTCCATCACCAAAAATTTCCTTCATGCCTCTTTGCAATCAGTTTCCTCACAACGCCTCTAGTCCCTGGTAAACAATGATCTGCTGTGTGTTTTCTCTAAAATTTCATGTAAATGGAGTCATACAGTAAGTAACCACTACTACTACTATTTACTTACTATATGATTCCATTTTTATGAAATTTTAGAAAAGACACAGAGCAGATCATTGCTTACCCGGGGCCAGTGGTGGTATGTAAAAGGAGCCCTGGTGGCACAGTGGTTAAAGCAGTTGGCTGATAACCAAAATGTCGGTGGTTCGAACCCACCAGCCACTCCACGGGAGAAATATGTGGCAGTCTGCTTCCGTTAAGATTTACAGCCCTGGAAATTCTTATAGCACAGTTCTCCTCTGTCCTATAGGGTCATTATGAGGTGAAATCGACTCAACGGTAGTGGGTTTGGGTTTTTTTGTTTTCTTTCTTTTTAATATAATCTTTTGTTTGTGGCCTGTTTGAGTTGGCATAATGCTTTTGAGATTCATCCCATGCTGTTGGGTGTTTCAGCAGTTCCGTTCCTCTTATTTCTGGGCACTATACATAAGATCAGAAACCCTGGTGGCATAGTGGTTAAGTGCTACGGCTGCTAACCAAAGGGTCGGCAGTTCGAATCTGCCAGGCACTCCTTGGAAACTCTATGGGGCAGTTCTACTCTGTCCTACAGGGTCGCTATGAGTCGGAATTGACTTGATAGCACTGGGTTTGGTTTTTGGTTTGGTATACGTAAGATGGCTGTGAGTCAGAGCTGACTCAGTGGCAACTAACAACAGCAGTTCCATGGTATGGACGTACCACGGGGCGTTGATCCATTCACCAATTGATGGGACATTTTGGTGGTTTATACTATATGAATGTTGCTATGAACATTTGGGTACAAGTCTTTGTGTGAACAAAGTTATCATTTCTCTTAGGTAAATACCTAAAAGGGGAATCACAGAGTTGCTAAACTGTTTTCCAAAGGGGCTGTACCATAAACCTCCAAATTTAAGGTGTTGGAAACTCATTACAAACTTTTGAAAACACTGTATGGCCCAAACAGAAGCCATGTGTAGTCCAGATTTAGCCCAGAAGCTACCAAGTTTAAGACAAGGAAAGCTGAGCTGACTTGGAGGGAAGAAGATAGAGCTGAGTGCATGCTCATGGGGAGAGATGGTGCCTCTCTAGGAGCCTGCATGGGGGCAAGATTTTCAGAATTAGGAGAAAGGCAGGCGGGGCTCCTGTGGGCACTGGCCACAGGTACCTGGGTGGCAGGTATGCCCTTGCACCAAAGGGAGTTGAGCTAGGCCCCAGGGGCAAAGAGTCCCAGTGACCAGAGAAAACAAGAGCTTAATTTTGGTCAGAGGTTAGAAATGAGCCAGAGATGCCAGAAGTGGCAGAGCCTGAGAAGTGATCTGCTGAAGGGGAGGGGAGTACCAAAGGAACCTTCTGGAGGGGATGGGGATGCAAAAGCTCTGATTGGCAAGAGATGACAGTTTCCACCAGAATTACCCCCTGGTGGTTTATGAAGGTTTCAGAAGGATGAACTCTGATTGCAGGTGAAATTCAAATTACTTGACAACCTGTTGCACACAGGTACTCGCCTGGGGCAGAAGACCCCAGTGGTAAGCACATGGCAGGGTGAGCACCTCTGGTGACCATTTTCCTCTATCGTGGATGGTTTGTGCTCAGTGATGCCCTGGGCCAGTGGTCAAGTTTCTATATTGTAGTGGCAGAGGGTGGGGTGCCAAGAGAGAAGAGAAAGGAAAGAAAGAGCATTTCCTCCTTTTTGGTTTCGATCTTTTTGGTTCTGATCAAGTCCCCAGTGGGTTGTCCTCCCACTGGCTTCTTGTACCCAAAGCACGCCCCTGCCTTACAGAATTTTCTTAATATTAATTTTAAAAATACCTGTACGTTTCATTAGTGTTCCAAACCAATGGACTCATCGAGGCCAGAGACCAAGTCTTAGTCATCTTTATAACCTGCATGGCACAAAACCCAGTACCTGACCCAGACTAGCCCACAGTGAGTGTTTTGTTGAACTGAGCTGCAGAGACCTGTAATAAATGCCTGGTCAGAAGTGGTAGACCGCTCTGCACACCTGATCAAAGACACTTGCTCACAGCTCTTATTAGTTTTGTTAAATAAGTTTGTGCTGTGAGATTTTTTTTTTTCCTTGTGAATCAGCATTTTTAGGAAGGCGCTCTCTGCCACCTAGGTGATGGCTGGGGCTGATGAGGCTTGAAGGAGAGGAACTCATTTTGCTCCATCATGTTTCTTTTAGCTCAGGATTATGTAGGAGCCATTACTGCGAATAGCAGAATTACAAGTAGTTCTCTGACTGCCCAGGGTTTTGTCATTGCTAAACTACTGCTGCTAGATTATTATAATTGAAAGTGCTTCCCAAGCTTCTGGGGTTGCTTTTTTTCCCCTCCTTTTTTTTTTTTTTTTTTCTGGCCTGTGACTCACATTTCGATTCTCCAGCATTGTATCAGGGGCCTTTGCAGGCTGCTCCAGCCATCCAGATTGTTGCATTTATTTATTTAAAGTGTCAGGCATTCATTAGGTACTGCCCCATCAGAGAGACTTGCCTGGCTATTAAAAATCGACTCCAGCCAAATCAGATCCACCTGGGCGTTTCTCAAAGAAAATCCTGTCAGCGTGGTAATGGTTTGAACAGCACTTAGAGGCTCGATTGAAAAGTGACAGGGCAGAAGATGGACTGTTGTGACCCGAGAGTGCTTCTGTGGCTCACAGCAGGGAACCTCACTGTGGAGAGGTCTCAGAAAGTCAGATATGTGACTGCCATGCTGGGGAGGGTGGTCCGATGTTGCATCCCAGGAGGGTTTGCTAAAAGAGTGGGGAAGATGGAAAAATCCAGAGCTGAGCAACTAGAAAGTTCAGGCAGGAGACTATCTTAAGTCTTCCCTCCAGACTTTCAAACGCCACCCCCCTCCAAAAAAAAAAAATATTTGGTGTCAGTATCTAACCCTGATGGTGAAGTGGCTAAACGCTAGGCTGTTAACTGAAAAGTAGGCAGTTTGAACCCACCAACTGCTCCACAGGAGAAAGATGTGGCAATCTACTTCGGAAAGATTTACAGCCTTGAAAACCCTATGGGACAGTTTTGTTCTGTCCCATAGGGTCACTAGGAGTCGGAATGGGCTCAACAGCAATGAGTTTGGTTTGTTTGGGGATATACTGATCTGGGTTTTGTGGTGGTGCAAACAGTTAACGCGTTTGGCTGCTAACTAAAAGACCGATGGTTTGAATCCACCCAGAGGTGCCTTGAAAGAAAGACCTGGTGATCTACTTTGGAAAATCAGCCATTGACAACCCTGTGGAGCACAGTTCTACTGTCACCCGCGTGGGGTCACCATGAGTCAGAATTGACTCAGGAGCAACTGGCTTTTTATACAGTGTTCTAAGAAGTAAACATATATTAATTCTTTTAATTTTTTACAACTTTATCACATGAACTAGGTAATATTATTATACACATTTTACAGATGAGGAAACTGAGGCCCAGGAAAGTTAAGTGACTTCCCCATGGTCACCCAGCTCATAAAGTGAAGGAGCTGGAATTAAACCATGCAGCATGCATCCAGACAGTACACTCCTGGTAGCTTCACTGCATTGCTTCCCATCCTACTGTGCTGACACCCAGGAAGTCACTTGTACCCACTCTGTTCCACCCCCAGCTTTCCATCAAAGACTTTCCAAAATTTTAGGCACGAGGGTCTTCCTCCCTCCCCTCCCACAGGATTGGGCCTCCACATGGCCTGGCCAGAAGAGCAAGGACATTTCCAGAACCAATGCCTGCAGAAACTGCAGCTGGAAAGGAAACCCCATTGACTCCCCACCTTCCAGCCCCACTGCCTGTATCTGCCAGGCTGAGGAGGCAGCATGGCCATTGGGATCTCTCCCCTACTTGAATCTGACTTTGCGGTGCTGTTTGTTGCTCCAGAACCTGATAATCTTTTCTGGACAAGTGGAGTTTGCTTCTGACTTTTGAGTTTCTTTCTTCAGGCTGCACAGCTAGAAATGAGTAAGAAAGTAGTAAAACTGACACTGACCGACTCCTCCTCTCAGACAGTCACCCTAAGTTCTTGACCCTCTTATTTCCATTTGATTGTGGGATGCACATCCTTCTGTGGGGTTAGTTATTAGAAGCCATTTTAGCGGACCATCATGCCTTTGTGATTCTCCTACCTTCACCCTCACCTGCGTACAAGTCCCTTCTTCTGCAGCACTGAGCCTCCAAGTTTCAAGGCTAATATTTCGTTTGCCCCTACCTTTTCCTGTTTAGACAAGGCAAGATGGTGCCCAAAAAAGGGAGAGAGGATGTATGTAGAAGGGGTGATGCTGTGTGGACAGTGCCCATATCCCATGGGGGTCAAGAAGCAAGAGACAAAGCCCTCCCTCCTTCTCAAAGCTGTGCTGGGGCTGGGGCTGGGGTCTGGATGACTAAGAACTAAAAGTGAGGAAGAGTGTCAGGAATTGAATTGTGTCTCCCAAAAAGATATGTTGAAGTCCTAACCTGTGGTACTTGTGAATGAGACTGTCTTACTCACCTAGTGCTGCCATAACAGAAATACCACAAGTGGATGGCTTTAACAAAGAGAAATTTATTTTCTCACAGTCTAGTAGGTTACAAGTCCAAATTCAGGTCGTTGGCTCCAGGGGAAGGCTTTCTCTCTTTGTTGGCTCTGGAGAAAGGTCTTGTCCTCAATCTTCCCCTGGTCAAGGCGCTTCTCAGGCATAGGGACCCCGGGTCCAAAGGACTTGCTCTGCTCCCGATACTTCTTTCTTGGTGGTATGATGTCTCCAACTCTCTGCTTGCTTCCCTTTTCTTTTATCTCTGGAGAGATAAAAGGTGGTACAGGCCACACCCCAGGGAAACTCCCTTTATCTTGGATCAGGGAGGTGACCTGAGTGAGGGTGGTGTTACGATCCCACCCTAATCCTCTCAACATAAAATTACAGTCACAAAATGGAGGACAACCATACAACACTGGGAATCATGGCCTAACCAAGTTCATACATTTTTGGGGGGACATCATTCAATCCATGACAGTGACCTTGTTTGGAAATATGGTCTTTGAAGATGTTATCCGTTAACATAAGGTCATACTAGAGTAGAATGGGTCCTAATCCCATCTAGCAGTTATAGTTATAAAAGCGGAGAAGGAAGAGAGGGAGAGAGACACAAACAGACAGACAGATGGAGAACAGCCATGTGACGGTGGAGTTATGCTGCATCTGAAGCCAAGGAACTCGAGGGACTACCAGAAGCCAGGAGAAACAAGGAAGATCTTCCCTTAGAGCTTTTGGGGAGAACATAGTCCTGCCAACACCCTGAATTTGGACTACTAGACTACAAAATTGTGAGACAATAAATTTCTGTTCTTAAAAGCTACTCTGTTGGTGATAAATTGTTACAGCCCACCTGGGAAACTAATTCCAGGGAGGATGAGGGATTGACATGGCAAGGACTTGAACTAGGATTCTTCGAAAGCACTTGGGGGAGCATGGGCTGAAGCAGAAAGCAGTCTGATGGTGCTTGTCACAATCCCTAAACACAAACACTATGACCTAGCATACTCCATTCTGGATATGTACCCAGGGAAATTCATAGAGAGATCCATTTGGGATACGTGTAACGATGTTCTCAGCAATGTTGTTGTGATAGGAGGGAGATGGAGCAGTCTGGCTGTCCGTTAGGGGAATGAGTACATAAAAGGTAGTGGAATACTTTGCATCATCAGTTCGAAACAATGCTGACAACATGGATAGATCATAAAAACATAGTGCCGATTGAAACGAGTAAGAAAAACTGAGAATTATAACATATTGCCGTTATGTAAATTAAGACACACTAATTTTCCCAGGATTTTTTCAAATACAAATCTACAGTCAAAGCACATGGAAGGATTTGCCTGGGGGCAGGGAGATTCAGAGGGGGAAGAGCGTGGAGAATGCTGATGATGTCCATAGTGTGGTGCAGTGGGTAAGATTTACTCAGCCCCCTGTATAGGGTTGCTCTGAGTCAGAACTGACTTGACAGTGACAGGTTAGGATTTTTTGTTGTTGCTGTTAGCTGCCTTTGAGTCACCCCCAATTTATGACAACACCGTGCACAATGGAACTAACACTCCCTGGTCCTGTGCCATCCCCCTGATCAGTTGCAAATCTGACTGTTGTGATCCATAGGGTTTTCACTGATTTGTGGTTGTCATTGCTTAAAAAAACTAAAAAAAAAATTTTTTTTTTTTTTTTACTACCTCATAATTCTAAATATAACATTCTGAAGTCTCATGGCAAGTAATTTGTAACGGCTAATTTTTAAGGAATGGATTAGGAGCTCTCTAAGTGAAATTCTCTGCCAAACGCATGGAATCTGCAGGGTAAATTAGCATCAGTGAATACTGATTTCCAGTATTCATTTCCAGTGTTGCAAAACACCTCCCACAAGTTCATCTGTTTTTCTGGCCTTAGAAGACACAGGTGTTAATGTACTGCTGCTGCTGCACCCAGAAGCTGATTTTATTTCTTCTGGTCTTGGGAAGTTTATTACTGAAATCTTTTTTGCATCATAACAGTGAAACCGCACTAATTCAATATGGAGGGAGAAACTCTTTTGAAATCAGGGAGGTTTCTGTATATATAATTGTCGTAAATAAATGTTATTTTATTCCTTTAAAGTGCCATGCATTGTTATAAGCCAGGTGTAAATGAGCAAATCAATTTGATTTATGTGACTATAATGTAGTATTCAATAAATATTTAAATATAATGCAACCAGTAATTTAGAAGCACCTATGAGTCAGAATCCGCTGAATGGCAACAGATTTGGTTTTTTTGGTTTACTCTTGTTGTTGTTCTGACTCATAGCAACCCTGTGTACAACAGAAGGAAACACTGCCTGGTCACAATTGTTGTTAGGCTTGAGCCCATTGTTGCAGCCACTGTGTGAATCCATCTCCTTGAGAGTCTTCCTTTTATTCACTGACCCTCTGCTTTACCAAGCATGATGTCCTTCTCCAGGGACTGGTCCCTCTGTGTTCCTAGAAATGTCTTAACTGCAGTCATTTGATATTTGCCCTTTTTGCCTCCAACACAATTACAAGCGTGTGTGTCAGAAATTCACACTGAGCCATACAGTCCCCATGATACGAGTCTATGCTTGTTTCTGAGGAAAATTATGAATCAAATACTAAAGCACAATTCCAAATAACACGCCCATTTTATCAAACTCGGTACAGCGTATCCAAGGTTTGCCTGCAGTGCTCTTATGAGGAAAATCTGGCAAATTCTCAGAGGAAGAATTATTTGGAGTTTTTAACTAAACGAGTCAGATGCTTTGTGTCTGTGATACTGTGATTTCCAGATTGGAGGGATCCAAATTGATGAAGTTTTTATTTTGACATATTGTTCTGCTTCTTCAACAGAGCAGTGGTTTGAGTGACAAATAATAACCTGATTTCAGGTTTCCGTTTCCATTGTCCGTCTCGGCATCACTGCCACTGTCCTAAAAACACAAGCGTTCTGGCGGTCTGTAAGACCATTACAAGTCATTGTTCCACTTTAGGGAAAAGGTTATTAATTTGCCTTTTTTTTCCCTCTCTCTCTGGTGCGGACTTGAGTGGGAAATTAAAGCTTCCTTTCTGCAGTATATTACAGCCAATCAAAGGGCAGCCTTGCTTACCTGATTAATAATGAAAGGTGATATGGGTGAGTGATTTCACACTGCTCATCCTGTAATCAAGAGATAAAAGCCAGCGCAACTACAAACACTGGCCGGACGTCAGCAGAATTATTTATTGCGTTTCCTAAGACAAGGACGTGTGATCAGTGTAGATGGAAGAACCAACATAGTTAAATGGCAATGTATTCCTGTTTTCATTTGGCTTTAAAGCCAGCTAATATTAGAATTTTCCTGTGATTATTAACTTGGCCTTTCAGGATCATACCTAAGGGTGATTGAAGTGATATTTTTCCACAAAGGGGGGTCCGAAAAAAGACAAAACAAAGGAAGATTTATCCATAAGAAAGGGAAAAAAAGTAAGTAAAAAAATGGTGATGAGACGTTTTATGATATCTTAAAAGACACCAAGCCAAGGAATAAATGAATATCCTTAGTAAAATGCAGGATGCCATGAAATGTCATGGCAGCAAGGTAAAGAAGACTTTATTAGACTTTTCTTTCCTGTTACGTTACAGATTTTTCTAAGGCACAATATGCACTAGTTAGCAAGGGGAAATGCAGCAAAACTTTCATTATCACAGTGCTGAGTGAAAACATATTTTTTAAAGTAGGGGAAATTGCAATATGATGCTAAATACACTTGCTGAATGAAAGATTGAAATTACAAAGAAAAATAATAAAAATCAAATCAATATGAAAATTTAAATACACAGAGTATTGAAATGTGACTGATGTTTGCAGTGTGGCCAAACTCAGGACAGAGAATCTTGTTGTTGAGATGTATTGTGAATATTTATATTGAAAATCTCAGGCTATTGATTTGATGCAGAGTTTGCTTGGTGTGAAAAATGTATTAAGACAAAACAGTACAAGCATAATAAAATGCCTGTTGGCTCATTTTCAGAGCCAGAGAAAAAATCATGATTTTACAGATACGCGTTTTTTGTTTTTTTTTTCTTTTTTCTGTTTAGCACACAGATACGTTGAGCAGATGTCATTAGTTGTAGCTCCTGCTGATGAGGATTTGTGTGTTTTAGAAGACAGCGATTTTAATCTAGAAACTGTATGCTGCAGAGTTCAGTGGAGGGACCCACGTTTCCTACAGAGAAACAAATCCCTTGCCTCAACTGTGATTTTTCTCTAGGATGAAATGAGCAAGGTTCTTAGCAGCAGATGCTCCCTTTACCCTGTCAGCAGCCTGCTCAAATGCTTTTAAGATAACCACTTAATTGTCAAACATAACTAGCTCTGTGCCACAATGGATAGCACGTAAAAGTTGCTTCTGAATTTTAGAATACATTTTATCTCTTTTAGGTAATTTTTACCAAAGAAACACATGCCCATAGTCTTAAAACTCAAATACACTCACTCCTCACTTATCGACTACCGGGTTATCCTACATTTCATATTTATGACAACAGAAAAATGTCTAGTATCTGACTATCTTTGCACATTAAAAATTTATGTCTGACAGTAACAAACGCCGAGGTGTGAGGCGAGAGTAATGTTGGTCGTGATGGTTAAGGTTGTGTGTCAACTTGGCTGGGCCACAATTCTCAGTAGTTTGGCAGTTACATAATGATGTAATTTGACAGTTATGTAATGATGTAGTCATCCTCCATCTTGTGATCTGATATGGTCATCCTCCATGTTCACATAATGCCAATTTTTGCATAATGACCTGGTCTTTGGAACCTAACCATGTTGATAAGTGGGGAGGGGGTGTACCACTAAAGAGATTATAATGAAAAAGAGCAGTTCCTTTCCCTACATCTCCCCATCCTCCATTCCTTCTCCCCATAAGCTACTACTTTCAACTCTTATAACTGTTTACTTTGCTATTTGCCTTATTTTTTCCAAATAATGCAAATATACTGTTTTTCCTTGATGTATCTATGTTACATATTATCTGTTGATTATCATTAAAAAAAAAAGTTGTCTTCAAGCCCATTCCAACTGACAGAGACCCCATGTGTTACAGAGTAGAACTGTCCTATAGGGTTCTCTTAACTGTAATCCTCACAGAAGCAGATTGCCAGGCCTTTCTTCCATGGTGCCTCTGAGTGGGTTTGAACTGCCCGCCTTTAGGTTAATAGTAGAGTGCAAACCATTTGCGCCACCCAAGGACCTTGTTGACTATCATAGAGGGAGAATTAGTGCTCTTAAACACCCTAAAATTCCCCTTCTCCTGTGATCTTGATACATTTGCATCACAATGTTTGGTTAAATCAGTAATCAGGATTTACACTATTCTGACTCCTGCCGAGCCCAGTAGTATTTTGTGAGTATGATTACTTTCTCATACAACTTTTTCCTTTTCTGGAGTTAATAATAGTGTTGTATTTTCATTTGCCTGGTTTTTCGTGTGTTTCTTCCCACATCAGAAGATTCCCAATATAGTTCTTAACATAATAAAAAGTATTTTATTCTGTTATCATTTCCTCTTTTTTTTCCCTGAAAACATTTTCCCAGGAGTCCTTGGTCCTTCTGCATTAGTTGTTTCTTAGATCTGCCACATAGTTGACATCATGGTACTTCCCTTCACTGCTCTCCTTAGTTGATTCCCTGTTTTGGAAACTCTGGACTTTTTTACTTATGCCCTCCTTTTGGTGGGGCAGGGTCTCTGACAACTTCCAAACAAAAGTTGAACAGAAGATTTTTTAAAAATTGTTTTTGTTCTTTGCATAACTGAAAGTGTTTTTAGTTTGATAGTGTCGCTGGGTATAGAATTCTAGGCTGAAAATCAGAATTTCCCTCAAAATTTTTTACAATATTGATCCACTATCAACTAGCATTCAGTATTGTTGATAAATTTAATGCCTTTCTGATTCCCTTTGCTTTATATATGACCTGTACTTTCTGTCTCTGAGTTCATATCTTCTTCTCTTTATCCAAGATATTATGATCATAATATGCCTTCATGTGTCTCTTTCTTTGCCTTTTTTGCTTTTTATTGAGACTTACTGAGCCATTTCAAGTTGAAGACTTATGTTCTTCAGTCCTGGGGAATTCCCTCGTATAATTTTTTTTTTTCCGTGATTAACTCTCCACCATTTTTTCTGCTTTCACTTTGTGACATGTCTGTGTACTGAATACAGGCAGTCCCTGGGCTATGAACATCTGACTTACATACAAACCATAGTTATGAACTAACTCCCGTGAAGCCTAGTGTATTAAAAATCTGAGGTACATACAATGCTTCATAAAAACAAACAGATGCTACTTTGCTACATGCATCAAAACATTATTATTGCTGTATCATTATGTTAGAGATATTTTAGCATATCTGGAAGTGTTTCTTTAATGTATTTGATGCATAGAAAGGTACACTATATACTAAAATAAACATTTGATTAACTAACATTAGATATGAACTGTACCTAACTGTTCCCGACCTACGTATGAATTCAAATTAAAGACAGATCTCGGAATGGAAGTCATTCGTAATCTAGGGACTGCATTATTGAGTTGCCTGGATTGATGCTAACCTTTCGAGCTCTTCTTTCATACTATTGATCTTTTTCTTTTTGTTCTGCTTGCTAGGCGCTTTCTTCAAATCTATCTTCCAGCCATTCTGTTGAGTTTATTTTACTATTTTTTTCATTACTAAGAGACACATGTGTGTGTGTGCGTGTGTGTGTGTTTTCTGTGCTCTTTTGATAGCAATCTATTCTTGTTTCATGGTTGTACTTATATCTCTGAGGATATTGACTATGGAATTTTTTTTTGAGGGGGGACAGTGTTTTGTTTCCTGTATTGTCTGTCGCACTGAGTTTCTTTTTTCTGTTGTTGCTTTGGTCTCTCTTTCATGTTGGACACTTTCCTCAGGTATATGGAAATTTTCAGTTGTCTACTCATATTTTAGTGTGAAACACCTGAAAGCTGACTGAAAACTCTGTGAAGAGGAACTTACAGACCAGGCATGAGCACCCAGAATTGGGTGCTCCAGCAAAGGGAAACCTCTTTCATTTAAACCAAAAACCCAAACCCATTCCCATCGAGTTGATTCTGACTCATAGTGAACCTATAGAGAACATCTAAATGTCAGAATTTATTTGCCTTTATTTTTATTTTTTAAGGTATCTTTATTTTCTGTAGAGATGAATTCTTCATTTTCTTTACTGGGGGAATAAGCTTGATTCCTGGGGTTCTGGGAAGGAAACTGAGAGGAGTTCCACACTTCATTGTGAAAACTTTGACTTAAATCCTCTATTTTGAGTTTCACACTTAACTCCTATCCTCTCTGGTTGACCTTCTCAACTTCAAACTGTTGCAGGCAGGAAGGAAAGGTAGTTTTCCTGATTGCTTGGGTAGATGGGGGTGAGGCCTGAAGATCTGCCTACTGTATTTATAGGTTTTAGGTGGATTCCATAGTTTGAAGCCTGTGCCTGACTTCAACACCTGAGCCTTTCTGTGGTTCCAAGGAATAAGTAGTTCTGCTTCTTCCTTTGCAGGAACTTAGGTCACATCTTCCTTAGCCTTTCTAAGCCACTTCCTACTTCTCAATCTTACTTGGCCTCTTCCAAAATTTTGTTAACATTGCATCCCCCATTATCTCCTCTCCAGCAGTCTTTGTCCCTCTCCTTTATTCTTATTTAGGGAGCGTGAAAAGGCAGAAGGGTATTCACTTTGCCATGTTTATCCAAAAGTCAAGAATAAATTCTCCACGTGGAATTAAAAAAGACATCAGAAGGAAAAAAATGCTATATTATCTATTATCTGTTACTCTAAAACAAGTCACCCCAAAACTTGTTGTTATTGCTAGGTGCCGTTGAGTCAGTTCTGACTTATAGCAACATCTACATCCCACAGAATGGAACACTGCCCAGTCCTGTGCCATGCTCACAATCATTGTTATGCTTGAGCCCATTGTTGCAACCACTGTGTCAATCCATCTCATTGAGGGTCTTCCTCTTTTCTGCTGACCCTTTACTTTACCAAGCATGCTGTCCTTCTCCAGGGACTGATCCCTCCTGACTACATGTCCAAAGTATGTAAGATGCAGTCTTGCCATCCTTGCTTCTAAGGAGCATTCTGGTTGTACTTCTTTCAAGACAGATTTGTTTGTGCTTTTGGCAGTCCATGGTATATTCAATATTCTTCGCCAACACCACAATTCAAAGGCATCAGTTCTTCTGTGGTCTTCCTTATTCATCGCCCAGCTTTCACATGCCTATGATGAGATTGAAAATACCATGGCTTGGGTCAGGTGCACCTTAGTCCTTTAAGTAACATCTTTGCTTTTCAAAACTTTAAAGAGGTCCTTTGTGGGGAGTTCTACTCTGTCCTATAGGGTCGCTATGAGTCGGAATCGACTTGACGGCAGTGTTCTTTTTTTTTTTTTTTGCAAAAGATTTACCCAATGCAATGCATCTTTTGATTTCTTGACTGCTGCTTCCATGGGTATTGATTGTGAATCCAAGTAAAGTGAAATCCTTGACAACTTCAATCTTTTCCCATTTATCACAATGTTGTTTATTGGTCCAGTTGTGAGGATTTTTGTTTTCTATATGTTGAGGTGTAATCCATACTGAAGGCTGTGATCTTTGATCTTCATTAGCAAGTGCTTCAAGTCCTCTTCACTTTCAGCAAGCAAGGTTGTGTCATTTGCATAATACAGGTTGTTAATGAGGCTTCCTCCAATCCTGATGCCTCGTTCTTCTTCATATAGTCCAGCTTCGCAGATTATTTGCACAGCATACAAATTGAATAGGTATGATGAAAGGATACAACCCTGACGCACACCTGTCCCAACTTTAAACCAATCAGTATCCCCTTGTTCTGTCTGAACAACTGCCTCTTGATCTATGTACAGGTTCCTCATGAGCACAATTAAGTGTACCGGAATTCCCTTTCTTCACAGTGTTATCCATAATTTGTTATGATCCACACAGTCGAATGCCTTTGCATAGTCGATAAAACACAGGTAAACATCCTTCTGGTATTCTCTGCTTTCAGCCAGGATCCATCTGACATCAGCAGTGATATCCCTGGTTCCACATTCTCTTCTGAAACCAGCCTAAGTTTCTGGCAGTTCCCTGTCAATATACTGCTGTAGCCGTTTTTGAATGATCTTCAGCAAAATTTTGCTTGCATGTGATATTAATGATATTGTTCAATAATTTCCACATTCAGTTGGATTGCCTTTGTTGGGAATAGGCATAAATATGGATCTCTTCCAGTTAGTTGGCCAGGAAGCTGTCTTCCATATTTCTTGGCATAGACAAGTGAGCACCTCCAGCGCTGCATCTGTTTGTTGAAACATCTCAATTGATATTCCAAGATGGATGTCAGAGAAGACTCTGAAACTTGCTCACAAACATCGAGCAGCTAAAGCAAAAGGAAGAAATGATGAAGTAAAAGAACAGAACAGAAGATTTCAAAGGGCCTCTAGAGAAGAAAAGTAAAGTATTATGACATGTGCAAAGAGCTAGAGATAGAAAACCAAAAGGGAAGAACACACCTGGCATTTCTCAAGCTGAAAGAGCTGAGGAAAAAATTCAAGCCTCGAGTTCCAATAGTCAAGGATTCTATGGGGAAAATATTAAAAGACAGAGGAGGAATACACAGAGTCATTATACCGAAAAGAATTAGTCAGTGTTCAACCATTTCAAGAGGTAGCATATAATCAGGAACCAATGGTACTGAAAGAAGAAGTCCAAGCTGCACTGAAGGCATTGGCAAAAAACAAGGCTCCAGGAATTGATGGAATATCAGTTGAGATGTTTCTTGAAGGCTGGCTACCCCAAATGCCAGACTGTCTAGAGAGGTGTCCTGCTTTCCTTGTTTACAACTTGAGTTTCTGTTGGGGAAAAAATTAGAAACGTTTTCCTACCCTATCCCATGCTAAAATGTTTGTGTTTTTTCTCGTTTCCTATCTTATGTGTTTCATACACTATCCCAGTTCATCATACTGTGTACTTTTTCTTCAGAGTCCTGCAGGGCAAGGGATGTGGAAGCAAAAGAAAGGAATCCTGCTACTTGCTTTGGCAGCTCCATCACAGTGTAAAAGTGCTTTAATAAGGATGAATGAGCTATTGATTCAGTGCCAAACAAAGGAGACTGCATTTGGCCCCCTCCCTTCCCCTGCCTCCCCCAATCTAGCAACTAAGAATTAAGCAGCAATTATGTGATGGATTCTGCCTGAACAGATGTCATTGGTGCCCTGCACATCAGTGCAACTGTGCAGACACTTGTGTGGACACTGCCAGCATGCCACCTCAAAGCACTCCCAGAAGGTCTCTGTCTCTGTCTCTGTCTCTGCCTCTGTCTCTGTCTCTGTCTCTCTTGCTGAAGGGCTCTCAGCCCCACACAGACTCAGTCCTGCAGTGCTTAGGAGTTAACACTCTGGAACCATCAACTATTAGGCTAGGGGAGTAAATAATTGCCACTGGAGGGACAATTCAGAGATGTATTCTACTTGGTTCCTTAGAAGATCTCCAGTGGGGCTGAGCTGCAGTTGCCCCAGGAAGTAACCAGTCCAGTCATGCACTCTATATGTTTTTCCTCTCTCCCTCATTCTCCCTCCTTTTTCACACCTATGTTCTAGAATCTTCTCTGCATAAACCTCCAGCACCAAAGTCCTTGTCTTGGGCTCTGCTTTGGGGCAAACCCAAACTAAGACCCTGCTTCTAAAAGTAGAATTTTATGAAGCTCTAAGTACCTCAGAGAAGTAATATATAAATGCAAAATAATAAGAGAAAGTATATTTAATGCCAGTAACTACCCTAAGAATGGATGCCATTATCTCCATTGCTTATTTAAAATGCAGACTCTCAGGACCCAACCCAGTCTGCATTTTTAAGAAGTAGCCCTGGTGAATCTGATGTAGGTAAAGTAATTCATGGACCATATTTTAAGAGACTTATGGCTTCAAGTCAGACACCTGAGTTTGAATTCTGGCTCCGCATTGTGTTATGGATTGAATTGTCTCCCCCAAGAATGTGTGTCAACTTGGCTATTCCATGATTCCCAGTATTGTGTAATTGTCCACCGTTTTATCATCTGATGTGATTTTCCTATGTGTTGTAAATCCTACTTCTATGATATTAATAAGGTGGGATTAGTGGCAGCTTTGTTAATGAGGCAGGACTTAATCTACAAAATTAGGTTGTATCTTAAGTCACTCTCTTTGAAGATAAAAGAGAGAAGCAAGCAATGAGACATGGGGACCTCATACCACCAAGAAACAAGAGCCAGGAGAATAGTGTGTCCTTTGGACCCGGGATCCCTGCGCTGAGAAGCTCCTTGACTGGGGAAGTTTGATGACAAGGACCTTCCTCCAGAGCCAACAGAGAGAGAAAGCCTTCCCCTGGAGCTGGCACCCTGAAATTGGACTTCTAGCCTCCTAGACTGTGAGAGAACAAATTGTGTTTGTTAAAGCCAACCACTTGTGATATTTCTGTTATAGCAGGACTAGATAACTAAGACAATCTGTGTCACCTCAGAGCATTTTGTTTCTTTATCAGTATAATGTAGATGGTGGCATCTACTTGTTGGGTGTTACTAGAATCAAAGAAGATGATCTATGTAAAATGCTGATGAAGGCTAGGCAACCGTAGCCGTGTTCAATAAATCGTACCTATGTACACGTATGGGTACAATACATTTGCACTATAGAAATGCATGGAATTGAGAAAATACGTGTTTTTTAAACATGTGATTAGTTCTGTCAGGCACCTGCAAACCTCCAGGAAAGGATTTCACAAGGGCTTTTGCAAGCTGGTTCTAGAGTCAACAAATATTTACTCAGGAGATTTTGTTTCCTGAAGTAGCTCAAAGACATCCTCCTAAGGCTCCCTCCACTGAGTCCATGATATGGAATAGTTGCAAAGGGATGGTATTGCATGAGCATATTTTCCTGTAAAGCTTTTGACTGTGAAGAGTGGTTTTTTAAAAGATGGCTTTTCTTGGTTGTTTTCAATTTGTAGTGAGATACACAGCAGGGTTCCAGATTCATCCCATCTTCATTTCCGGTTGCACAGATCCTTGGATTCTCAATAAGTTAACTGTTGATTAGTGCCATAGCCTTCTAATTGGTCTCTCTGGGTCCACATTGGGACCCTTAAGTCTGTTTTCAATGCAGCTGCCAGAGTAATCCTTGGAAGATATAGATCAGTTCCTGCCATTCCCTATTCTTAACTTGCAGCATCTTCCCATTACACTTGGAATCAAATCCCAAGTCCTTGCCTTGGCCTCCCTAGCCCTACCTGATGGAGTCCCTGGCTTATCTCATTTCTTGCCACTTTCTCCTTCTCATGGTGCTCCCACTACAATGGACTTCTTTTTCTGCCGTGTACATGCCAAGCACATTCCCATCTGAGAACATTTGCATTTACAGTTCCCTCTGTCTGGAATGCCCTTCCCTCAAACAATCCCCAACAATTGCCTTCTCACCACATTCAGGTCTCTGCAGCTTGGAAAGGTGTCCCTGACCACCCCACCTGAAATAGCAAACCCATCCCCAGCCCATCCCTCTCTATCCCCATCCACAGATTTATCATATGCCTTCATCACGTTGTCCCCACTTAGAATGAAACTCTGTGAGGGGAGAAACTTTGTTTCATTTGCTGGGCCTATAACATGGCCTAGCATAGAAGAGTCTCAGAAAATATTTGTAGAGTGAATGTTAAATGAAGCATTTGTAGATCGGAACTTGCCAATATGTAGAATGTCTTACTCATTTGACAAATATTTATCAAGTTCCTTTAGACATAAAACATGATACCAAGGTAAAAGACAAGTAAGACCTTGTTCCTGCTTTCAAACAGGCAAAGTTGAATACAGTGTTGTCCAATAGATATATAATACAATTCACATAAAAAGGTAGCCACATTAAAAAGTAAAATGAAACAGGTAAAATTAGTTTTAATATCTTACTTAACTAAATATATCCAAAATATTGTCGTTCCAACATGTTATCAAGATACAGAAATTATTAGTGAGATAATTTAGATTTGTTTTGTACTAAGTCTTCAAATTTGTATTTCATACGTCTAACACATCCCAATTTAGACATAAATTTTTATTGCATGTGCTTGCTTTGTATTAAAATATATATATATATGCTTTGTATTTAGAGTTCATAAAATCTGCAGTTCAAAAAGTAAATTCACATAGTTGTTCCAAACATGCTTAACAGTTTTCCAATAACTGAATTGAGTGCCATTTTTTTAAATTAAATGAATTAAAATTAAACAAGATTGAGGATTCAGTTTCTCAGCCCCACTAGCCATACTCCAAGGGCTCAACAGCCACATATGGCTATTGGCTGCCATATTGGACAGCAGGTGTAACAGGATAGATAAGTCATGTGAGTGTGGGAAAGTAAGACACACTCACGAGAAGATCATATAAAGAAGAGAGCCACTGTCTGAACACTGGGCCATGGTTTCTTGGCCTCCAGGTCTTTGCACACATCCTCTCCCTGACAGGAATTTGTCTCTTTCTTTGTTGTTGTCGTGTGCTGTCGAGTTGATTCCATCTCATAGAGACCCCATCAAACAGTAGAACTTCCTCACAGGACTTTCTAGGCTATAATCTTTATGAGAGGAGATCACGAAGTCTTTCTAATTCAGACCCACTGGGTGGGTTTGAACCACCAACTTTTAGGTTAGCAGCTGAGTGCTTAGCCATTGCACCACCAGGGCTCCTTCTGTCTTTTTTTTAGGACTCAACTTATATGTAAGCTCTTCCAGGAAACCTTCCCTTGTACCCCCACATTAGCTCCCCTCAAGTGCAAACTCCCAGAACCCCTGTTTCTTCCATCTTCCATTTGTCACCCTATGTTTTAATCACTACCTATAGATTTCTACTTGAATTCCCCATTAGTTTGTAAACTCCATGTGGCTGGGAAGCTGTTGTTGTTGATTTCCTAGTGTCTGACCCTCAATAAATATTTGTGGAGTGAATAAATGAGTTAATCAAATGGCCAAACCTTGAGGCAAAAGGATAAAGCAGGAGTAGAGAAACCCTGTTAGAAAGGAAAATCCAGGGTTTGAAAGGGGAACTGGGGTGGTGTGGTAACGGGATGAAGACAGAAGCTCGTTTCATGCAGGAGGCCCAGTCAAATACTCCAGAGGTGTTGAAGAGGATGTGAGTTAAGAAAAAACTATCAGACTGAAGTAATCAAGGAGCAAATTTTGTGGGAGTCTAAAGATACATTCCCACCACCCGTCTCTCAGTTCGTACTTCCATGGTGGCTTGTGTGTGGCTGTGATGCTGGAAGCTATGCCACCCGCATTTTAAATACAAGCAGCGTCACCCATGGCGGACAGGTTTCAGCAGAGCTTCCAGACTAAGACAGACTAGGGAGAAAGGCCTGGCAATCTGCTTCCAAAAATCAGCTATTGAAAACCCTATAGAGCACAACAGAATGTTGCCCAACTCGCTTGCTTTGGACACGTCATCAAGGGGAAATCAGTCATCTTAGAAGAGGACATTGTGTTCAGTGAATTAGAGGGCCTGCAAGGGCAAGAGAGACCCTCAGTGAGAGACCCTCAGTGAGATGGACTGGCACACAGTAGCTGCAACAATGAACTCAAACACGTTGGCCATCATGAGGATGACACAGAACCAGGCAGCATTTTGTTCTGTTGTACCTGAGGTCATCATGAGTCAGAGTCGACTGGAAGGCATCTATCTACAGATGCATTCAGACAAACCTAAGCTCAACATTTTTTTTTCTCAAGTACATTTATATTCCCTGATTTAAGAGTTTTAGATATTTTAAATGTTATGAGTAGATTGTGTTCTAAGGCCATAGCCCAGTGTAAAATGTTTGGTCAGCTGTGACCCTTCCAGTCACTGCAGTCCCCTCTAATGGCAGCTGGTAAATCTGTATGTTAATTGAAATTGCGAACGATTCATAGCTGGCTTGGGGCAGTGTGTGATTTATGGGCACCTGATCTAAAGATACTTAAAGGAGGGAATTATTGGAGCCAGGAAGAGAGATGTGATTAATCAGAGAAGACAATTTGGTAAACGGTCCACTGAAACACTGCAGAAAAACTAAGAGAAGGGCAGCACACGTGGGAGTTTTAAGATCAAGCACACATGCGCACAATACGTAAAAGAGTACGTTTCCAGCATATATTATAGATTATGGTTGTAGGATTCTCAAAGGCATATATTTATCTTTTAAGTTTGCTTACATCGTACCCATCACCATCAGAAAATGTCAAATTCCTTGACTTTACGTTTGCATCTTGAGAGGTCCTGGGTGTTTGGGGAATGGCTAGGGGAAAAAAAAAAAAAAGAAAACCAGCAATTCCTTTTATTCACGTTCTGAAGGCCCCCAGTGAGAGCTTAGTCTGTTTATCTGAGTATCATTCACTTTAGCAGAATCACTGGTTCTAAGAAACCAGGGTGCAAGTCGAAATGTCCTAGTATTTATCTAAGTAGAAAAATGACGATGAGTAATACAGAAGTAATTGTCTTGAATAATTGTTGATTTGCGCCAGATTTGCACTAGTTGTGGGTTTTTCCTGCTCAGTAGACTATCTTATTTATTGTTGAATATCTCCCCATGACAGGCACCTAGACATATTTTTCAGTTGCTACAGACAAAAAAAAAAACAACTGCTCAGCAACTCATTTAGTGAGGAAAGTCTGTCTGACTTGTTTGACATTGTGGAAACAAGCATCTTCTGGGTGCCTGCTCCACAAATCATAAACAGAATAACACACACACACACACACACCACACACGCATACACACCACATACACACCACACACACACCACATACATACCACACACACATATACAACACACACACGCACACACCGAACACACACACCACACATACCACATACACACCACACACCCCCAGACATACACACACCACATACACAGACACCACACACACACACCCCACAAACACACCCCAGACATACATATACCACACACACCACACATGCATACACACCACACACACACCACATATGTACCACACACACATATACAACACACACATGCACACACCAAATACACACACCACACATACCACACACACACCATATACACAGACACCACACACACCCCACAAACACACACCCCAGACATACATATACGACACACACACCACGCACACTCCCACACACACCACACACACCATACACAAACACTGCACATACATACACACCACACACACATACCACACACATCCCCCACAAACACACCACCTAGACATACATGTACCACACACACATACATACCACACATACCCCCACACAGAACACGTACACCACACACACACCACACACACAGACAGCACACATATACCACACACGTATACATACCACACACACACACCACACATACACATCACACACACCATACACACACACACAGCCCACACACACACACATACATTCCTCCTTCCTTCTGCGCCTTACCTGCCACTCTGGCAGGGTAGAAAGAGCTCCAAACCGGACACTCTTCTTAGAAAACTAGGTTAGAGGGAGAGGGGGAGAAAGGAAGTGCTTCAGAGTAATTTGTAGGGACCCACACTACACCCAACAAAGGAAGAAATAGTGGTGCTGCTCCCCTTCCCTGTAGACACTAAGACTCAGTGCCCCTACCACTGTCACTATCCCCACCCCAGTATACGCAGGCACACACACACAGAGTTGTGTTTTCTACCTTAATGCTACTACCTACCTGAGCAAGCTCTGTGGTTAAAGAAATTGGGGCCTGAGTTAGCGAAATGGCAACCTCATGTATGCAGATTAGAGCTGCTCCATAGGGTTTTCAAGGCTGTGAACTTTCAGAAGCAGATAGCCAGGCCTTACCTATGAGGTGCCTCTGGGTGGGTTCGAACTGCCAACCTTTTGGCTATTAGTCCAGCACTTAACCGTTTGCACCACCCAGGGACTCCAGATAGTGAAATACCCCAGAGCAGGACAGGTGGATGGATGGTGTGGGTAGAGTCTACGAGAGTCAAGTGGCAGCTTTACCTTTTCCTTTGAACTGTTTCATGAAGAAATGATTTACAATTATTTATTTTCTGAGAGGTGTACCAATGGCCTATACAAAATAGAAATTGAAAAACCAGATATTACAACCTAGAGACTTAGACTCTTTTAAGCTCCTGAGTGTTCCTGGTTTTCTCATTGGTAAGACAGGGACCAATGACGCTGACACACCCAGAAGAAGGATTGACTAATAATCAGAGTGCTGTAGTGACCGTTAACCAGGAAAGGAAATAACTGAGGCAGAGCAGTGAGTGTGTCTGTGACCAGCTGTGTGCAACTGACGTGACTTTAAAATTTGGCCGGTGAATATTTTTAATTGAAAGCTGTTTTCCCGTGAACATATGTCGCAATTTTTGTACACTTCTTGTCTTCACTCGTGATTAACCTATAATTGTCACTGACTTAAAACCAGCTTTCCCTGTCCACATCTAGGGCTAGAATTGGATACTGTGAGCTGTGGACGAGAAGTAAAACAAATACTACATTTACTGAGTCCAGCTTATTTTCTCCCGTGAGGTGATTATGTACTATCTGTGTGCTCATTTCAGATTATGAGTTATTACTGCTGGTAATGCCTGTGCCTTCTTCCAGTTGCTGCCCACTGGCATACAGGAGCTGATGTAAGAAACCGCTACGATAGTCAAGGGGAGGACAGTAACATCTGGGAACTAGGTCCAGTCTAACAACCTATGGGGAAGAAGTCTTTAGTCAGTCTGTATACTCGACTTTTGAATTTAAGTCAGAATTTTTTTTTAAAAAAGTACCAAAAGTAGTTTTTCTTGAGGAATTAAGACTGAAAAGAGTCAAAGCCCCCACAATGCCATCATCCTTAGCTTCTAAGATTAAATTTGAAACTCAAAGATTGTATACATTTTGCTATTTAATAAATAAGTAGATAATAAGGCCTGAAATTCAAGACAGGACTCAGCCAGTTGTTCCCCATCTGGTGAGGCATTTGACGACAGTGATTATCATGTGCTGGAGAAAAGGAACCCTGGTGGCACAATGGTTAAAAGCGCTCAGCTGCTAACTGAAGGGTCAGTAGTTGGAACCCACCAGCCATTCCGTGGGAGAAAGATGTAGCAGTCTGCTTGCCTAAAGATTCAGAGCCTTGTAAACCCTTTGGGGCAATTCTGCTTTGTTCTGCAGAGTCACTATGAATCAGAATTGACTCAGCGGCAGTGGGTTTCGTTTGGGGGAACAAGGAGAAGCAAGGCTGTATTGAAAGGAGAAAAGTAATTGCCCCAAACCTGGCAGATTCTTAGTTCATATCTATTGGTGGCAAAGCTATATACATGTCTCTGCCTTAAAAATGCTACAAAACTGGTTGTACTCTTAGGGGAAGAACAGGTCATTGTGTGCCTTGTTCCTGCTTCCACACTCACGTTTCATCAAGTGATCACCTATAGTAATCCAAATCAGGGGCGGATTTTCCAGTAGGCAAGGTAAGCATGGTGCTTCCTTTGCTTATCAAATCATCTGTAGTGAACACTTTCACTACTGATTAGTAAATAAGCACAAGCAAGGCGTTGCTTATCTTGCTTACTGGGTCATCCGCCCCTGCCTGGGATTGTAAGTTTGAAGAGTCTTTGATTCTGTAGGAAGGTGCTCTGGGGTTGGGAGAGAGATAGATGCCAGCCATACCTAGAAGCAGAATCTTTGATGTGGTAAAAAGATGTGAAATTGTTCACTACAGGTGATCTGGTAAGCAAGGTAAGGACCTTGCTTGCCTTGCCAATTGGATAATCCACCCCTGATTCAAATGCATACCACACATATACACAAGACAGACACCTTTGCAGCCCAGTGCCCTGCACATAGTAGGCATTAAGTAAATAAATGTTGAATGATTAAATGAAGAAGTATTAGCCGGAAGTTCCTGTGCTGGAGGAAGAGCAGGTATGGTATTAGGAGTGGGGTTCTGGCAATACTGTGGCCGCTGCTGGGCCACTCAAAGAAAACAGCAGTTTTTTTAAAAAAATTATATCATTATTACACTTGGAAGAAAAATAAAATTTTAGATCAGCCATAAATAGACAAGGAGACTTATAGGTAGTTTTTCTCTGAGGGACACAAATGAAAGTATGCATACAGGTGATCACCAAGATTGCGTCTCTCCTAGATTATGATTCAAAGCAGAGAGCAAGCAATTCACAGCTGTTGTGAGTTTAGGGAAATGTTAGGTTGGATGCTCCCATGGTAGATTTTGTTTACTCTAGAGTCCATTCACACAAACAAGAAGTACCCTAAGCCAGATGCACGTTTGTCAGTTTTACATTCTCCCTGCAGTCACATTAAAAAAAAAAAAAAGACTCTGGGAAGTAAATTATAAAGATGCATGAAGCATTTCCATTATCTATTATTCAACATTGGATTTGAAAAATATTGTAACATTATGATTGAAAACCAGTTTTAGTTAAGGCTTCTGAATAATCATGTTAATAGCAGTAGCTGGTTTTATTTAGTTAGTAACACAACTAATTTTATAATTAATATCTTTAACAAAAATACACTGAACATAGATTCATCCAGTTACTAAGATGTCCGTTTGTACAGATTTCTCTTTGATGTGATAAGATTGTGCCTTACTGCTGTCGTTGAGATGACGACGGGAAGGCGAGCTGCTGAGGAACATGGCTGTTCTTCTGCAGCGTCAGTGGCAGCACCCAGTGGAAGACTCTGCAGAGCCATGTATAAATCTCCGGAGTCTCTGACTCAGTCAACCACACAGCAGCTCAATTTTGTGCCACAATTCCTGTAATGAGATTTTTCAATGCGATCGACTTCACATTAACCCTCAGTGGGTTACTGTGCCGCTTGCTACACCACTGGAGTGTTTGGTTCTGGACACTTTGGTTTGTGGCGTGATCTTTCTGTTCTTTTTCAAAGGCACTTCCTTCGAAAAGTAGAAATCAGGTCTGAAAATCAAATGGTTGATGACTTTAATTCTTCTTGGTGGACCCATGTTTTAAGGGTTACCTCCTGGGTAAATAAATGTCAACAAATGACCAGTCTTGGCCTCACTGTCCCGGGGACTCTGTGACTTTGGCTGCTGTTTTGTTTGAGGTCCTGCTTTTCTTCAAATATGATGAAGAAAATTCCAAACCTAACCAGCATTAAAAATAAAATGTCTAAAATGCTGTTATTTAACTTGATTTTTGTTTCTTACAAATTTTCTCAGCCAAATCTTTATTAAAAAAAAAATACTATCCTGAAGTCAACCCATCAGAGATGCTTCTCCTGTTTGAGTACACTGTGGTTTATTGCTGTTTTACCTTGTTACTATTTCATCTTACTTAATAAGTTTATTGCAATTACTAGTTGCCACCAAGTCAATTCCGACTCATGGCGACCCCACATGTACAACTATACTCTGTAAGGTTTTCAGTAGCTGATTTTTGGGAATAGATCCCCAAGCTTTTCTTCTGAGGCATCTCTGGGTCGACTTGAACCTCCAATTTTTTGGTTAGCAGCCCAGCACATTAGCCATTTGCACCACCCAGATCCATCCAGTATTTCTGAACTAACGTTTTCCACTTGTTTTCTAAATGCATTAAGTGGATTATGTAAGAAGACAGGAGCTATAGGCCACTTTGAAAAACAGCTGTCAACATTCTTCCTAAATGAGCCATACTGGATTGGGCTTCCGTCCCTGGGTTACTGAAGTTGTCTGAGCAAGGTCGTGGGCTCTGGAGCAGACCTCCTGGGTCAGGGTGAGGAGACCAGAGACAGAGTCAAAGAGGGACAGGCTACTCTGACACAGCACTGAAGCAGAAAACTCTATCCTCAAGAGCAAAAACCAATTCTTTCTAGCCAGATGGGCACAGCATAATCTCCCTTGAAATCTCAGTGAACATTTTTCTTTCTTCTGATTCTGTTTCTCTCTATACAAAAGGAAAGACAGAAAGGACAGCTTGTCCTTGCCCACAAGAGGAACAGCGTGTTTATCAGGGGGCTTAAGTTACACTCTGATAACTTCTGGGCAGGCCACGAACCTTCTTCCTGAGATCCTTGCTGTTTTCCCAGACCAACTGCAGTTACTACAGCCTATGCATCACCTGTGAAATGAGATAAGATGCACTTTCCACCTCTGGGAAAATTGAGTATCGTGTTGATACAGAATGAATTCATTTTAAATGCTTTCTCCTTTGTTCTATGCCACCCTCTATTCTGGGAAACCCAGTAGGATCCCCCACACATAAAACAAAGCATCCTGCACAGCAGAGGTCTCAGACTTTGGCATACAAAAGAATCACTTGGAAGGCTTGTTAAAATACAGATTACTGAGTCCACCCCCAGAGTTTCTGATTCAGTAGGTCTCTGTGGGGCTGGAATTTGCATCTCTAACAACTTCTGGATGATGCTGATGCTGCTGGTGCAAAAATCGCACTTGGAGAACCACTGCTGTCCAATGTTAGAACTAGCCACTCACCTGTTTGGTTTTTTTGTCATTAACGTGTCAGATTCAACCAGTGTTTTCAATTTAGTAACAAATTTCTTTATTTCAGGGACTAGCATTCCTGGACAACGCAAATGGTTAAATGCTCAACTACTGACTAAAAGGTTGGCAGTTCGAACTTACCCAGAGGTGGCTTGGATTAACAGCCTGGTGATCTGCAGCCTGGTTTATCACAGCCTTGATGAACCAGCTCTACTCTGTAACATACAGGGTCTGCATGAGTTGCATTTCCACCCTAGATGTACTGAATCAGAAACAACAGTTAAATGAGATCCCCAGGTGATTCTTATGTATAATAGATTTTTGAGAGCCACTGTTGAACTAGTGGTTCTCAGAATTGATCCCTAACCAGCAGCATTGGCATCACCTGGGAACTCGTTAGAAATGTAAATTCTCAGTAGGGGTTCTAACTGGAACTAACCGGAATCCCCTCATGGGAACTGGAAAGTATCACTTGCACTTGTGTACATGGTCGCTGGTCCTAGTTCAATTGTTAAATTTGCATCAGTGGTATAAAAAATAGTAATGAAAATAATAGTACATAATGTTGACATTGAGTCTTACAATTTACAAAGCATTTTTTTACTTCCATTACCTCATTTGAGACTCCAGACAATCCCATGAGTTTTTATTATTCTTATCTGCAGATGAAAAAACTGTGGTTTAGAAACATTGAGAGCCTTGCCTAAGGGCAGTGATGTGGTAGAGTTGGAACTGTAACCAAGCTAACTCCAGAAGTTTTTGGTCTTCAAACTAGGGCAGGGGAACTCACTGTCCAAGGCATACGTATGCAGTGATAGTTTTAAGAAGTCAGGCTTCAGAACCTCCACTTCCGTAAGCACTAAAATTTACCTTAATAGATCTGCCTGAGAACACACCCTTCTCCTACTCTACAAAAGAGGTGTAATTCTCACTAACCTTGGGCTAGTAGGAGCATTGATGGTGCAGTGGTTAAGAGCTTGGCTATTAACCAAAAGATTGGCAGTTCGAATCCACCAGCTGCTCCTCGGAAACCCTATTGGGCAGTTCTACCCTGGTTTTGGGCTAGTAACCTCCAGGCTCTGAAGAGGCAAATCAAAATACTGGTGTAAGTGGTGAGAAAATAAATTACTCTAATGAAAGAGTAATAAATCTTTTCATAGTCAGGTGGTTTCTCAGTCTTTGCTTTCAACAAAATTGAAGGATCTAATCAAGTAAGCTGGTGGATCATTAATAATCTTTGATGATTGATAACTAAGTGAACTCAGATGGAGTTCACAGAATTCAGTGAGGTAGCTTAAGACTCCTTCCATTCATATGTATTTACTTACGTGAATAAGAATAGAATTAATGCTAAACTCTGTCTCATTTTAGCAATAAATATTCATCTATGGCTACATAAACCAATTGAGAAAAAAAAAACCTGCATTTCATGCTATTAAAAGATATGCTTTCAATAAAGCTTTTTTTATTGTACTTTAGCTGAAAGTTTACAGAACAAACTAGCTTCTCATTAAACAGTTAGTACACATATTGTTTTATGACATTGGTTAACAACCGCACGACTTGTCAACACTCTCCCTTCTCCACTTCAGGTTCCCTTTTACCAGCTTTCCTGTCCCCTCCTGCCTTCTAGTCCTTGCGAGGACGACCTTCCCCAAAAGAGAGGACCGTCCTTCGGTCAAGGGTATACGAGTAGCTGTGCTCCCCTGCTAGAACCTCCAAACAAGCTCTCAAAGCTTTATTTTTTTAGTTTAAAAATTATCTGTCATAAACTGTATAATATGATTTATGTCGATCAATTGTGAAATAATTACAAAATAGCTCCACTGTTATACTGATACAATTTTATTACTAAAAAAGCTTGTGGTCCTAGGACATTGTTTTACATTTTAAGTTTAGATACATGTGTTTGTTGCTGAGGATTATAGGTTGATCAATAAAATTATAAAAAGCATGATTCAAGCTGCATGAGGTGATTACTACATTAGGTTAGAATTCTGTGAGGGAGGGGAATGGAAATTCAAATTCAAGGAGAAAAGGAAATGAGGTGAAATTTCCTGCTGATCAAGAGCTTGGCCCTGTGGTTTTTAAGTGGCTGGTACCAGGTATTAAATTGCTATGGTATTTAGATTCCATTGGCTCCATCTGTGATGTCATGGTTTTCTTTAGAGATGCCATTATTTACAATATGCCAGACATTGTACCGTCACCAGAAGCTATATCCAGAGCTATGGGGAAAATGTAAATGTCAGCTTAGAAATGTAGGAGGGAATGTGGTTTCTCAAAATCCTTTTGGGTTTAGATGAGCGCAAAGTTTGAAGATCCCTGTTCCATACCAAACCAAAAAACGCTGACTTGTGGTGATCGCACGTGTTACAGTGTAGAGCTATGCTCCGTGGGGTTTTCTTGGCTGTAATCGTTATGAAGCAGATTGCCAGGCCTTTCTTCCACAGCACTGCTGGGTGATTTGAACCACTAACCTTTAGGATAGTAGTCATGTGCAACTTGTTTGTGCCACCCAGGGACCCGTCTCTCATTCTCTGACACTGAATGAGCTGCAGGCATCTTTCCCAGAGCTCTTCCCACCCCAGAAGATCTTCCTATTCTTACCAAGAGGATTTCATCCTTGTGAAATGAATGTTTCTTATTTATTATCTCCAGTAGAAATCTTTCAGCCTTACCTACAGGCATAGTTGAATTTAGAAACAATTAGTAGTTAAGAGTTTGGCTGCTAACCAAAAAGTCAGCAGTTCAAATCCACCAGGCGCTCCTTGGAAACCTTATGGGGCAGTTCTACTGTGTCCTATAGGGTCACTGAGAGTCGGAATCGACTCGATGGCAATGGGTTGGTTTTTTTTTTTTTTTTAATCTCCGTGTATGATAAGGAGAAAAAAATAACTTTCTTCCTATCTTCAAATGAAAAACTGGTACAGAATATTCTCATTGATTTTTTTAAAAATCTGCTTCCCTCATCAGACTTGGCAGGAGGTAGAAGTGTAATGCATCTATAAATCCAGCCAGCGGGCATGGCAGAATAAGCACATTAGCATGCTGCTCCCTTTTCTTTCTTGCTTTGAGAATGTTGGTGCAAGCAGGTTCTTGGAGGCCCAACTGGAGTGAGACATAATGCAAGCATTACTGAGGCTTGCATGTTTAGATTTATGATTATGTCTCTCTGTTGAGCTCACTCTTTCAGTCCTTATGAACTGTTCTGCATAGAAATTTCTAGACATATTAGGTAATGTCTGGAGCAGACATGCCCAAACCTTCCATGTGAAATACTCAGCCCAAACCTTCCATGTGAAATACTCAAAGGTACAGATTTAAAAAACCTGAATGAAGCTATTCCTTTTCCCAAGATTCTCACTAAACCTTTTCTTGGCTTTATTAAATAATAGTAATTGTACTAAATGTAAAATGTTAATTATGTTTATCTCTGGGTGATGAAACTTGGGGTAATTTACTGTCTTTTAAATTTTTTCTTTTATATTTCTAGAATTTGCCATATGAGCATGTGTTATTCGTGTAACCAGGAAACAACAACACTCCTATCTGAGGATAAAGAAAAATGGTAAAAAAAAAAAAAAAAAAACCTAGGCAGGTCAGATGATTCAACACTCCCCTTTCCCAGGTCAAGCCAGACAAATGAGACTCTCAGGGTTGATTTTGATTTTGTTTTTGTAAGTACCTCCCTGCTTTGCAACAAATGGACTTACTCCCTGGGTGGCCCAAAAACACTTGGCCAATAACCTAAAGGTTGGCCGTTTGAACCCACCCAGAGGTGCGTGGGAAGAAATGCCTGGGGATCTGCTTTCATAAAGATTACAGCCATGAAAAACCTATGGAACACGATATTAGGCCAATTAACTGAGATGTCCCATGAAACCATGACCTTAAGCCTCCAACCTAAGAAACCAAATCCCATGAGGTGTCTGGTTGTACATAAGCAGCCTCAGCAACTGCTGTTTTTATTGTTGTTGTTGTAAATACCTCTGTCACACAACCTTTGCCAATTCAGCTTTTTACACTCATACATCTTATTGATCTAATATCGTGTTTAGTGCTTCTGTTCCACCTGCTAGTTCCTTGAGTAGTGCCTGGAATGTTAAAAGCTTGCAAGTGGCCACCCAAGGTACAACAATCGGTCTCTATTTGCCTGGAGCAACAGAGGAAGAAGAAGAGTCAGGAGTAGGAGGAGGATATGGAATGTGTGGCTAATTGTCTCCACGAACATCCGCCTCCTTTGCCATGAGGCCAGAAGAACTGGATGGTGTGTGGCTACAGTTACTGAACATTTTGATCAAAGATTCGATAGAAGAATCCTAATCAAAAGGAAAAAAGCAAAACAGAGCTTCAAATTCTCATGGAATCCAGACTTTCTTGAGCCACGGAGGCTACAAGAACCCCTGAAACTATTTCCTTGAGATAATCTTTAAACTTAAACCTTAAACCAAAAACATCCCCTGAAGTCTTCTTAAAACCAAACATTAGTTTAGCTTAACTAGTAAAGAACTTCCGCCTTGAGCATTGTGCTCTTTTAAGATCTGTCTCTATGGGATCAAACTGACAACAGCAACTTGAAAGATTAGATATAAAACTTGGGGGGCAGTGAGTATATTAATGGGGGGAGGAACAACTCAGAAAAGGAAGGTGAGAATGGTTTTACAACTTGAACGTAATCAGTGTCAGTGAGTTGTACATGTAGAAATTGTTGAATTGGTGTATGTTCTGCTATGTATCTTCTCAACAACAAAAAATAAAATAAATTAATATTTTTTTTTAAATGGTGGAACACAGTTCTACTTTGCAACACATGGGGTCGCCATGAGTCAGAATGAATTCAAAGGTGATTGGGGGGGAAAAACTATTTTTAACACTCACTGTCAGGAAATTCTTAACTAAAGATTTTGAGCTTTTCCCTTTTATTCTGTCTTATGGGAAGAGGAAAAACAACTGTTCAAGATAGTTCTAAAAATCACTCTTAATATCATTAAAGATGATTAATTATCTTCTATAATTCTGTCTACTAATCTCTGAGAAGTCAGAGTGACCAGAGGTTTTGTTTTTTCCAGATGCAAGGAAGGTTATTCCTACTGGGGGTTATCAAAATCATAATGCTTTACCTCTTAAGATGTATTTCTGGTCTCAGTCTTTTTAATTTATCTGTTTTCCATGAATGTGTTCTGCTGTACTCTGGTTATAATTATATCATATGGCTTGCAGACAGGAACAGTGTGTTGAGGCCGTCTTCCCACATTGTCCATTTTCCCCATGAGCTTGCCCTATCTACTGCCCCAGGACGTCTGTGGCTGTCACTTTCCCTCACTCCTGGCTTTAGAATCCTTTTCTCACACTAGTCCTGCAGAATGATCACATTTCCTTCTTTACCGTGACCCTGGAGTTGTTCTTCGGCCCCACTGTCCTAGCTTGGATCTGTGTCAGTTTAGCTAGACATTTCTTTGCTCTATCAGACTTTTGCTACCCAAACCCCACATTGTGGATTGGTGTCAAATAACCCTGCCCAAAGACCCTCTCAGTGAGATCTTTATAGGAGTGTTCACCCCAGCTCATTCCTTGGGGTCTGCTGGGCCACTGGAAGAGAGGACTGCATCACTTAGCCCCTCAGTTCTGAAACCACCTCCCACTAAAGTGCCCCAAATCACTCAGTTCTTCTGCCTCTTCCTTCAAACTTACTCCCATCCCGGCCCCACAGGGAGAAGAGAATCCCCTGATTCTCTTTAGAACCTGGTATAGGAAAGAAGTCCCTGGATGGTACAAACAGTTAATGCCCTCGGCTGCTAACCAAAAGGCTGGAGGTTGAAGTCTACCCCAGAAGCATTTTGGAAGAAAGACCTGCTGATCTGCTTCTAAAAACTCAGCCATTGGAAACCCTATGGAGCATAGTTCAACTCTCACACACATGAGGTCACCATGAGTTGGAATCGACTTGACTATGCCTGGTTTTATGGGAAAATAATACATTATCAGGCCATTTTTCCTGATGCTTTATTAAAGACTCTAAACCTGGTGGGGTGTAGATAGTGTGCTAGATTGTTTTTTTATGAAATGGTGAAAAGGATTCCCCCTTAAAAAAAAAAAAACCACCTTGCTTCCAAAGGCACATGCTTGACAATTCTATGATGGCACTCACCCAGGCTGCCTGGTGCTCTAGCTGCTCCTGAGGGTATCTCTGGCCCTCAGAGGTGGAGGGCAGGGCCTTGCCTTTACAATCTTCACATCTGTTCCCTGGGTAGATGCCTCTCCAGGTTGAATTTAAGAGTTCAGCAATTGATTTAGAATGTGGAGTTGGCCGGTAAGTGAGACCCATGGAGGAAAGGAAACTCAAAACAGCTCCCATACCTCCCTGACTTTACACCTTTAGGACAGGCACGGTGTCTAAATTGCTTTGACCTTCCCTTCAGACTTGGAAGTAAATCATCCAGGAAGAGGCTTTTAAAATCACTTCATCTTGGTGTTCTTTGTGAAGTCAGGGTGCCCTCATGTGTTGGTTTGAGTTAATCACAATTCACTCTTTTCTTATCACACCCTAGAATGGATAAAAGTGATGCATTTTAGTCTTGAGATTAGTGTCAGTCTTAATTTCTGCCAGAAGCTTTTCCTGCCTTCATTAAAAAAAAAAAAAAAAAAACCTTCATTACTAACGAAAATTCAGTCTCTTGGAGGGCCAGTGAGGTATTTTTTAACACACACTTAGGTTAGCCTTTGTACAAATTGGGCTCTGAAAAAGAGCGATTGCCAGTGAAATTCACTTCCCAACCGGAATCCCACTCCTGAATTTTTAAAATCAGGCTCCCTCTTTAGAATGTCATTATATTTATCTTTTATAGGCCTTCATAAGACTAACAAACACTGGCTAGTCCACATCTTAACTTTGCTCTCAGAAGGCAAGGTAAGTTTGTAAATACACTTGCCCAACAACACTTGCCTCTAAATTGCATTTGAACTTCTTCCACCTGCCTCCTGCCAAATAAAAATGACATCTAGATTTCTGAAGACCAATTTTGTTTTTGGTCAAAGAACTCCTCCATTTAAAGAACTCCTCCATTTGGTTTATTTAGGTCAGTCTAACTTGAGGAGGAGCTGTGGTGGCATAGTGGTTCAGCGCTTGGCGGCTAACTGAAAAGGTCAGCCAGTTTGAGCCCACCAGCTGCTCCGTGGGAGAAGGATGTGGCAGTCTGCTTCTGTAAAGATTTACAGCCTGGGAAGTCCTATGGGGCAGTTCTACTCTGTCCTTAGGGTCGCTATGAGTCGGAATCAACTCGATGGCAGTGGGTTTAGTTTGGTTTTGGTCTAACTCCATAGCACACAGACCTCCAGGAATTCCTTGTTTTCCCTTTTTATTTTATCAATCTTATTAATTAACATATAATTAATAAATATACACTTGTTGATGTGGTTAATTTATTAATATTATTTACGAATATATAATTAATAAGACTTTCTTAATCTTCACATTTATTGCTGCCTCAGGAAAAAAAATTGTTTTCTTTTTTCAGGGGCTAACTATTCTCTATAGCTCACGTGGTGTGTGTAAGGTGTTTGGTGGTGACAGGTGTGGTTGGAGGTGAATTGTTCATTAAGAACACAAAAGTCAGAACAACCTGCTCTGTGGCTTGAACCCTTAGAAACAGTGACTCTGTCAGTATATGTTCAACAACAGTTAATTGAAAGCACAGATGAGAATTGTAAGGGGCCGAGAGCCTAATTAATGGTGATGAAACAACATGGTTAGAGATAGAATGATGACACAATGTGAAGTATGTAACTGTTACTTAAATGTTCATGTAGAACTTGTGATTAGATGTATGCTTCGTTGTATATATTGCCACCAAAATTAAATGGAAAAAAAAAGATTTAATCCTTATAAGCTAAAAAAAAATAAATTAAGTTTATAATTTACACACAACAAAATGCAAGGATCGTAAGTGTATATAGTTGCGTGGATTTTGACAATTGTATACACCATCTAAAACCAAAAAAAAAAAAAAACAAAGAAACCTATTGCCATCAAGTTGATTCCAACTCATAGCAACCCTAACGCCATCCAAATCAAGATACAGAACATTTTCATCACCCCCGGAAAGTTCCCTGACACCATTTTTCAGTCAGTCCCTCCACTCCTCATCCCAGAAGCAACCGGTGTTCTGATTTCTGTCACCAAAGATTAGTTCTGCCTGTTCTTGAACTTCATTTAAATAAGGCAGGGCACCTTCTGACTTCTTTCAGTCAGCATAATGTTTTTTAAGATTCTTCCATGTTGTTGCATGTATTAGCAGTTTGTTCTTTTTTATTGTTAAATAGAGTCTCACTTTATAGCTAACTACAATTTGTTTCTCCTTTCTGGTACTGATGGACAGTTGTTTCCAGCGTTTTATTGTTTGTTTTTCTTTTTTTGGCAATTATTTTTTTTAAAGGTTGTTCTATGAACATTCTTATGTGAGTCTTTTGAACAGTCTCATCACTGCATATGTTTTCATCTCTCTTGGGTAAATTAATACCCAGGAGTGAGATTGTTGGGTCAAAGGTAGATGTGTAACTTTATAAGAAACTTTCACTTTTCCAAAGTTTTTGCACCATTTACCTTCCCACCAGCAGTGTGTGAGAGTTCTAGTCGTTCCACATCCTGGTCGACGCCTGGTGGACACAGAATGGTGTCTCATAGTTGTTTGAATTTGCATTTCTCTGAAGAAATGACATTGGATGATAGTAACTCAATCTTCAGGCTGTTTTTTTTTAATCGTGGTAAAAATATACATAACAAAACATTAGCCAATTCAACATTTTTTACATTTTTACTCGGTGACATTGATTACAGTCTTCATGTGAGCAACTGTTATCACTACCATTTTCAGAATTATTGTCCCACAATTAGCATAAATTCAGGGCCCCCATACAATTACTCCCTCCCTTCTCTCTCACACACACCCCAGGTAACCACTAATAAGCTTCGGTTTCTGTTTATTTGCCTTTTCCATATAAGTGAAAGGTGTTGGTGAAGAATATTGAATATACCATGGACTGCCAGAGGAACGAACAAACCTGTCTTAGAAGAAGTACAGCCAGAATGCTCCTTAGAAACGAGAATAGTGGGACTTTGTCTTGCTTATTTTGGACATATTATCAGGTGGGATCAGCCCCTGGAAAGGAACATCATTTGGTAAAGTCGAGGGTCAGTGAAAACGAGGAAGACCCTCAATGAGATGAATTGACACAGTGGCTGCAACAGTGGCCTCAAACATAGCAACAATTGTAGGGATAGCACAGGACCTGGCAGTGTTTCATTTTATTGTGGATAGGGTCGCTATAAGTTGGAACTGACTCGATGGCACCTAATAACAACATTAACATATAAGTGAGATCATACATTATTTGTCCTTTTGCAGCTAACTTAGTTCATTAAGGTTATTTTAAAAATATATAAATGGGAGTCTAGCAGTGTGCTAGAAACTGTGGTGGCATAGTGGTTAAGAGCTACATCTGCTAACCAAAAAGGTTGGCAGTTCAAATCCACCAGGAGCTCCTTAGAAACTGTGCCACAGTTCTACTCTGTCCTATACGGTCACTATGAGTCAGAATCGACTCAATGGCAATGGGTTCAACGGGTTTGTAGCAGTGTCCTGGTTGAGCCTAAGTTGAGAGTCTGAACATATCTGAAGGGGCTGATCAAGATGTGGCCACAAGGATTCTTACTGCTGAGGGTAGAGGAGGTGTCTCAGATAGAAGGATGCTGAGGAAAGAGAGAGCTGCAGAGACAAGCCTGGCCCAATGGCCTGGCTAAAGAAAAGGACAATTGGGGACAGAGCGGTTTATTTTCCCACAGATTTTATCTCATCCTTTAGTTCAGAAACTGCGAGTGAACTCAGAAAGATGTCCTTGCAGAGATCACTGGAAATGAATGCAACTCATGGTAAGAGAAAGGGAATCTCAACACTGGACAAAGGAGCCTTAGGGTCTAAGCCATCAGTGATGCTAGCAGGGCTAGCATCTGTGGCACAGTGGAGAGCCTCAGTACTGCACAGCATTGGTTATCATCATTTCAGATTAATCCTTACAACAGTCCCGTTTTACAGATGAGAAAACGGACATAAAACTTTCCCAAGGTCACACAACTGGTAACAGGCAGAATGAGGATTCAAATTCAGGCAGCCGAAACAGAGCCTATACTATCCACCCTTTCCAGAGATGCTTCAAAGGTGGTAGTTGGCACCAGATAGCCGTGCATCTTTTGGAACTTGTTGGACCTTGAAGACCCAGATATGTGGTAGCAGATTCCCAAAAGAGAGAAACAAAAGAAACCCAAAGCTGATTGGGAGGGCAGTATTCATGCACACAAATGAGAGGTCGAGTCAATTCCGACTCATAGCGACCCTATAGGACAGAACTGCCCCATAGGGTTTCCAAGGAGTTAGACTCCAGGATTTGAGCTCCTGACCTTTTGGTTAGCAGTCTGAGCTCTTAACCACTGGGCCATCAGGGCTCCAGATGTTCCCTAGGCACCCCCAAAAATAGTAGTGGAAGAGACTCCCCAGACAAAAAAAAGCAGCTCACAATAACAGGTGGAGAGGAGAGATAGTATTATTATTGTAACCAAATTAAAAAAAAAAAAAGGAAAGCTGGTATAACCAGAGAAACAATAGTTGTAGGGGCAAAACCTTACAGATGTGTACCAGTCCAGTTGCTGTTGAGTTGATTTTGACTCATAGTAACTCCTTGTGTGTCAGAACAGAACCGTGCTCCACAGTTTTCAGTAGCTGATTTTTCAGAAGTAGATTGCCAGGTCTTCTGTAAACATTTGGAAACGTACAATTAATACATATTTATGAAATCCGAGTACAATATATATTTTTAAATTACTTGGAGGCCAGTACCTTGCATACCTTTTTGGCTGTGGAGGTTATACCGAAGTTTCAAGTATCTTTTTTGTTTCTCCCATTCTACTTAAGATAATTCAACAAAGCTAAATTTCAACCCTGGTAGTGCAAGTGGTTAAGTGCTTGACTGCTAACCAAAAAGTCGGCACTACCAGCCACCCATGGGAGAAAGATGCGGCAGTCTGCTTCCGGAAAGATTTACAGCTTTGGAAACCCTATGGGGCACGTTCTCCTCTGTCCTGTAGGGTCGCTGTGACTCAAAATCGACAGCAGCAGGTTTGGTTTTTGTGTTTGTTTGTTTAATTTTGTGAGATTTAGTGGAGTATATACTATAAACAAATACATACAATATGTGATAAATGCTTTAAGACAGAGATGTATAAAATGCTGTAGGGATACGAAAACTAAAGCCATTGGTTCTGGGCAGGTTCGTTGCAGGAAACAAATCAGGGAAGGCTCTAGAGAAGTGACATATGATGTGAGTCCTAGGAACTTTTTAGGCAGACAACAGGAGTGAGGAGGGGATATTCTAGCAAATGAAAGAGCCTGAGCTGAGGCACAAATGTGAATGCAAGCAAGAGCAAGTCATTGGTAAAGCAGGGAAGGAATGGAATATTTCCTGTAGTACAGACCGTGGAGCGCCTGGTTGAGGACCGCCTCTGTGCTTGTTTAAAATGCAAATTCCTGGGCCCGTCCCAGACCTTCTACAGGAGACATTTTCTAGTAATGGGATGAGAATGTGCATTTGAAACACCATCCCTACGGGGTTGCACTGAACACTAAAGGGCAATGAAAAGAATCACTGAGTGAGAGCAAGGGGCACGTGGTTAGAAATGAGCGGGAGAAGCGAGATGGAGCAAGGTTGTGAATGCTGGGCAGCTGTATTCGGAAGGTAGACACAGGAAGAAGGGGAATAACTAACTAACGGACAAATTCTGGAAAAAGTGGGAGGGGGGAGAAAAAGTTGAGACTGCAGTGAGGTGTTTTTATTGTAGATGTTTTCTTGACCCATCCTCCAGCAGACCCTGGCTAGTTAATTAGCAGGGGTCTGGGAAAAGACTGCAAGAACGAAGAAAAGGAAAGTTGTGAATTTGGACGCAAGTGTGGAGAGGAGGCACTGGTGATATTGGAATCATGGTGCGATAAGGTCCGGGCACCAAGTTGGACTCCAGGAGGCAGGACCTGAGAGGGAGCAATGAGAAGAGAACAAATGCTTCCCAGAGTTCTAGGTGCAGGTCTCATGGAACCCAGTGTGGGCCCTTCCAGGAGGCTGGCCAGAGCTATGTTAAACTTGTAGGGACACGTGGTTGAAGCCAGGTGCTTTGACTAAGGATTCAGTTTCCCTATTCTTGAAGATCAGTAGGGATTTTTTTTTTTTTTTAAATCTTTTTTAGTAGAGCTAAACTGGATGGAGAACATGGGTTGAATTTGTGGCCAAGGGGTTTTCCTAGTAAGTCCCTATGATGTCTCTCCTGAATGCAGATATGACAGCAGAAGGAACTGGTCCACTGGGCCAAGGGCTGTGCCATTTTTATCTCCAGTAATTACTCAACAAGACCTGAAGCAGGTGTGGCTACCACTTTTTTTTCCTTTTAATTTTATTGTGGTAAAATACATGTAACAAAACATTTGCCATTTCAACCATTTTTATGAGTACAATCAGTGCCGTTAATTACATTCACCTTGTTGTGCAGCCTTCACCACTATAGTTTTCAAATTTTTCATCACCTTGCTTAAAACTCTGGGCTGCTAACTGAAGGGTTGACGGTTCAAAACCATCGGCGACTCCTCGGAGAAAACTGCGGCAGTCTGCTTCCGTAAAGATTTACTGCCTTGGAAACCCGATAGGGCCACTATGAGTCAGAATCGATTCGACAGCAACAGGTTTGGGTTTTTTTTTTTTTTTTTTCTTTAACAGAAACTCAGTATTCATTAAACAATCCCTCCACGTTTTCTCCTCCCACCCCTCCCTGGTAACCACTAATAAATTTTGGTATCTATGCATTTGCCTCGCCTAGATTTTTCATGTAAGTGGGATCAGAGGATTACTAGGGAATTTTCAGAACAAACTCCTGCCACCCTTACAGAAACGAGAATACAAATGTTTTAGGAAATGTATGGTAATTACCTTTTCTATGATAATAACCATTTATAAGCTGCAGCTGTAATCAGAAAGCGCTTACTAGAGAATGCTACGCTCTACCAAAACCCCAGGGGAAAAAAACATTTTGTTGTTCTTTTTATTGTGTGCAACCTTGACTTGTTCTTCAGGGTGCATTTAAAAGTGTATGAGGAGAAAAATGACAACCCCTAAAGATCACTTTTATAGCAAAAGAAAAACAAAATCAAACGAGCTTAAAAATTGAACAGCAAAAACTAACATAAAAACAAAACACGTTCATTCAGGAAAGAATTCTGAGATCTTCTGAAAGTTTGTTCACAAACTTCTGTTTACAAGCAGTTTCAAAGTATCCTCAAGCCTTTGCTCTACTAGCTCTGAGAAGAGTGCTCACCTGTGAAGTGGATGGGTGCAGTGACTGGTTGACAGCAGGGTTTCACAAGATGGAAGATATCCAGTGGCATCCCTGGCCTCTGCCTACTAGATGCCAGTAGTAGCCCACTCTCCCCCAGGCCTCCACAAACAAAAACGCCTCCAGACGTTGCCAGATGTCTCCTGGGGAATAGTGACCAGATTTAGTAAATAAAAATACAGGGTGTCTAGTTAAATTTGAACTTCAGATAAACATCACAAAACTTTTTAGTGTAAGTGTGTGCTAAATATGGCATGGGACAAGTCGTTTCTGTTAGCAGCCATCAAGTCAGCCCCTAGCTCATGGTGACCCCTTGCTCAATGGGATTAAACCATTGTGATTCATAGGGTTTTCATTGGCTGATTTTTGGAAGCAGGTCACCAGGCCTTTCCTCCTAGTCTGCCTTAGTCTGGAATCTCCGCTGAAACCTGTTCAGCATGACAGCAACACACAAGCCTCCATGGACAGATGAGTGGTGGCTGCACAAGAGATGCGTTGGCTAGGAACCAAACTCACTTCTCCCACATAAAGGTGAGAATTCTACCACTGAACCACCTCTTGAATGGGACATACTTATACTTAAAAAATAATAATTAAATCACATTTAACTGGTGGGCTGTATTTTATCTGACCATCCTACCTGGGGGGCAACAGGGCTGTTGATGGATTAAACAAGATGATGTGTGTGAGGTGCCTGGCATGAGGTGGATGCATTGCTATCTGTATTCTGGGAATCCCCAGCACACACTAAATGCACTCCACCTATGTCCCTCTTAGAGCATGCAGTTGGTAGTCAAGGCTTCCTATCTTTTACCAAGTCTGTAGTTGAAATGAGTGCGCTGTTGTGGGGGGAAAGGATGCCACCCATGAATTTCCAAGTGCTGGAAACTAGCATTCCAGTCAAAGCCGGTTTTACTCCCGCCTCTGCCTGGGGCATCCATCCGCCTGCCTTCTGGTGCTTTGTCACTGTGGGCTCCCTGAGTTATTAGATCATTCCTCCTAAGTAGCAGCCAAAGAAGGTGACGTTGACTGAAAAACTGCTGCATGAGTCCCAGACTCAGTCACTCTGGGATTGATTTTTCTGGCGCCACAGCCCTAGAAAGCCCTTTCCCAGGATACACCAGGACCAATCGTTTCCAGGACGGAGCAGCTGGGAACTTTTTTCTGGGCCAAGATTAATGACCTCAGGCGTCAGCCTTTCCAGAGAGCAAAGGTGAACTTTAACTCTGGGTAGATGCCTGACATTTTGAAACAAAGGGAACATGAGGAGGAGAAATAGCATTTGTATGTCTCCTGTGGGGTCATAAATCAGGGGTGAGCAAAAGCGAATTGGGTTTCTCCCAACAATTTAACTGATTGAGGCTCCAAAGTTTGATATTCAAACAATGTGAGTGAAGCGTGCTTTAAAGACATGTTTTAAGATGTGTCCCTTAGAGTTACGTATCAGTTTATTATGGGTTCCCCCCGCAAAAGGAAATTCAGTTTGTGTGTGGGAAGTATGAAGTTTGTCTATGAGAAAATACATGAACTGCTCTAGAATGAAACCTCCTTCCTATCTGGCTGTCAGGGAGTTATTAGAAGCTCAGGTGAGGAAAAGCAGAAGTGAAGGAAAAAAATGGAACCAGACTCACCACGCCAGCGAAGCCTGGGTGGATGTTTTCATGGTTCATTCTTGTTAGTAAGCCTTTGTTTATCATTTACAACTTACTAAAAGTCACAAGTTCATAGTAACATGTGTTGAAACAAGGTAATAAAAATGACTGTTACTACAGAAAAGTTTGGGGACATGTATTTGTACTGGGGTACAGGTGAGCAGATTTGAAGCGTTTTATGGGTCTGTTGTACTACTCAACAAAAAGGTGCCTTTTTTTTTACCGCTAGGGTTTTAGAAGTTAAACAACTCTGTTTTGTGTCCTCAGAGGTAATTCAAGTAATCATGATTTTAGGTATTTTTCCCCCTCTCTCGCACTGCCATGGGCCCACCACTTCCTCAATGATAATAAGCTCTGCCCAACACTAGGCTATCACGAAGTGTGTTGACGAAGGAATATAAGTGTTTTCTGTTGATTTCCAGTGATGTGATGGGTTATGTTATTTGGGCTAACCTTTCCACAGAATACAATTAAAAAGAATTTGATGCAACACATAGAAAAAACTCAGTAAGGACATATAGAAGATTTGAACATTATCAACAAACTTGACCTGATGAACATATGTAGAAATTGTATCCAATAACTGTAAAACATACATTCTTTTTGAGCACATACAGAATGTTACAGAAATGGACCACATACCATGCTGTAAGCAAGTTCCAACATATTTCAGAGAACTTAAATCGTACCAAACACGTGCTCTTACCGCAATGAAATTAAGCTAGAAATCAGTTACCAAAAAAAAAAAACCCTATATATTTGGAAACTAGGAAACATAATAGATACGTCACAAAAAAAGTCAGTTTTGAATGTACTAGCCGAACTCTGATTTTAAAGGAATCCAACAGTAGGTTCTTTATTGATTAATGAAATAAGCGTTTGTTGAGTGATTACTCTTTGGCAAGCACTGGACTAAAGATGAATAAGACATGTCCCCTGCCCTCAAGGAACAGATTTGCAGCACTGGTTAAAAGCTATGGCTCCTAACCAAAAGATCAGCAGTTTGAATCCACCAGCTGCTCCTTGGAAGCCCTATGAAGCATTTCTCCTCTGTCCTATGGGTCTCTATGAGTTGAAATCTACTCGACAGCAGTGGGTTTGGTTTTTTTTGGTTAATTACTATCTAAGGAGCCCTGGTAGTGCAGTGTTAAAGTGCTTCACTATTCAATGAAAGGTCAAGAGTTCAAACCCACCAGCTGCTCTGCGGGAGAAGAATGTGGCAGCCTGCTTCTATGAAGATTTACAGCCTTGGAAACCCTAATGGGGCAGTTCTACGCTGTCCTGTATGGTCACTATGAGTCACAACTGACTCGACAGCAATGGCTTAATCACTATCTAATGTGGTCTTTCTCTATGTCAGGTCCTATGCTAAGGGCTGTGAGGTTTATAGGATACAAGATAGCTCGGTGGAGGAAGCGAATACCTTTTAATGTGTCCAGGAAGAATTTACAGAGGATGTTCCTCTCTGATGCTGCTTATGATAAATGGAGAAAATATTGAAGTTTTCAAGGGTTTCGATTTACTTGGGTCCACAGTCAAAAAATCAAAAGACGTATTATATTGGGCAAAAAAAAAAAAAAAAGCAGCTGCAAAAGATCTCTTCAAAGTGTTCAAAAGCAAAGATGTTACTTTGAGAACTAATGTGCACCTAACCCAAGCTGTGGTATTTTCAATTGCCTCATATACATGTGAAAGCTGGACAAATAAGGAAGTCTGAAGAATTGATGCCTTTGAATTATGTTGTTGGCAGAAGAATGAACAAATTTGTCTTGAAAGAAATACAGCCATAATGCTCTTGAGAAGTGAGGATAGCAAGACTTAGTCTCACATAATTTGGACATTATCAGGAGAGACCAGTCCTTGGGGAAGGGCATCATGCTTGGTAAAGTGGACGGTCAGAGAACAAGAAGACCTGCGATGAGATGGATTGACACAGTGGTTACAACAATGGTCTCAAGTATAGTAGCAATCATGGTGATGGCACAGGACCAGGCAGTGTTTCCTTCTGTTGTACACAGGGTTGCTATGAGTCAGAACCAGCTCAGCAGCATCTGAAAACAATACTCCTCCCTATTTGATTAATAGAAGACTGAAGTTTAGTAGTTCTCCAAGTCAGCAAGGGGGATGGCAAAGATATTACACAGTGGTAGCAAAGTGTGGAGGGAGGGACTTGATGAGGGACGAGGCTAGAAAAATAGGCAGGAGCCAGGTCTTGGAGGGCCTGTGACCACACTAAAGAATCTGGACTCTACTGTGAAGGGACAATGGAAGACAGCTGAAATGTTTTAAGCTAGTGAGTGATATTAACCCAAAACCCAGTGCCGTCGAGTCGATGCCGACTCATAGCAGCCCTATAGGACAGAGTAGAACTGTCCCATAGAGTTTCCAAGGAGCGTTTGGCAGATTTGAACTGCTGACCCCTTGGTTAGCAGCCGTAGCACTTAACCACTATGCCACCAGGGTTTCCAAGTGAGTGACATTATCAGATTGCTATTATGGAAAGATTTCTGGAAGGTGCATGGAAGATAGATTGGGCCTGGGATCTGGGAACTCTATTAATGAGAGGTGATATTAAAATCATTTAACACAGGGCACTGACCAGTCAGAAAAGAAGCCAGTCCTAGAGGCCCCCTGCTGGGCCAGGTGTTAACCCTTGATTTGCTGGATCATGGAAAGGTTCAAGGCTCCAGGGCACAGGGTGATAATCATGACAGGCATAGTTCAGCATTTCGGCAGTGGGTACAGCCATACAGATCCACGTCAGATGCACGTTGCCTGTTAGGGGATACAGGCAAGAGATGACAAGGCCTCGACTAATGCAGGGGTGGAGAGGAGAAGGGCTTAGGTGCAATACAGAAAACAGAATGGCATTTCTCTGTGATTGACTGAATTTAGGGAGTGGGAAGGATAAAGGAAGGGTCGCACATTTCTGGTTCAGAAGGCTCTGAGGAAGGTGGAGTCTCACCACTTGAGCTGGGCCTTTTAGGAAGCGTTTGGTGACAGTAAGCTTCAGGAACTAGAGCTGATCCGAAGGACCTCCTCTGTGGGGTTAAACTGGATACAAGTGAGCAATATCTGGTTATGGAGCTAATAGATTGGACCTCTCCAGAGTCATATTCCTATGTGCTCTTCTTGGAGTAAGAGACCCTGGGTGACGCAAAAGGTTAAACTCATGGCCGCTTACCGCTAACTGAAAGGTTTGAATCCACACAGAGGCACTTCAGGAGACAGGCCTGCTGATCTACTTCCAAAAGGTCACAGCCTTGAAAGCCCTGTAGATCACAGATCTATTCTGCAACACATGGGGTCACTCTGATTTAGAATCAACGTGTACTACGTATAAAAGTACATGTAGTACTTGGAGGGAGGGTGTGGAACCCCCTTGCTTGAAGCACAAGGACCAGAAACTAGAGCTCCCAGATCATTGTGGTTGCCTGTATGTCCTAGCCCGTTAGGATGGAATTTCTTTGACATAAATGACAAAACTCTAAGGGTCGTTTTGGGCCTGAGTCATGAGCTAAGCACCTGTTTCACTTGTCAAATGTTAAATGACTTGTTCTGGATCAGAAGCAACGGGCAACAAATGGGGCTAGAAGAGACAAGCAGGTTAGATAGGTCAACAGTTAGTGAAGGTGTACAGTGTGACCTTTGGGCATCAGCAGCAAAGAGCATGGGGACCCTGTTGTCATAATACTCCTTATTCCGCTCTCCTCCCCGAGGGAAAAAACTCTTTCACCTAAGAATAGATTCCATTAGACATAACACTAAAAATCTTTTGGGAATGGACAGAGAGCTTTTGTTGATCATGAGCAAGATTTTTCTGAGACTGTAAACAGCAAAAAGCAAACTTAATCTGAAATAGAACGTATTGTGAAGTTGTTGGGAGCATTGATTTTTGTTTTTTTAAAAGTACTTTAAGAATAGCTACCTTGAAAGCAAATTGACTGAGTTACTAGTGTATGAAATAAAAAAGAAATAGGCAACATTATTTTGTCAAACTCCAACCTTTGGCCTCTTGTGTCAGAATAACTAACTGCAGTTTACAAGTTTTTTGTTTGTGCCTTTTTTTTCTTTAACTTTGGAGGCGTTCCATTTCTCACCGTGGATCTATACTCAAGAGAGATTTTCATGTGGCCTCATCGGGTCAAGGCACAAGATCTTAGAATCAGAGAGAATCTTAGCTCTGGAATGATCTTTAGGGTCTATAAGACTAGCGTTCTAACTAATGTAAGAATTCCCAATATTGAGTTTTATTTGCTTTTCAGCCTCCTAAGACTATTGTTGTTGTTGGCTACTGTTGAGTTGCCCTGACTCATGACAATCCCATGCACAATGGAATGAAACTTTGCCTGGTCCTGTGCCATCGCCTTAATCAGTTGGGAATTAGACAATGTTTCATTGTGATCCATAATGTTTCCATTGGTTGACTTTCAGAATTAGATCACCAGCCCTTTCTTCCTAGTTGGTCTTAGTCTGGAATCTTCACTGAAACCTATTCAGCATTATAGCCATATGCCAACCTCCACTGTCAGATGAATGGTGGCTGCACATGAGTAGGATTGCCTGGGAAATGAACCCAGGTCTCCCGCATGGTAGACAAGAATTCTACCATTGAACTACCAATGCCCCAGACTATAAAAAAAAAGACTATATGTGTTCACAAAATTAACATAATTGATTTATTATTGTTTATCCATGGGCATCAACTTGTAGAAGAGCTTATATATAAATTTAAATCTGTAAACATATACATTTCATTTTAAATACCTATGTGAGTAAAATAGAAGGAAAGTTAACGTGTGCCTGTATAGGTTTTAAGATAATAAATATATATAACGTGCATCTACAGAGTAGTAAACTGGGTTTTTATGTATTTATGATCTAAGCTTCATTTGTATATGATCAGAATTTGACTATCCTATATATTCTTGTGGAAACCCTGGTGGCGTAGTGGTTAAGTGCTACACCTACTAACTTAAAGGTCGGCAGTTCGAATCCACCAGGCACTCCTTGGCAACTCTATGGAGCAGTTCTGCTCTGTCCTATAGGGTTGCTATGAGTCAGAATCAACACAGCGGCAGTGCACTGGGTTTATATACTCTTGTAGTGGCATTAAAAAAAAAAAACCCATTGCCATCGAGTCGATTCCGACTCATAGCATATATTTGTATAAAAGTATCTTTGATAAAATGTTAATTGACCTATATTATTATATACTAATACTTCATTATTGTCTGCCTACAAAAGAAAATCCCTAAGGGCCTTTGTTTAAAACACACGCAGATTTTATGTTATCAGCTTTTTTCAAACACTCACACTCATTATTTCTCTTAGAAGAGCCTGGGAAATACCATGCTTGACTCACACCAGGAACTCTCTCTGGAAAGGTCACCTTGTTTGTTCTTTTCATATTTGGAGGACTCGCAGAAGATGTTCCGGAATCAATTACCCTGAAAAATAAGCCCATGAATTTTGTGAGTTATAAAAGCCACCAGGGAATTTGCTTCTTAGAGAGCGTGGTTAGGGTCAGAAGTCAGACTCAGAAACTAGCGGAGTAATGTGCCTTCCTTCCTCTGTTGACCTCTGGCTCTGTACATTTCAAAGGGCAGGACAGAGAGCTTGAAAACAGGAATACGGAAACTAACAGGAAAGGCCAGCTTGTTGCTTGGGCCTGCTCTTTGAGACATGATACTGCGGTTAGTTGGAATTTAACCCTGGGACTCTTTCCCTGGAATATATCGTTCTGGTTGAATTGGCTCTCACTTCCTGAAGGCAGGATTATGTGCTGTGGCCAGATACCTGCAAGTTATTCTGAACATGATTGCTTTGCACATCACTGTTACCAACAGTGCTCACACTACTGTGGTCTAAGGAGCAGCTGGCCTCTACCCCTGAGAATCCAAGATTAGGATATGGCAGGGGTTTGGGGTTATAGGGAGCCCTGGTGGCGCAGTGGTTAAGAGCTTGCCTGCTAACCAAAAGGTGGGCAGTTTGAATCCATCAGCCACTCATTGGAAACCCTATGGGGCAGTTCTACTCTGTCTTATAGGGTCGCTATGAGTCAGGATCAACTCGATGTCAATGAGTTTTGGGTTTTTATGGGTTATAGGGTCGCTATGAGTTGGAATCTACTTGACGGCAGCGGGTTTGTCTTTTTTTGGGGGAGGGGGGCAGTTTATGGATTAAAAGATTAAAGGTCTGTGAATATTGTTCTGTTTCCCACCAACGGTATTCTCTGGCCCTTTCACGTTGGTATCCATAAATGATTTCTGTACTGTCCATGTTTTTTCATCACAATTAGAATTAACATTAGTTTAGTTCAGAAAAGTGTATGGATTCTAAATAGTGTCACAATTACAATTCCAGTTTCTTTCACCTCTCTATTCTTCCATCAGTGCTTGTGTCTCACAAAAATGTAAGGCTTGCAACTCTTTTAAAAAAATTTTTGGAGTATAATGTTAAAAACTGGTGTAAAATTCAAAAATTAAAGAAATAATGTAGAAAGTGAAAGCCCCCTGGTAGCTTCCACCCACTCCCCTGAGTAACCATGGTAAATAGTTCAGTGCTTTTTCTCCCCACTTGTTTTCTATATTTAATGATACGTTTTATGTTTTTTTTATGTTTATATCAAAATAAAATCACTGCTGTTTACATGGCTCTGAAAAGAGCTGTTTTTCACTGAGCAACGTAACTTGGACATTTTCATGTCATTTCAGAAAGATCTACCTCATTCTTCCACAATAGCACTGTACAGTGTTCTATTGCATGACTGTACCATCGCTTATTTCACTACCTCCACCCACCACCACCCCGCCCTTTTTTTTTTTTTTTTTTTCACAAATTGAGAAGGAAGTGGAAAACCCCTGCAGGTATCAGCCACGGGGACTGTCCAGCTGCACCTGGTTAAGTCCTCTGCAGTCACTAAATGATGCTAGATGAATGACAGCCTGAGGGTCTAGCCACAGATGAATGTTTCATGCTGCTTATGTAGTATTTACGTTTTAAACAGCGACCTGTGGAGGGGATAACATTTTATTTCCACAGGGATGAAATCAGAAATTCACCTGATGAAGTGTCATGTCGGTCACTTGACAAAATAGGATTTTCAGGCACTTTTCCAAAGAGAATTTTAGTTAACCATGTTCTTTGTGATTAGAGACCACAGACAAATACAGGTAAGTGATACACTTCTTAGCTATTAAAAATTGGTCTCACATATGATATTCAAGGATTTGTTTTAGAACATTGGATCTGTGTCCCACACCTAAAATCTATGTTTTCTTACCAAAGACTGTTTCAGTGATAATGTCACATAACTGACAATTAAATATAGATCAATAAAGAAGTTATCAGGTCACCAGGGACAGAGCCAGCATTATTCTTTTACATGTGTCACATACTTCTGCCTTGTCACCTTGAACAATTTCAGGCAGTTGGGCAGCTGCGGTGGCAGCTGGCTTCTGCAGTCACAGAACACACATCAGCTTGGGGCTGGTAAGTGGCCTTGATTATTATGCAAGACACGTAATACTCTTATTAGTGCCACACTGATTAGTGCTCTGCAGTAATTCCTTGCTGTAATACTCTAATTGAGTCCTTCCTTGCATGGAATTTGCATTGTCTGTAGATAAATCCCATAGTATGACATTTTAATGAATATTTTAACAAAGTCCAAAGGACAATTAGAACCCTCACCCACGCAAGAATCTTTTTTTTTTCTTAAGACCAAAAAGGCATGATGCCAACGTAAAGCACTCTTTTAAGAGAATCCATTTTGCAAAGTGCAGATAAGTATCCTAAAGCAACAACTCACTTTCCTAGTGGAATGTGGCTTGGCTTCACATTCCTGTCCTTCACTCCATGTCATAAGGCTCCACTACCTGCTGTTTGTGGTTTGGGCTTTGTGGAGCTCTCCAACTCAAGTTTAAGCCATCTTGAAATGGAGCTGCAGAGGGATCTTGAGAATTCATGGCTGAGTAGTGATGGCGGTCAGAGCTTTGCTCCTTCATGCCTTTATTTGTTTTTAATTCAGAGAGTTGTATTTTACTTTAGTTGGTTTTTTTTTTTTTTTTGCTTATAAGAACAGAAATTTATTGTCTCACAGTTATGGAGGCTAGTAGCTATGTTCTGAGAGAGAATCTGTTCCATGGTTCTGTCTTAGTTTCTGGTGATGGCTGGCAATCCTTGCTGTTTCTTGGCTCGTAGATGCATCTTCATGTGGCCATTTTCTCTCTGTGTCTCTTCTCCTCTTTTATAAGGATATTAGGACACACCTTACTCCCATATGACTTCATGTTAACTAACAATATCTTCAAAGACCCTATTTCCAAACAAGATCACTTTCACAGGTACCAGGGGCAGAACTTCAATGTTATTTTTGGGCCAGGGGACACAATTCAATCCAAAGCATCTATTGTACTGATTTTTTGGGGAAGCCATGTAAGTAGTTTTAGAAATAAGCAAGGTAGACTTTTTTAAATTATGTTGATTGCTCCATTCTTCAAACATTTCTTCTTGGTTTTTGGAGTGTCACTCTATCCTTGTTTTTCTTTTACTGTCCTAGACCCTCATTCCTCCTCTATGGTTTTGGTGTTTTAGTTTTACAAAGTTTCTGAGGGGCTATTTCTCAAGTCCCTCACTGTGCCTACCCCTGTCCAGGCCACAGTATACACCCTTCAGTGTGTAACCCGCCCATAGGGCTCATCCAAGAGGAGAATAATATAGAAATGCCTTCCTAGGGCTCCCTCTCTCCCAGCCAAAAGGTCCTAATTTAGTGGGAAAGGGGTGGAGATCGGGCTGTGGTACAATCAGTCCTGGCTGATCTCATCTACTTCTTAAGTGTTGATTTTAATTGTATCTCTAACTCTGACCTTAGGAATGTAAGACTTTGCCTTCTTTATTCATGGGCTCAAATCAGAAAAGAAACTTGGCTAGGACTCTTGTGAGAAGACTCCCTGGTACAGCAGGAGGGAAGGCTTTGGAGTGATGGAACTGTTCTATAGCCTGATGATGGTGGTGGTTACATGATTCTGGACATTTGTCAAACTCATAGAGCTGAATAACTTAAAAAACAATACTGTATATAAGTTACAAATTTAATTTTTAAAACTAAAAGTTGTTTTGCTATTTAATATAAAATTTTTAAAAAAATTTAAAAGAAAGCCTGGGTATCAACTGCCTTGCAATGATTTTGCACATGCTCATGTATACACATAAACACACAGTTTGTGTATATGTATCTTTGTATTCATTCAACAAACACCTAAAGAGCACTTCCAGTGGGCCAGGACTTGCTGTAGGTACTGGGGATTTATTGGTAAGTAAGAAAAGCAGGATTTCTGCTGTCATGGCAGTCAGAGGAAGTGGGGTGGGGACATAGATAATAACGTGTAAACAAATAAATGAGTAGGACACTTTTAGATAGCAATAAGTGCTGTGAAGACAATGATAACAGCCCTAGGTACCAGAGGGAGTTCCTAGGGTGGTACAAATGGTTAACATGCTCCCTACTAAGCAAAAAGTTGGAGGTTCAAGTCCACCCAGAGGTATTTTGGAAGAACAGGCTGATGATCTACTTCCAAAACAATCAGCCTTTGAAAACTCTGTGGAGCACAGTTCTATTCTGACACACATGGGGCCACCGTGAGCCGGAATTGACTCAACAGCAACTGTTTTGTTTTTCTTTTTAGGCACTAGAGAGTGGAATTTAGTGTTTGGGCCTCTGAGAAGGTAACCTTAAACTGAGTCCTAGAAGGTACAAAGGAAACAGCCATGCATACAAATATTCAGGCAGCAATCCAGGCAGGAAAATATCAAATGCAAAGATCCTAAGGGGAACTCATTGAGGACTAGATATCCTGAAAAAGTCTCTCACTTCAGAACTCATTTTTTTAAAATAAAAGGCTAAAATACAACAAACATCCTTTCAAATGCATGGCTGGGCTTTCAAGGAAATAACACAAAGCCTCTAAAATGGAGTTGAGCTTCTTATGTTCAGAGAGCTGGAAGCAGGTCAGTGGAACTGGACCTAGTGAACAAGGAACCAGTAGAAGCAGATGAGCTCAAACATATACGTAGGAATCAGTTTATTTAAGCCTTGGAGGCTGTGCTGAGACAGTTGGATTTTATTCTAAATGTATTGGGAGCTGTTGGAGGCTTCCATACAGCAGAGTGAAGTGCCCTTATAGATGTTTTAAAAGGGTAACTCTGGCTACTTTGGAGAAGTAGACTGTGGAGAACCAAGGAAGGCAGGGACACCAGCTAGGAGGTGTTGCCGAAGGTCACAGGAGTGGTGATGCTGGCTGGAACCTGTGTGGTGCCGTGGAGATGGGGAGAAGTGGATGGCATTGAGGTGTATTTTAGAGATGGGACTTTCTGATGGGTTCTACATTGAGAGAAAAGAGGGAAAAACAGTAATTAGGGATGAGGTCTTGGTTTATAGCTTGAATATCCAGGTTGCCGGCATTGTGTCAGAGCCCTGGTGGTGCAGTGGTTAAGCATTTCGCTGCTAAACAAAAGGTCAGAGGTTTGAATCCACCAACCACTCCTCGGAAATGCTGTGGGGCAGTTCTACTCTGTCCTGTAGCGTCGCTATAAGTCAGAATCAACTGAACAGCAATAGGTTTGGTTATGGGGGCATTGTGTCATTTGCTGAAACAGGGAAGATGGAGGGAGAAACAAGAGTTTTCACTGGTAACAGGGCAGGGAATTGAAAGGTCTGTTTTGGACACAATAGCTTTGAGATTCCTATTAGCTATCCCCATGAAGATATATGTAAGCAAATAGAGATATGTTTCTGGAGGTCTGGGAAAAGAAAAGACATACTTCAAAGTCAATGCCATAGGTAGGTGGTACTTAAAATCACGGAAATATATGAGTTCACCTAGGAAGAACCTGTAGACAGAAAAGAGGACAGATGACCAAGACTTGGGTTGTGCCAGCTTATGGGGTTGAATCAAAGGTGGAGGCAGCCAAGGAAACTGAAGGGAAGCTGGTAAAGTAGGAAGAAAACTAGCACATTAGGTGATGGGAGGGCCAAGAGAAACAAAGGAGTTTTTCCAAAAGATGGGAATGGTCAACTATATGGACTGATTTAGAGTTCAAGTAAGATGATAGAGAAGTGACCTTTAGATTTGACAAGAGGGTGACCTTGACTAGCAATGTTTCTGTGAAGTTACAGGGACAGAAGCTTGTTTGGTGCGAGCATAGTAGGTGTGAAGGTGGAGACAGTTGCTATAGACCATTCTTTTAGAAGTTTTGCTGTGAAGGGGAACAGAGGAGTAACTGGAGAGGCATGCTGGGGTCAAGGCAGGGTTTTTTCCAGTAAAGTGAGAGAAAATGATAATGGGGTTGGAAATGATGGATAGATAATTACAGGCTATGGTATTGGCCATTTTGAATCAGACAATCATATGGTCCACTCTGACGACTTGAAGAGGAATGGCATTGCATTCATCATCAAAAAGAACATTTCAAGGTCTATCCTGAAGTATAACTCTGTCCTTGATAGGATAATATCCATATGCCTACAAGGAAGACCAGTTTATACTGCTATTATTCAAATTTACACACCAACCACTAAGGCCAAACATGGAGAAACTGAAGATTTTTGCCAGCTTCTGCAGTCTGAATTTGATCAAGCATACTATCAGAATGCATTGATAATTACTGGTGATTGGAATGCAAAAGTGGGAAACAAAGAAGAAGGATCAGTAGTTGGAAAATATGGCGTTGATGATAGAAATGATGCCAGAGATCACATGATAGAATTTTTCAAGACAAATGACTTTTTCATTGCAAATACCTTTTTCACCAACATAAACAGCGACTATATACATGTGGACCCTGCCAGATGGAATACACAAAAATCAAATTGCCTACATCTGTGGAAAGAGATGATCAGAAAGCTCAATATCGTCAGTCAGAACAAGGCCAGGGGCCGACTGTGGAACAGACCATCAATTGCTCATGTGCAGTTCAAGTTGAAACTGAAGAAAATTAGAACAAGTCCACGAGAGCCAAAGTATGACCTTGAGTGTATCCCACCTGAATTTAGAGACCATGTCAAAAATAGAATCGATGCGTTGAACACTAAAGACCAAAGACCAGATGAGTTGTGGAATGATATCAAGGACATCATACATGAAGAAAGCAAGTGGTCATTAAAAAGACAGGAAAGAAAAGTTCAAAATGGGTGTCAGAAGATACTCTGAAATTTGCTTTTGAACATTGAGAGGCTAAAGCAAAAGGAAGAAATGATGAAGTAAAAGAGCTAAACAGAAGATTTCAAAGGGCGGCTTGAGAAGACAAAGTAAAGTATTATGATGACATGTGCAAAGACCTGGAGATAGAAAACCAAAAGGGAAGAACACACTCGGTCATTTCTCAAGCTGAAATGAAGAAAAAATGCAAGCCTCAAGTTGCAATAGTGAAGCGTTCTAGGGGGATAATATTAAATGACACAGGAAGCATCAAAAGAAGATGGAAGGAATACACAAAGTCATTATACCAAAAAGAATTGGTGGATGTTCAACCATTTCAAGAGGTAACATATGATCAGGAACCAACAGACTGAAAGAAGAAGTCCAAGCTGCACTGAAGGCATTGGCAAAAAACAGGGCTCCAGGAATTGAGAGAAGATCAGTTGAGATATTTCAACAAATGGATGCAGTGCTGGAAGTGCTCACTCATCTATGCCAAGAAATTTGGAAGACAACTACCTGGCCAGCCAAGTGGAAAAGATCCATGTTTATGCCTATTCCCAAGAAAGTGATCCAACCGAATGTGGAAATTATCAAACAATATCATTAACACCACATGCAAGCAAAATTTTCCTGAAGATCATTCAAAAGTGGGTGCAGCCGTATATCGATGGGAAGCTGCCAGAAATTCAGGCAAGATTCAAAGGAAGACGTGGAACCAGGAATATCATTGCTGATGTGAGATGGATCCTGGCTGAAAGCAGAGAATACCAGAAGGATGTTCACCTGTGTTTTACTGACTATGCAAAGGCATTCGACTGTGCGGATCATAACAAACTATGGATAACACTGCGAAGAATGGGAATTCCAGAACACTTAATTGTGCTCATGAGGAACTGTACATAGATCAAGAGGCAGTTGTTCAGCCAGAACAAGGGAATACTGCGTGGTTTAAAGTCAGGAAGGGTGTGCGTCAGGGTTGTATGCTTTCACCATACTTATTCAGTCTGTATGCTGAGCAAGTAGTCTGAGAAGCTGGACTCTATGAGGAAGAACAGGGCATCAGGATTGGAGGAAGACTCATTAAGGGCCTGAGATATGCAGATGACACAACTTTGCTTGCTGGAAGTGAAGAGGACTTAAAGCGCTTACTGATAAAGATCAAAGACCACAGCCTTCAGTATGGATTACACTTCAGCATAAATAAAACAAATATCCTCACGACTGGACTAATAAGCAACATCATGGTAAATGGAGAAAAGATTGAAGTTGTCAAGGATTTCCTTTTACTTGGATCCACAATCAACAGCCACGGAAGCAGCAGTCAAGAAATCAAAAGACGCATTGCATTGGGCAGATCTGCTGCAAAGGACCTCTTTAAGGTGTTGAAAAGCAAGATGTCCCCTTGAAGATTAGGGTGCACCTGACTGAAGCCATTATATTTTCAATTGCATCATATGCATGCGAAAGCTGGACAGTGAATAAGGAAGACAGAAGAAGAACTGACGCCTTTGAATTGTGTTGGTGAAGAATATTGAATATACCATGGACTGCCAAAAGAACAAACAAATCTGTCTTGGAAGAAGTACAACCAGAATGCTCCTTGGAAGCGAGGATGGCGAGACTTCGTCTTATATACTTTGAACATGTTGTCATGATAGATCAGTTCTTGAGGAAGGACATTGCACTTGGTAAAGTACAGGGTCAATAGAAAAGAAGAAGACCCTTAATGAGGTGGATTGACACAGTGGCTGCAACAATGGACTCAAGCATAACAAAGTTTGTGAGCATGGCACAGTACCAGGCAGTGTTTCATTCTGTTGTATATAGGGTCACTATGAGTCAGAACTGACTTGATGACACCTAACAACAGCGACAACATGTCCTTGAGACAGAAGGTGGAATCCAGAACCCAAGTGGAAAGGTTGGTGTCTTAGTCATCTAGTGCTGGTATAACAGTGGATGGGTTTAACAAAGAGAAATTAGGCCGGAAGTCCAAATTCAGGGCATCAGCTCCAGGGGAAGGCTTTCTGTCTCTGTGGGCTCTGGAGGAAGGTCCTTCTCATCAATCTTCCCCTGGACTAGGAGCTTCTCCACCCAGGAACCCTGGATCCAAAGGATATGTTCTGCTCCTGGCACCACTTTCTTGGTGGCATAAGGTCCTCAACTCTCTGCTTGCCTCCTTTTGCTTTTATCTCTTGTAAAAAAGGTGGTGCAGGCCACACCCCAGGGAAACTCCCTTTACATTGGATCAGGGATGTGACCTGAGCAAGGGTGTTATATCCCATCCTAATCCTCTTTAACCACAGCCAGAGATTATGATTTCTAACATATAGGAAAATCACAAAATGGAGGACAACCACACAATACTGGGAATCATGGCCCAATCAAGTTGACACATATTTTGGGGGCACTCAATTCAATCTATGACAGTGGCCTTCAATTAAAGCATGGACAGTTCACAGATTGTAATCACAGGGAAGGCAGAGAGAGAGAAAGGTATAGGTGGTGGGTAGATTTAGGAATGAGAAGATGGAAGATGTGTAGTTCCCTGTGTTTATTTCTCAAAAAAAATAGGCAATAGGATCAAGTGCAAGAAGGGGGTGGTCTGGTGATTTAAAGAGAGACAAAAACACCAAAGACACAAGGTGATTATGAGCCCACGAAAAAGAAAGAGTCACATAAACCAGAGACTACATCAGCCTGAGACCAGAAGAATTAGATGGTGCCCAGCTACCACCAATGACTGCCCTGACAGGGAACACAACAGAGAACCCCCGAAGGAGCAGGAGAGCAGTAGGATGCCGGCCTCAAATTCTCGTAAAAAGACCAGATTTAATGATCTGGCTGCATACGCGCATACACACCAAGCAAGGGACAAGAAGATAGACTCCATAGCAAACCAAATAGAGAAGGACCTGAACAGCAACTGATATCCTAAACTTTAGCTGCTGGACAAAAGAATCTATACCTGAAGAAACTCTACATTTTAAACCAAGCAGAGCTGTACTCTTCTGTGTTTAGCTTGTGTCTGTAGTCCAGTTTCCTCTACACGCTGGGAACTGCTAAACTGCAATCACATTGCCATCAGTCTCCCAACCCACTGATGAGATGTTCAAGAAGAGTGAAGGGCAGCATTCCTAAGACCAGCTGTCAAGAGGGAGCCCTGAAGTCTTTGGAGAGGCATCTGGAAATCCTCTCCAAGACATCTGAGCAAAAGCAGGAGCCAGAGGTTGCATAGAGAAGTGCTAAGATTTTCCAACCTAATTTATATCAATCAAGATAGTGATAGAGCTATGAGCACAAAGAGAAGTGTATCAGTTTCTTATTGCTACTGTAACAAATTACCACAAGTTATGGCTTAAACAACACAAATTTTTTCTCTTATAGCTCTGGAGATCAAACCTACTGCCATCGAGTCGATTTGGCATCATAGAGACCCTATAGGACGGAATAGGACTGCCCCATAGGGTTTCCAAGGCTGAAATCTTTATAGAAGCAGACTGCCACATCTTTCTCCCACAGAGCGGCTGGTGGGAGTCTAAAATATGTTGGCAAGGCTGTGTTCCTTCTGGAGACTTGGCGGGGAGAATACATTTCCCTGCCTTTTCTAGCTTCTAGAGGCTGTCCACATTCCTTGTTTCATGGCCCCTTCTTCTCTCTTCAAAGCCAGCAGCATAGCGTCCTCAAATCTCTCTCCTCTCTGATCTCTGGTTCCGTATTCACAGCCCCTCTCACTCTGACTCTCCAGCCTCCCTCTTTCCCTCATAAAGACCTTTGTGCTTACTTTGGGCCCGTTCAGATAATCGGAATCGTCTCTTTATCTCAAGATCCTTAGCTTAGGCACATCTTCAAAGTCCGTTTTGCCATGTAAGGTATCATATTCACAAGTTCTAGGGATTAGAATGTGGACATATTATGGAGAGAGGGCATTTTTCTGCTACCACAAGGAGTGTCCTACTCTATCCACTGCCGTGTGACTTTCTTCTTGGCTGAGTACTTCATCCTGTTTTAGTTTGTAAAACTATGCCTTCCGAACTAATTATTTTAACAGAAACACCAGAGACCTTTCTCTCTCGTCTTTCCTCTTTATCCCTATACTTTAGGTCTTACCTAATTTCAATTATGGAATGTGCTGTTGCATTTTCAAACATTGCATTTGCTTAGCTTATCCAACCAAGGCTTTTATTTTTTACCCAGTTCTTAAAATAATCAGATTGAGAGCACCTTAAAAAGAAGTTCTTTATAGTAAGCTCTAAGATCAAGTGTGAAGTGAACAAGGTATGTTTTCTTTGTTCTGTCATAGGATTTCTTCTACTTTTTAGATACGTGAGACTTTGGAACATTGAGATTAACCATCCCCTCCTAAGGTTTACAGTTTTCTTAATTTCGTGATCCACATAATCCTCATATATTAAATGTCCATAATATATTTATTAATCTAAGATTGATATAGCATGTCATTGATGTTTACATCATTTGGCATGCATTTCAAGCCGTGTGTCGGTGTAGGAGCTTCTGCCCTGAATTCTGGTGTAGTTCTGTGGCCTTGAGGAAATTATGTCACCTCCATAGATGACCTAACAGAATCTGTTGGCTCCTGTGTAAACAACGAATAATTAAATGCTACTCTCCCTGGGGGTGGGATTTAGACTACCTGACTTTTGTTCATAAAAAGCCCTATAAAATAAGATTTCCCCTCATGTAATTCATCTATGCTTCTATAAATCTCTTCTGTTTTCAATTAGATTTGATATGCCTCATTATTTCTCATTTGGAGCCGTGTTTGAATTTTGCTTTCCACCATTTTATATTCATTCAAATGATGACTTCCTTTCAGTTCTTGCAGGGATTTCTCTTTGGATCCCCATATGCTTGTTTTTATTATAATAAAAGTACCGTTTAGAAATTTTAAATTCTCTTGGTCTGTTGTATGTGTAAGTGGAAAGATATAACAACTGTCAATTCTTAATAATTTTACTGGTCAGGGCACTAGCAAGACATTGATGATACCCTCAAAAAAGGCCATTGAGAAGAGTTTAATAAAGGAACTATTTACAAAGAATGAGGCATAGAGGGCACAGCGGTAGGACTCTCACCTTCCACGTAGGAGACCCAGGCTCTGTTTCTGGCCGATGCACTTCATGCACAGCCACTCATCTGTCAGTGGAGGCGTGTGTGTTGCTATGATGCTGAACAGGTTTCCAGACTGAGATGGACTAGGAAGAAAGGCCTGGTGATCTACTTCCAGAAATCAGCCAATGAAATCTGCAGCTGATCAAGAAGATGGCGCAGGATCAGGCAGCATTTTATTCTGTTGTACGTAGGGTCACTATGAGTCTGGGGCTAACTTGACAGCACTTAACAACATTTACAAAGATGTGAGAAGGATTAAGAGAAGCCAATGAGGAATGAAAAAGCAACTTGGAGTTAGTGGCAGGAAGGCATTCCGTACCCCACCCCCAATGCCTCTAAAGGCAGGAGAAGGGAGGGATTGCCAGAATCTGACAAGAGCTGTGGCATTAGGAGAAAACCTGGGGGTAAATACACTCACTGTCAAACCTCCACCCAACTGGGGGGAAGGGAGGCAAGGGAAATAAGCATCTCTACCCCTCCTCCCACCTTTTGTTCTCCAACCAGTGCTTCCTTTATTCAAACACAATTGGAAGCCAGTGAGCAAGGGAGCTCAGTTGACACAGTCCAAGAAGTCAGTTTCCTGGCACACAGCCATGTGGAGAAAGAGGTGGAGGAACAAATAGAAGATGATCTATTAGAAAAAAGCACTATCCCAAATTAATTTGTCTTTGACTTTGGAATTTGGTTGTATGTGAACACATATGCACCCTGCTACTCAGGGCCTGATCTCTTTGGTTTCAAGCACCTTCCTTTTCAACTCTGCTTTGTAAAGTTGAGCTGGTCACTGTGGCTGATGCCCAGGTCAGCTCATTCTTCTGTAGATATTAAGACAGTGACTGTGGAGACCTCATTTCCCAGTAGGCAGTCTGAGAAGAGCTCTTCCTCACTCTTCCTGCCCTCCTTTTCCAGGATGGAGCTTCAGCATGGGGTCGGCCTACCAGTTCCACAGCTGGCGTGTGTTTGTGATCGTCTGTGCTCTCCCCTGTGTCTCTGCTGTGGTGGCCCTCACATTCATGCCTGAAAGCCCACGGTTCTTGTTGGAGGTAATGCTTGTTATTACAAATACTCAAGTAACCCACATACGTTGGAAAGAATTCCTCGTTAATTCTAGGAAAGTATGTTTGCCTCTTTGGTAGGTACATTTCACGATCCTACTCTTGGAGCCCTGGCGGCACAGTGTTTAAGAGCTTGGCTGCTAATCAAATGCTCAGCAGTTCAAATCCACCAGCCACTCCTTGGAAACCCTATGAGGCAGCTCTACTCTGTCCTAGGGGGTTACCATAAATCGGAACTGACTTGACAGCAACGGGTTTGGTTTCAGATGAAACCATGGAAGGCTGGGTTTCATGGAGACATGCTTTAAACAGCCAGCACATGAACAAGCTGCCTCATGGCCAGAAAGCACTAATGTTTCTCCCTAAATAAGTAATTTTTCACTCAATGAGGAAGACATGGCTTAATGTTTTATAAATGAATTGTTACTGTCTAAAGGTGCAATTTCTTGTTGTAGACACATCCATTAAACTGATAATTTACTCAATGATATCCAAGCAGACTGCTTATTCCAGTGGGATATACCTAAACATATAATTACATTCTGTTTGACCTGACGGTATAAGATGGTTATTGGAAAACCAGGGAATATAAGAGTTCTTCTTTTTACCACTTCACTGTCTACTCATATTTCTTAGGTTGGAAAACATGATGAAGCTTGGATGATTCTGAAGTTAATCCATGATACAAATATGAGGGCACGGGGCCAGCCTGAGAAAGTCTTCACGGTGAGTACTGCTCCTCAATGAATCCTCAACATCAGGGTCAGCAAACTTTTTCTGTAAAGATAATAGATAGCTTAAGTTTTGCAGACCGTATAGTCTCTGTTGCAACTACTCAACTCTGCCATTGTAGCACAAAAGCAGCCAAAAACAATACATAAATGAATGGACATGGCTGTGTTCCAATAAAACTTTATTTACAGAAACAGGCAGAGGGCCAGATATGGCTCACAGGCTATAATTTGTCAACCTCTGTCTATGCCTGTGTAGGATAAAACAACCTAAGTGATGGAGTGAAGATGGAGAGACTACATTTTAATCTCAGACTTATTCTCCAATTCCTGGCTTCAGTACCATGGGCAGATTCTTCTCCACTTGGTGTAGGTGTGGGGACCATGGGCTGATTCTTCTCCACTTGCTATAAAAAGGGATATGGGCCTCTATCAGCCCATCTCCTCTGCTCTGCCAGGTCTACTGCTCTTGCTTTGGCCATTCACTGAAACTTATTTCCACATGCCGCTTAGCCAGGGAGCTCAGAGTGCTCTAAAGGTCTCCTAGATAGAGCATCATGGATGAGAACCTATGCCTCAGTGTCACAGGTATCTGGGTTCAAAACCTATGCCACCTCCTTACTGTATCACTTGAACAAGTAACATCAAGGTTCTAAGCTTCAGTTTTCTGATCTACAAAGTAGTTATTACAACATCTAACTGAGAGAGTTTTGGAGAAGATCAAATGCGAAAATGTATATAAAGCACTTAGCACAGTATCTGGCACACTCTGCTTCATAACCAGCTGCTATTAATATATACACACATATGTGCACATACATATGGGTATGTGTGTATATGTGTATTGGGAGAGGGGGAGTCAGAAGACAGAGATAACATTATAAAGTTGTCCTCTGTGGTACCACCCTGGGAACCCATGGCTTTCTAGATGTCTCACCTTTCTCCAGGCACCCCCAGGTTTCTTACCTCTTCAAATATCCCATGTATTATAGGCTTTTACAGTTTGCTGGATGATCCAGTGTGAGTTCTCCCTGAAGCCCTAACTGAGAGATGCCAGTGTGTTAGGAGAAAGGCTAGAGTCTGGGCTTCATAAAGAATTGTATGCAAAACTAAGCCTAGTAAAAACTTCTCTTTAATAAGAGTATATAAGCGTATAGAAGCCTAGTAAATCTCTAAAAAGAAATTCCCTCCAATTTTAAAGCAGACAATTATTCACATATGAAAGAAATAGAAAGATATTCTCATAAATGAAAGAGCCCAGAAAACCACCACCCATGTAACTCTCTTGAAAAAGTGACTTGATATATTCAAACCAAGATGAAACAAAATTAAGAACTCAAGAAACAAGTTAAACATATGGATTTCTGTGTAATGGTTTTAATATGATAGCATCTAATGTGAATATCAAAGAGCTTTTTAAAAAATATTAAATTATCTTTCTTATTTTTTTACATTCTATAATAATTTTTGTACTATGAGCCATAAAAGTTGGGGGTAGGAAGAACATTCAAGGGGAAAAAAAGTGTGCTAAGTTCCCCCTTATAAAAATATAGACTTTTGAAAAAACTTAGAAATACCCAAACCGAAACCAAATCCACTGCTGTGGAATCGATTCGAATTCATAGGGACTCTATAGAACAGAATAGAACTGCCCTCTAGGGTTTTCAAGGCTCTAAGTCTTTACATAAGCAGACTTTACAGAAGCATCTTTCTTCTGCAGAGCAGCTGGTGGGTTCAAACCACCAACCGTTTGGTTGGCAGCCGAACGCTTTAATAACTGTGCCACCAGAGCTCCCCCTTAAAAATAACCAGTAATGAAATTAGAGATTGGATATATAATTTTCAAAAAATTGAAGACAAAAAAAGGAAGAATGCCGTTCATTTATAAGTAGAGATGAAATAAAGGAAATTTAAAAAATGGAAATCTTAAAACAGGTCAAGAGTAGAAATAATTATTAAATGGATAAAAATGGTATAAACACTCCTGTGAAAAGACAAAATTTATCAGATTGAGTCAAAAGTGAAAATCAACCATATGCATTTTACATGAGGCAAAGTGGCAGAAAATACCTGCCTTTCATTAGTGGGAATTCTGGTCTCTGTGCTTCCAGATACATTATCAAGTAACAACCCCCCAACCCCCACCTTCTCCACTCTCATCACTCTCATCACTGCCCCCACTCCTACCAAAGTCATATGCTCATGGCAGCCCCATGGCCTTCTCTCTGAGATGCCAGGGATTATCCTTCATAACTCTGATGCCTTAACAGACATTGGGATACTCAGTAAAATTGTAAAATTATTTACTGAGGATAAAAAATTCAGAGCCAGTAATAAATGAGAAAACAATTATGTTAGAGGATCAAAGCAGAGTAATTGAGCATAAAACTAAGCTCTGGGTTTCCTGACCAAAAAGACAAACAAACCCATTGCCTTCAAGTTGATTGTGACTCACGGCGACCCCATGTGTTACAGAGTAGAACTGTTTCACAGGGTTTTTTTGGCTGTAGTCTTCACAGACGTAGATGGTCAGACCTGTCTTCTGTGGCACCACTGGGTGGGTTCAAACCCTCAACATTTAGGTTAGTAGTTAAGTGCAAACTTTTTGCTCCACCCAGGGATCTTTAGGTTTTCTGACAATCAAGGCAAAAAGATAAATTTAATGGATTACATAGTTTTTAATACAAATTAAGTGGCAATTGTTTCACTTTTTCAGGAAAGATCAACTTTATCCCGGTTCTAAATTGAAAGGAGTTTATTCACAGATCTTATTAAAAGGGACATTGAATAGTATAATGGACATTATCTTCAGTAACAGTTTTACTTAAAGGCAGATATTTCACACATGGACGTTTCTTAGGTCAGTGATTAATATTAAATCAGAATTCTGTAAAGGAAGGCAGCTATGTGGGAAGCCAGAGAAAGGTAATCCAAATTTGTAGCTTCAACTTGAACTAGTTTGACATGAACATAAGTATAAAAGAATCCGAGGCTTGTTTCCACAATATATATTTCATGATATCTCACATGCACACGCATATATATAACACACATCCCAATTCCACCTTTTACTGGTTTCCCATTGCTCTCAGGATAAAGACAAAAATCCTCAAACTGTCCAACAAGCCCTGGCTGTCTAGCCTTGCCTACTTTCCAGTTTCACTGTGTATCAGCTACACTGGTCATTCAGTTCCTCAGACTTACTATTTTACCTGATCCCATTCCATTGCTCTTGTGCATGCTATTCCATCTGCATGAAATGTTTTTCCATATGCTAGTTATAAAGTTTATTCTCCGCGGTGAAAGCTAGTCTAAATTAATGCAAATTGGACATATAGAGCTGTTTGGAATAAACAATAGTTTTTAAATCTTTCAGTATATGCAGTCAGAGTATCAGGATACAAGATAAACATACAAAAATCAGTTGGATTCCTCTACACCGACAAAAAGAACATTGAAGAAGAAATCGCCAAATCAATACCATTTACAATAGCTCCCAAGAAGATAAAATACTTAGGAATAAATCTTACCAGAGAAGTAAAAGACCTATACAAAGAAAACTACAAGACACTACTGAAAGAAAACAAAAGAGACCTACATAAGTGGAAAAACATACCTTGCTCATGGATAGGAAGACTTAACTTTGTAAAAATAGCTATTCTACCGAAAGCCATCTATAGATACAATGCAATTCCAATCCAAATTCCAATGACATTTTTTAATGAGATGGAGAAACAAATCACCAACTTCATATGGAAGGGCAAGAGACCCTGGATAAGTAAAGCATCACTGAAAAAGAAGAACAAAGTGGGAGGCCTCACTGTACCTGATTTTAGAACCTATTATACTGCCACAATAGTCGAAACAGTCAAAATAGTCAAAACAACAACAGATACATAGACCAATGGAACAGTATTGAGAATCCAGGCATAAATCCATCCACATATGAGTGGCTGTATTTGACAAAGGCCCAAAGTCAGTTAATTCAGGAAAAGACAGTCTTTTTAACAAATGGTGCTGGCATAACTGGATATCCATCTGCAAAAAAATGAATCAAGACCCATACCTCACACCATCCACGAAAACTAACTCAACATGGATCAAAGACCTAAACATAAAATCTAAAACGATAAAGATCATGGAAGGAAAAATAGGGACAACGTTAGGAGCCCTAATACATGGCATAAACAGTATGCAAAACATTACTAAAAATGCAGATAAGAACCAGATAACTGGGAGCTCCTAAAAATCAATATATGCAGCCATACAAGTGTACTAAAATATTTTGTCTAAAATAGGCTTAGAGGATATACAGTAAGAAAAGACCTGCAGTGGCTTATAAATAATGTAAATTATATATCAATTATTGTTCTTAAAACATGTGAAATAGGCCCTCATTAAGAAATCCCCTGCAGACATGTATGTCAACTGGCATAACAAAATATATTAAGAAAACATTCTGCATCCCACTTTGGTGAGTGGTGTCTGGGGTCTTAAATGCTAGCAAGTGCCCATCTAAGATGCATCAGTTGGTCTCAACCCACCTGGAGCAATGGGGAATGAAGAACAACAAAGACGTATGGTAAAGATGAGCCCAAGAGACAGAAAGAGCCACATAAACCAGAGACTACATCAGCTTGAGACCGGAAGAACTTGATGGCGCCCGGCTACCAGCAATGACTGCCCTGACAGGGAACACAACAGAGAGTCCCAGATGGAGCAGGAGAACAGTGGGATGCAGATCTCAAGTTCTCGTAAAAAGATCAGACTTATTGGTCTGACTGAGACTAGAAGAATCCTGAGGTCATGGTCCCCACACCCTTTGTTAGCCCTAGACTGGAACCATTCCCAAAACCAACTCTTCAGACAGGGATTTGACTGGACTATAAGACAGAAAACTTCTGTCTGGAAGCAAGATGAGAAGGCAGTGGGAACAGGAACTGGTTGAATGGACACAGGGAATACAGAGTGGAGAGGAAGAGTGTGCTGTCTCAGGGGGAGAGCAGCTATGAGTACATAGCAAGGTGTGTGTAAGTTTTTGTATGAGGGACTGACTTGATTTGTAAACTTTCACTTAAAGCACAATAAAAATAAATAAATAAAAGGCCCCTGCAATGTTATTTATTCCTTTCATTTCCTTAGAAAATGAATTTTTCATAATGTAAATATAAATCTTTTCATAATGTAAAGATAAACCATTCTGGCTTCTATCCAAATTATTACAGATTCTCTTTTTTTTTTAATTTATTTATTTTTGTTTTTGTTTACTTTTTTTATATTTATCACAGATTCTTAAGTAGCAAAATTTTCTATGCAGTGTAATGGAGAAATGAAGATGAGTAATTAATTCCCTCCCCTAAGGACCTAGAAGGAAACCCTGGTGGTATAGTGGTTAAGTGCTATGGCTGCTAACCAAAAGGTCGGCAGTTCAGATCAACCAGACACTCCTTCAAAACTCTATGGGGCAGTTCTAGTCTGTCCTATTGGGTCGTTATGAGTCAGAATCGACTCCACAGCAACGGGCAAAAGGGATTAAGGACCTAGAAGTCTGAGTAGGCCCTCCTTTTGAGTAGATGCATGATAGAGGAAAAATACCTTTAAATCAAGGAGTCATAAAGCTGGAGGAATCTTGAGATGTCATCTAGACACCACTTAACCCCTCTCAGCCAGATAAGGATAAATCCTTCACCAGAGACTTTCTGAGAAGGTGTTTCTACAGGATCTCATTGCTTCTGCTTACCTGCCCTTTCTTCCAGAAACTTTGAGTTACTAAGTCTAGTCATGGTCATCCATAATGTTTTTGTAGAAAGATGTAAGGAGAATAAGGGTGGGAATATGCCAAGAGAATGAATAAGTCACATTGTCATTTATATGTGACTTTCAATATCAATAAGTGATTCTACGATGACAGATTTGTCTTTTTCCTTGTTATGTCTACAGTACGATGCATTCGCGTGTGTTTCTCCAAGGCCTCATTTTCCAGCTCTTCTTCTTATGCGTCTGCCTTAAATATCAATGTTTATTAGAGCTCTGTTTTTGGCTAACTTCTCTTTTAATTCAGTACATTCTCCTTAGTTGATTTCAGCTTCTGAGCTCCAGACATGCATGTTGAAAGGCTTTGTAGACATCATTCTACATCCTAATTTTTTTTTAAATGCTATGAAGTTGACTCTGACTCATGGCAACTCTGACTCAGTGGCTGATTTTTGGGAAGCAGATTGCCAAGCCTTTTTTTCAAGGTGCGTCTGAGTGGACTTAAAACTCCGACCTTTCAGTTGGTGGCCAAATATGTTAACCATTTACACCACCGAGGGGCTCCCTATATCCTATAGGCCCTTCAAATACTGTAATACCAAATATGAACTTTAAAACAAAACAAAACAAACCTGTTGCCATCGAGTCGATTCTGACTCATAGTGACCCTAGAGGACTGTGTCTTAGTTATCTAGTGCTGCCATAACAGAAATACCACAAGTGGATGGCTTTAACAGAGAGAAACTTATTTTATCACAGCCTAGTAGGCTACAAGTCCATATTCAGGGTTTCGGCTCCAGGGGATGGCTTTCTGTGTCTGTCAGCTCTGGAGGAAGGTCCTTGTCCTCATCCTTCCACTGGTGGAGGAGCTTCTCAGGCAGAGGGACCCCATGTCCAAAGGACGTGCTCTGCTCTTGGTGCTGTCTCCTTGGTATATGAGGTCCCCAACTCTCTGCTTGACTCCCTTTCCTTTTATCTCTTCAGAGATAAAAGGTGGTACAGGCCACACCCCAGGGAAACTCCCTTTACATTGGATCAGGGAGGTGACCTGAGTAAGGGTGGTGTTACAATCCCACCCTAATCCTCTTAACATAAAATTACAATCACAAAATGGAGAACAACCACACAATACCGGGAATCATGGCCTGGCCCAATTGATACACACGTTTTTGTGGGGACACAATTCAATCCATGACAGATAAAGTAGAACTGCCTTGTAGGGTATCCAAGGAGTGCCTGGTGGATTCAAATTGCTGAGCTTTTGGTTAGCAGCCGTAGATCTTAACCACTATACCACCAGTGTTTCCAAAAATCTGAACCTACTACCTTACAAATCCCCAAACCGCCTCCATGTCCCATATTCTATCAGCAGTACCACCCAAACCAACACTGTGAAAACCATTCTATTTTATTCCTTTCCTTTATCCACATAATATCCAAAAAGTCACTTTGAGGGAGGAGCCAAGATGGCGGCCTAGTCAGACACGCCATGCCATCCCTCTACAACAAAGACCACAGAAACCAAGTGAAACAGATACAAATGACAATTCTGGAACCCTGAGTATCAAATGAAAAGATAATAAGTTAGATCAAACACTGATGGGAAGAAGAAACTGATTGAAAACAGCAAATGAGGAGAGAGACGGAATGAAGGGGCCCTGCCAGCCAAACCAGCACAGTGTGGCCATCTTGAGACAAAGCCAGCACTTGTCCTGGGTGAGGAACACAGAAAGGCAACTTCATGGAATTCTCAACAGGAGACAGAGAAAAAGCGTTGGCATACCCAGAGTGAAGCAAAGTAAGCTAGACATGAACCAGACCTAAGAAGGGAAAGTACAAGAAGAAGGGGAAGAGCTCCAGGGATCTCGGTGTCCACACAGCAAGAAGGGAGCCAGGACCCAGAAACAGGGCCATTCGCTAGCACTGGTCCCTTACTATTGGGATGGGTGGCGCACAGAAAGCAATAGATCCGCACAGTGTCAACAGGAAGTCCCCCATCTGACAGGACTACAGGCACCCTCATCTGCTGACCTGAGGAGTATGTGCCCCATCCCCCCACCCTCCTGGTGATTAGAGACACAAACCCCCTAACCTCTGCAGCCTCAGCCACCAGGGACCACTGTTTGAAACCTCCCCTTTTCCACCCCAACCAGTTCCCTCTGCCATCCCCCCTCACCCACACCCACCCTCCTGACCCAGAGAAGGCAGCAACTGTATGCTAAGCACTCACCTGCCCACTACCCACCCCCCAACCTAGGGAGTGCCAGCAACCACGTGCCCACCAGCCACCCACCCCACCTGGCTTGGTGGAAAGCACATTCCTGTGCTCCTGTGCTCCCAAAAGCCTGTAATCCATTCCCACTCACTGAACAGGCGAGCAGTAGAGAGAGAGCTCCCACCACCTCACACCCCTGCCTGCTGATCCAGCAAGAGGAGGAGAACACAATCCCATGCCCCTGCTTGCCTGCCACACCCACCGCATCTGCCACCCAGCTCACTCAGCGAGTGCCATCACCTGCTCTTACACTACCAGACCAAAAACAGACAGTGGCCAATGCCCACCCAGCTCCCCCTCAGCCAACCCACACAACCAGCAGAGACCTGTGCTCACACTGCCAGCTGCTGCCCCACCCACCCAGAGACAGGTGGTGAGCACTCTAGTGCTCCCAGTCTAGTGGCCAGCATAGCATGCCCACCCTGTTCACCCAGGTATATCAAAACAAAACAAAAAATCAGGACAAAGCAAACAAACATATAATCAATAGATAAATAAAATAATAGCCTAATACCATGGAAACAAGACAATGTCAAAGCGTATAAAGAAGCAGGATGAGATGGCTCAAGTAAGTGATCAAAATGAAGGGCCAGGAAACCTTCCTGAGGAAGAAATGGCAATGGAACTACCTGATAAGGAATACAAAAGACTTTTATATAGAATCCTGTAAGAGATCAAGAAAGAAATCAAGGAAAACACAGACAAAACCCTAGAAGAATTCAGGAAAATGATACAAGAACAAAATGACAAAATAGACAATTAGAAACCATACAAAAACAACGACTTGAAATCCAGCAGATAAAAAAAAAAAAAAAATTGGATATAAGTAACTCAACGGAAGGAAACAGGAGTAGATTTGAATGAATGGAAGACAGAATCAGTGAAGTAGAGGACAAATCCCTTGATACTAATTTGTTTGAGGAACAATCAGAAAAAAGAACAAAGAAAAATGAAGAAAGTTAAGTAAGAGTCATGTGGAACACTATCAAGAGGAATCTATATGTGGTCAGAATTCAAGAACAGGAGGAGAAAAAGAAAAAGCACAGAGAAAATTTTTGAAGATTTGTTGGGAGAAAACTTCCCTAATATTGTGAAAGATGAGACAGTACCCATCCAAGAAGCACAGTGAATCCAGTGCAGGATAGATCCCGTCATGGATTGAATTGTGTCCCCAAAAATATCTGTCAACTTGGCTAGGTCACGATTCTCAGTACTGTATGATTGTCTACCATTTTGTCATCTGATATGATTTCCCTATGTGTTGTAAATATTAGCACTATGACGTATAAGATGGGTTAGTGGCAGTTATATTATGAGATCTACAGGATTAGTGTCTTAAACCAATCTCTTTTGAGATATAAAAGAGAGGAGCAAGCAGAGAGACATGGGGACCTCATACCACCAAGAAAAAAGCACCAGGAGCAGAGCACATCCTTTGGACATGGGGTTCCTGTGTGGAGAATTTCTAGTCCAGGGGAAGATTGATGAGAAGGACCTTCCTCCAGAGCCAACAGAGAAAACCTTCCCCTGGAGCTGACGTCCTGAGTTTGGATTTGTAGCCTACTAGTCCGTGAGAGAATAAGTTTCTCTTTGTCAGAGCCATCCACTTGTGGTATTTCTGTTATAGGAGCACTACATAACAAAGACAGATCCCAAAAGTAAATCACCAAGACACATCATAATCAAACTTTCCAAAACCAAAGACAGAGAAAGAATCCTGTGAGCAGCTCAGGAAAAATGAAATGTTACCTACAAAAAAAAGAACCAATAAGACTGAGTTCTGATTTCTTAAAAGAAACCAGGCAGGGAAGAAGGCAATGGGATGACATATTTAAAACCTTGAAAGAAAAAAATTGCCAACCAAGAATTATATATCCTGCAAAATTGTCTCAAATGTGATGGCAAAGCCAGGATATTTCCAGATAAACAAAAATTAAGGGAATTTGTAAAAACCAGACCAACATTACAAGAAATATTAAAGAGAGTCTTTCAGACAGAGAATCAACAACATCAGACAACAACCTGAGATTAAGACATATGACAGCGTCAGCCAGATACCAGCTCAGATAAAGAATTCTCAAAAATAAAATAAAGCTAGAGCACTGAAATCAGGGAACCAGAGACGTCGATCTGTAAATGACAACAACTTCATAACAAAAAGGAGGATAAATGGTGTAGTTATAGAACTGCCATTTGGAGAGGAAGTCAAGGAGATATCAAGAAATAAAAGAAATTGTTCACCACAGATTAGCAAGTAAATACAATTAAGCCGTGTGTACCTTGCTCTATCCACACCCGTGTGCGCCATGCCGTACTGGTTAATCTGACCCTAGTTGAAAGCATTGCTTTTCTTATGTCTTGGTTCTTTTCCTTAGCAAAAGGAGGCAAACAAGTCATGGGTGCAGTTTTTCATGCTGAACCTCTATCATTTATCTCCCCTCACCCCCACACTAGAAACCCTGGTGGCGTAATGGTTAAGTGCTATGGCTGCTAACCCAAAGGTCGGCAGTTCTAATCCATCAGGTGCTCCTTGGAAACCCTATGAGGCAGTTCTGCTCTGTCCTATACAGTCACTATGAGTTGGAATCGACTTCGACAGCAATGGGTTGGTTTTGTTGGTTCACCCTCACATTGCTGAGGGTGGTACAAATGGTTAGTGTGCTCAGCTGCTAACTGAAAGGTTGGCAGTTGGAGTCCACCCAGAAAAAAAAAAAAATTTTTTTTTTTTTTTTTTTGAGGCAACTCGAAAAAAAAGACCTGGAGATCTGCTTTCAAAAGATCACCCATTAAAAACGCTATGGAGCACAGTTTTTCTCTGACACAGTGGGGTTACCGTGAGTCAGTCTCCTCAATGACAGCTGGTTTGGTTTTTGGCTTATATCACTAAAGAATCAGTGTTGATAATTAAAATTAAAACTGATTCACTTGACCTTGAATCATAGCCACCTGTGAATATTTGCTGAGCAGTCATTGTGGATTAGACTGTGGGAGAAGGAAGAAAAAGGCCTGGCCTTTCATAGTGACCCTCTGAGAATAGAATTTTGATGGGGAAAGCGTTAGAAACTATTTTTAGTTTCTAAGCCAAGTTCATCAAGTAAACAAGCTCCAAAGAAAAGCATATTGCATCACTTGAGTCGAAGCAAAACAATTTAATAATGCAGAAACTAATCTATCTGGATATTTTATCTGCTAATGTGTGTCTTTGTAGTAATTATTCAGAGAAGGCCATTATTTTTCATATTATTCCATTACTATTTGCTCTTCCTCTGTTTCTCTCTAATTTCCTCCCACTCATTCTTTATTCAGTTTTTCAGGTGCTGCTTGGATTTGTACACTTATGCCAATGGTTTCATATATGTACACACTGATTATCAAATATCTGCTTACTTTTTATTGAAGTCACTTCTTTTAAAGCAAATCGTAAACTTACACTCAGCAACTTCAGAGAGGAGAACTCAGCATTTTGCACTCTGTTGCTCTTTACAGGTAAACAGAATCAAAACCCCCAAGCAAATAGACGAGCTGATTGAAATTGAGAGCGACACAGGAACATGGTATAGGAGGTGTTTTGTTCGAATCCGCACAGAATTGTACGGAGTAAGTAACAAGTCCCACCCTGACTTGCTTGCCTACTTGTTGCATTTGAGAGTGGTCAGGAGAAGGGTTTAGCTGATCAGTCCCTTGAGTGGGGCTCTTCTCCCATCTGCCTAGGAAACCTGACTCCTAGACTAGAGCCAGGCAACAGAACCCCTATGGGATCAGCAGGGTAGCCAATACATTCCATTTTGGGGAAGGGAAAGCGTTACGCCAGGAATCTTGGCAGTGACATGGTGGATTTAAATCTCGAGTTACTTTATCCATTGTCCTCTAGAAAACAGAAAAAAGAAAATTCCAGTATTTCGTACGGTTTTTACATTAGCTTTTACATTTTCCATTCAAATGAACTCAAACAAAAGAAAACTCAACTTTTTATAATTTGGTGGAGTGGTTTGGGGAGTGAGGTTGACTAAATACTGCATAAGATAACTAACTCTCTAATATTTCACAGATTTGGTTGACTTTTATGAGATGTTTCAACTACCCAGTCAGGGAAAATACAATAAAGCTTACAATTGTTTGGTTCACCCTGTCCTTTGGGTAAGTAATATTTGAATTCTTGGCGAGAGAAATCTTTACATTTCCACATGGTACCTCCCAGTCACACTGCTTCTTTTCTTACACTGCTTGTTAGCCTGCTGTGAAAGAATTTTGTTAGCTTACGTCTGCTGACAGTTATGGTTCTTATAAACCAGTTATTTCATTTATCTTGTCATAAAGCTGGAGTGACAAAACCAACAGTATTTAGAAATTCCAGTAAGGTCCTAGATGATCTGGCCCCTGTGAGTTCTCCGTCCTCCTCTCTTGTTCTCTCAGCTCCAGCCACAGTGGTCTCTTTGCTGTTCCTTGAACATGCCAGAACGTTCTCTTTCAGACCTCCGCATTTGCCATTGCCTGGAATGCTCTTCCAGACTTCTGTACGGCTCATTTGTTCACCTCTTTCAGTCATTCCTCAGAAGTTGTCACCATCTCAGTGACACCTTTCCTAAGCACCTCATTTAAAATTACAGCCTCTCAGCACTCCTTGTGCCTCTGAGCTTTATTATTCCCCGCTTCCTCCTTCTAAAATACGAAAGGCTTCTTGAGTCTGTATATTGTCTGTCTTCCCTTTGCATGAACACAGGGATTTTAACCTGTTTTGTTCACTGATATATGCCCCTGGCACATAGTAGGTACTCGATAAATAGTTGTCAAGTGAATGAAGCTGCCATAGATGTGTTCTAAAAAAAGAGGAGCAGTGAGCAAAATTTCACAATTTTTTTTTTTTTTTTTTTTTGCTAAGAGTTGAATATTCATTGTTGGAAAATGTCTATAAACTATTTTTGCCTAATTTGTTTGTTAGAAAAATGCAATTAAATAATACCTTATACTTTCAGCCAAATAGGATCTTAATTACTGCCTGCATTTATGCTGCAAGCTCCACCTCTTAACATCCCTAAATTAAGCCACATGAGTGGTCAGAGATCCCAGCGCTAGGTGATGGGTAATAGATGGAAAGAAAATGAAGCTGGGAGTCGAGGACCTAGCATCTAATTCTGCTGTGTGATTTTGGTTAGCTGTGTGACTTGGGGATATTAGTTTCAGTTTTCTCACTTCTGAATTGAGAATGTTGGTTTAGAATATGCCAAGGAACTCCCACTCGAGTTCCAGGAAATCCATTTCTCTGTGAAAGAAGGAAGAGCTGCAAATGAACGTGTATTAAGTACCTACTGTGTGCTGTGTAGAAAACCTGGTGGTGTAGTGGTTAAGAGCTGTGGTTGCTGACCAAGAGGTCAGCAGTTTGAATCCACCAGGCACTCCCTAGAAACTGTGAGGCAGTTCTACTCTTTCCTGTAGGGGTGCTATGAGTCTGAATCGACTAGACAGCAACAGGTTTGGTTTGGGGTTTATGTGATATGTGGAGCCCTGGTGGCATAGTGATTAAGAGCTGGCTGCTAACCAAAAGGTCAGCAGTTCAGATCCACCAGCTGCTCACTGGAAAGCCTGTGGGGCAGTTGTACTCTCTCCTGTAGGGTCACTCTGATTCGAAATCGACTCAACAGCAATGGGTATGTGCTATACACTGGGCTACGTACAAAGAAGACAAAGACAAGCAAGACAAAAGTCCTACTCTGGAGTAAAGATTACATGGTAATAATTATCTGGTTTGCTTATTTTGTTTTGTTTACTTATTGTCGACTAGCTTTATTGTTTCTTTATTGCAAAATTCCCAGAACCTCAAACAGTACTTAGCATTTAGTTGATGTTCCTTAAGTATCTGCTAAATATATGAAAAATTTGCTGAAATTCCTCCACAGCATTGGCAATGGATGTTCCAGAGTAGCACACTTCACATGTTGCTGCCATTTTTTAATTTTTTGCCTGATTTATGTGGCCGGGGAACAATGCCATGGACATTGTACCTCTGAGTCGTTTCTTATGCCTCTACTCACCCTTAAGATCTTATCTGGCTGAAAGTGCAAGGTATTATCTGCGTTTTTCTAAACAACAAATTAGGCAAAAATAGACATTTTTTAATAGACATTTTCCAGTGTTGCCACTTCCCACTCCCTGTAGTAATTAATGCATCACCCATGAAGAGAAGAGGTTGGTGTCTTTGGAGTTGTGAGGCAGAGATGTTTCGAATGATGATGATGATGATTCAAAACTATTCAGACTCTTTTCTGAGCACTCGCTATATGCTAAAACCACAAAAACCAAACTCGTTGCCATCGAGTCAATTCCAACTCATAGCGACTCTATACACTTTGAATTCCATTTAATTGGGCAAGGCGCCAGGAAGGTAGATACTATCATCATTCCTCTATTGGAGATGGGGTGACTGAAGCTTAGATAACTTGTGCAAGAGCACACAAGCTAGTTAAGTGGCAAAGCCAGAACTCCAACCTAGCCTGTCTGCCCTCAAAGGCTATGCTGGTAAGTCCTTAGCCTCTGTAGTTTAGTGTAACTAGAGCTGCGGTTCTCAAACTCGAAAGTGCATCAGAATCACCTGGAGGGCTCTTGAAAACAAAGATTTTGGGGCTCCACCCCAAGAGTTTCCAATTAGGTTAGGTCTGGGGTGAATCCTCATAATTTGCTTTTCTAACAACCTTCCAGGTGAAGCTGATGCTGCTGGCCCAAGGACCACATTTTGAGAACCACTACGCTATAGCTGCACCATCCAATAGAAATATAATAGGAGCCACAAATGTAAATTTAAATTTTGTGATAGCCACACTTAAAAAAAAGGAAACAGAAACATGTGAAATTAAATTTAATGATATATTTAACCGGATACATCAAAAATATTATCATTTCAACATATAATCAATATACAAATCAATGAGATATTTTACATTTTTTTCATATTAAGTCTTCAAAATCGTATGTGTATTTTACACTTACAGTGCATCTCTGTTTAGCCTAGACACATTTCAGCTGTTCAGTAGCCACACATAGTTAATGGCTGCAGTTCTGGGCAGCACAGCAGCGAGACTCCGCTGTTAATTGTTAGAATAACACATTAGAAGTCAAAAGGGCAGAAAGTGGTAAAAATCTGTATTTTCAGATAATAACCTGAATGTCCCTGTTCACAGCCCAGAACAATTTTGGGAAACAAGCTCTACCCCCTGGCTAGCAATATCACAGTAGGTGAGAACCAAGAGAGATTCTTCATTAGAGCAAAGAGTTAATTCTTTAAGAACCCGTACAGTTCTTGGATCCCCGGTGTTTGTACCATCAAACTAGGAGATAGGTCCCTTAGTGCAGCCTGGAATGACGAGAAAGCATCAGGGCCAGGATGCCATGTCTGAGTACCAGACCAGATTGTTTCTGCAGGTCTACTCTTACTCTGTCCTACAGGGTCACTATGAGTCGGAATCGACTCGATGGCACTGGTTACTCTTCAAAGAAGAGTTCAGGAATTATACCTACGGTTCCCCGCTAAGCCCCAGGCCATCTCTCTAGCTTGATTTTTGCAGACTTGATGGTGTGTGTGTGTGTGTGTGTGTGTGTGTGTGTGTGTGTGTGTGTGTGTGTGTTGGGGCAGGTTACAGTGTGATGATCCATGATGTTGTAGGGAGCCAGTTACAACAGGAAGTGCTTCTCTGGGGACGGCTACCTCTCTGAGAATGTTAGGGACACACTCATTGCCTCTGGTGTGCTAAGGCCTTTACAAACTCACATTGCTTTGTCTTTGCAGGTACTATGGATTATCTGTTTGGTTCCCTGATGTTATTAAACATCTACAGTCGGATGAATACGCGTTACAAATTAAAAAAGTGGAGAGAGAGAAATATGCAAATTTCAGCATTAACTTTACGATGGAAAATCAGATTCATACCGGTGTGGAATACGACAATGGCAGGTCTGGTAACTTTGAAATAACTCAATTTTCTACCTATTCACAAAAATGTATTATTATTTCTCGCTAGTCTTCGCAACACTGAAACGTGCAGTTTTTTAGTTTGTACATTTAGTCATTTTCAGGCTGAATTTGAATACTTCCAAATGAGCTTTAAAGGTACATGTATTTTAGTTACTTCACTTAAAACTACTTTGGAAGTTGAATTTCTTCATATTTGTTAAGTAGTGGAGTTGACCTGCGTGAAAAGAAAATTTAGAGAGACCCTGGAGAGCAACAAAAATAAGTTAAGGAAAAGAAGAATGAAGAGTATGAGGAAATAAAATGGGCTATACCGGTACCAGTTGCCATCAAATTGACTCCGACTCATGGTGACCTTGTGTTTGTCATAGTAGAACTGTGTTCCATAGGGTTTTCAGTGGCTGATTTCTCAGAAGTAGAGTGCCAGGCCTTTCTTCTGAGGTGCCTCTGGGTGGACTGGAACCTCTAACCTTTCGGTTAGCAGCCAAACGTATTAACTCTTTGCACCACCCAGGGACCCCATTAAAAGTCATTTCATTTTCATTAAAATGTTCCTCAAGATAGGGCCATTAACCCCAAAGAGAGAATTTGCAAATATAGATATATGTGAAGGAACAAGACAAAAGGATTGAAAAATAAAGAATTAATAGCCACAGGTAATCACCAAACTGTCTACCTTCAATCACATACTCCGTAAAGCTTTTTATCAAAATTGCAAAAACCTAAATGGTGTTATCTTGAGTTTCATCTGCTCTGGTGGAAAATGACATTGTCGAGCAATGAGTCAGAGCATGGGCTGCATGAAGAAAAGGGGAAAGGCAAACAGCTTAGAAAGTGAAGAAACCTGTGCACTTACAATTTTTTTATTTTTTTTTTTCTAGTGAGGCATCACATCTCTAACCTCTGACTTAGCTTGGAACCTTGATGGACATAAGTCACAAAAATGATTTTTCTTTCTTTTTTTTGTATTGGTCAGATTCTTAGGGGTCAAGTTCAAGTCTGTAACTTTCAAAGATTCCATTTTTAAGTCTTGCACCTTTGAGGATGTGACTTCACTCAATACCTACTTCAAGAACTGCACATTTATCGATACTGTCTTTGACAACACAGGTAGGTATGCTACCCAGCCCTGCCTCCACTGGGGGTCTCTTCAGAGGGCTTGTGGCAGAAACGTGATACCACGTGAGAGTGTGGCCAGAGACGTACGTGGGAAGAGGAGATTAAAGTGCAGACAAACAGGTTCCCTAAATCAAGTGGAAGAGAAGTTAAGCTTGTATTGTTTGTCTTTGTCAGATTTAGTACAAATCGGACTTGCTAAAGTTTAAAGTTGGAAAAGATCCTTTGATGAATATTTTTTAAAGCAAAGAATTAATCCGTACTGTATTTGTTTTGATAATCCTGGTTTCAAAATCTGGTACAGGTAGTCCCCGACTTATGATGGGATTCCTTTCCAACAATTGTGTTGTAAGTTGATTCTGCCATATGTTGAAAACCTCATTTTTTTTTTAGTTTTCATTATTATTGCCTTTTATTATCAGTATCTTTATAAATCTAATCTTTGTCTTTGGGGGTTAGAAATGTTACATATAAACTTACTGACATGACAATGTCAGGAAATTATGTACTGCAACATGTATGTAGAACATATTACTAGCCATAACGTGAACAAAAAAAAAAACCACAGACAGACGTAAGTGCAGTTTGTCATAACTCAAATACATTGTAAGTCGGGGACTACCTGTATTTTCTTAATTGAGGACACCTAGACTCCATAGCCAAAATATGGCTATCCTCAATCAGATATAATCTTTTAGCCAGTCTATTTAATGAAGTCTGGAAAACTCCCCAGGAAAAAAAAAAGGAGAGGAAACAAACATTGATTGAGCAGCTACTATATGCCAGTTCCTACTCTAGGTCGTTAGACATGCATTAACTTATTGAGTTTTCACAATAGCTGAGGCTTATAAAAATTGAATTACTTGGTCACAGTCATAGAACTAGTAACAGAGCTGGCATTTGAACTAGGTTTATCTGATATGAAATCCATGCATTGCCCACCTCACACATTGGTATGTCTACCCTACAGTACAAGTCCAAAATAACAGCCTGATACTGGCAGGAGTATCCACACCTACCCTGTTGCCAGCCCTGCCTTCTTGGTGCTCAGAGAGGACCAGTCTGCTCAGCTCCAAATGACAATGAGTTTGGGTGTTTTTGTTTTGTTTTGAAACAGTGCTATCTAACCTTTTCAACCTCAGAAGACTTGCTTTTTGGCAGAACTTGATCAGCAGGGAAGATAACAGTTTTGATTCTCAGGGCCTTTTAGCAGAACTCACTAAACCTGCAGTCCCTTGTTGGATACATCCAGGCTCAAGATAAAATCAGCAGTGTATGCATGGCCTTCAAATGAGACCCTTGTTCTTCAGTGGATTTGCCCACTTAGACCTTGAATCATAAGTTCAGCTTCAGAGGTCCAAGGAAAGTCATGCTCCTTCTCTGTGCCTCCGAGTCCCATAAAATGGCAATGATAAGGCTGATTCACTGCACATTTTAAAGCAAATTGTTTTTATAATTGTAGTATGGAAGCTATTAGTACTATAGTCCTTATGTAACGTGATAATTAAAGTAACTTTGTAAAGGAGTAAGCAAGTAATAAAATTAGCAATAGCCAACCATAGGAAACCAGAAGATAACTAGACTCTCAAACATGATTTATTTATTTATTCATCAAAGCTGTTCCTTCATTTAGCTACTTTGTATGTGTGAGGTCCTACTAGACCCTGTGCTTTGGCCAGGAAAAGACACAAAAAGTCAAACCAACCCAGGCCCTGAAGCCCTTATGGAGTTTACAATACCATGATTCTTTCCTGAATTCTCAACAGGGTTGCATATACTATGGTGCACACCTATTTAGAACTTGATAACTTGTCTTTGTTTCCATAGATTTTGAGTCATATAAATTCATTGACAGTGAATTTCAAAACTGCGTATTTATTCACAACAAGACGGGGTGCCAGATCACCTTTGATGATGACTATAGTGCCTACTGGATTTATTTTGTCAACTTCCTGGGAACGTTGGCAGTGTTGCCAGGGAACATCGTGTCTGCTCTCCTAATGGACAGGATTGGGCGTTTAACAATGCTGGGTACGTGCTTGGTTTTATGTAAAGTAAAAGAGCTACTCCTGCAGTCTAGAGGGAACCAGTTTCCCACCAAAACCTCGCTTCCCACCTTGGGGATTTGCATCTTACAGAGATGAGGAGAAATCCTTAAGAGCTTTCATTAGGACTAAATTTTAGTGAAAATTATGTCCAATTAACATTACATTTGAGCTGCTTCCATGAATTAACACACTAAAAACTAATTATGTGTGACTAACATACATTTTTCCACTTTAAACAGCAGAGTAATTGATGATGTGCATTTCATACTTGTTGTGTTCAGACAGCAGTTAGAGAGGTAAGCCTTTCATCCAGGTGAATGCACCTGTACCTGTGCTTAGAAGCCCAGCCTGCAGCTCCTCTTGAAAGCAGCTTGGCCTCAGAATTCAGTTTTGCTGAGAGATCTCAGACCCAAGAGCTCTCACTCTGCTAAGACCATGGAAGACATTTCACCATTTTGTCTGCTTCATTGATAGGTGGCTCTATGGTGCTTTCGGGGATCAGCTGTTTCTTCCTTTGGTTTGGCACCAGCGAATCCATGATGATAGGCATGCTGTGTCTGTACAACGGGTTGACCATCTCAGCCTGGAACTCTCTTGATGTGGTCACTGTGGAGCTGTACCCCACAGACAGGAGGTATGTTGAAACGGGCATCCGGGAAGGGCACTCTGAGCCCCATGGGATCACTGAAAATTTGTAGAAATTAAGTCACATTGTCACTTACTCAAGGTGAAGTAAAAAATCCAAAAAAAATCTGGCATATGAAATTGTAGGGTCCACTGATACCCTTTTTTTTTTTTTTTTTTTAAAGCAAGAAAGAAACTGTGGAGGAATATAGTTGTTAGCAGGAATAGAGCAGTGAAACTGGTAAAGGAGTTTAATTGTATCCATGATGCAGTTTGTTGGCTAACAATGAGGAAGCTGTAATGAAGCTGAGGCTTTGAATCTATTAGCCTTTATTGGCCTACTTTTTGAGTGGCTAATTTAGTCCTAAAGGGTTGTTACCTTAAGCTCTCAGGTCTCTACATGAGCTCTACAATAAACTACCACAAAGACGTCTCTAGAACATATCTCTTGACCTTCCTAGTCTGTTAGAGGAAAGTCTAACATATTTCCAGTTACCAAAAAACCATTGCTATTAGAGAAAAATTACTCATTCAGTCCCAGAATGGAGACATGGAAACTTTGTGCCTCAAATAAGAGGAAGGGCTAGAAGGTCGAGATTTGGGGAAGAGCTTCAGCAGCTAAGTAAGTTAAAAGAATGGAAACCCTCGTCTTGCCATTTGACATGAACTAAGGTAAATGGCCTTTGTCTTCTTTTATTTCATGTTTGACAGTTATGCTTTGTCTCCATGGAAACCTTTTGTGCCTCTATATGGAGTCAGTATTCTTTGGACTTTGATTAGATGTATACAGATGGAGGATGAGAATTTTTCTAGGATTATACTGAGACATTTGGAATATCAGTTTGCAACTCCCCCACCTTGGGCCCTTCCTCTGGGCTCATTCCTTTGGTTTATTGGTCCCAATGGGTTACATTTCCTGTATATCCAAACTCTAGATTACAATTGTTGTTCAGGAACATCTCATTATCAAACATTTCATTACCCTCTATAGAATACACCTGTAACCATCTCCTTGGAGAATATCCTAAACTCAAGAACCATTGACATCTGCTTATCAAATATTCTCATCCCAACCATCAATGAGCCTCCTATTAAAATACTTAAGCCCAGAAAGGAACTATGCAATTTTGTGTGCCCTCTCCTTCATCCATTCATTCAACAAACATTTATTAATTCTCTGTATTTGGGGGCAAGGTCCTGGAGTAAATGCTATGAGGCTTGGAATTGAGTGTGTTGACAAAAGCAAGGTTAAAACTTTTTGCAGCTTTCATTGAGCTTTCTTTCATTAGCTTCTCATTCTGCAAGCACATAGATTAATGTAGATTATACATTTAACATAAATCCTACAATGTTAAAGCAAGGCTATGTCATAGCCACCTTTTTGTTTTTCATCGTAAGACATTGATGCTTTTTTTAGATGACTCCTTTATTCCTTTGCCACAAGGGATGGAAGGATGAATGTTCTCCTAAAGCAAAAGCCTGGCTTTAAAAATAAAAAACACAACTCATAAATGGGGTGAATCCTTCCTATGAGCAACACGGACCTGCTATGTTTCTCTTGTCAGAAAGGTTAAACATTTAACTAAGATAAAAACAGAAATTGATGTTAGTTGGCATCCTCTAAGAAGCAGATGCAAAGATGGGATTAAAAGCAAGGATTTTAATAAGGGAAATGCCTGTGTGAGAGAAGAAGCCAGTGATGTCTGGGAGAGCTGAAATGCAAGTCTGAGCCCAAGTGAAGGATAGAGGAAGGGAAGGTTGGGTGGAAGCATCCTAACCACCAACAATCTAAGAAAGGTTCAACAAGGTAGTAGATTGTCTTGCAATAAAGCCAGCCTCAAAGGAAACCCGTGAGTCCCAGGAACAAGCCTGCCCTAGTATTCTTTCCCTATTCAATCACTGACTGGGAGCAGCACATGGGAAACATGGTTGTGGTGCAAACATGGCAGTGAATTTCAGAGCTAGGCAGCCAGGGCTATGACTTGGAAGTCTTTAAGAAACATTCTCTGCCACCACACTGTTGCTGGCAGACATTCTCCAGCACTTAAGCAGATGTTACCAGATAATTTGCAGGAAGTCATTTCCTTCAGTGATCTAGAGGTAGCTTGTCCTCCAGAGCATTGTTGGAATGGCCAGGGTGAATTAGCTAGCACTGCCTGCTCTGAAAATATTTCAGGCTAAAACCTTCTCATCCAACTTTACCATGTCCCTGTGTATCATATTAGGAAGTCTCCATTGATCTCTGCAGCTCAGTGGTTAGGCGTTGACTGCTAACCAAAAGGTTGGCAGTTCAAACCCAAACCCATCAGCTGCTCTTTGGAAACCCTATGGAGCAGTTCTACTCTGTCCTATAGGGTTGCTATGAGTCAGAATCAACTTGACAGCAATGATTTTTTTTTTTTCATTGATCTTTGCTCAGCTGTTAGAGGAAAACCCAACTCTTTTGTGTGCAGGTACCTTATAATCTTTCTTCTCGTGGAGGTAGAATAGAACACATGATGGTAAGAATTCTGGTTAAAGGCCAGAATTTTCATAATAGAATTTTAGCACTGCCAACTTCTTCCCTAGTTTCTAGAATAGTAATCTGTCCTTATCGATCTTAATTCTAGGTGCAAGCTAAAAAGTAGCCTCTTGAACCATTTAACAGGTAATACTAATGAAAATCCCAGTTAAAATTATTATATCTGGGGAACATAATTTAAGGTTTATTCTACATGCTATACATGTTATAAAACTTGAAAGTCACATTTTGTTTTAAACCATATTACAGATTTGAACTTTTAATGTTACGCTTTTGGCTTTCATTAAGCGTTACATGGCATTTACTGCAAAAATACTAAGGGCATTTTCCATTATAGTGCTCATTTCCCCTATTCAGCATCCACCATGAAGAGTGAACATATCAAAGCTTGGTTTTAGAGACCAGTTTGTATCCTTCCATCCCCTCCAAGGAGCTGCTCAGTCTCTTCGCTTCATATGATAAAAATTGTATAATTTTTCACATTTCCTTCTCTGTTGTGCATTCCAGTGTGTCTTCGCTGAATCTGCGTGGTTCAGATATTTGCCTTCTTCCTCATCCTGATTTTCCCTCTTTTATTCCCAATTTTTTAATTTTATGTCTTTTCTGAGCTACTGAGATCCTTCATGAAGAAGTAGGAAATTTTGCAGTTAGAAAGTTGAGGACTCCTGGCATAAGAAAAGGCATTGGAACTACCTGATAAGGAATGCAAAGGTCTAATATTCAGGGCTTTCCAAGAAATTAGGAAAGAGATCAAGAAAAAACAGACAAAACCAACCAAAACATAGCCAAAATCAAGAAAAATACACACAAAGCAATAGACTAATTCAGGAAAATAATACAAGAACAAAATGTCAAAATAAATAGACAATTAGAAATAATACAAAAACAGCAATTAGAAGTCCCAAAGATAAACAACAAAATTTCAGAAATGGACAACACAACGGAAGATTTTAGGACCAAATTTGAAACAACTGAAGACAGAATCAGCAAAATTGAAGACAAATCCATGGATGATGCTTTGAGAAAAATCTGATAAAAGAATGAAGAAAACCTAAGAACTATGTCACATACAATCAAGAGCAAAAATTTACATGCCATAGGAGTTCCAGAACAGGGAGAGAAAATGGAAAACACAGGGAGGATCATTGAATATTTGCTGACAGAAAACTTCCTTAAAATTATGAAAGATGAAAAGCTGACCATCCAAGAAGCTCAACAAACCTCATAAAAGACAGACCCCAAAAGAAAATCGCAAAGACATATCGTAATTACACTCAGCAAAACCAAAGACAAAGCATCTCGAGAGCAAATTGAGAAAAATGAAAAATCATACACAAAGGGGAAATGATAAGCTCTGATTACTTGGCAGAAACCATGCAGCCAAGAAGGGATGACATATATAAAACCTTGAGAGAAAAAAAATTGCCAACCAAGAATAATATATCCTGCAAAACTCTCACTCAAATATGATGATGGAATTAGGACATCTCCAGATAAACAGAAATTAAAGGAATTTATAAAAACCAAACTTACAAGAATTATTAAAGGGAGTCATTTGGTTAGAGAACCAGCAACATCATACAGCAGCCTGAATCTGGGACACAGGTCACTATCAGCTAAAGACCCAGGAAATGAGCTCTCAAAGATAGAACAAAACTAAAAGATTTAAAACGGAACTAGAGACACCAATCTAAAAATGACGACAACATCAGAACAATAAGAGGGAAAATACAAAGGGTAGGTATAGAACTTTCAAATGGAGAGGAAATCAAGGCAATATCAAGTAATAAAAGACTGGTTCAAACTTAGGAAGATAAGGGTAAATTTCAAGATAACCACAAAGAAAGTTAGCAAAACTTCTCATCAAAATAAAGAAGAAAAACATGAAGTCTCAGTGAATACAAATCTACAATATAAAAGAAACAGAAAGAAATTCCACAAACAAAAAGAATTCAGCACTGGAGAGTAAGAGGAACAAAGAAAATGTCAGCACCACAAAAAAAAAAAAAGTACTACAAAATGACAGAAATAAACTCACACCTATCGATAATCACACAGAGTATAAATGGCTTAAATACACCTGTAAAGAGACAGAGAGTGATAGAATGGATAAATAAATGATCCATCAATATGCTGTGTACAAGAGACACACCTTAAACACAAAGACAAACATGTTAAAAATCAAAGAATGGAAAAAATATATCAAGCAAACAGCAACCAAAAAAAGAGCAAGAGTAGCAATACTAATATCAGCTAAAATAGACTTTAAAACAAAATCCACCACATGAGACAAGGAGGGACATTATGAAATGACTAAAGGGACAATCCACCATGATAACCATAATAAATATGTATGCACCTAACAACAGGGCTTAAAAACTCATAAAGCAAACTCCAACATACTGAAAAGAGAAATTGTCAGTTCCCCAATAATAGTAGATCTCAACACACTACTCTCAGTAAAGGACAGAACATCTAGAAAGAAACTCAGCAAAGATGCAGAAGATCTAAAGGCCACAATCAAACACTTTGACCTTATAGACATGTATAGAACACTCCACCCAACAGCTGCAAAGTATACATTTGTTTCCAACACACATGGAACATCTCCCAGATTAGACCACATCTGAGGCTATAAAGCAACCCTCAACAAAACCCAAAACACTGAGATGATACAAAGCATCTTCTCTTATCACAATGCCATAAAAGCAGAAATTTGTAACAGGAAGAGCAAGGAAAAAAAAATATGAAAATGGAATAACACCTTGCTTAAAAACCACTGGGTAATAGAAGAAATCAAAGATGAAATAAGAAAATTTCTAGAATCAAATGAGAATGAAAATATATCGTACCAAAACCATGGGGACACAGCAAAGGCAGTCCTCAGAGGTCAATTTATAGCAATAGATGTACATATCAAAGAAGAAAGGAACAAAATAAAAACATTAGCCCTACAACTTGAACAAATAAAAAGAGAACAGCAAAAGAAGCTCACAGCCACCAGAAGAAAGGAAATAATAAAGATCATAGCAGGAATAAATGAAAGAGAGAACAGAAAAACAATAGAAAAGAACCAACAAAACCAAAAGTTGGTTCTTTGAAAGGATCAACAAAATAGACAAACAATTGGCCAAACTGACAAGAAAAACAGAAGACAAAGCAAATAACCCAAATAAGAAATGAAATGGGGGACATTACAATAGGCCCAAGTGAAATAAAAAGGATCATAACTGAGTACTATGAAAAACTGCACTCCAACAAATTTGAAAACCTAGAGGAAATGGACAAATCTGTACAAACAGATTACCTACCTAAACTGACACAAACTGAGGTAGAAAATCTGAACAGACCCATAAAAAGAAAAGAGATTTTGAAAAGGTAATTAAAAAAAAAACTCCGAAGAAAAATGTCCTAGCCTAGGTGGCTTCACTGGAGACTTCTACTAAACATTCATAGAAGAGCTCACACCAGTACTACTCAAACTATTTCAGAATATAGAAAAGGAAGGGGTACTTCCAAATTCATTCTATGAAACCAGCATTACTCTGATACCAAAACCAGGCAAAGACACCACAGAAAAAGAAAATTACAGACCAACATCTCTCATGAATATAGATGCAAAAATTCTCAACAAAATTCTAGCCAATAGAATTCATCATCATATTAAAAAAAAAAAAATAATACACCCCAGCCAAGTAGAAATCATACCAGGTACGCAAGGATGGTTCAACATTAAAAAATTGATCAGCATAGTCTACCACATAAATAAAAAGGAAAGAAAAAAGTACATGATTATCTCAATTGATGCAGAAAAGGCATTCAATAGTCCAACAACCATTCCTGATAAAAATTCTGAGCGAAATAGGAATAGAAAGGAAATTCCTCAACACAATAAAGTGCATCTATACAAAACCAACAGCCGACGTCATTCTCAACCGAGAGGGGCTGAAAATATTCCCTCTGAGAATGGGAACAAGACAAGGATGCCCTATATCACCACTCCAATTTAACAGTGTGCTGGAAGTCTTGCTAGAGCTAAGGCAAGGAAAAGAAATAAAGGGCTCTGAAATAGGTAAGGGAGAACTAAAAGTATCCCTATTTGCAGTTGATATAATACTGTATATAGAGAACCCAAAGGACTCCACAAGAAAACTACTGGAACTAATAGATTCAGCAGAGTATCAGGTTACAAGATAAACACACAAAATCAATCGGATACCTACAGACCAATAAAGAGAACTACAAAAAGAAAATCAGGAAAGCAATACCATTTATAATAGCCCCTAAAATATAAAATACTTAGGAATAAATCTAACAAGGGACGTAAAAGACCTACACAAAGAAAGCACTGCTGCAAGAAACCAAAAGAGACCTACATAAATGAAAAAAACATACCATGCTCATGGATAGGTAGACTCAACATTGTGAAAATGTCAATTCTATCCAAAGCAATCTACAAACACAGTGCAATCCCAATCCAAATTCCAACAGCATTCTTTAACAAGAAAGATGGAAAAACTAATCATCCACTTTATATGGAAAGGAAAGAGGCCCCAGATAAGTAAGGCATTATCGAAGAAAAATAAAGTAGTAGGCCTCGCAGTACCTGACTTCAGAACCTACCATACAGCTGCGGTAGTCACGACAGCCTGGTACTGATACGATGACAGACACACTGACCAATGGAACAGAATCGAGAAACCCAGATGTAAATCCACCTACCTATGGCTACTTGATATTTGACAAAGGCCCAGAGTCCATTAAATGGGGAAAAGACAGTCTTTTTAACAAATGGTGCTGGCAAAACTGGATGTTTGAATGAAACAGGACCCAGACCTTACACCATCCACAAAAACTAATTCAAAGTGGATCAAAGACCTAAATATAAAACTAAAAACTATGAAGTTCATGGGGAAAAAATAGGGTAAATGCCAGGGGCCCTAATACACAGCATAAATAGGACGCAAATCATAACTAACAACACATAAACACTGGACAATAAGCTAGATAGCTGGGATCTTCTAAAAATTAGACACTTTTGTTCATCAAAAGACTTCAACAAAGAGTAAAAAGAGTACCTACAGAATGGGAAAAATAAAATTTGGCTATGACATATCTGAAAAGGCCTAATCTCTAAAATCTACAGGAAAATCCAACACCCCTACAACAGAAAGACACGTAATCCAGTTAAAAAATGGGCAAAAGATATGAACAGACACTTCACCAAAGAAGACATTCAAGCAGCTAACAGACACATGAGGAAAAGCTGGCAATCACTAGCCGTTAGAGAAATGCAAATCAGAACTACTATGAGATACAATCTCACCCCAACATTACTGGCACAAATCAAAAAAAAAAAAAAAAAAAACAGAAAATAACAAATGTTGGAGAGGCTTCAGGGAGATTGGAACTCTTAAAATGTTACAACCATTTTGGAAAATGATATGGAACTTCCTTAAAAGGCTAGAAATAGAAATACCACACAATCCAGCAATCCTACTCCTAGGAATATATCCTAGAGGAATAAGAGCAGTCACACAAGTAGACAAATGCACACCCATGTTCATTCCAGCATTATTCACAATAGCAAAAAGGTGTAAACAACCTAAGTGCCCATCAACAGATGAATGGATAAACTATGGTACATACACACAATGGAATACTATGCAATGATAAAGAACAATGATGAATCTGCAAAACATCTTACAACATGGATGAATCTGGAGGGCATTATACTAAGTGAAATAAGTCAATCACAAAAGGACAAATACTGTATGCGACCTCTATTATAAAAACTCATGAAAAGGTTTACAGGCAGAAAGAAACAATCTTTGATGGTTAATAGGCGGGGAAGTGATGGGGAGAGAAAAACACCAACGAGACAATAGATATGCGGTAACTTCGGTGAAGGGTAAGACAGTACTCAGTACTGGGGAAACCAGAAACAACTTGGCTGAAGTAAAGTCATAGAAGCTTCACAGACACATCCAAACTCCCTGAAGGGCCAAGTTACTGGGCTGAGAGCTGGGGACCATTGTCTAAAGGGACATCTAGCTCAATTGGCATAACATAATTTATAAAAATATTCTATATCCGACTGTGATGAGTAGCATCTGGGGTATTAAAAGCCTGTGAACAGCCATCTAAGATACATCTACTGGTTCCATCCTGGCTAGAACAAAGGAGAATGAAGAAAACCAAAGACACAAGGGAAAGATTAGTCCAAAGCACTAATGGACCACAGCCACAACAATCTCTACCAGCTTCAGCCCCGAACAACTAGATGGTGCCTGGCTACCATCATTGACTGCTCTGACAGGATCACAGTAGAGGATCCTGGACTACTACATACCCGTTGCCATCGAGTCAATTTCGACTCATAGCGACCCTACAGGAGAGTAGAACTACCCCCAGGGGGTTTCCAAGGAGTGGCTGGTGGATTCAAAGTGCTGACCTTTTGATTAGCAGCTGAGCTCTTAACCACTGTGCAACCAGAGTCCTGAACAGAGTGGGAGGAAAAAGTAGAACAAAATTCAAATTAAAAAGACCAGACTTACTGGCCTGACAGGAACTGGAGAAACCACAAGAGCATGGCACCCCGACCCCCCTTTAACTCAGTACTGAAATCACTCTTAAGGTTCACCCTTCAGCTAAAGATTCAATGGATCAATAGGGCAAATGATAGGACACCAACACAAAAGCAAAGTTGAGAAGGCAGAAAGGGACAGTAAAACTGGACGAATGAAAACAGGGAACCCGAGATGGAGAAGGGGAGAGTGTTGACACATCACAGGGTTGGCAACCAGCGTCACAAAACAATTTGTGTATTGTTTAATGAGAAACTAATTTTTCTCTGTAAACATTCACCTAAAGCACAATAAAAAATAATACTAATAGTTTTTCCCTAATGAAAAGTTTTAGATGAAAGCAACCAAGATGCCCATCAACGGATGAATGGATAAATAAATTATGGCATATTCACACAATGGAATACTACTCATCGATAAAGAACATTGAGGAATCTGTGAAACATTTCATAACATGGAGGAACCTGGAAGGCATTATGCTGAGTGAAATTAGTCAGTTGCAAAAGGACAAATATTGTATAAGACCACTATTATAAGAACTTGAGAAATAGTTTAAACTTCTCAGTTTTCTTCTCAGAAAACATTCTTTTGTGGTTACAAGAGGAGGGAGGGAGGGAGGGTGGGAGAGGGGCATTCACTAATTAGATGGTAGATAAGAACTACTTTAGGTGAAGGGAAAGACAACACACAATACAGGGGAGGTCAGCAAGATTGGACTAAACCAAAAGCAAGAAGTTTCCTGAATAAACTGAATGCTTCAAAGGCCAGTGTAGCAGGGGCAAGGGTTTGGGGACCATAGTTTCAGGGGACATCTAAGTCAATTGGCATAATAAAATCTATTAAGAAAACATCCTGCATCCCACTTTGAAGAGTGGTGTCTGGGGTCTTAAACACTAGCAAGCAGCCATCTAAGATGCATCAATTGGTCTCAACCCACCTGGATCAAAGGAGAATGAAGAACACCAAGGACACAAGGTAATTACGAGCCCAAGAGACAGAAAGGGCCACATGAACCAGAGACTACATAATCCTGAGACCAGAAGAACTAGATGGTGCCCAGCTACAACCGATGACTGCCGTGACAGGGAACACAACAGAGAACCCCTGAGGGAGCAGGAGAGCAGTGGGATGCAGGCCCCAAATTCTCATAAAAAGATCAGACAATGGTCTGACTGAGACTACAAGGACGCCGGTGGTCATGGCCCCCAGACCTTCTGTTGGCCCAGGACAGGAAGCATTCCCAAAGCCAACTCTTCAGACATGGATTGGACTGGACAATGGGTTGGAGAGGGATGCGGGTGAGGAGTGAGCTTCTTGGATCAGGTGGACACTTGAGACTATGTTGGCATCTCCTGCCTGGAGGGGAGATGAGAGGGTAGAGGGGGTTAGAAGCTGGCGAAATGGACACAAAAAGAGAGAGTGGAGGGAGAGAGCGGGCTGTCTCATTAGGGGGAGAGTAATTGGGAGTGTGTAGCAAGGTGTATATAATGTTTTTATGTGAGAGACTGACTTGATTTGTAAACTTTCACTTAAAGCGCAATAAAAATTATTTTTAAAAAGTTTCTACAAGAAAACCACAGAATGCTCCTTAGAAGTGAGGATGGGGAGACTTTGTCTGAAATACTTTGGGCATTTTATTAGGAAGGACCAGTTCCTGGAGAAGGGCATCATGCTTGGTAAAGTAGCAGGTCATTGAAAAAGAGGAAGACCCTCATTGAGATGGACTGACACAGTGGCTGCAACAATGGGCTCAAGCATAGCAATGATTTTGAGGATGGTGCAGGACGGGGCAGGGTTTCCTTCTGTTGTACATAGGATTGCTATGAGTTGGAACTGAGTCAACAGCACCTAACAACAACACATCTATACAAGACTTCAAAGCATTTTTAAAAAAAATGAGGTCAACTTCTCTGTATTGGTGTGTGGAGGAAAAAAATGCCCATTATATTTTAAGTGAAAAAAAGGAAGCTCTCAGAGCAGTAGTATTCATAGTACACTATGGCCCCATTCATGTAAAAGCAGTATAGGCTATGTATACATTAAAATGTCTGTAAATGTACAATAAACTTAACAGATTGTCTCTGGAGATGTAGTTACGGCAGTACACTCATTTTCTACTTTACGTGCTCAATATTTCGTTAATTTTTATACTGAGCATGTATCCTTTTAATCATCAGCAGAAACAAAACTCATGACAAATTTTTTGAATATCCAAATAAAGACCAATCATCTAAATATTAGTAGTGTTCTCAGTATTATCTTTATAAAGGGATTCCAATAGAAAACATCTACCAATAAGCATTTAAAAAAATGGTCTCCATTGGGTCTTAAAAGTTTATACAACTGAATTTAGACAATAAAATATAAATTAGAATTCAGTAGTTTAGTTTATTTATATGCTATTTTGTAGGTCATTTGAACTCATTTGGGATTAGAATCAGGTCATGATAATTTAGTCATTGTAAATGCTTCGTCCCCACTGCCTTCGAGTCTATTCTGACTCACAGCCACCCCATAGGACAGAGTAGAACTGCCCCATAAGGCTTCCAAGGCTGTAAATCTTTACAAAAGCTTACTGCCACATCTTTCTCCTGCAGAGCAGCTGGTGGATTTGAACCACCAACCTTTTGGTTAGCAACCGAGCATTTAACCACCATGCCACCAGGGCTCAAATGCTTCTTACAGATCACCAAAAATGTATGTAATTAATGGTACTCATTTTAACATCTTTGGCAGTATCACGTTGTCATTGTTAGGCGCTGTCGAGACAATTCTGACTCACAAAAGACGCATAGTGACCCGATATACAACAGAACAAAATACTGCTGTGCCATCGCAATCCTTGCTGTGCTTGAGCGCATTGTCACAGCCACTGTGTCAATCCATCTTGTTGAAGGTCTTCCTCATTTTCGCTGACCCTTTACCAAACGTGACGTCCTTTTCCGGGACTGATCCCTCCTGACAATATGTCCAAATTATGTGAGACATAGTCTCGCCATCCTTGATTCTGAGGAGTGTTCTGGTTGTACTTCTTCCGAGACAGAGTTGTTTATTCTTTTAGCAGTTCATGATATAGTCAACATTCTATGCCAATCCCACAATTCAGAGGCGTCAGTTCTTCGGTCTTCCTTATTCCAGCTTTCGCATGCATATGAGGTGATTGAAAATGTCATGGCTTGGGTCAGGAGCACTTAAGCCTTCAAGGTGACATCTTTGCTTTTCAACACTTTAAAGAGGTCCTTTGCAGTAGATTTACCAAGTGCAATGCATCTTTTGATTTCTTGACTGCCGCTTCCATGGGTGTTGATTGTGGAGCCAAGTAAAATGAAATCCTTGACAATTTCAATCTTTTCTCCATTTATCATGATGTTGCTTATTGGCCCAGTTGTGAGGATTTTTGTTTTCTTTATGTTGAGGTGTAATCCATACTGAAGGCTGTGGTCTTCGATCTTCATCAGTAAGTGCTTCAAGTCCTTTTCACTTTCAGCAAGCAGGGTTGTGCCATCTGCATAATGCAGGTTATTAGTGAGTCTCCCTCCAATCCTGATGCCCCATTCTTCTTCATATAGTCCAGCTTCTTGGATACAACTGGCACATACCTTTCCTGACTTTAAACCATGATGTATCCCCTTGTTCTGTTGGAATGACTGCCTCTTGATTTATGTACAGGTTTCTCATGAGCACAATTAAGTGTTCTGGAATTCCCATTCTTTGCAACGTTATCCATTATTTCTTATGATCCACACAGTCGAATGCTTTTGAATAGTTAATGAAGCACAGGTAAACATCCTTCTGGTATTCTCTGCTTTCAGCCAAGATCCATCTAACATCAGCAATGATATCCCTGGTTCCATGTCCTCTTCTGAATCCAGCTTGAATTTCTGGCTGTTGCCTGTCCAGGTACTGCTGCAGCCCTTTTGAATGATCTTCAGCAAAATTTGACTTGCACATGATATTAATAATACTGTTCAATAATTTTCACATTCGGCTGGATCACCTTTCTTGGGAATAGGCATAAATATGGATCTCTTCCAGTCAGTTGGCCAGGTAGCTGACTTCCAAATTTCTTGGCATAGATAAGTGAGCACTTCCAGCACTACATCCATTTGTTGAAATATGTCAATTGGTATTCCATCAATTCCTGGAGCCTTGTTTTTCACCAGTGCGTTCAGTGCAGCTTGGACTTCTTCCTTCAGTACCATTGGTTCCTGATCGTATACTACCTCCTGAAATGGTTGAACATCAACCAATTCTTTTTGGTATAGTGACTCTTTGTATTCCTTCTATCTTCTTTTGATGCTTCCTAAGTTGTTTAATATTTTCCCTGTAGAATTCTTCAGTATTACAACTTGAAGCTTGAATTTTTCTTCAGTTTTTTCAGCTTGAGAAATGCCAAGCATGTTTTTACCTTTTAGTTTTCCATCTCCAGCTCTTTGCACATGTCATTATAATACTTTACTTTGTCTTCTCAAGATGCACTTTGAAATATTCTGTGCAGCTCTTTTAATTCATCTTATCTTCCTTTTGCTTTAGCTACTTGACGTTCGAGAGCAAGTTTCAGAGTGTCTTCTGAAGTCCATTTTGGTCTTCTCTTTCTTTCGTGTCTTTTTAAAGAACTCTTGCTTTCTTCATGTATGATGTCCGTGGTGTCATTCCACAGCTCATCTGGTCTTTGGTCATTAGTGTTCAAAGCATCAAATGTATTCTTCAGATGGTCTCTAAATTCAGGTGGCATATACTTAACGTCATACTTTGGCTCTGGTGGACTTGTTCTAATTTTCTTCAGCTTCAGCTAGAACTTGCATATAAGTAATTGATGGACTATTCCACAGTCAGCCCCTGGCCTTTTTCTGACTGATGACATTGAGTTTTTCCATCTTCTTCTGCCACAGATGTAGTTGATTTGATTCCTGCATGTTCCATCTGGCGAGGTCCATGTGTAGAATCACCATTTATGTTGGTGAAAAAAGGTATTTGCAATGAAGAAGTCATTGGTCTTGCAAAATTCTATCATGTGATCTCTGGCATTGTTTCTATCATCACAGCCATATTTTCTAACTGCTGATCCCTCTTCTTTGTTTTCAACTTTCACATTCCAATTACCAGTAATTATCAGTGCATCCTGACTGCATGTTTGATCAATTTCAGACTGCAGAAGTTGGTAAAAATCATCAATTTCTTCACCTTTTGCCTTAGTGCTTGGTGCATAAATTTGAGTAATAGTCATATTAACTGGTCTTTCTTGTAGGTGTATGGATATTATCGTATCATTGACAACCTTGTATATCAGGATAGATCTTGAAATGTTTTTTTGGCGATGAATGCAATGCCATTCCTCTTCAAGTTGTCATTCCTAGCATAGTAGACCATATGATTGTCTGGTTCAAAATGGCCAATACCAGTCCATTTCAGCTCACTAATGCCTAGGACATATAGTTATATGTGTTCCATTTCATTTTTGAGAGTTTCCAATTTTCCTAGATTCATACTTTGTACATTCCACGTTCTGATTATTAATGGATGTTTGCAGCTGTTTCTTCACATTTTGAGTCATGCCACATCAGCAAATGAAGGTCCTGAAAGCTTGACTCCATCTATGTCCTTAAGGTTGACTCTACTTTGAGGAGGAGGCTGTTACCCAGTCATATTTTGAGTACCTTCCAACCTGAGGGGCTCATCTTCCAGCACTATATCAGACAATGTTCCACTGCTGTTCATAAGGTTTTCACTGGCTAATTCTTTTCAGAGGTAGACTGTGGGGTCCTTCTTCCTAGTCTGTCTTAGTCTGGAAGCTCAGCTGAAATGTGTCCACCATAGGTGACCCTGCTGGTATTTGGATACCGTGACACAGCTTCCAGCCTCACGGCAACACACAAGCCCCCACATTACAACAAACTGATAGTCACATGGTAATATCAGAGGTCACCAAAATCTGTCTACTTATTATAATGTTTTTGTTAACACCATCATCTCTATATGGTGGAGCTTATAGAAGAGGTGTCCACTTCAGCAATGAATTTTTCAGAAATGATTTTTTTTAATTAAATGTTTTATTTTGAATAAATCTATTAAAATCTGTTTTGTAGATTCACGTGATGTTGTAAGAAATAATACAGAGAGACTCCATGTACTCAGTATACCATTTCGCCTAGTGGTAACATCTTGTAAAATTATAGTGAAATATCACAAGGATATTGACATTGATTCAGTGAAGATACAGAACACTTCCATCACCACTGGTCTAGGACGCAGGGCAGTAGTAGATTGTAGTAAGTAGGTCCTCAGTAATGCTCATCGGACTGACTCTAGCCCAGGGCCAGGGCTGGCCTCTGGTAGAGGCAAAATGGCAGACTTAAGTGCAGTGGGAAATGTGGGAGAGGAAGGTGCCTCCCTGTTCTTGCACTCTCCCTGGCTGACCACCGCTATCCTGATCCTCCACCTTCTTCTCAACTCTGCAGTAACATCTTAGGATTCTTGCCAAGACCATCCTTCAAATGCCTCAAATCATCTGACACAACAATTGAGAATCAGTGATCCATGAAGTACACTTCTCCCTCAGACCCTTAATTCTGAGTCATGTCCTTGAAAGAACAAGGAATACTTGTAATTCTACAGGGATGCGTGGGGTGAAGTAGGAAAACCGAAAAATCAAGTGGTTGCTCTAGGGTATTTGACCTTGATTGTGGGACTGGGAAGAAAGGATTGCTTTGAGAAATATTATGAGGGAAGAAATGAAGAGTCAAGCAAATTGACAGACCTTTGAAGTTTAGGGCATTGTTCAATATACAAGTCATTGTATATTATTTCGACGATTTCTACAGCAGCCCTAGACACACTGGTTTCTCTCCTGTGTCAAAAATAAGCATTGAGCCTGTTAAATCCAGTGTAGATGATGGGCAATTGATATAGTTTGAAATTCTTCTGAGAAGGGAAATATGAATGTATGCCAGAGATAGAACAGATTTTCCAGCCCCATCTGACACATTTGATCCAGAGAATCTTCATTTTTCCATAATTTCTCCACCACCAAGCCTTGCTGCCACCTAATTTGCTTTCAGACCTCTGGGATTTGGGTTTGGAGAGGCCAGCAGAAGAAGTTTCATTCCATTTATTGGGTTCAGTTAGGGCGGTCAAAGCCCTACCCCCCAATACCCTAACTGGGAAAAATATAAGTTTTCCCTCACCGCTTAGAATCTTCAAAGAGTAAAGAATATGTAATGGGGGGTTTAGCTGGACTTAACCCATTACTCACTGGCCCCATCTTTCACCCCCCTTCTTTGACAAGGTTTTAAACCTCCCAAAAGTCACACAGTCCAAAATCCAAAAACCAAACCAGTTACCCTCAAGTGGATTCCAGCTCATGACGACCCCATCTGTGTCAGAGTAGAACTGTGCTCATAGGGTTTTCAGTGGATAATTTCTCAGAAGTAGATAGCTAGACTTTTCTTCCAAGGTGCCTCAGGATGGACAGACTTCCAGCCTTTCAGTTAGCAGCTAGCCCATTAAGCCTTTGCAGTACACAGGGGCTCCTAAACATAGCCCACATGGTGTAAGAGGTTCTAGGTTTCAGCTTGCATGTTCTTTAGTGTCCAGGCCATGGCTCCCTGCTGCCACCCTGTGGACATGGTGGAGCACCACTGCTCATACTTCCTGGGCTCTTATGGTCCAGTGAACATATTGTCCCACCCTCCCTGGAGCTCAGGGCAGACATCCCCACACCTTGTGAATGATGAGACCCAGGCTTTCCCTGCTGGCCTCCAGCTCTGCACGGACACCCTCAGCCCAGCAGGCCTGTCTCTTGAGTGTTAATCCAGTATGTTCCTGCCTTTCCCTGGTCACTGACCTCCTTTTTCCTTCCCCTTATGTAGGCACAAACCCTGGTGGTGTACTAGTTAAGTGCCACAGCTGCTAACCACAAGGTTGGCAGTTCATATCCACCAGGTGCTCCTTGGAAACTCTATGAGGCAGTTCTACTCTGTCGTATAGGGTTGCTCTGAGTCAGAATTGACTCGATGGCAGTGGGTTTGGTTTTGGTTTATGCAGGTACAATTTCAGACATGATCTCATAGAGGATTTGATTGTAAACCCCTGATTATTTACATCTGCTATTCTCACCCAGCACTGTGGGATGACCAGCTTTTCCTGAGGAGTTAAAATCAAAACACCTGCCCGGAATTAACAACCCAAAGCCCCTCCCCTTAGGACTCTTCTTGTTTAGACAGAGAGGTTCCCTTATTCCCTACCTGCAGTTAATCCTGAAGACCTATACTCCTGGATCTCTCGCTAACCAGCTGTACAATGTCAGGGAATCCATGCTGTACAACTACACCTCAGTTGTTTGAGATGTAAAAATGAGGAGATTGAAATAAGTGGTATCTCAGGTCCTTTCTAGCTCTAGAGTTCTCCTATTCAATGTCATTATCTGGTGTTCCATGACAGTAATTTCATTCTTCCTTGAATACATTCTATACCTGAATATTTTGAAGGTTTCAAAATGAAGAAATCTTTCATCCAACCTATGTAATACTTTAAAGTGTTGAAAAGTAAAAATGTCGCCTTGAGGACTGAACCTGACCCAATTGCTTCATATGCATGTGAAAGTTGGACAATGAGTAAGGAAATCTGAAGAAGAATTGATGCCTCTGAATTGTGGTGTTGGCGAAGAATATTGAATATGCCCTGGACTGCCAAAAGAAAAAATCTGTCTTAGAAGAAGTACAACCAGAATGCTCCTTGGAAGCAAGGATGGCGAGACTGCATCTCACATACTTTGGACATGTTATCAGGAGGAATCACTCCCTGAAGTGCTTGGTAAGGTAGAACGTCAGTGAAAAAAAAGAAGACCCTCAACAAAATAGATTGACACAGTGGCTGCAACAATGGGCTCAAGCACAGCAACAATTGTGAGGATGGTGCAGGACTGGGCTGTGTTTTGTTCTGTTGTGTGTAGGGTCACTATGAGTCAGAACCTACTCCGTGACGCCTAACAACTTAACATGTAATATACTCCATCTGTGTTCCTTTATTTTTCTTTATAGGCCTTATCATTATATTATATATATTTATATTTTGTGTGACCTAAGGAGCCCTGGTGGCACACTGGTTAAGAGATTGGCTGTTAATCAAAAGGTCAGCAGTTTAAATCCACCAGTCACTCCTTGGAAACACTATGGGGCAGTTCTAATCTGTTCTATAGGGATGCTATGAGTCAGGATCAACTCAACAGCAACAGGTTTGGTTTTGGTTTGAAGTCACTTTGGCCATTCCTGTGGCCAAATTAATTAAGCTATGAGCTGTGAAGAGTAGAGTAAACAAAGGAACTTATCAAAAGTAGGAGCAAAAAAAGGAGAAAAAAGGTTGGGGGAAGGCTTTGGATTTCTCCTGCATAAGCCACAGCACACCTTCTTGCCCAAGCCTCTCCAACACGGTATGGTAAGTGCTTTCCCTTGGCTTTGTCACACTGCCTGATACTCCGTGCTGAGCACACAAAGGAGGAGGCCATATATGTGAAGGTGTTAAATGTAATATCATTTGTTATCCCAAAATTGGAAACCTAATTATCCAACTGTATGGTTATGAAAATAATGGCTATATGCTAAATCATTTCATTTTAAGCCAAAAAAAAAAAGTAAGCAACATGGAACAAACAATTAATGATTGAAAAAGGCAGAAAGCAAAATTGTATATATCCTATGATTTGTGAAAAATATGGATATGATTAGAAAATAAAGAAAATCTAGAGCCCTGGTGGTGCAGTGATTAGAGCTCAGCTGCTAACAAAAAGGTTGGCAGTTCATATTCACCAGCTGTTCCTTGGAGGCCCTGTGGGGCAGTTCTACTTTGTCCTATAGGGTCACTATGAGTCGGAATCAACTCGACAGCAACAGATTTTTAAAGGGAATTCAGAAATTAAAACCGTTCGTTTGAGGGATGGGGTAGATGCCTTGCTTTGTAATTTCCTTTAATATATAACAGTAAATCCAAACCAATTCAAAAGTGCAAATATCTCTGGGAAGACTGCAAAAGTTCTCAGCCCTGGATACACCTTAGGACCACAGGAGCTTCTAACGAGTACCAATGCCTGGGCCACCAGCACACCAACAAACCAGAATCTCTGTGGTTGGGGACTTAGGCATTAATACCTCCACTTCGCTGTGTTTTAAAAGCTCCCAACCTAAACCTGTTATTGTCAAGTCGATTCCAACTCTTAGCAACGCCGATGTGTTAACAGACTAGAACTGCTCCATAAGATTTTCTTTGCTGTAATCGGTACAGAAAGAGCCCAGTGGTGCAACAGTTAAGTGCTCGGCTGCTAACTGAAAGGTTGGCGGTTCAAACCCACCCAGCAGTTCTGTGGGAGACTATCTGGTGATCTGCTTCTGTAACGATTGCAACCAAGAAAACTATGAGTCATTTCTGCTCTATCACACGGGGTTGCTATGACTTGGAATTGACCCAACGACAACAATCTTTACAGAAGCAGATCACAAACTCCTAGGTGATTCTAGTGAGCCCATGGTTGCGCACCCTGGGTGAGGAGGATGTGGTTATAAGGTTCCTGTACCTTACTTCAGTGCTATACTTACACCAAGTTGGGAACAGCTGCGTGAGGAAGTGAGAGGCTTGTCTGGGAGCTGGAGGGGCTCCGGATTTCCTTTAGTGATTCTCTAATCACATCCGTATTTTCACAAATGGTAGGAATATATACAATTTTGCTTTCTGCCCTTTTCAATCATTAATTGTTCTATGTTGCTTACTTTTTTTTCTTTAGCTTGGAATGATTTAGCGTATAACCATTATTTTCATAACCATACAGTTGGATAATTAAGAGGTTTCCGATTTTGGGATAACAAATGATATTACAATTAACGCCTTCATATATATGGCCTCCTTCTTTTGGATGTGTTCAGTAGGGAATATCAAGCAGTGTGACAAAGCCAAGGCAGTTTTGTCACTCAAAGAGAAGCTTTGCACAGAAGCTACCCTGATAAGTTGAGTTAACATGGGTAGATTTGAGTACCATGCAGAGAAGTTGGGGAGATGTGAGGATACGGAAGTCAGAAAATACTCTTGTCTATAGTCCATCCTTCATCTGGAAAATTTTGACTCTTCAAAGCCAATTCTACACTCATTCCCTCTGAGAAGTCTTCCCTCAGTGCCCCCACCCAGTGTGAGATCACTGCCCATGCACTGTGTCTCCATCCTGCCCTATGGGTGTCTTTATCATGGCACTTAGCATGGTATGTCATCAAGATCTCTATGTGTTTTTATGAAAACAGACACTTTATATTGTTAACTTCAGGGTCCTAGTACCTCATGTGAGTTGGAATCGACTCAACAGCAGTGGGTTTAGTTTGGTTTGAGTTTGGTACCTAGTGTAGCGCTTGGCACATAATAGATGCTTAATGAATGATTAAGTAGGAGAATATACAAATTCAGAGAATATTAATGACAAATTTGCTTATATGCTTATTAACAGATGTTCAAGGAGTTTTTAGTGCTCTTAGCACTGTAGTCCAATTGCTCAGATACATTCTGGGATAAAATAGCTTTTTTAGGTTAACCCAGGAAACTAGCCATGATGTGAGGAAACTGACCAACTTATAGGTGACTTTTCAGATTACAATGTATTCCTGATTTAGGCTGCCAGTATTTTCCAAGGAGCTCTGGTAGCGCAGTGGTTAAGAGCTCCACTGCTAACCAAAAGTGCAGCAGTTCAAATCTACCAGCCACTCCTCGGAAACCCTATGGGGCAGTTCTAGTCGTTCCTATAGGGTTGCTATGAGTCAAAATCAACTCGATGGCAACACATTTGGTGTTTTGAGGTTTTTTTGTACTTTCCAAAGTGCCCCATGCTGAGTCTTGAGTATTCCTTTCATAACTTCTACCTATGACTTGACTGGGTTGTACAGAAAAAGTTCCTTTCTCATAGTTGAGCCTAGACAAAGTAGAATGCTCACACTTTACCCATGAGCAGGGATATTCCATGAGCTGAGTCTGGATCTGCACTATTTTAGACCTTTTTTAAACTTAATATTTTGTTTCTTTCTTGATAATTATCAGTTGATGGGGCAGATATTTCAGCCAGTGTCCCACACAATGGCTAATACTTGCTTAGTGCCTACCACACACCAGGCATTGCCCTAAGTGCTGCCATTATTCAGCATCCCTTGTGTCTTCATAAAAAAAAATTTTTTTTTATAGGGCCTTGGTAATGCAGTGGTTAAGACCTATGGTTGCTAACCAAAAGGTTGGCAGTTCAAATCCACTAGCTGCTCCATGGAAACCTTATGGGGCATTTCTACTCTGTCATATAGGGGCCTTATGAGTCAGAATTGACTCAATGGCAACAGGTTTGATTTTTTTGTGCTTCTTCAGGGGGTTGAGGGGGGTGGTGCTGAAAACAACCATGCCTGGCACTGCACTGAAATCAGAAAAACCAAATAAGAAAGAGGCAGGATGAGAGGGCAAAACTCTAAAATGGAGCCAGCACTTTTCTTTTCCTAATCACCAATTAAAAAATAAAAAAGACAAAAATGAACTCCTTGCTCTTGTGTGTTGTCGAGTCAGCTCTGACTCACAGCAACCTTATAGGGCAGAGTAGACCTGCCCCATAGGGTTTCCTAGACAGAAATCTTTGCGGGAACCTATACCTTTGTAACCGATACCTACCTTTGTTAGGTGCCATCAAGTTGGTTCCAACTCATAGCGACCCCATGTACAACAGAGCGAAACACTGCCAGGTCCTGCGCCATCCTCATGATCGTTGCTATGTTTGAGCCCATTGTTGCAGTCACTGTGTCAGTCAGTCTTGTTGAGGGTCCTCCTCTTTTTCGCTGACCCTCTACTTTACCAAGCATGATGACCTTTTCCAGGGACTTGTCCCTCCTGATAACATCTCCAAATTATGAGACCAAGTCTTGCCATCCTTGTTTCTAAGGAACATTCTGGCTGTACTTCTTCCAAGACAGATATGTTAGTTCTTTTGGCAGTCCATGGTATATTCAATATTCTTCACCAGCACCATAGTTCAAAGTCATCAATTCTTCTTCTTTTGGGATCAGATACTAGTACTCACTATATTGTGAAAGCCCCAGAGAAGGTGCTGCAGGCCAGCTGCAGGCAGGGGATACTCTGGCGGCCACATTACCCATCAGCTGAGCCTAAGTGTTGCAGCAAACCAACACTATACACCCGCATGCTTTTCTCAGAAGGAGGGAGTTAATGGAGCAGGGAGGGAGCTGCCTAATGGAATGGGGGACGGGGCTGCTGCAGTCACAGGCTACTGTTTGGGGGAAAGATTATACATTTAAAAGATTTAAATAAGTTGAGAACAAAAGATTCTGGCTGGAGAGTCTGCTGAGCAAGGGGTAGAGCTTTTATAGAGAGATAATAGACCATTTCATTCTTTCCCTTGGTGCTTGTTGATCATGAGAAGGCAAGGCTGGAAAGAGTCTTTGGTTTGTGAAAAAGAATGCAGTGGTTTGTCCTGCTGCTGAGAAGCCAGGGCTCTTCAAGCTTTCAGCTCCCCACCAGCAAAGGGCTTTATCATGCTTTGCGTGTCTGCAAAAGTTAATGCCCTTCCTTTAAGTAAAAGCAGAGTCTCTGAGTGGTGCAAATGGTTACCGTGCTCAACTGCTAACCAAAAGATTGGAGGTTCAGGTCCAACTAGAGGCAACTTGAAAGAAAAGCCTGGTGATCTACATCTGAAAATTCAGCTGTTGAAAACCCTGTGGAGCACAGTTCTTCTCTGACACATGTGGGGTTGCCATGCATTGGAGTCAACTCAGTGGCAAGTGGGTTTTTTTTTTTTTTTAAGAGCAAGAGACTAAGTGAACTAGAGATGGTTTACTTTATAAACAGAAAACCCCCAAGGGAGAGTCACTTTGTGAATGAATTTTTAATACAGCTGTGCCTCTGGTGCATAGAAAATACCCCCCCTCCAGCTGCAAATATTTGAAGAAATAATTTACATATCCAAAGAAAGGGCAGTCACATCCCAAATGCCAACACGAATTTAAGGAAGCTGTATGCTTTGCAGCCACACCAGACTTTCATCTGAAGAACAGCCTGTGCTTTGTAAATGAAAAACGAAGATTTTTAGGAAGAACTTGATGGTCTTTTTTAGAAGCCCCAAGTACCAGGTGCTCTGATGTGGCTGTCTTAGTGCCACCCAGAAATCAAGGGAGGCGGTCCGTCTCTTGGTTACAGTTAGTGATATAAGGAGAAAGCCCGCCTGTATGTTACACCCTGTTCCGAGTTATCCCAGAGATTTGTAGCTTGAGAGTATATGGTTGTTTTAACCCAGATATAAATCCTAGGTTGGTCATTCTGTAGTTTCAGCTTTGAGAGACTTCTTCATGACAGAAGAATGTTTTCCTCTCTTATCTGTAACATACGACTAGCCATTTTCCATAGGACAACACTGCTTATCTTACCACCATAAAATGTAGTTTGTAGTTTACTACTTTAGAATCTAGAAACTAAAATGTAAATTTTTTCTTTTTTTGTTCAAACCAGCAAAAAGAGAGCTCAGCCTCCTGAGATCATCTCCATGGGGGTAGGGGAGGGGTGATGGCATCATTCCACTTGAGTCACCTTGGTGCCCAGCAATGTAACCTCAAAGAATTTCATGTTTAAAGCGCTTCTCAGTATACTAAATCTCCTTATATTTTTGGCGATTTTTGCCATTATTTGTCTTTTTTTGAAAAAACAAACAAAAACAGTAAGAATTCAAAATTAGCTTATGCACTTCTCAGGAAGTTCCCATTTCTCACAGAAATTCCATTACGTGCTCTGTCTTAGTTTCCTAGTGCTGCTGTAACAGAAATACCACAAGTGGGTATCTTCAAAGAACAGACATTTATTTTCTCATAGGTCAGGAGGGTAAAGTCCAAATCAGGATCACAGCTGTGTGGATTCTTTCCTTGTCAGTATCCCTGGGCATTCATTCATTCCTTGGCAATCCTCACATGGCGCCTGTCTTCCCCTGTGTGCGCGTGCATATGTGCCTATGTGTCTAATCTGCATTTTTTACAACTTAGAAGTGATTAGGTTTATAATCTATCCTACGTGGGTATGACCTCAACTGATTGATTACATTACACCGGACTGCATTGCCGAAAGAGATTGCATTACATTAGACACATTACAGAAGGTAATCTGCTAAGCCCAAGCCAACTGATTTAATTTCATGATTCAATCATAACAACATATAGCCTGAATTTCAATATCTATTTTGTGGGGACACGATTCAATCCATAGCACCCCCTTTGCAGCTTGGCAACTTCAGGAGCCTGCTTACTCTGCTTTGCAGATGTCTTGATCGAAAAGAAAGCCAGTGTTTGTTGCCTTTATTGTCGTTGTTGTTATTGTTGTTAGGTGCCGTTGAGTTGGTCCTAACTCATAGCAATCCTATGCACAACAGAATGAAACACTGCCTGGTCCTGTGTCATCCTCACAGTTGTTGCTATGCTTGAACCCATTGTTGCAGCCAGTGTGTCAATCCATCTTGTTGAGGTTCTTCCTCTTTTTCACAAACCCTCTACTTTACCAAGCATGATGTCCTTTTCCAGGGACTGGTCCCTCCTGATAACATGTACAAAGTATATAAGACATAGTCTCGCCATCCTTCCTTCTGAGGAGCGTTCTGGTTGTACTTCTTCCAAGACAGATTTGTTCATTCTTTTGGCAGTTTATGGTATATTCAGTGTTCTTCTCCAACACTACAATTCAAAGGCGTCAATTTTTTTTCAGTCTTCCTTATTCCTTGTCCAGCTTTCGCATGCATATGAGGCAATTGAAAACACTATGGCTTGAGTCAGGTGCACCTTAGTCCTCAAGGTGACGTCCTCGCTTTACAACACTTTAAAATGATCTTTTGCAGCCCATTTGCTTAATGCAATTCGTCTTTTGATTTCCTGACTGCTACTTCCATAGGTGTTGATTGTGGATCCAAGTAAAATGAAATCCTGGACAACGTCAATCTTTTCTCCATTTATCATGATGTTGCTCATTGGTCCAGTTGTGAGGATTTTTGTTTTCTTTATGTTGAAGTGCAATCCAGACTGAAGGCTGTGGTCTTTGATCTTCATAAGTAAGTGTTTCAAGGCCTCTTCACTTTCAGCAAGTGAGGTTGTGTCATCTGCATAACGCAGGTCGTTAATGAGTCTTCCTACAATCCTGATGCACCATTCTTCTTCATATAGTCCAGCTTCTCAGATTATTTGTTCAGTATACAGATTGAATAGGTGTGATGAAATGATACAACCCTGATGGACACCTTTCCTGACTTTAAACCCTGCAGTATTCCCTCCTTCTGTTCCAACGACTGCCTCTTGATCCATGTACAGATTCCTCATGAGCACAATTAAGTGTTCTGGAATTCCCATTCTTCGCAATGTTATCCATAATTTGTTATGATCCACACAGTCGAATGCCTTAGCATAGTCAATGAAACACAGGTAAACATCCTTCTGGTATTCTCTGCCACCAGCCAGGATTCATCTGACATCAGCAGTGAAACCCCTGGTTCCATGACCTCTTCTAAATCCAACTTGAATTTCTGACAGTTCCCTGTCGATATACTGCTGTAGCCACTTTTGGATGATCTTCGGCAAAATTTTGCTTGCATGTGATATTAATATTGTTTGATAATTTCCACATTTGGTTGGATCACCTTTCTTGGGAACAGGCATAAATATGGATCTTTTCTAGTCAGTTGGCCAGGTAGCTGTCTTCCAAATTTCTTGGTATAGACAAGTGAGCACTTCCAGTGCTGCATCCGTTATTAGGTCTATTCTAATCAGTGAAACCATTGGCCCGGCACTCAGTCCTGGGCTTGGTTCATGAAGCACAAGGAGGAGCATTCCTTCCCTGTGGCATGGGAAGGGTGACAGTTGGACAATAACCACGATAAGCATCTTAGTTCCGGAGGAGCACACATACTACAGGAAACATCACTAGAAATAGCACAAGTAGTGAAGAGTAGTTGTTGTGACTTGTCCAAGAAAAACCTTGCACTTACAAATTTACAAATCAGTCAGAGAACCATTCATACTAAATGCTGCATTTTGCAGCATAGAAGGTTCATTTTCCTAGAGGAAGAAAAGTATTCTACAATTACCCTGCATCTAATGGCCTGTAATACATTCAGGTTCTGAGTGACAGACGTAAAGCAGTGAACTGGCATAAAGGCAGAAGAAAATTCATGTTATCTCCTGATATTAGAGGCCTACTGTACTCTTATTAAGTTTCCCTCCTACAAGATGCAGTAAAATCATGTTCAATACATGTATAGTAAGATAGTAATTTTTTTTTTTTTAAGATAGTAACATCTTTTTTTCCCAAAGAATGTCTTAGGAAATGAGGTATGTCTTATTTAATTGCTGCACATCTTAAATTCCAGCAGGTTGAGTAAGCAAGAGCTCCTGTAGGCCCACAATCTGATCCTCTTCTGCAGTATTCTCCTGGACTCGATTTCCCACGTGGAACTCTGATGAGAATATAAGAATGTTATATTGGCTCATTGATGGTCCACCTAATTCAGTGTTCAGGTTCTGCCTACCGCCAAAACACATGTGGGGAGACCCCTGTGGTACCTTAGAGATGAGGGCTACCATTCAGTCATCCCTAGTTTCCTTTGAAAATTGCATGGACTTTAATTAGTTAAAACCTAGCACATTAATCACGCTAATGGGAAGAAATAGGGAGTAAAAAACAATCCAAAGAAATATATAGTGTATATATATATATATTTATATATATATATATATACAATGGAATATTACTCTGCCATAAAGAAAAATGAAGTCCTGGTACATGTGATGGAAACCCTGGTGTCATAGTGGTTAGGAGCTATGGCTGCTAACCAAAAGGTTGGCAGTTCCAATCTCTATAGGGTCACTATGAATCAAAATAGACTTGACAGCAACAGGTTTGGTTTGTTTGTTTTGATACATGTTAGGACACAGATGAACCTTGAAAACATTATGCTAAGTGAAATAAGTGAGTCACAAAAGGACAAATATTATATAATCCCATTTATATAAAATAGGCAAATATATGGAGATCAAAGTTTATTATCGGTTACCAGAGGTGGGTAGGAGGGGACAAAGGGGGAGTCTTAGCTTAGGGGCCACTGACATTCACAGCGGTGGAATAGTTTGGAAATGGATAGCGGTGATGGTTTCACAAGATGATGGTTGTAACCAACGTCACGGAATTGTGCAAGTAGAAAGTTGAATTTGCAAATTTTTAGATGTATTTTTTTACTACAATAAAACAATTTTTAAAAGAAATCTGTTACACATTTTTATTTAACTCTGAAGTAAAAATTATATTTTCTTTTAAATATGGGTGTTTCTGAAAATTCTGAGAATCCACAAAACAGAATAACAAGTCAGTCCTGTAAAGAGATGAGGAGCTGCTCAATCCCTGTATTCTGCTGCCCTCCCCACCCTTTGCGTGGTATAAGAGTGTTCCACCTCGTCCACATAGGGCAGAGGGGACCTGCCTCTTTAATGTACTGTGTGTCATGCCTGCTTCTTTCCCAAAAGGAGGGCTTGCATGGGCTAAGATTAAAGTTTTAATTTAGGATATCCTTTCTTCCAGCTTCACTGGGCCTAGAGAGAAGAGAAGTTTGTTTTCCCTTTTCTATCTGCAGTAAACTGGAGCCCGTGGGCAGAATAACATTCAGTAGAGGTGGTGAGGAGGTCACCAGAGAATTGAGAGAACAATACCAGCAGCGGGGTTCTCTACCCCTGGATTTGCTAACAAGTACTTAATTAATTGTTCCAGTAATATACAATACAATCTCCCTGAAGATCATTGGAAAACTATAGGACATTTGTGTACAGTTGGAATCCTGCAAGCCACTTTCTCAACCTTGTCTGTGTCTCTTTGCTTCGCAGGGCTACAGGCTTTGGCTACTTGAATGCTCTATGCAAAGCAGCAGCCGTCCTTGGAAACTTAATATTCGGCTCCCTGGTGGGCATCACCAAAGCAATCCCCATCCTGCTGGCTTCTACCGTGCTCGTGTGTGGAGGACTGGTGGGGCTGCGCCTGCCCGACACACGAACCCAGGTTCTGATGTAATGGGAAACAAAGCCATCCACCCCGTGTTTCTTTCTGCTGCCATGTATCAACTCTCCTGACTGACTCAAAGGCTTCAGATTTTTCATACATAGAAAGGTGGTCAGGGATCAGAACACAAACTCTTTTGCTGTGATTAAAATTTAGATGCATACAATCTTGACCCTTCAATGTGATTTTGCACAATTTTTCCTTTTCATGCATTGTTACCTTTCCTAACTCTGATGCTACTCCCTCACCAAAATTTGTGGCAGGATTTCTAAAATGTCCTTAGTTAGCCAGGGCTCCCTAAGAGTCTGCTCGCTGAAGGCTGAGAAGCCAAGAAGAGGACTGTGCTGGTGTAAGAAATAGGCCCTGCTGCTAATTCAAATTAACAGGAAAGATAAGTTGGCATATTATTGCATTTGTGCTGAGGAGAGGGATTCTTTTTTTTTTTTTTTTCTAGCAAAATGATATTTCCTGTTTACTTAGAAAAGGACACCCAGGCTTTCTCACTGTGACCTTCTGTGGAAGCAGAGCCTTCCACAGAAAACCATGTGGTACCAAACAGCTGGGTGGGGCTCTAGCAGACTGACAATTAAGGTGACTCTGCTGACAAAAAAAAAAAAAAAGGCTCTGCAGTTAGTGGCAAGCTGCATCAGCAAGATATCTGTCAGAAAACCCACTTAAACTTCTGGAAGTTATGAGGAGAAAGGGCTATTATAGTGTCTGTGATTGTAGCATGTGGTTCAGAATGTTTGGAAATCAGAGAGCAGTCTTCTGCTTCCATTTACCCCTGGGAAGCTGCCCTTGATCTTGCCAAATAGCTGATTTAGGGAAGAAAAAGCCACTTCCTAAAAACTGTTTCTGCCTACCTGCTTCTGCCACATCACTCAAACTGTCTCTAGTCTAGAAATTGTCAGTCAATATCTAAACCAAGAAAAACCAAACTCATTGCCATCGAGTCCATTCCAACTCATGGTGACCCCATGTGTTGCAGAGTAGAACTGCTACATAGAGTTTTCTTGGCTGTAATCTTTATGGAAGCAGATCACCAGGACTTTCTTTCGAAGAGTGGCTGGGCAGGCTCAAATCACCAATTTTTCAGTTAGTCGTCCAGAACAAACCATTTATGCCAGCAGGATCCTGATTTAAAAAAAACTGTTGCAGTCTGGTCAACGTAGTTGTAAATGGTAAGTTGGGAAGAAAGTCACACCTAAAGCTATTTAGAAATGCAAAATAGTACCTTGAAGGTACTTCTTTTCTCAGGCACTGCACCAGGTAATTGGCATTTGACTCCCTAGCTGGTATCCCCATCCTATTTCACCAGCTTCTGCTGGGCAAGTGCAGGGGCCAGAAACACAGCCCAGAGTGTGCTGCTGGCTGCTGTCTTTGTGTAAAATCACAGCTCGCCTCTACTCCCTGAGGGGCCCTCTCGAGACGCAGCCTCTCATGGTAGCTGATTGGCTGCTCATTTTACCTCTGGAATCTGCCTGGGCCTGGGAAAGGCGGGGTCAGCAGGACACTCCCAGAGGCCAGCTGTCAGCTATATGACCTTCTCACCTCTCTAGTCTGCCCCTCCCCCAAGCTCCTATTTTTTACACATCTTCTTTGAAATCTGAAACCTCCAAGTAGACTTGCTGCAGTGACCAACAGCCAGTAGTAAATCCCATATTTAAACAATATTCCTTCTTTAACTCTCTGTGTCTGGCTAGAGCGTGATCCTTGTTACTTAAGATTGGCATTTCCAGCACGGTAACAGCCCTGGGGCCTTCAGGAAGGGAGAGAGCCTTTGTTTCCAATACTCATTACATTCAAAGATGTCTTAATTCCCCAGAGGCCCCTCTGTCTCCCCCTGTCCTTCCTAATGGCCCCTTCCTAGAGCTCCCGGCTACAAAGCTGAGACTCTGAAAAACTTCTTTCATTAATGTGAGCCATTAATCTACTCCCCCTTGAAGTAATTCGCTTTGGTGGGGGCGGGGGGGGCAGCCTGGTATTGGGGAATGGCAGGGAGAGGGTGGTTCCCTAGGGATAAGTGCTCAGGGCCAGAACATCAGGAGAACTCAACCCAAAAACTGCAAAGATGGCAGTAAGAAGGAAAATCAATAAAGACTAGACGAGATCTTTGGAAAGATATCCAACGAATGGGGGGAAAAACCTGAAGAAGCTCTCGTTTCTGCCTCCCATAATATTCATGGAGAACAAAGACAATGGTCAAATAACCCAAGAAGGCACCTGGTATGTTATTCTTCTTTCTTAAGTACTTGTTTTCCCCACCTATCTACCCTTTGATTTGTCTTCTTAAAAAAGACATATTTGGGAACCTGAGTAGGTTTTTTAGGTGAATGTAACATGTTAAAAAAAAAAAAAAAAAAAAAATTTTTTTTCTTTTTTTTTTTTAACATGTGCAGAAATAGCTGTAAAAGTAAGATGTGCATTTCCATCAGGCCATGTAAGACAGAAATAGAAACGGGCATGGGGATGTCACTCTCTCTAGTCTTCCTTGGTAGTTGATTTTCTTACTGGACTATGGTTTCTTTCAGAAATGTCTAATGTCCATTGCAGGTCCAAATGCATAAAGTATCTCCCAAGCTGCAGAACACAATTTAGGCAGGATTTTATTTAAATGCTGGATTGGGTCAGCATAGAAAAAAACAGCAGAACCCCCCTTCGTGAGACCTGCCACCACATGTGCCCTTGAGAAGGTCCATTCCTGACCTTCTTGTCATGTAATCCAAGCCTCCAAGATGGCCCAAGAGGGATCTATTCTAATCTCCTGGACAGTCTGTGGTCACAAACCTTCTTGGCCATCTCCTTTTCCACCTTAAATGTAGTTTTCTCTGCCTCCCTCACATTGTTTCCATCATCTTATTTTTTGAGAAAGCTCAAGTTGTTTCCAAAGTATGTGGTGTGGCCTGTCTGGCTTGTTCTGGATTTAGCAGGAGATTAAGACACAGCCATGAGATAAATAGAAACTCTCAGTTCTATCAGTGTAGCAGGCCACAGGCAAAGGGACATGCAACTAACAGCTCATTTCATCTAAATTAGAAAGGAAATGAGAGTATATGAAATATGAAAGCCTAGGAATGAGTCATTCCCACTCACTCCAGGACTTCCAACTCCTTTTCTATCCAGAATTTCCCCATAGCTCTTTAGAATCAATCGAGAATTCCCCCCAAATCCTATTACTATCATTGGGTCTTCTCAGTAGGAAAAAAATCAACTGCTCCTAATCGTATATCCTGTACCAAATTACACCCTAGGCACATTGGATCTCAAGGCACCCAACTCATATTGGGTCTTGCTGCCTTGGAAGCCAAACCCAGCAGCCAGGGATCATCTTACACTCAGCGTACTCACCTGGTAGACAAGACATGGGTCCTAGCCCAGGCTCCACAGTGAGACCCAGTTCTTGCCAGAAAGAGTGTAAGTCATTTAACACTCTGGTGCTCAGTTTCCTTGTCTATGGAGTAAAGAAGTGGAAATAGTTTGCTCTCTAAGGTTCTAGAGGATTGTCATCAAAATAGCTTCATCTTATGATCTGGCTTCTTCCAGTAGTAAACCCACCCTTATAAGTACTAAATAGGTTTAGTTTATAAACTTAAAAATTAAGAAAGAGGCAAGCATAAAAGGAGCTCAGGAAGTTGTTTAGGAAGCCCCTGTGGAATAGGCCAGAAAACGTAGTTCCCGCATTGTTTGTGCCGCCAGCTTCTTAGAATCCTGAGCATGATCTCAGCGCCAGCTTGACAGTTGTATTTGCCCATCCAGGAGGGGGACCTGCCCTGCCAGACTTATGCCATTAGATGAGTCTGATCATGATATTATCACAAAGGCCCATAGCTCTCTTGACTGCTTGTACCTCAGATAGGCCTGGGCATCCAGAAGCAGTTTTTAGTGGTTTCACCTAAGTGGACAAATGAGCCTTTATTTACAAATCTCACCAAATCAGAGTTCAGGTTTGCACCCAAAATTATTTAGCTGTTTTTCAAGATATCAAGGGGGAAGCAGGAAAAGAAATACAGGTAGAAAAGGCAAAGGAAGTGTAGAGAGTCGAAGATATCCATTGAGAAGGTTCCAATGAAGAGACGAGGGCATTCCATGAGAACCCCTTCTGAGTCCTTCTGCCAACCAAAATAGATTGTGATAGTCTCTCATTATGTTCTGTTTAATATTAAAATGGCCTTTACCTCTTTCTCCAATAAAGCACCTCACCTGCTCATGTATCAAAGGCTCCAAAGCCAGGAAGGTCTAAACTTCACCTTCATCTAGAATTATAGAAAGAGAACAGACTGGTTGTCAAGGGCGTATTGGCTGTATATCTCCTTTCCTTTAACTCCCATATCGTGCCAAACTTAATCCAGTCACCAAACCGACAAAAACACCAATCATGTTGCAACGGCAAAAAGAAATCTACACAGTAGGGTACTCTGAAGTGGACTATACATTTCTTGGGGTTTTTTGTTCTGCTGAGCAAAGTCTGTGTTTTGAGTAACGCTTCTCTCTCTTTTTTTTTTTCTCTTGTGATATATGTAATGTCGAGGAAAGAAAATTGTTAGTATCCCCTAAATGTATTGGGTGTCCCTTCACTGTTTCAGGCTTGGAGTTGACAGTTTCCTATGTAATGTTCTTTTGCTCTAAATGTTGACCATTCCTCTTGTCGGCTGTCTGTCACCAACCAGACAGCCATTGCCATGGTTTCTTTCTGTCTTTATCTAGCAAACCAATATCCAGTTTAGTAACCCCAGGATTTTGAGTTACAAGGACCTAGTTCATGATTCTGTTTAGGCCCTTGTTTCAGGCTAGCAGGGTTAGGTGGAGGAAAAGAGCTGGATGGAGCATTTACTGATCTCTTGTCATTTCATATGGATATTCAATAAATATAGAGCATTTCCTGTGTGCTAGATATCGAGGAGGCACTATACTTTGTAGAGATCTTTGCAGGACTTAAATGAGGTTAGGGAAAATGGGGAGGGGGGGTGAAAGAAACAGTTGCATGTTGATCCCTATTACATTTTAACCACCCCCACCCCATAACATAAGAGTTATTTTTCCAAATTTAAAACAAGTAATAGCCTATAGAAGGAGTCCTGGTGGCACAGTGGTTAAGTGTTTGGCTGCTAATTAAAAGGTCACCGGTTCGAACCCACCAGCTGCTCTGCAGGAGAAAGATGTGGCAGACTGCTTCTGTAAAGATTTACAGCTTGGGAAGCTCTATGGGGCAGTTCTACCCTGTTCTGTAGGGTCACTATGAGAATCAACTCAACAGAGGTGGGTTTGGTTTTTTGTTTTTCATTTTTAATAGGCTATAACAGGAAGTACAGAAATTATTTGGTAACTGTAAATACCTTTGACAGGAATAGAAAGCCCCTCAATTGCTGGGCCTTTCTTAGAAAGACTACTGAACCAGTACTTGGAAAATGAGAAAAATGGAGCCACATATATGCTATATTTTTTTTAAATGTCTCATCAGGAAATTACATTGTTATTCAAAGGAAAGAATCCACAGCAAAGATAGCCTCATCTTTATAGAGATGCTTATTCATAAAGTCCCAGTTTCTTTGGAGGTGTTATCTTCCTGGCCTGGAACTAGACAGCGGGCTGGGAAGCCTGTTCCCAAGTGAGCGGGCACTGCTGGACTTTTCCCTCTGAAGCAGAGTCAGCAAATCCCACAGCTGCTGCCACTTCCCCTGGCCTCAGCCTTCCGCATGTCCCCTTTCTGATTTTGAAGATTCGTGAGTGAGTCAAACTGTCTTTGCAAAATTGCAGATACCCTAAAGCAGCTTTTCCCTTGCCACCCAGAAAACAGGTTCTGACAGTAAGTGGCCAGGGCATTTTCAGATTTCAATTGAAAAACAGTGCATGGTAGTTGCACAGTGTCTTGAAGCTGCAAAGGACCTTTGGGGCTCTGGGGCCAGAGGGGAGGCAGAGCAGAGAGTGTAGTTGTTAGTGACCCTCTACCCCTCACCTTTTAGAAACCCAATTTCCTTGACCCACCCCCCACTAGCTCCCTCCTTTTTACTCCCTCCCAGCAGAACACACTCAATTCCTTTCTCTTCTTCTTCCTCCTTCTCTACTCTCACCTGATCTTGACTCTAGCAATGTTCAAGGCAAGGCCAAGCTCTACTGGGGCACTTAGGATGTGCCCATCCTTGCCAACCCTGGAGACTCAGAAGATGGAGAGTGTAGAGAACAGGAGTGGGCAGGGGCATGTGAGCACGAGACTGTTGGCTTTGCACACAGCTGCCTATACAGAGCTAGATTTCCAGCTGCTTCTGCACTCCTGTGGCATGATAGGATGCGCACAGTTGGCATGAAACCTGAGAGGGGCCCATCTGTGGGGCAGAAGCCTGAGGGCTCAGCATTTGACCCTGAAAGATAGTTCTCAGCTAGGTTCTCAATTCATTGGCCAGTGGAATGTAAATAGCATCTCCCCATGCTGGCAGAAACTGAAATTGCAGAGGTTGCCTGCTCTCTGCCTATCCTACCACGTTCATGCTCCCCACTAGAGCCAAGAGTGCACAGAACTTGGAGAAGGAGAAAGCAGCCCTCAGCCCTCTATTCAGACTCAGGAAGAGTTCAACATCAGGCTAGTGACCTACCCCAGAAGCAGTGGGGCAGCTTCCTAAGCAGCTTTCAGGTGCCTGGAGAATGACTGGCCGAGCTTGCTCTCAGAGGCTAAGGTCATCAAGAGCCAGTGGTGTATTGGAACAGGGTCAAACCAGCTCATCAGAGCTAATTGCTAACATTTCAGGAATTTAGGGTGATTTTTTTTTTGAGTCAGAATCAACTCGACGGCAATGGGTTAACAGGAGTTGTTAAATATAACCATTATTAAAAATTATATAAACAAATTATATTTTAAAATAAATGTAATAAATCTGCAAAACTCATCACTTTCTAATTATTTTACTAATTTTACTATTATCTATGCTCTTGAAGTAATTTTGCCTGTTGTATCCATATGGTAGAAATACTGTATAATAATATATTGCTGTAAGTATCGTCCTAGCTCCAAGCTCAGTGACATCAGGTATGTAGCGTGAAATTAGCCATGGTGGGACTATTTACACCACAGAAATGGGCAACGCTACAAATCAGCCCACCTCTACTGCAGCCAGTTGTTAAACAGTTACCAGCATACCACTATCTAAAGCCCTGAGGCATCCTTGGCCTTCTGTGATATAGGCCCAGGCCACATTTGTCAGTTTCAGGGTCAACATTGCCCACAAGGGAAGGAAACACCTAGCTCAACCTCATTTCAACAAACGATTTCTTTCTGCACTTGTATTGTTACATAACAGAGCCCATAGTGCAGAAAATGGATCGCTTTCCCCGGGTATTGTTCCCTTGGGCAACTATACAGTTAATTGGCTATTCTATGCTGTGCAAATAAAATTAAACTAGGCTGAAGTTACAAAGTCTCTCCTCTCTGAAGCCTAGGTAGAAGTTGAAAACTCGGTCCTTGCCTTTGATACTTACCAGGCCTTCGTCTATACAACTTGACATCTTGGTTTAATTTCATCTCCACCACTATTGTTTTACATTTATGGCACATAATCTCTGTTCTGAATCATTAAAAAAAAAAATGTTCTTCCTTGATATATTCCTTCTTAGCATCCAAAATATAGTTAGGACTTCTCACCCTGACCGAAGACCATATTGAACAGATCATATGTCGTTTGCTAATGTCTAGATACTATAAATAAAGTCCTAGAAGAGTTTTTTTCTTTCAAGTGAACTTCCATTTTGAATACACTCTAAGCCTACACTATTCTCTTCTGCAATGAGATCTTGGCAATGGTCTTGTCCTGGTTTTGGTGTTTGGGTGTTTTTTTCTTTTCTTCTTTTCTGTTTTTACTGCTCTGTAAGATCTCCTGCTACATATGTTCTGGTTACCAATGTTGTACTGTATATATGTGCTGCATGTGTGAACTCCAATAAATTCTGTTTCAGGTTTCTGGAGTTTTCATCTTAAATACAGCTGGTTCTGTTGTGAGCTCATCTTTCTGGTATGCTCCTCTGTGTCAGATTCCCAATTTGCCAAAATGTTTGACCAAGTGTGTTTTAACAAATGTCCTGAGATAGCCATGATATCCTTTTGAAAGGGCATGCTCCATGTGGTATGACTCTGTGTACAGCATAAATCTATCAAGTGTGGACATGTGTATACATTTATATGCCAGATACCTAACATCATGTAACAACTGCAAAGATATTTAATGTATATCAGATTAATAAAAGAGCATTTTTGCTCCATTATATTCAAATAAAGATTGCTGTGTGGGTGACTTCCCTTCCAAGCATTAATTTAAGACGTAACTATTTTATGTCCTTGGGTGTTGGGTGTAGGGAAACCTGTTTCCCCTGATTCAGGTTTATTCGAATGGTTTCAGTGGGCTGGTGTAATGGATATTGATAGGTTGTTGATTTTACAGGAACACTTCCCAATTGCTAGCCAAGATCGTAGGGAAGAAAATGTTCGTGGGGGAGTTTGTGGCAAAGCAGTTGCTTGTGTTCTTTTACCCCAGAGCAGAAATAGCAAACAGACTTTATCTAACATGCTAACTCCAATTGATTGGTAGGGGCTGCTTGGGACATTGGTTTGAGAACAATTATGAAAAAAAAATGCTATGTTTTATAGCACTAGCACTGGAAGCAGAAGCACAGACCGTGTGCCAATATGTGCCATCCCTCCTGTAAAGCAGAATGTTAGATGCCTTTGACTGCATTTAACTGAAGACCAAGCTCAAAATATCTTCACTAATAAGGAGAGTTGTTATTTCACAAAGCAAAGAAAGTGGGACAATTCCAAGGTTGGTTATAATGTGGCCTGACAATATCAGTGAAAACCCAGGTTCTTTCCATCTTTTAGATCAGCCATCTTCAGCATACTGGCTTTTGTTGCCTCCTAAGCGTAAGAAACCATGGTGGCGTAGATGGCACTGGGTTTTTAAGCGTAAGATGGTTGCAGCAACTTTAGGCATCATATCCTCCCACAAAAATCTCAGGGTCAGGAGAGGGACCAACCCCTCTTTATGAGCCTTTTTAAGATTAAAGGGAACATTCTCAGAATCCTCCTACATACTTCCTCCTATATTCCATTGGCTGGATTTGCGTCACTAGTAAGGGAAATATAATTATTGTAACTGGCTTAGACAAATCAAGATTCACCTGCCTCCAGCCCATAGAACCTGGAAGTTCAGCCTTCTCTAAAGCACATGGCTTCCAACTACCTGAACGAAATTGGGGTTTAGTGAGCAAGGAGAAGGAAGGTGGCAGCAGTGGACCACGAGTTCTAGAAATGTGCTGTCTGATACAGTAGCCACATGTGGCTGTTTACACTTACATTAATGAGGAGGGCAGCCGCTGGATGGTAGATGGGAGGAGCTAAGCCACCATTTCCCTCCATCAGGGCCCCAGTGCAACTGCACCTACCCGATGTCAGCATCATCTCAGGAGCTATCCACCAATCCTGATGGACCATGCCCCTGAACACACCCTGAAGAAGAACTTATCCCTACACTGCCACCTCCGCATATAAACCCCTGTGCCTGCCAGTCTAGGAGTCATCTTGGCGATGCAGGTCCTGGTGTGCTACTTTGCTTGGTCAATCAAATAAAGTTTTCTTTAGCTTTCCCCCAACTCATGTCTCTGTGTCGCACTGAGCGAGACCTGGGGGACTGGTAACATTAAGAATTCAGTTCCTAACACAACAGAGAACTCCTGAGAGAGCAGGAGACCAGTGGGATGCAGACCTCAAATCTCATAAAAAGACCAGACTTAATGGTCTTACTGAAACTAGAAGGACCCCAGAGGTCATGGTCCCCAGACCTTTGTTAGCCCAAGACAGGAACCATTCCCAAAGCTAACTCTTCAGACAGGGATTGGACTGGACTGTAGGATAGAAAATGATACTGGTGAGGGGCGAGCTTCTTGGCTCAAGTAGACACATGAGACTATGTGGGCCGCTACTGTCTGGAAGGGAGATGAGAGGACAGAGAGGGTCAGAAGCTGGCTGAATGGACATGAAAATAGAGGGTGGAGAGAAGGAGTGTGCTATCTCATTAGAGGGAGAGCAACTAGGAGTATATAGCAAGGTGTATATAAATTTTTGTATGAGAGACTGACTTGGTTTGTAAGCTTTCACTCAAAGCACAATAAGAATTTTTTAAAAATTATTAAGCTGAAAAAAAGAATTCAGTTCTTAAGTCACACTAGCTACATTTCAGGTGCTCGAATACCACATGTGTCCAGTGGCTACCATATTGAGCAACAGAGATGTAGAACATTTCATCATCACAGAAAGTTCTGTTGACAACATTACTCTAGAAGTGTGCACTCACTCCCCTCTGCAGGCCGTTTCTTTTCCTGGGAGCGGCCCTGGCTTCCTCCAGGTTCTGTCCCCAAGCTAGATGCTCCCTTTGTGCTGTAGCAACTTTATCCCCCCTTTTCCTTTACCCAGTGGTGTGCGCCATCACCCCATACAGCTCAGCCATTTTTCCGGTGCCCCAGTCCACCAGATGCCTACACCCTATTCAATATTTAAGAAGTACTACAGTCTGCTCACCTTCTTTTCTTTCCTGCTTCATGATGAGGATCTTGCATGACCTGGAAAAGAAGACTGCACAGGCTAAAAAACCGTAACAGTTTCAGGGACAACTGGCAAGGATGGGAGCTCCCCAGAAGATGCTGTGGTGCAGACGAGTTTGGCGAGGATCACTGTGAGGTGTGAAGGAAACATCCACAGGGCCAGGCCAGAACCAATGCCTGGAAACCCCAAATGTGGGATTCCAAACAATCAGTGTATTCAAACAAGGCAGCACAAGAGTTGAAAGGGCGCCTTTTCCTGATGTCAGAAGCAATGAAGTTCTACCATTACGCCAAATACTATGTATTTCATTGTGCATGTACATTGTACATAGAATGTCATTCTCTGTGTATACTGTGCAGAGAATGCATCTGAATTTGCCTGTGGCCCCATGGAAAGGTAACATGGGCTGTGTGTACGCTCATGCTAGTGTGTATGTGCTGTTCATAAAGCACAAATAGACAACTTGACGAAACTCCAGGGCAGGCTGTGTCAAGCTGTTCTTACAGTAGGAGCTGTTTGCTTCCTTCAGCCTCTGCTTATTAGAATTCCAAACGGGACTTTGTTCTTTCTGTACAATAAGTTTCTTCAATCCTGGAGTTTGCACCACAGCCTCTGAGCAACGCAGCCCCTCAGTGAACCTCTCCCCATGAAGATTCCTCCAGAACAGTGAACAGCTTGAGCCCTGGTTGGCTGTGAGGGGACCTGGGAGGAGAATTTCTGATGCCTGACAGACCCTGTTGCCGGGAGTGCACTACGCAATCCCTTTGTTCTATGGGAAGAACAGGCTCATCCTCATTTCCTGTAATTCACACTCCAGACGCCAGGTGGAGAAGTAAAAGACACAAGTTCCTGAAGGGAAGCTGGGATCCAGCCCTGTAAAAAAAAAAAAAAAAAGCCCTGTAGCCGCTGGAAATTCCCAGCCCAGAATGTATGAGATGGCGTGGTCTAGGATCACAGAGGACACAGAATGGTCCAACCTGAAGTCCAGGTGCACCAACAGCCACTTGTCTTCAGCTGCATTTCTGTGTCCATCGCTCAAAAGCCCACGGGGAGGGAGAACAGACTAGGCAGGTGTGTAGCTGCCCCAGTTCTGGGACCCGCATAGTGCCCACTCCCTTACATCTGTTCACATCTGCATTCTTTCTCTCAAAGGTGGCACCACAAATGACCTTAGGACTAAAATTTGGAGGGAAATCTCATCAGCAAATTCAGGTTTGGATGGGGCTATAAGGAAAGCTACCAGCAAACATTACAAAAGAACTACCAATAAGAGACTTATGAGTTGCCCTCTCCCCTTTTTTGATCTTTGAAAACATTGGATATATACCACCTCTTTGCAGGCTGCTGGTTACCCACTCTTGGGGAGCTTTGCTGTGCTATTGCTCACTCTCCAGCCTACCACCAATGTTAGAGGGCACCTGCAGGCTTTTCCAGACCCCAAAGCCCACTCTTCCATCTGCACTGGGGACTGGTGAACCTCCTTCAGGTGGGAGGCAAAATATCACTGTGGTTAAGAGCAAAAGTTTGGGTAGGGCTAGTTAAGGGGATCCTCTTAAAGAAAAATAATACAAAATTAGCTGTACACTATTTAAAATGAAAGAAGCTACTGCAATTTACAAATTTTAAAAAGCTGGCAAATTTCACAAGCCATATCAAAATTCAGAAAAATAGCACCATATTTTATTAGTTAGCTGCCCGGCACACCTCGATACTTTTTTTTTCTATCCTTTTTGGCTGCACATGCTTTGTATCCTCATAAGAGAACAGTTTTGTGGTATTTTCTATAGAGAATAGAAAGATCAAAATTAGTTTTGATTACTAATAGTTGTTGGTTTTTTTTTAAGTTTTTTGTTTCTCCTCCACTTCCTACAAACTTCCTGTGTCTTTGACACAGGACACATTCATCACTGCAACCCAATCTGTGGCTCTGTATGTTCACACCATGACACCAGGTGAGGGCACAGTGAGCCGCAGGAGTATTCCTAGAACCCATTCCATCAGTGGCACAGCCAGCAATAACTTAACATTCACAGAAGGGACTGCAAACCACATAAGTATATAAGTATATCCCACTAAGTCCAAGCTAAGTATATCTCCAACTCATATTTCTCTTAGCTGGATCCCCAAAATGCCCGGCTCCATTCAACACTTAGGGAAGCTGAGGGAAAGAAGACAAAGTGGAAAGAAACAGTAGTTTTAATTGACTGAGGAAACAATCTATTCATTTTGCCAATGTTTAAAATGCATTTGACTATGTGAACACATTGCTGGGGGCCTCTCAGGGCCTTGGAAGGCACCCTGGTATATAGGGGACCCTGAGGCTTAAGCTTCATTAAATTCGTGGTAAACCTTCCTGAGTTTTGGAGTCAGGGAGATGTGGGTTTGAATCCTGACTCTGCCACTTAGCAGTCATGAGGGCATCGAGCAAGCTAAAATTAGCCTTTCTGAGCACCCTTTTCCACATCTATATGTTAGTAATGATGATAGGTTTGTATTTCTGGAGTTTGTAAGAACTGAGAAAATGTGTATAAAAAGTCTAGTAAAATATCTGCCATATAAGTCCTTGGTAAAGGATAGTCACTATTATTAGCATTAGTTCAAATCTGCCCCTGGAGGCAGGTCTGCACTCCCCTTCCCTATAAGGATGCTGAGATTCAGTGATCACAGGCGCCAGATTCCCCTGGAATGCTCAAATGGGGTGGTGGGGAGGGGGTGGAGTCCTGGCATTCTCTAAATCTCACAAGACTTCTTGCAGGACCAGGAATTCTCAGTGTAGCTTCTATTATCATAGGCATGAACGGCAGTTACCTGGACCTGTGGTGACCCCAGCAGCAACTCCAAGTGACTTCACCACAATACCCCAAACCCTGCTGCAGTTCCTACTTCCCACAAAAGCAGCCTGCACAGCTCCTTCCTAACACCCAGGTGCCCAGTTCCACGGGAGGCCCTCTGGCAGTCAGGAAGGGAACGAAGAAGCCGTGGCTCATACACCAGGGCCTCATTGTCTCCAGCAGTTCCCAGGAGTCCACGGTGCAGGCCTTGGCAGACCTGGCACTACCTGTCAGGAGCTTCCTCCTCTCCTGTTACAGAATCTTTGCCATTCATCCCGCTGGAGGCAGAGACGCAGAATGTTTGTCCAAGGCTCCCGTCTTTCCCAGGGGCAGCTGCAGTGATTCGTGTCCAGAGAAGAAGTCCTGCTTCCTCAGGATTAAGAAAAAGACTAAAGAGCAATTGCTCACAGCAGGCCAAGCTAACAAAATGATAGTGGAGGAAATGAATAATTGACAGGGAGGAACTGTAAGTGATCCCTACACAGGAAGGCACCATGGGAAGCCAGCCCTGACACATGTCAGGAGCCCAAAGGCGTGCCAGGCCTCACAGGAATGCTCTGCAGGTAGTCAGACCTGGGCTCACACTCAGCTCTTCAGCTGTAAGCTGGATGACCTAGGGCAAGGTCATGAAACTTTCTGAACCTCGGTTCCTCACCTGTAAAACAGGGACACTTATATCCCCGTTTGAGAGAATTAAATGGTCTAATGTAAGTGTGGAAACCCTGGTGGTGTAGTGGTTAAGTGCTATGGTTGCTAACCCAAGGGTTGGCAGTTCAAATCTGCCAGGCGCTTCTGGAAACTCTATGGGGCAGTTCTACTCTGTCCTGTATGAGTAGGAATTTACTCGATGGCACTGGGTTTGGTTTTTTTTTTTATTTTAATGTAAGTGCTGGAGCCCTCGTGGTGCAGTGGTTAAGAGCTCAGCTGCTAACCAAAATGTCAGCAGCTTGAGTCACCAGCCCACCCTTGGAAGCCCTATGGGGAAGCTCTACTCTGCCCTACAGGGTTGCTGTGAGTTGCGATCGACTGGAGGGCAACGGTTTGATTTGGTTGGTAATGCAAGGGTTTAGTGTACTGTCTTTTTAAAATTGTTGTAAAAATATAAGTAACCCAACTTTTGTCAATTCAACATTTTTAGGTGTACAATTTCGTGATATCAATTACATTAATCATGTGTACAACCGTCATGAATAATCACTGGCTAATTTTCCAAATGCTGCCCTTTTGGTCTTTCATGGTTGGTTGTGCTGAGGAGCATGTTCCTCATACCTGTTATTGTTCACTTTATAAGCTTGTCTGTTGTTTGGCTGAAAGGCGATCTCCTGGAGTGGGTTCAGTTCCAGGTGCGAAGGGTGTCTAAGGGCCACAGTCTCGGGGATTCCACCAGTCTCTATTAGACCAGTAAGTCTGGTCTTTTTTATGAATTTAAATTCTGTTCTACATTTTTCTCCCACTCTGTCTAGGACTTCTGTTCTGATCCTGATCAGAGCAGCCAGTAGTGGTGGCCAGGCACCATCTAGTTCTTCTGGTCTCAGACTGGTGGAAGCTGTGGTTTGTGTGGTCCATCAGTCCTTTGGACTAATTGTTGCCTTGAATCTTTGATTTTCTTCACCCTTCTTTGCTCTGGATGACAGGAAGAGACCTGTAGTTGTATCTAAGATGGCCATGCACAAGCTTTTAAGACCCCGGATGTTACTTACCAAAGTCCAGTATAGAACACTGTCTTTATGGACTATATTACGCCAGTTGACCTAGATGTTCCCTGAGACTATTGTCCTAAGTCCTTAAGCCCAGTGACCCAGACCCTCAAGATGTTTGGTCATGGCTAAGAAGTTTTAATAACTTTGCCCCCTGTGTGCTCTACTGTATAATACATGGATATATTTGCAGCACACACAAATACATACGTACAAATAGCCTCTGTGAAACCTATATACGCTCTTGGGTATACTCTTATACATCATCCCACAACTGTTCAGCGTACATATATATGTATCCACCCATCAATTATTGTTATTACTGTTACTGTAGAATTATGTATGTGATAATATTTGCCATTGTTTCCTTTACTCTTGCATTCCTTCCAGTGTCTCCCTTTGCCTTGGTCATGTTATATCTACATCCTCCTTGTTGTGTACTGCCTTTCCCGTCACCCAAGTTAATATGTGGCTACTGTCTAGTCAGTGATTTTCCCTCCCTCTCCCTCCCATCCCTGCTAACAATCAAAGAATCTTTCTGTGTGTAAAAATTTTCTTGACTTTTTATAATAGTGGTCTTATGCAATATTTGTACTTTTGTGATTGATTTATATCGCTCACCATAATGTCCTCCAGGTTCATCCATTTTGTGAGATGTTTCACAGATTCATCGTTATTCTTTAACCTGACATATTATTCCATTTTGTGTATGTACCCCAGTTTGTTTATCCATTCATCCTTTGATGGGCACTTAGGATGTTTCCATCTTTTTGCTATTGTGAATAATGTTGTGATGAACATGTGTGTGTATATATATATCTATTCATGCCACGGCTCTTATGTCTGTAGGATATATACCTAGTAGTGGAATTGCTGAATCATAAGGTATCTCTATTTCTAACTTTTTAAGGAAGTGCCATACTGTTGTTCACAGTGGTTGTACCATTTTTACAATCCCACCAGCAGTGTATGAGAGTTCCAATCTCCCACACAACCTTGCCAGCATTTGTTGCTTTCTGATTTTTTTTTTTTTTATCAGTGCCATTTTTGCCTGGGTGAGATGATATCTCATTGTTGTTTTGATTTGCAGATCCTCTCTTCATGTATTTGTTGGCCACCTGAATGTCTTCTTTAGTGAAGTGCATGTTCATGTCCTTTGCCCACTTTTTAGTTGGATTGACTTTCTGTTGTTAAGGTGTTGAAGTTTTCTATACATTTTAGAGATTAGTCCCTTGTCAAATATGTCATTGTAAAAATATTTTCCCAATCTGTAGGTTCTGTTTTTACTCTTTTGTAGAAGTCTTTTGATGTGCATAAGCATTTAATTTTTAGGAGGTCCCAGTCATCTAGTTTATCTTCTTCCATTTGTATATTTTTAGTATGTTTGATAGTCTATTTCTAGTACAAATTTGGGCCCCTAGGTTTGTCCCAATTTTTTCCTCCATGACCTTTATAGTTTTAGGTTTTTGACCCATGTAGAGTTAGTTTTGGTGTATGGTATGAGGCATGGATCCTGTTTCATTTTTCAGCAAATGGATATCCAGTTGTGCCAGCACCATTTGTTAAAGAGACTATCCCTTCTCCATTTAATGGACTTTGACTTCTTGTTGAAGATCAGCTGTCCATAGGTAGATGGATTTACTTCTGGGTTCTCAATTCTGTTCCATTGGTCTATGTGTCTGTGTTGTACCAGTATCAGGCTGTTTTGACTACAGTGGCTGTATAGTAGGTTATAATAGTTATTTTATAACCCTGTGAGTATATTATTATCCTCAATGTACAGACAAGTAAACTGAGACTCAGAGAGAAATTAAGTAACTTGCTCAAATATAGCTAGTAAGTGACAAAAAAAATTCACACCTAGATTTATCTGATTCTGAAGCCCACAGTCTTAACTACTAGGTTACTACCTGCATATTCAGGACTGACCCAACATAGATATTATTCCCTCAGTATTCTCACTTTTGTTCTTTTGGGCAGCAGAGGGAAAAACAAGCTCTAAAAGTAGAAGAGAGAGTCAGCTCTCTGGCATTTTAGAATTAATTCATTCAAGGGTAAAGTGTTTTTGTGTTTGTTCTTAGCTGCCGTTGAGTTGGCCCCCAACTCATGGCAACCCCATGCACAACAGGGTCAAACCTCTGTGATCCATAGGGTTTTCACTGGCTGATTTTTGGAAGTAGGTGACCAGGCTTTTCTTCCTAATCTGTCTTAGTCTAGAAGCTCTGCTGAAACCTGCTCGACATCATAACAACACACAAGTCACCACCGAAAGATGGGTGGTAGCTGCACTAGAGGTACATTGGCTGGGAATCAAACCCAGGTCTTCTGCATGAAAGGTGAGAATTCTACCACGGAACCATCACAATTCTCAGTGCATTTACTATGTACCAGTTCCTATGCTAGGCTCTGGAGAAACACCAGCTAAGGAAGACAGACTTAATCCCTACCCTCACAGAGCTTTCAGCCTAGAAGACTCTTGAGGTAGGCAAATAAACATTCATTTCAGGCATTCATTGAACAGTCGCCATGTGCCTGGTACTGTGCTGGCTGCTGAGGAACTACAGAGTGCAGAAGACACACCAGTCACTCCTCTCCCAGAGCTTACAGTCTAGCTGGGGAGATAGTCAACAGGCAAGGACAATGTGATATGAATTATTACAGAAGAAATTCCAGGCATTATGGGAGCTCCCAGTCCAAGCTGCTCTGAAGGCATTGGCGAAAAACAAGGCTCCAGTAATTGATGGAATATCAATTGAGATGTTTCAACAAACAGATGCAGCGCTGGAGGTGCTCACTCGTCTATGCCAAGAAATATGGAAAACAGCTTCCTGGCCAACTGATTGGAAGAGATCCATATTTATGCCTATTCCCAAGAAAGGTGATCCAACCGAATGTGGAAATTATAGAACAATATCATTAATATCACACACAAGCAAAATTTTGCTAAAGATCTTTCAAAAATGGCTGCAGCAGTATATCGACAGGGAATTGCCAGAAATTCAAGCCCGTTTCAGAAGAGAACGTGGAACCAGCGATATCATTGCTATTGTCACATGGATCCTGGATGAAAGCAGAGAAAACTAGAAGGATGTTTACCTGTGTTTTATTGACAATGCAAAGGCATTTGACTGCGTGGATCATAACAAATTATGGATAACACTGCAAAGAATGGGAATTCCAGAACACTTAATGGTACTCATGAGGAACATTTACACAGATCAAGAGGCAGTTGTTCGGACAGAACAAGGGGATACTGATAGGTTTAAAGTCAGGAAGGGTGTGCGTCAGGGTTGTATTCTTTCACCATACCTATTCAATCTGTATGCTGAGCAAATAACCTGAGAAGCTGGACTATATGAAGAAGAATGGGGCATTAGGATTGGAGGAAGACTCATTAACAACCTGCGTTATGCAGATGACACAACCTTGCTTGCTGAAAGTGAAGAGAACTTGAAGCACTTACTAATGAAGATCAAAGACCACAGCCTTCAGTATGGATCATACCTCAACATAAAGAAAACAAAAATCCTCACAACTGGACCAATGAGCAACATCATGATAAACGGAGAAAAGATTGAAGTTGTCAAGGATTTCATTTTACTTCGATCCACAATCAACAGCCACGGAAACATCAGTCAAGAAATCAAAAGACGCATTGCATTAGGTTAATCTGCTGCAAAGAACCTCTTTAAAGTGTTGAAGAACAAAGATGTCACCTTGAAGACAAAGGTCCGCCTGACCCAAGCCATAGTATTTTCAATCACATCATATGCATGTGAAAGCTGGACAATGAATAAGGAAGACCAAAGAAGAATTGACGCCTTCAAATTGTGGTGTTGGCAAAGAATATTGAATATACCATGGACTGTCAAAAGAACAAACAAATCTGTCTTGGAAGAAGTACAACCAGAATGCTCCTTAGAAGCAAGGATGGCGAGACTGCATCTTACATACTTTGGACATGTTGTCAGGAGGGATGAGTCCCTGGAGAAGGGCATCATGCTTGGCAGAGTACAGGGTCAGCAGAAAAGAGGAAGACCCTCAACGAGATGGATTGACACCGTGGCTGTGGCAACGAGCTCAAGCATAACAACAATTGTAAAGATGGCGCAGGACCGGGCAGTGTTTCGTTCTGTCTTGCATAGGGTTGCTATGAGTTGGAATGGACTCGACGGCACCTAACAACAACAACAAGAAGGAGAACCAAGCCCAGACTGTTGAGGTAGGGAAGACTCCCTGCAGAAGGAATGCTGTTTGTCCCTTGCCGTTACCCTTGGAGTAAGGCCAAAGGACTACTAAACAGTCTTGACTGCTTCGGGCTGTCAGGGTGACTTGGAAAGTGCTATTGCTTTTGTCAGCCAACCCAATGATAATAGCTAAAAATTACAGAGTACTTTAACATGTGCCAAACACTGTTTTAAGTGCCTTACACATACTTCATTTAATCCTCACAGCACCCCCACTGCTTCTCTATTCAGGAGAGTTTCTCTTTACAAAAGAGGAACCTGAGGCAAAGTGAGATTAAGTCACTTTCCCAAAGTCATATGGTTGGTAAAAGGAAAGCCTGGATTTGCACCCTGCACCACTCCCCCACCTAAACTGCCTCTCTATCTAGAAATGCCCAAAATACCAAGTGCACAGCATCACTACACAGAACTATAGCTGTCTCAAAGCTCATACTTTTTGTACAATAACCAGAGGGATATAGCCAATGGCGTGCTGGTAAATGTCGTAAACAACCAGTTCTGCAGGAAAGAAAGCTCTGATCTGTAGTGCTTACAGATGTCCTTGGTGCAAATACTCCCACCACGGTTAATTTCAAGCTACCAATGTGATATCTCTGAATGTGGAGTGGGGAAGAGAGGCCCAGTAGCACATCATCATCTGGTATTTCTACCACACAGATAACAGTAAATGTAGTAAAAATAGGAAGTGATAGGTTTTGAGTATTTATTTCCTTTGTTTTTAATATAATTTATTTTATGTTTATATAATTTAACTTTAAACAACGGCTGTGTGTAACTAAAACAAAATGGCTGTGTGTAACTGTGGCTCCCAAAATTCCTGAAAATTTAGTAATTATCTGTCACAGAGTGAATTATGTCCCCCTGCAAAATGCGTGTGTGTATCAACTTGTTTAGGCCATGATTCCCAGTATTGTGTGGTTGTCCTCCATTTTGTGATTGTAATTTTATGTTGAAAGGATTAGGGTGGGATTGTAAAAAGCTAAAAAGGAAAGGGAAGCAAGCAGAGAGTTGGGGACCCCCTACCATCAAGAAAGCAGCACCAGAAGCAGAGTGTGTCCTTTGGACACGGGGTCCCTGCGCCTGAGAAGCTCCTTGACCAGAGCCGACAGAGAGAGAAAGCCTTCCCCTGGAGCTGACACCCTGAATTTGGACTTTGTGCCTACTTTACTGTGAGAAAATAAACTCTTTGTTAAAGCCATCCACTTGTGGTATTTCCATTATAGCAGCACTAGATGACTAAGACATCATCTCTCTAAAGCACTCCTTTGGATATAGCCACTCCTTCTCTAGCTCTATTCTAAACTTGAATTACCTGCCTCTGCCTCCTTTGCAACCTTCGGTCCTCTACTAAGTTACCATCAGAGAGAGAGGAGAGAGGTGTTAGCAAGTATTAGGCATCTACTATGTGGCCCAAGGCATGGTGTTTTCAGTCACCTCACATGCATATGGAATCTGGGCAACGAATAAGGAAGACGGAAGAAGAATCAATGCCTTTGAATTATGGTGTTGGCAAAGAATATTGAATATACCGTGGACTGCCAGAAGAACGAACAAATCTGTCTTAGAAGAAGTACAGCCAGGATACTCCTTAGAAGCGATGATGGCAAGAATTCATCTCATTTACTTTGGATACGTTATCGGGAGGAGCCAGTCTCTGGAGAAGGATGTCATGTTTGGTAGAGTAGAGGGTCAACAAAAAAGAGGAAGATCATCAATGAGATGGACTGAAACTGTGGCTACAACAATGGGGTCAAATATAACAATGATCGTGAGGATGGCGCAGGACCGGGTAGTGTTTCGTTCTGTCATACATGGGGTCACTATGAGTTGGAACCTAACAAGAACAACATGTGGCAGTCACTGTGGTCAGTACTTTACAAATGTTAATTCATTTTATCCTCACATTAATCTCATGGGTGAGAAATTAATAAAATCTTTATTTTGGTTGTGTTTTTTGTCATTGTATCCCTAGTGCATTAGACCACACCTTACACATGGTAGATATACGATATTTGCTCAATGAATGAACAGTCTGAGGATGTAATCCAACTCCTCAGCCTGCATACAAGACTATAATCTGGTCTCTGCCTCCCTCTCCAGCCTTTATCCCACCACGCCCAAGTGCTTACAATTCAGTGACGTTGATTACATTCTTCAAGTCGTGAACCATTCTCACCCTCCTTTTCAAAATTATTCCTCCTCCGTTAACATAAACTCACTGCCCACTAAGCTTCCTATCTAACTTTCGAGTTGCTTTTGTCAATTTGATCCCATTACAGATAGTTCTCGTTTAAAAAGAGGAGAAGAAGCACAAACATAAATAGACACAGAGAGAAGACAGCCATGTGAAGGTGGAGGCAGAAGCTGAAGTTATGCTGCCACACGCAAACCAGACAACACCTGGCGCTGCCAAAAGCTGGGAGAAACAAGAAAGGATCTTCTCCTAGAGCCTTCAGAGAAAAAATGGCCCTACTGACACCCTGAATTGAGGCTTCTAGCTTCCAGAATTGTGAGAAAATTAATTTCTGTTGTTTTAAGCCACCCAGTTTGTGATCCTTTGTCATATCAGCCTGAGGAAACTAATGCACAGACTCTAGAAAGAAATTTACATGCAAGAAGTTTATTGGTGAGTACTCTTGGGGATAACACCCATAAAAGAGCTGGGGAAGCAGGATTGGGCAGAGGGAAAAGTTGAACTGAGATAGGATTGCGACAGAGGCTTCAGCAGATCCATCCCATTGCGGGGGCTCTGCATATGAGATGGTTTTCAGAATTGCTCCAAATTGAGGCAAATGGGCAGGGCCTTTGTAACCACCCCTCTCCACAAACCAGTCATTGGATGAGGGCCATCTGAGGGTGGAAGAGATAACCTTGGGTGAAGCAGCTCCCTTTGACAAGGGCAAGGCCAAGGGAGGGACTCAGCTGTGAGCCATCAGCAGACAGTATACAGAGAAGCCAAGAATGAGCACCTCAATTCTAGAGAGCAACTCAGTCAGCTCCCCACAGCATACACTGCTCCTCTATATTTCCTAACTATGCTCCGTCCTTTTTCAGGAGCCTGACCTGCTCTGGAAAGCCTCCTCTGACCTCCCCTACCTGGCCCTCAGTGACCGAGCTCCCAAAACATGCAGAGCACACATGGCACACTGTGTTAAAGCTGTCTGTGTGCCCTGTCTCCTTCACCAGACTGTAAAGCTGGAAGCCAAAACTACATTTTATTCAGCTTTGTCTTCCTAACACAATTTGCTCAGTGCCTAGCTCCACCAGACAAGGTCATGCGTTAGTGTTGTTGCTGTTAGCTGCTGTCAGGTTGGCCCCCAACTTAGGGTGACCCCATGCACAACAGGATCAGATTGTTGTGACTCATAGGGCTTCTTCCATTAGCTAATTTTCCAAAGTAGATCATCAGGCCTTTCTTCCTAGACGATCTTAGTCTGGAAGCTCTGCTGAAACCAGCATAGCAACACTCAAGCCTCCACTGACAGATGGGTGATGACTACTCATGAAGTGCATTGGCCAGGAATCGAACCTGGGTCTCCTGCATGGAAGGCAAGAATTCGTCCACTCAACCACTGCTGCCTTCATGCATTCGTACTTTGTCTCTATGTAATAAAACTAAATCTTCAGGTGTCTCTATTTCTAAATGCAGGCAGTGTAGCGATAATGGTTACAAGCATGGATGTTGGAGCCAAACTTTCTGGGTCCATTTCCCTGCTCTGTTACTTGTAGCTGGATGACCTGTATGAGTTACTTAACCACTCTGTGCCTCAGTCGTTCCATCATTAAAAAAGAAGAATAGTACCTACCGCAAACGACTGTTGAGTTAATGTCAAGCAGTTAGGATAGCTCCAGGTATGGAGTAAGTTCTCAGTAAATGTGAGTAATTGTTACTAAAGGCTTACATATTTTAAGCAACTCAGTTTAGATGGTCAGAAAATGACCAACTAGAAAAGATTCTTGAAGGTCTTGGCTCTCAACAAGAACACATAGAAAGAGATGGATTTAAGCCTTTGTTTCAATGTGCCCATTTTTAGTCCTCACATCCTGTGATGCAGTGTAGCAGACACTTCAGAGCAATAACCCCAAGAAGTCCCTGGAAGACATGCTGTAGCAAGTACAAGTGAGAAAGCATTTCACACCCACCTAGCAGAAATCAGCCTCATGTTGATGATGGCATTACAATAGCCTTAACTTCCCACTGATGTTCAGAGGCTAGATTCCAGTTTTGTCCTGAGCTATCTAGTGAGCTGTTTGTTTAAACAAGTGTTTGTTTAAAATGGTGTAAGAATGAAAAAACTACTCATCTGCATGTTCTGAGTGACCACTTCCCCCATGAGGGTGGTCTCTCTAAGGGTCCTGAAGCTGCTAGAGAGAGAGGAAAGAAAGATCTTCTGCCTGGCTGCCATTGCTTACCTGCCTGCTAAGCTGTCATTCACCAGAAGCGAAGAGAAAAGAGAAAGAAGAGTCAGGAGATGAGGACTCCTGGGTCATAGCTGCAGCCACACAAGGACAGGAAGTAAAGCAGGCTCCCCACCCTTTTCCTGGGGCCCCAGATCATGTGATATTCCTGTTGAGACTCTAATGAACACAAACCAAAAAAAACCAATCCAGAACCAGAGCAGCTGGATTTTGTTCTCTCATTTTCCAGCATGAAATCCTTTGTTCAGTAACTTGAACGATGACATCCAGATGAGCTTCAAAGGTACAGAGACCCAGGACTGCTGATTGTTGCAAGTTTGCTCATTCATTCACCAAAAATATGTGTTAAGGAACTACTACTATGCAACAGAAATTGTCTTAGGTACCAAGAGGAAATAAGACAGACATGGTGCCTGTCCTCAAAGAGCCTACATTATAAGGGGTAAAGACAGACAGCAAACAAGTGAAGAAATAAATGAACAGATCCTGGAAGATGATGAAAACTGATTTGTAGAACACAAAACAGAGGGATGCACCTTCTGTCATGGGGCAGGGGCTGTTTTAGGTTGGTTGGCCAGGGACTAAATAATGTTCTGCTTTAGAACTCTTCTATGAGCCAGGGCATCCCCTCTTCCCACAAGGAGATAACTATTAAATTAGATGCTAGGCTCCATCAGGAATGTGCTGGGGAACTGTTGGAGACACTGCTGTCCTACACACTGCCACAGCTGAAACATCAGCTTACAGTTTGAGCCACCGTAACCAGAGTGGCTTTAGGATGGGTTTACCGCCCCCTCGGTAAGTTTGTTCTGAAGTGTGGATACTAAAACCATGCTAAAAAGCACCTTGCTGTTCCAGTTACAGCACAAACCAGACTGTGTGTGGTACAATGAATTCCTTAATATGGCCCTTCTACCATTGGAAACACTGGTGGTATAGCGGTTAAGTGCTACAGCTGCTAACCAAAAGGTCGGCAGTTCAAATCCACCAGGCACTCCTTGGAAACTCTATGGGACAGTTCTACTCTGTCCTATAGGGTCACATAATCTTTGTAACTCCCACCAAATGATTGGGTGGGACCATGCAAATAAGGTATATGGAACACTAATGAGGGGATTGATCAGTTTTGCTGTCCCGCTAGGGTTAAAATGAGTCATCCCAGGGGTGAGAGAGAGGATCTCAGCACCCCCAAAATGAAGAGCCAAGAGTGGAGCATGTCCTTTGGACCCAGAATCTCTGCACTGAGAAGCTCCTGGAACCAGGAAACCGAGAGAGAGAGATTGAGAGAGAGCTGTAACACTGAAGACGGTGAGAAGCTGTGGCAGAGAAACAGCAGCAACAGCAGGAGGAGACCCAACAGAAAATGGCCTGGTAGGCTTCTAGGGCCATAGAGCTAGAGCCGAGTGCCTTCGGCAAGAGGCTTACTGGTGGGGTGGGGTGCTTCCGAGCACTTACTAGCAGAGCGGAAAGAACTTTGTAACACTTGCTGGAGCAGGGCAGATGCCAAGGCCCAGAGAAAGGTATGCTTTCAGGCAGGGCTGAGAAGAGGCTATCCTGATCTAAGAACCATATTCTGGTCATTGCTGAACCTGGATTGTAACGTGTTACTTCTCCCAATAAACCCCGTAATTGTGAGTATTGTCTGTCAATTCTGTGTGGCCACTGCAATGAATTATCAAACCAGAAGTAGAGAGTGCCGTGGGAGGGAGAGTTGGTGTTGGAATTAGTAAAAATGGCTGGCAAGAGGAGGTATGTCTGACTTCCGCCTCAAAGGAATCAGCCTTGGGCTGTTGATCTTGATTCTCGTTCCCCTTTATGAAGTTACAGGAGGTCAGCTGCTTCTACCATGCCATTTTTACACCCTGTTCCCAGTGAAGCCCGTCTGCATATTTCTCACCATCACATGGAGAGCTCACTGCCTTCAGGGCAGCCCTGTCCCTTACAGCAATATGAAGGGGTATGCTTCCTGGGTGATACGACTTTGGCTTTTAAAAAAAAACCTGACAAGTAACCCAACAATAGAAAAAAATTCAAAATCCATTATAAACATAAGCAACTCCACCCAAAAAGAGAACTTGCTGGGATTAGATCGTGTGTGTCCCTCCAAATTCTCTTCTGGGCTTTGTTAGTGTGCATTGATACCTTTGCCATAATTGTGATCAGCATAAATGCACACATCAGTGTCTTGTTTTTCTACTTACCATTTTTTACTACAACACATTTCCATGTGTTAATATTGTTCCCCGTGTGTCATTTTAACAGCTTTATAGAACCTAAACATGTTGAAATTCATTGTTTATTTTTGCGTTTTTGATTGCATTTCTGTGAATTAAATTCGTTTGAAATTTTTCACATGTGTTATACATGGCCCTGCTAGGACATTTTGGTAGACTTTGTGGTTTCCCTCTCCCCCCACTTTTGGCTTGTTGCCTTGAGAAATATTTCACGAAGTGAAGTGCTCAAGTTCAGGGGTGTGAACAGTTTTATAGGTCTTGTTAAATTTACAAGATGGCTCTGAAGAAAGATGGAGCCAATTTACAGCATAGGCCAACAGTAGGTATATACCTCTTTCTTTAAGACCTGCTTCTAAACTGAAATTTATCTATACACAACAGATAAAATACTTGCAAATAATTTGAAGAAATTCTTAGTTTTATTTTAAAAAGCTATCAGAGCTTTCCTTTAAACCTACTAGTTGCTATATTTAACCTTGCTATAGAGTCGCTATGAGTCAAAATGGATGGCAATGGACTTGTTTTTTTTTATTCTGAGAATAGGCCAGTTTCTGTGCCTGCCTCAGGCCTTTGTCTTCACCTCCCCCTCCTTGAAAATACTTCCTCTCCAGATAAATTGCACAGCTTGATTAATTTCTTCAGTCAGGGCTCTGCTCAGGTAAAATCTTAAGAGGCCTTTCCTCTTCACTGGATCCAAAAGGTCCACCCTGTCATTCTCTCCTCTAACTCACAGAGGCCTCGTCATCACCTGACATAATTTGCCCTTGTTTGCTTTTATGGGTTTTATCTGTGCTACGTCCGTCCCCTGATACTCCACCCCGCCATGTACATTTGCACATTTCATGAGAACAAGGACTTAGTCTCTTTTATGCTGTTGCGTTCCCAATGCCTAGAAGGTGTCTGATACATAAACAATGTTCATTAATTGTTGTTCAGTGAATGAGTGAGTGAATGAAGGAAGGAAGGATGTATCTGATTACATGATCATTAATTGCTTGGCATTCTGGAAAGTTAGTGCTGGAAACCTGTGCTAGGCTAATAAGGTGGATCTTAAAATTTTTTCTGGTCATAGGCTCTTTTAGGATTCTCATGAAATGTATCAGCCTTTTCCCCACAAAATTGCACACTCACAAAATTTAGGGGGTTCTGACCAGCTGAAGCTCTTGGTGGGTCCAGAAATCTAAGCTTAAAAACAACTGCTCCAGTGACCAAAGTATAACCAGAAACCAGGAACAGGCAGCCCTACAGACCAAACTGGTTTTTATTTGGCTTAAGCAGGATTGACTAGTACAATGTTTCTTTAAAAGTTTTCTTTAGTTCCCACAATTAAAAACCAAGAGAGTTCACATAGGAAAAATAGCCTGTATTTCTCAATTCTCTTGAAAATTCAGAAAACTCAGCGGTACTTAGCCTACATCCCTAGCTGAATGTAAGCAATGGCTGTCCTACTTGGAAAAGGCTGGTTCTCTTCAGTTTACCGCAGTCCCCACCGTTCCCTATAGCCTGCCTCTCTGTTTCTGAAGCTGATTATTGGTCTCCATTTTATTTTGGGGCTTGCCCTGTTGCTTTTCTTAACCTAGAATTAAGAGAAAAACAAACCAGACCTCTGCTTCTATTTCCTTTAAGCTGCCTCTCTTTTATTTTAATTAAGCTAAGTGCACTTCATTTATTTCCTTTTCTTAACCATAAAACATACAGTTGAGGGAAATAAGCCTCAAAAAGGTTAAGAGACTTGTCCAGTGTCACACATGGGGCTGGCTTGACTTAGGCTTCCTGATTTCCAGCTCAGTATTCTTTCCACCACACTGACTTTTCAGCTGAATAAAAAGCCGAGAAACTTACAGTGTCACTAGAAACCACGGAAAACTGCAGATCAATCAGAATGGACCAAGCTGTTCAAGATCATCTCTATGTACCCACCAAGTACATGGAGACATCCAAGCAACGCTTGACTGAGTGAATGAGCGAATGCAATGAATGAACCCATTTTCAGATTATAGTTTAATTTGGGGAAAAGTAAGGTTCATATAAAAATCACTTTTCACTAACAACTGAAGGTATCATTTTATTTCTGGCCACTCATCCTTACTTCCAATGGCATCAATTATACCATATGAAATATGCAGCCCTGGTGGCGCAGCAGTTAAGCACTCAGGTGCCAACCAAAAGGTTGGCAATTAGGACCTACGCAGAGGCTCTACAGGACAAAGACCTAGTGATCTGCTTCTATAAAGATTACAGCCAAGAAGACCCAGCAGGGAAGTTTTACTCTGTTACATAGGGTCGCTGTGAGTCGGAATCTGTTCGAAGGCACCCAACAACAACAGCCGCTGAGATTAATACATAGCAAACTGAGTAAGGGTTGCCCATTCGGTCTTCTGAAGGACACTTAAGTGTTTTTTACCCTAATATGCCCGTTTGATTTTAAAACACTTCAGGCTCCTTTAAATTATCCACAGCTCAATTTCAAGTCATCAGAACTCATGATTTGTTCTGATTCCAAGAGATAAGAAGCAGGTGACCCAAGCTGCTGGTGCTGGGAATTGCCACCGAAGAGGAGGCTGTGTTTCTTCTGTCTGACCTCTGACACCAGCCAGACTTAGGCCCTGCTTCTGTTCAGAAAATCCACTTTTCCCATCTCCAGCTAAGCATTGCATCTCTTCACCAGCTAAGCGCTAATCTCCATGGGAATTATTCTCTATTCTGACCAGTGACAATGTTGTGCCCTGGAATAATAAATGAGAGCCACTTGCCCTTTTTAGAAAAATCATTATCATTATTATTACTTAATTTAAAAAAGAAACATTTCCTTCCTGAATATTTATATCATCCAACCCCTGAGAACACTAAGTGCCACAGGCACCCCTAGTGTCTCCTGTATCTTTTTTCCTCTTCTTTTCTAGCAATAGACTTTCCGCTTTTAGCTAGATACACAGCCACAGAATACCCAGCCTCTCTTGTAGACAGAATTAACCAAGTATCTAACCCTACCCAATGCTCATCTTTATTTATGTTGTTGTTCTTGTGTGCCGTTGAGTGAATTGCCACTCACAGAGACCCTACAGGACAGAGTAGAACTGCCACATAGGGCTTCCTGTTGCTAGGTTGTTAGGTCCTGTCAAGTTGGTTCTGACTCATAGCAACCCTACGTACTACAGAATGAAACACTGCCTGGTCCTTCACCATGCTCACAATCGTTGTTATGCTTAAGCCCGTTGTTGCAGCCACTGTGTCAATCTGTCTCATTGACGGTCTTCTTCTTTTTTGTTGACCCTGTACTCTACCTAGCATGATGTCCTTCTCCAGGGACTGATCCTCCTGATAACATGTCCAAAGTATGTAAGATGCAGTCTCGCTATCCTTGCTTCTAAGGAGCATTCTGGTTGTACTTCTTCTGAGACAGATTTATTCGTTCTTTTGGCAGTCCATGGTATATTTAATATTCTTCCCCAAAAACACAATTCAAACACATGAATTCTTCTTCGGTCTTTCTTATTCATTGCCCAGCTTTCACTTGCATAATATAGGATTGAAAATACCATGGCTTCGGTCAGGAGCACCTTAGCCTTCAAGGTGACATCTTTGCTTTTCAATACTTTAAAGAGGTCTTTCACAGCAGATTTGCCCAACGCAATGCGTCCCTTGATTTCTTAACTGCGGCTTCCATGGGTGTTGATTGCAGACCCAGATAAAATGAAATCCTGGACAACTTTAATCTTTTCTCCATTTATCATGATGTTGCTCTTTGGTCCAGTTGTGAAAAACTTTGTTTTCTTTATGTTGAGGTATGATCCATACTGAAGGCTGTGGTCTTTGATCTTCATCAGTAAGTGCTTCAAGTCCTCTTCACTTTCAGCAAGCAAGGTTGTGTCATCTGTATAACACAGGTTGTTAATGAGTCTTCCTCCAATCCTGATGCTGTACCCTTCTTCATATAGTCCAGCTTCTCAGATTATTTGCTCAGCATACGGATTGAATAAGTACAGTGAAAGGATGTAACCCTTGTGCACAACTTCCTTGACTTTAAACCTTGCAGTACCCCCTTGTTCTGTTTGAATGACTGTCTCTTAGAATATGTACAGGTTCCTCATGGGCACAATTAAGTGTTCTGGAATTCCTATTCTCTGCAATGTTATCTGTAATTTGTTATGATCCACACAGCCAAATGCCTTTGTATAGTCAATAAAAAACAGGTAAATTTCTTTTTGGTATGCTCTGCTTTCAGCCAAGATCCATCTGACATCAGCAATGATACCCCTCGTTCCACGTCCTCTTCTGAATCCGGCTTGAATTTCTGGCGGTTCCTTGTCAATGTACTGCTGCAACCGCTTTTGAATGATCTTCAGCAAAATTTTACTTGTGAGTAGTATTAATGATAACTCCTTACCGTCGAGTCAATTCTGACTCATAGCGACTCTATAGGACAGAGTAGAACAGCCCCATAGTGTTTCCAAGGAGCTGTTGGTGGATTTGAACTGACAACCTTTTGGTTAGCAGCTGACCTTTTAACCATTATGTCACCAGGGTGCCAATATTAATGATACTGTTCCATAATTTCTGCATTCGGTTGGATCACCTTTCTTTGGGATGGGTCCAAGTATGGATCTCTTCCAGTCGGTTGGCCAGGTAGCTGTCTTCCAAATTTCTTGGCATAGATGAGTGAGCGCTTCCAGTGCTGCATCCATTTGTTGAAACATTTCAAAGGGAATTCTGTCAAATTCCTGGAGCTTTGCTTCTTGCCAATGCCTTCAGTGTGGCTTGGACCTTTTCCTTCAGTACCATTAGTTATTGATCATATGCTATCTCCTGAAATGATTGAACATCGACCAATTCTTTTTGGACAGTGACTCTGTGTGTCCCGTTTATCTTCTTTTGATGCTTCCTGCATTGTTCAATATTTTCTCAATAGAACTCTTCAATATTACAACTCAAGGCTTGAATTTTTTCTCCAGTTCTTTCAGCTTCAGAAGTGCCAAGCATGCTCTTCCCTCTCTTATCTTTACTTCAGCCATAATTAAAAAGCATGTTTGCAGAATACAAAACAATACCAAAAATGACGAAGAGAAACCAGATAACTGGGAGCTCCTAAAAGTCAAACACCTATGCTCATCTAAAGACTTCACCAAAAGAGTGAAAAGACCACCTACAGACTGGGAAAGAATTTTCAGCTACAACATCTCCGACCAGCGCCTGATCTCTAAAATCTATATGAGCCTGTCAAAACTCAACCACAAAAAGACAAACAACCCAATCAAGAAGTGGGCAAAGGATATGAACCCGCACTTCGCTAAAGAAGATATTCAGGCAGCTAACAGATACATGAGAAAATGCTCTCGATCATTAGCCATTAGGGAAATGCAAATTAAAACTACGATGAGGTTCCATCTCACTCCAACAAGGCTGGCATTAATCCAAAAAACACAAAATAATAAATGTTGGAGAGGCTGCGGAGAGATTGGAACTCTTATACACTGCTGGTGGGAATGTAAAATGGTACAACCACTTTGGAAATCTATCTGGCGTTATCTTAAACAGTTAGAAATAGAACTACCATACAACCCAGAAATCCCACTCCTCAGAATATACCCTAGAGAAATAAGAGCCCTCACACAAACAGATATATGCATACCCATGTTTATTGCAGCTCTGTTTACAAAAGCAAAAAGCTGGAAGCAACCAAGGTGTCCATGAACTGATGAATGGATAAATAAATTGTGGTATATTCACACAATGGAATACTACGCATCGATAAAGAACAGTGACGAATCTGTGAAACATTTCATGACATGGAGGAACCTGGAAGGCATTATGCTGAGCGAAATCAGTCAGAGGCAAAAGGACAAATATTGTAAAAGACCACTATTATAAGATCTTGAGAAATAGTATAAACTGAGAAGAACACATACTTTTGTGGTTACGAGGTGGGGAGGGAGGGAGGGTGGGAGAGGGTTTTTTACTGATTAGTTAGTAGATAAGAACTGCTTTAGGTGAAGGGAAGGACAATACTGAACACATGGAAGGTCAGCTCAGCTGGACTGGACCAAAAGCAAAGAAGTTTCCGGAATAAACTGAATGCTTCAAAGGTCAGCGGAGCAAGGGCGGGGGTTTGGGGACCATGGTTTAAGGGGACTTCTAAGTCAATTGGCAAAATAATTCTATTATGAAAACACTCTGCATCCCACTTTGAAATGTGGCATCTGGGGTCTTAAATGCTAACAAGTGGCCATCTAAGATGCATCAATTGGTCTCAACCCACCTGGAGCAAAAGAAAATGAAGAACACCAAGGTCACACGATAACTAAGAGCCCAAGAGACAGAAAGGGCCACATGAACCAGAGACTTACATCATCCTGAGACCAGAAGAACTAGTTGGTGCCCGGCCATAACCAATGACTGCTCTGACAGGGAGCACAACAGAGAACCCCTGAGGGAGCAGGAGATCAGTGGGATGCAGACCCCAAATTCTCATAAAAAGACCAGACTTAATGGTCTGACTGAGACTACAGGAATCCCGGCGGTCATGGTCCTCAAACCTTCTGTTGGCCCAGGACAGGAACCTTTCCCGAAGACAACTCATCAGACATAAAAGGGACTGGACAGTGGGTAGGAGAGAGATGCTGATGAAGAGTGAGCTATTTGTATCAGGTGGACACTTGAGACTGTGTTGGCATCTCCTGTCTGGAGGGGGGATGGGAGGATAAAGAGAGTCGGAAGCCGGCAAAATTGTCACGAAAGGAGAGACTGGAAGGGCTGACTCATTAGGGGGAGAGCAAGTGGGAGTACGGAGTAAGATGTATATAAACTTATATGTGACAGTTTGACTTGATTTGTAAATGTTCACTTGAAGCTCAATAAAAGTTAATAAAAAAAAAAAGTATGTTTGTGATTTCCTGAACAGGTGTTGCCATTCCAGCCCCTTGCTTTTACCTTGGCCTAAAAAGCTTTTGCCCTGTCCCTTTATCTTGCTAATCCCATCTTGTCCTCAGGTCTATGGTTATCTTCTCTGGGAACTTTTTTCTCAGCCTCCACAAGGCAGCCCCTGAAATCTGATTTAGCTGCCCTCCCTCTGAGCTTGTATCGCCTAGAACACAGCTCTAGAATAGCACTTGTCACTGTTTTATCATCTGATTTCTCCCCCAAGACTGCAAACCTCTTGAGAACAATTTTAACTTTAAAATTGTATACCATGCACATAGTAGGCATTATATATTTATTTAAATGAATGATTGAGGCAGCTCATTGTATAAAAATGAGCAGGGAAGTGAGAAAAGACCTGGATTTGAATCCTGATTCTGCCTTCTTCCAGCTGAGTCACTTTAGATGGAGCACTTGGGCCTCAATTTCCTCTTTTGTAAAATGGGGCCAATTGTACTTACCTCTTAGGGTTTTCCTAAGAACACTTGATAGTTTGCCTGCACTGAGTAAGTACTCGATGATATTAGTATCTTTTATCCCTCCATCTGAAACTTAATGTTATTAGAGGATCCAGAGCTGGTATTTGCATGAAATATCAAGGCCACATTTCCAGACAGTCATCATGCTGACCCTCGCTCCTCTGCAGTGAAAATCCTGATAGGACCACAGGGTGAGGCGTGTGAGATCCTGGATCTCAAAGATAAAGGTGAGAACCCTCACTTATGGGAAGAGTACTTGTTAGAATCATTAAAATGCAGTTTTCTTTCCCCTTCATTGAATGCATTATATTTGCTTAACCACTGAGTTAGTTTTAATACTAAACACATGCATGACAAGGAAACTGCTAAGAAAATTGCAAACAAAAGCCAGAATAACTTTGTTTCTAAGACTGTGGTCAAAACAACTGGTATAAAAGTGAAAAAAGTAACCAGTGATTTCACCTTCATGCTGCAGCCCTCATTATGGAGTTGAGTTCTCCAGTAATAAGAAGCAAGACCCAGTAGGTTAAGTGAGGTTTTTTGTAGGGATACATGGGGAGATAAAGAGGATAGGACTGTCACCCCCACAAGCCAAGCTGCAGAGGAATCCAGGGACAGCCAGGCCTCTGTTCTGGAGACTAGGGGACAAGATTCACGGGTCTGAGCCACAGCAGCAGACTTTTGGTGATACCTATTCAAGGATTTCACCATCACATGGTCTTAACAACCCTCTGCCTCTGTTTCTCCTGCCCCTGTTGCTACTGACTAATTGGCTTTGTCTGATGGGTCATATTCAAGTACCCCCCCGAGAGAGACATTCTCATTGGTTCGCCTACCACCTTGCAGTATAGACTGCTTCTGTTTCACAACACTCTGTAATGGGCCAGTTCATAAGCCAGTGATCGCCTCAGACCAATCTGCTTGGCCCAGGTGACAGGCTACATGGTCAACTTCTCTCAGAATGGGCTGTGAACCTGAAAGTTTCTCAGAGTGTAATAGACTTATTTGTCTATTTCCTTTATGAACTGGTGAAACCATTTGTCATGGAGAGTTGAGGGACAGGATCATTTGTCTGCCAAATGTCAGATTTTGGAGAATGTGGAGAGAAAAGCCTGTTCTATTTCCCCTGAAAATGTATTTGATGTCTCAGTGATTTCATCTCTCTCTCTCCATTTTGAAGTTCCTGGGTGGTACAAACGGCTAATGCTAACCAAAAAGTTGTTACGTGTCCACCGGGGAGGCACCTTGGAAGAAAGGCATGGTGATCTACTTCCAAAAAATCAGCCATTGGAAACCCCATGGAGCCCAGTTCTACCCTGACACACATGGGGTTGCCATGAGTCAGAGTCAACTCAAGCAACTAGCCCATTCTATGCAAATAACACGCACCTTCTGAGTTTGTTTGCTGGCCTTACCCTCTCCCCCTGAGGCACCCTCACAAGTGCTACCATGTCAATCCTCTTCCACATGTTGCTATAAAAAAAATTAGCATAGAGCCCTTAAGAAAGTACCTGTTGGGGGAAGGCAAGGCCAGCAAAAAAAAAAAAAAAAAAAAATGCAGAAGGTGAGCATTATTTGCATGGAAATGCATTAGTTCTGTCCATTTCAGCCATATTTTTTCAAACCTCTCTCTTTCCCTACTGGACCTTCAAATCTATAGTTTTCTTTCCCGGAACACTCCTTCCACAGCCCCTCACCCTGGCTAAAATACCTGCTCATTACTTAAGAAAGTTTTTTTGACGTTCCAAACAAGGTTCAGTTTCCCCTGTTGTAAGCTCTGGTAGTACCTTGCATGTCCTCTTTCATAATATTCCTTGCATTTATAATTATGTAATCTCTTTCTTTCCTGTTGACTTAAGCACAATGAAAGCAGAAACTGTCTTGTCACTGCTGTTTCCTGACGTTGGATGTAGCTCCTAACACTTAAAAGTACTTAATAAATATTCATGGAATGAACAAGCTTTTGTTACCATGATATCTGGACAGAACACTCTTCATGTAAGAAGAGTGTATGAACTGACTTAGAAAATAACATTGGAATCATTATTCCCTGTCCTTGAGCATAGAGGACGTAACATAGTTGGAGCTGGGCTCGTGACAGCTCACAAGGACACTTCAACTGGGCCCTGAGGTATAAAGACCATAGCTAAAATAATCTTGGAAAATATCTTTTAGGAAACCTTTCACGTAAGCCAATCAATGAGAACACAAAAGGCTTTCCACCTTATTGTTCTTCTATTAGCATTTACTGAATAGAAAATTTGTTAGACCAATGAAGACCCTCCTGACTGTCATTATTGAAACCCGTACCAATGATTATTAAGAAAGATGATTCAAAATGTCAGATCACAATTTCTAGCCAATCTGTGAAAAGATGAAGATTTCAAAGGTTTGCCCATTTTGTCATGTTAACATATGCTGATGACTCTGTAATACTCCTTAGACTCAGGCAGACGTGGCTCTAGCAGCATGCTTGTCCATGTCCCACTTTTGCCTTTTTGAATACATGCTGAATACAACTTTCTTTTTGCTGTACTAAACTTTGTGATGTTTTTTCCCTAAAACAGAACGCCTACTCTCTCAACGTCAGACAGAAGCAAAATAAAATGTTGTGAAGTTGCAATAGCAGTGATCGTGCTCTGGAGGCGCACCGAGAGTAGAAAAGCTGGCCTGCACCTGGACAGGCTGGAAGCTTTCCAGGCATGTGCTTGGGAAATGACTCGGGATAGTGAATGCTGGCAGGTAGGCAGGGAGGAAGACAGGCCCTGTGATGGCTTCCACCAATGAGTGGGTCCCTGAGGGGACAGGGGTGACTTTCGTCCCCTTGCAAACACGCTACCTTCTGAGTTCCCCATCCCAGCCACCCCCAGCCTGCCTCAGAGGAGCCGCTCAGGGCCACGATGGAACAGTAAACATGGGATTTTGTTTGCTGACTTGGCTTAGGAACAAGGCCTCTCTCTGACCTTTTCCCTGCACAGTGATAAAGAAAAAGGGCATATTCAAAGCAAGATTGCACAGGTTTCCCATGAGTATGGCCACAGGTTTAAAGGGAAATACCTCAGCTGCCTGGAATGGGCAAGGTCAACTACCCGAGCCCGACCCCAGAGAACTTCTCCCCCAGTGCAGATGCAAGGGTGGATTATCTAATAGGCAAGGTAAGTACAGTGCTTACCTTCTTACCAGATCACCTGTAGTGAACAATTTCACGATTTTTCACGGCATCAAAGATTCTGCTTCGAGGTGTGCCTGGCATCTGTCCCTCTCTCAACCCTACAGAACCTTCCTACAGAATTAAAGCCTCTCTTCAAATTGACAATCCCTGACAGGGACAGATGACTCAGAAAGCTTACACATGGGTTTACTTGTGCTTACTTACTAATCTTTAGTGACCAGTTTCACTACAGATTAGTAAACACAAGTAAGCCCATGCTTACCTTGCTTTCTGGGTAATCCGCCCCTGTGCAGACGCCTCCCCACAGGGAGCAGGGAGCTTCAGTCACTGGGAGCACCTGTGCGGGCAGGCAAGGGGGTCTGCTGGTACTTGAGGCTGCTGTTGTCAGCCACCACTGGTTGGCGGGAACAGAGGCCCTTGGTTATCTTGGTTAATGGCAAATTGTGTTTAGGATGCACAGGGAACTAAGGGACGGGAACCAGCCACACAGCCAGCCTTCATGGAGACCTGGATGTCACTCAGGACATAAGAGCAGCTCTAGCAGCCCCACAAGGGGCCCTGGTAGTGCAACAGTTCAGTGCTTGGCTGCTAACCGAAAGGTCAGCTGTTTGAACTCACCAGCCACTTTGCAGGAGAAAAGACCTGGTGATCTGCTCCCCTAAACGTTACAGCCTAGGAACCATAAGGGGCAGTTGTACTCTGTCATGTGCGATCGCTATGAGTCAAAAATCAACTCTCTGGCACTTAACAACAACAGTAGCCCCACAGCAACTCTCATGCCTCAACTGCAGTTTCCAGAATCATTCTCTGGGATTATTAGACTGGAGTTGCACTGCCACTAAGATGACTCAGTTTGTCTCTGCCTCCAATTTTATGACTTCTGTGCCTGCTGACCACTGTCCTATCTACTGTCCTCCTCTCTGCCTCAAGCTTCTGTCTTTACTCTGTGGTCTCTATCTTAAGTCCCTCCCTACTGCCGGCTTCCCTTCCCAGAGTCTCACATTCAAACTCAGACAGTAGATTTGATGGGTTCAGCCTGTCACCATGACTGAGCTCCCATGCCAACCCCTCATAGGTCATTGACCAACCAATGGGAGGCCGCCTTTGCATTAGGGGTCGATGTTTGCCTCCATCAATTAATTTTAACTGAAGCCACATACACAGAGTTACATGGTATAAATCATTCAATCCCTTGACAAACAGAGCACCTCCTATATGACAGGTTTTGTCCTCGCATGAAAAATATAGAGATGAAATAAAATAACACAAGCCACCACCTTCAGGGGCCTCAAATTTTACTGGGGGGGGGGCGTGTGGGGTAAGGTGGAGGGACAAACGAGAAACAAAAAATAAAATACAAGCTAGATGTTGATTAATGTGATGGAGAAAAATAAAGCTGGTTAGAGGTATAGGTAGGCATATGTGTGTCCATTTTAAATGAGATGGCTGGAAAGACACATGTGAGAGTGTGACATTTGAGTATGATATAAAGAAGGCCAAAAGACCAAGAAGGAAGCCTTCAGGGAGGGGGCACTGGCCATGATGGGCATGATGAGGCTTCTGGTTCTGACACGGTCACCACGGAGGATACTGGGGAAGCCCCTGCCCTGTAGGGCCTCGCACACAAGAGAGAAAGAGACATCCATAAAGCACGTAGTGCAGTATATGAGGCTTGATTAAGACCAAGAGTGACCCAGAGCGCGGGGGGAGTTTAAGGAGGGAACGAGAGAGTAGGCACTCACGCTGTGTCTGCACCTGTTCCTGCTGTCCCAGAGCCTTACTATGGGAGCAAAGGTGCCCTGGTCTCCCAATTCAGAATGCTCCGGATCAGTGGGCCTTAAACCTCGGAGTGCATTAGAATCACCTGGAAGCCCTGGGACGTTACGCTGCTGGGCCACACCCCAGCAGTTCTGACTCACTAGGTCTGGGATGGGGCCTAACAATTTTCCTTTCCCAGGTGATGCTGATGCTGATGCTGCTGCTGCAAGCACCACACTTTGAGAGTACCACGTCCTCTTCTGAATCGAGCTTGCCTTTCCGGCAGTTTCCTGCAGATGTAGGGCCGCAACTGTTCTTGAGTTCTCTTCGGCAAAATTTTACTTAAAAGTGCTATTACTGATACTGTTAAATAATTTCCTCATTCTGTTGGATCACCTTTCTTTGGAATGGGTACAAATATGAATTTCTTCCAGTCGGTGGGCCAGACAGCTATCTTCCAAATTTCTTGGCACAGACGAGTGAGCACTTCCAACATTGAATCTGTTTGTTGAAACATCTCAGTTGGTATTCCATCAATCCCTGGAGCCTTGTTTCTCACCCAGTTCCTTGAGTACAGCTTGAACTTCTTCCTTCAACATAGTGTCTGACATATAGGAAACTTTTTAAAGTGTTAGCTATTATTTTTATTAGACTCTAGATACCATGTTTACCTGGAGAGCTCCAGGGGACCCTTTTCTTCCAAAGCAGACTTCCTGTTTCTCCCGTTTTCAAATTAAACTGCCCATTGAATTCTAATTTCCAATTAAGTGGAAACCACCAAATTTCTGTTCATTTGCAAAATCAAAGCTAATAAATGAGCTACATGGGCTACTGAAATGATTCCCAAACTGCCCAACACTTTAAAATTTTTTTTTTCCTGGCCCCACCAATAATAAGAATCTCTTAAGATTTGGAGACATGGAATCTGTAATTTTTTTTTTTAACCATTGGAGCCAACTCAACAGCAATTTTTTTTTTTTTAAATGAATGAATGAAAGATATTTTTATTGTGCTCCAAACTGGAATCTGCTAGCCCAGGTTTTATTTTGATGACTGAGCATTTAAATGCTCCTAGGAAAATAGTTTTCTAGAATTTCCCATCATAACAGTTATCCATCACAAATAAGAATTTTCTAATAGGTATTAATTATTTCTTTATAGTATCTATATTGTTGCCAGAGAAGGAAGAGGCTGTATTTTAGTCAAATCTGTGCGCTCACCACATCCTTCATGGAAGTAAAACTTGTTTCTAGTCTGCATTCAACTGAGCTTTGTTATGTTTCAGAGAGGAAACTGTTCAGTCTGGTGTCTGAAGAACTTCAGTCCGTCTGTCCAAGATTTCATCAATTTTGAATGGAATTTTTTTAACCCCTCTTCGCAGCTACCAGGCAGGCTGAGGCATCCATCCTCAAAGTAGTCTGGTCTCAGAAGGCCACACCCTCCCCCACTCTGGTAACCGTCCCTCCTCTTTCAGAGGAGGTCTTCTCACCAGGGATGGTCTTTGTGAAGCTGAGAGGGAGAGCTGGTTCTTCACACTCTTTCAGTATGCTTGACTTTTAAGCCAAGAGCATTGTGCCTGAGACCTTTCATACACACTGTAGTTGTTGTTGTTGTTAGGTGCCAATGAGTCGGTTCTCACTCATAGTGACCCTATGTACAATGGAACAAAACAGTGTCTGGTCCTGCGCCATCCTCACAATTGTTGTTATGCTTGAGCCCATTGTTGCAGCCACTGCACTACCCCATCACAAAGGTCCTTGGGTGGTGCAAACAGTTTGCGCTCAACAGCTAACCTACAGGTTGGTGGTTGAACCCACCCAGCATACTACAGAAGAATCATCTGGCAACCTGCTTCTGTAAAAATTACAGCCAAGAGAACCCTACGCAGCAGTTCTACTCTGTAACACATGAAGTTGCCATGAGTTGGAATTGACTCCTCGACAGCAACTAACAACAACAACCCCATCACAGCACTAGGAGTCAGAAGTATTGTCATTGTCATGTGCATTTTAGAGCTGAGGAAACTGAAGCTCATATAGGTTGTGTAACTTGCCTCGGATCACAACAGAAGGAGGTGTCAGGACAGCTCAGACATGGAAACCCAGGCACTTCTCACTGTACAAGATACCCCATTGGTAGCTTCTTTGAACTTGTCTTATCAACCACAGATATGTTCTTATTTTTTGTGTATGATCTTTTTTTCCTCCATAATCCTGGGTTTGAAGGGCTCCATTCAGTGGTTACTTAAGGATATGAAGGACTTGGTTCTATCCCCCAGGGAATTCTAATAAGTACTGGTGCCTCCATTTCCCCATCACACAGGGTCATCTCACATCTGCTCCCTGCTCGACTTAACCATTGTGAATATTAACATAATAGCCAATCACGTTTAAATCAATTATGCGTTTAGGTCTGTTCTCCCCATAGTACAGGAGTTCTGGGTTGTTTTTGTTTTTATGTTTCTAAATTAACAATGCTGGTCTTAGCTCTAAGGTCCTCCCTCGGCAGAAGGTCCGACTATTTCTTGTGCCTGTGTTATTTTTTCTGGGCAGGCAGCCTTCTCAGCCACCCTTGCACCCCGGTAGCCCAGCCTCAGACCTGGGGTGGGGTGGGTAGCAAAGGACTGCAGGAATCCCCCAAGCTGGCAGCCGCAGCTCTGTGCCCTCTGCTCCTTCTGGGGCCTTCCTTCAGGAGCCATGGGAAGCAAGATGGGGAAGAATGCTCCAATGGGAATGGAAAAGACTTTTTCATTTAATATTTAGACTTCAGCTTTTCAAGTGTTCAAGAAACACGTGTTTTCAAATTCAGGGCAGCCACTATAACCTGAAACGTTGGCTAGTGGTGAATCTAAATGGTCTGAACTCTCAGCCCCAGACAAGTGGGGTGACCATATAATGCCTTTCCCAGCTCAAAACCCTCCAGTGGCTTCCCTTCTCATTTAGAAGGAAACCAAAGCCCTGCAGGAGCTGCCCTCTGCCTTTAAGGTGTTTGTGCTTTCTGTGCTCCCCTCAGCCCCCTCCCTCCACTGCCCACACCTGGAATGTTTTCCTCCTCAGCAGCCCCCTTTTTTGTTTCAGGTCGTAAGTTTAAATCTCAGCTCCTCAGAATTTGTCTCCAGCCACACAGTCTGGAGCAGCCTGGAATAAGGGGCCTGAGATCAGGCCACAGGTCTTGTCCTTGTCACCCTTGCTTCTGCCTGTGTGTTTCCCCCCAGGACCCACTAAACACCACTGTTCAGTTCCCCCATCTCTACTCCACCGCACCCCACAACGTGGCTGTTCTTCCCTCAATGTCTGTGCATGCCAAACACTCTCCCATTTCTTTATTTTCTCTCCTTCTCCTGGCCCCAATTAAAAAAAAACTTTCCCCATGTCCCACCCTTCCAGGATCCTGTTCACTTCCGATGATAGAAGTGGCAGAGGGGCAGCCGGTGTAGGGGTAAGAACTGGGATGCGGCTGACAACGTGTTCAGCAAATACCGAGAGATTGTGTAGGCCAGGCACTGTGCTGGGTACCGTTTTACCCCAGGATTTAAATCCCAGCTTCTCAACTTAGTATCTGGGTATAAACTATGGGCAAGTGTGCTAACCTCTCAGAGCCTCAGGCTTCTCACCTTTAAAATGGAACTAGTAAAGTCTACCTGGGGTTCCCGTGTGGTGTAAACGATTAAGCACTTGGCTACTAACCAAGAGGTTGGCGATTTGAACCCAGATGCACCTCGGAAGAAAAGCCTGGCAATCTGCTTTCAAAAGATCACAGCCATTGGAAATTCTATGGAATAGTTCTACTTTGACACATAAGGGTCACTGTGCATTAGAATCAACTCTGTGGCAACTGGTTTTAAAGTCTAGCTTGCAGGATTTGGTAAAATTTATTACTATTAATTGCTGCTATTTGTTGAGTTTTTTTTTTTTTTTTTTTTTTTTACAGTATGCCTCCAACCGTGCTGAGACTTTTCTATACATTATCTCATTTAATGCTCACCACAGCCTTATGAGCCCGGTACTATTATTATCCCCTTTTTGCAGTGACCATCACCAGACTGTCGCTTTGTTGTACTGTGCTGGCTTACTTGTTGCTATGATGCTGGAAGCTATGCCAACAGTACTTTCAATACCACTAGAGTCACCAATAATGGACAGGTTTTGGCAGAGCTTCCAGACTAAGAATAGGACGAAAGACCTGGTGATCTACTTAGGAAAATTAGACAATGAGAATCTATGGATCACAACAGAACAATGTTCAAATTGCTTGCTTTAGGCACATCACTAGGAGGGATCAAGTGCTAAAGGAGGGTATCACGTGTGAAGGAGAGGGCCAATGAGGGCAACGGAGACCATTGGTGGGATAGGGTGGCACAATAGTTGCAACAATAGACTCAAACATGCCAGTGATTGTGAAGATGATGCAGGACCAGGCAACAGGTCATCCTGCTGTGCATAAGGTCGCCAGGAGTAAGAGTCAGTGCTATGGCAGCTATCTATTTTTGTATGTCTGTCAGTCTATCTATGTCTCTATTTTACAGTGAGGAAATGAACTAGAAAGTCTTAAATCACACACAGCTAGGAAGACGTAGAACCTCACACACACACACACTGCCTCTCAACTAGTACCTAACTAACTGGTGCTTGTTTTGCCCAACAAATGTCCCATTCCATCCCCACCCCAAAATAGTTGAAGTACGTTCACGCACTCAATTTGTGCAATTGATTTTTAAACCGGATTTTTGTTTTGGAATGCTGTTATCTCATGCAGCCCAGACACCCAACTGGGGCCAGGAGGGTCTGTATTCCCCAGACCACCCCACAGAGGCTGTCTGGGCACAGGGTCTGCCTGCCCAGCAGATCCCCCCTTCCACTTCAAGGCAGCCCTTCCACCCTGGCTGGAGAAGCTTCCTGGAAGTCAGTTGCCTCCAGCAAGCAATCTCATCTTTTGTCACTGCAGAACTGCTAGGTCCCCTGTCTTCATGAGAAGCTTCATGAGAAGCAAACTGGCTTGATGGTGGAGTTGATGGAGAAGAGAGACATGTATGTGACAATTACTTGGGCTTTGCACAGGTCACTTTTTAAACTTGTCCATTTAAACCCTTTTTTACTGATAAGCATGTACATTCAAACAAGATGTTCACTTGGCCTTCTTCCAGCGAAGCAGAAGGTGGGGAGAACGGCAGCTTGTGGGGTGCTGGGGCTTGTCACCTGCTGCCAGAGAAAGGCTGTTCAGTATTCATCATGAGGTTTAACCCTGTCTGCCCTGGCGTTGCAATGTGGCACGGAGGCACTTGATCTGCTCTGAGAGACAAGAGCCCCTCGGTAAGAGGCCCTAAGTCTTTCTGCAATAGTTCTCCTGGCTCACCATACTGGGGGGTATTTTTCCCAGAATATTCCTTTACCCATGAACAAACCTTTTTTTTTTAGGTTGAAAACAAAAGAACCAAATAAAATTTAAAAATAGTTAGAAAAGCTTCATAAATCCCAAAACCAAACCTATTGCTGTCAAGTAGATTCTAGTTCATGGAGACCCCACGTGTTACAGAGTGGAGTTGTTCCATAGGGTTTTCTTGGCTGTAAATCCTTACAGAAAGATTGCCAGGCCTTTATTCCTGTGGTGTTGCTGGGTGGATTTGAACTACCAACCGTTATATTAGTAGCCTATCACAAACGGCTTGCACCACCCAGGGATCTTGAAAAGCCTCATAGGGTAGGAAACCTGAAATTTTCTCCTGCAAATTAAAATAAGTTACACAAAAGCAGCTTCTATTTCCCACATCTCTCTTAGTACTTTACCACGAGCTTTGCATGCTTTACCTCCTTTGCTACTCCCACATCCCTGTGAAATCGGGTATAACTTAAAGATGAGGGTATAGTGTCTGGAAGGCTGCAGGGACTTGTCCAGGGTCATATGACTGTAAGTAGTTAGTTGCTCTTTGAGACTTGGGCTGGCAGAGTGTGATGTCTTGGCAATAACAGGGAAGGTCTGTGACTCTGATAGTTACCCTGTTTGCTGGGAAGTGTGCCTAAAAGGAATGCCTTAAAACGGTGAAACCTGTCAGCTTTCTTTACCTGGGCTCATTGAGTCACTCACTCATTCATTCAACAAGCATAAGTTGAACAGTTAAGCCATGTGTCCGACCTGTTCTAGGTGCTAGAAACAGGACATGGTCCCTGTCTACTCAAACATTAAGTTGCCATTGTGTAGAATATACCAGTTTCAGTTGCCACGGAGTCAGTCCGGACTCATGGCAACCTCATGTGTGTCAGAGTAGAACTGTATTACATAAGGTTTTTAGTGGTTGGTTTTTTGAAGTAGATTGCCAGGTCTTACTTGTGAGGCACCTCTGGGTGAACTCGAACTTCCAACCTTTCAGTTAGCAACCAAGCGTGTTAACTGTTTACATATCCCTACGTAGAAGATAAAACATTGTAAATGCCAAATTCGGCAAAACCTTCTCTGATGACTCCAACTTTCTCTTTGTCCTATAAACTCATAGCACTGATGGTATTCTCCAAGAAATGTCCTGATTCCTACAGCCTTATGACCTTGTTCTGCAAACACTGATATTGTTATTAACCCTTCCAAAATCCATGTCTTCTTAACCCAGTTAGACTGTGAAATCCTTGGCAGGAGAATCTATGAACTTAGCCTCTCAATAAATATGCACTGGCTATATGCAAATAACTTCTGATAGCTAAAAATTTCTCTATACATCAAAAAAAATTGTGTATATACGTATATGTAAACATATAATTTTGATGTATATACCAAAAAAAATCCCTAAATGTCAAAATGTTCATCCTTAAGCAAACCTTCAATGTTATTTTTACGTATTGAATTTCATACTGTTTTTTTCCCCGATCTAAATCTGGACTGTGAATCCATGTGTAGGAGTTGATAATATGTGATATTAACTCAAAATTCATCTTTTTAAATCCTGTTCTTCAGCAAACACAGGGAAATTAGAAATGTTTGCCAGGGACACACTAGCTTTAAGGGCTCATTTCCAAACTCTATGTACTTGCTTTTTTCTTTAATCATTTCCCTTCTTTTTGCAGTCTCTTAGGTCACAGTAAACAAACAAAAAAAAAACTAAACCATGGAGTCGATTCCGACTCATAGCGACCCTGTAGGACAGAGTAGAACTGCCCCATAGGGTTTCCAAGGAGTGCCTGGTAGATGTGAACTGCCAACCTTTTGGTTAGCAGCTGAGCTCTTAACCACTGCACCACCAGGGACCTAGATCACAGTGTGACTTTCTAAATTCATACAGTACCTTCTGGATTGTGAGCAAAAACTGAGGACTCTGAGAGAGGTTGCTGCTTTCTGCCTGTAGTTTCTTAAGGTTCCCTGGGCCCCTGACATGTTTTCATTTAAACACAGACTTGTTAAGTACTTCCTAAAGCCAGACAGTTCTACAAGTTTAGAGAAGGAGAAAGAAAAGTTGTAGGAACTAAACCAGCTGTCGCCATCTGACGATAATAGCACAGAGGCAAAGGCCACTATGGGGTCGGCCTTCAGGGAGCGGGTAAGGGCAGGAGCAAAATCGTCAGTACGCCATGATGAACAGGATTACCGTCACTGAGCTTATATGTGACAATTGTTGAAACGGCAAACGTTCTGTTACATATATTTTTGCCGCAATAATGGGGGGGGGAACTAAGCCAAGTTTCTAAAATAAATATACTGTGTCAAAAAGAGAAAAAAAAAATCTTAAATAAACAAGCTCCCTTCCCCCACCCCCTCCAGACTACAGGAGCTCACATCCTGCTTGGGCTAAAGTCTGGCTACCCTCCAGGCTTGTTTGACCTTGGAGCTGTACCTGCAGGGCAAGGCAGGAGCACTGTGTTTCCCTAAGCAGTGCCTGGCACTTTGCCAGGAGGCCCGGTGCCCCGCTGGCACACAGGTGGCTAGGACCGGCGCCTCTCAGTTCCCAGTCACGGCTGGCCTGGCCCCAGAATGAGGCCTGTCAAAATGCTAGGCCCTGAGGAAGTTCTGTGGAGGAAACTTTTGGAGGTAGAGGTGGGAGTGGGGTGGGGGTCTTCTTTCCGAGATAGCTCTGGGGATGGGTATAATCTCCCTACTACCAGATTATAGTGCTAAGTATTGGGTTAGCTCCCTTTCCGGAAGGAACAGCACAACCGCCAGGCTAGCACAACAGGCAAATTCACCTGTACTCAAAACTCTCTCCACCCTGTCACCTCGTCTAAAATTCCCACCACCGTGTTCTTGTCCAGACCTGTTGCCCTCAGGTCAATTCTGACTCATAGTGACCCTATAGGACAGAGTAGAACTGCCCCATAGGGCTTCCAGGGAGTGGCTGGTGGATTTGAACTGCCAACCTTTTGGTTAACAGCCGAACTCTTAACCACTAAGCCACCAGGACTCCCCAAACCCCTGCAGATATGAATGTCATCTGGGATTGTAAGATTCAATCCCTGGATTAATTGACCCATGAGATTGTCCAATTTACTGGACACCACCTAGAATATACCAAGACTTTGCAAGACAGAGCATGACTCAGCGTAGGTGGGACTGAAAGCAGAGGGTAGCTTTGGAAAATCTGCAGCATTAGCTGCCCACTATGTCCCTGGATGACAAAATGATTTAAAAATTTTTTTTTTTTTTTTTTACTAACATAAAGGAGGGAGAAAGATGTGGCAGTCTGCTTCCGTAAAGACTTCCAACCTTGGAAACCCTATGGGGTCACTATGAGTCAGAATCGACTTGTGTTCTAACTTGAAGATTGGAGGCTTGAACCCACTCAGCAGCACTGCAGAAGAAAGTCCTGGAGATCTTCTTACATAAAGATGACAGCCAAGAAAATCCTATGGAGCAGTTGTACTCTGTAATACATGGGGCACCTACAAGTCAGAATCAACTCAACAGCAACAGGTTTGGTTTGGGGATTTTTAAGTGCGATAGGCATTGGGGTGGGTAAAAGTAGGGGAAGAAAGAGGTTGTGAGGCAAAGACAAGCAGGGGACATAGCCCAGTGCAGCAGCCCTGTGGGCTCTAGAGAATAGGGGTGGGGGGCGTGGGGAGGACTGGTGTCCCTTTTAAAAAGGCCATCACGGGGCACACCCAGCACATCGTCCCTACATGGGAATGTAGGCCCACCTTGCTAGTTTTGTTTGGTTTTTAAAACCCAAAGTTTTTACATGCTGGCAACTAATTCAATTATTTTTAAGCACTTGTGTGGGCCTGCTCAGTACAAACTAAATAAAATGTCTGTGGGCCCCACTTGGCTACTAGCAAGCAGTGAAGGAGGATTCTGCTAAGAGCCGTCGCGGCTTCCAAGAGCAGCTAAAACACCACCTTCCCGGGGCAAATAGGTAGCATGAAGTTATTATGTAACCAACAGGAGGCCTCTTCTTAACAATCAATCAAACCTGTTTAAGCCAAGAACAAAGTGCAATATTCTCAGCCTCCTTATATCCTAGACTCATATTTCCGCACTGAAAATAGTTCAAGCCATTCTTTATTGTTTCCAGCTCAAAAAAAAAAAAAAAAAAAGAGAGAATGTAAACCAGTGGAGCCTTTTCCCCACGTTCCCCAAGGACCTTTCCTTGCAGTGAAAGCATTTAATTTTTTGTAGGGGAGACCTTTGCCTCCTGGTCAGTCATCAGGAATGTTCCAGGTGGATCCCTAAACCAGCAATGTTTTTTACGTAGACAAAGGCTCCAAATGACCTTGGGCCAAGGTACTTAGCGGGACTATCTGATTTCTTTCTTTTGCTCACTAAGAAGAACCACTGCAGTGGGAAAAAAGCACAAAATCAAAAGTGCCTCATCACTAGTCTTCCAGGTGCCTTCTGCCTCAGTTTCCTCCTCCACAAAATTAATGGAATGGGTCTAAGGCCCTTGGGGGCCTAAGTTCTCTCACAACTTGGCTTTCTATTTACAGTCCTCTGGTAATTGTATGAAGTGGGTTACGTCTGAATTCTTTGAGCTTCATCCTACCTCTGGTTACTCCATGCCCTCTAGCTGAACTCTGGAAGCCCCCCCGCAAAAAGTGAAATCCAAACCTGTCACCGTCAAATCAATTCTGACTCATAGCGACCCTGTAGGACAGAGTAGAACTGCACCTTAGGGTTTCCAAGGAGTGGCTGGTGGATTTAAGCTGCCAATCTTTGGTTAGCAGCCGAACTCTTAACTACTGCGCAACCAGGGCTCCCATGAACCTGTTGCCATCAAGTCCATTCCAACTCGTAGTGACCCAGGGACACTTAATTGAGTAAAAAGGCTGGCAATTTTACTAAGTGATAGCAAAATACCATACATGTTATATACATATGAAGACAGAAAATATTGTGTACATGTGAATATCACTTGTAAAAAAAAAAAAAACTAAATGAAAAATGTGCACTTTTTTCTTTTTTTTTTTGAAGGTTGAGAATGTACTAATGGCTGTGTCTTAGTTATCTAGTGCTGCTATAACAGAAATACCATAAGTGAGTGGCTTTAACAAAGAGAAGTTTATTTTCTCACAGTGAAGTAGGCTCAAAGTCCAAATTCAGGGTGTCAGCTCCAGGGTAAGTTTTTCTCTCTGTTGGCTCTGGAGGAAGGTCTTTCTCGTCAATCTTCCCCTAGACTAGGAGCTTCCCTTTGCAGGAACCCTGGGCCTAAAGGACACACTTTACTCCTGGTGCTTCTTCCTTGGTGGTATGGTGTCCCACCTCTCTGCTTGCTTCCCTTTCCTTTTTATCTCTTGAGAGATAAAAGGTGGTACAGGCCACACCCCAGGGAAGCTCCCTTTGGATTGGATCAGGGATGCGAGCTGGGTAAGGATGGTATTACAATCCCACCCTAGTCCTTTTTAACATAAAATTACAATCACAAAATGGAGGACAGCCACGCTATGGTGGAAATCATGGCCCAACCAAATTGATATACACATTTTTAGGGGGACATAATTCAGTCCATGACAGGCTGATTTTAGCAATCTCATCTAGGACTGTCATGGATGCAAGTTTGTTTATTCAGCATAAAAGGAAGTTTTGAACTCATTCACTCACAGAACGTGATTCTCTACAAGTTTTAAAAGCAGCAAGACTGGAAAGACAACTTTTAGGACAATAGGACATATTTGTCAGCTCTGGATACCATCTTGCTGTCTTAACTAGACAATGGCTGTATAGGCTCATCATTAAATAGGTCGTGAATTTTAGTTAATACAGATAATATATTTGAGGATAAATATAAGCCCTTTTTTCCAAAAAAAACCCATTGCCATCAAGTCGATTCCAACTCAGAGTGACCCTATAGGGCAGAGTAGAATTGCACCATATGGCTTCCAACGAGCAGCTGGTGGATTCGAACTGCTGAATTTTTGGTTAGCAGCTGAGTTCTTCACCACTTTCCTTAAAGTTCCCTTCTATTTCCTTCTTGTTATGCATTGAGTTGTGTCCCCCAAAACTGTGTGTCAACTTGGCTAGTCCATGATTCCCAGTATTGTGTGATTGTCCACCATTTTATCATCTCATGTGATTTTTCTATGTGTTGTAAATTCTACCTCTATGACGTTAATGAGGCAGGATTAGAGGCAGTTATGTTAATGAGGCAGGACTCAATCTGCAAGATTAGGTTCTGTTTTAAATCAATCTATTTTGAGATATAAAAGAGAGAAGTGAGCAGAGAGACATGGGAACTTCATACCACCGAGAAACAAGAGCAAGAAGCATGAATCCTTTGGGCCTGGGGTCCCTACACTGAGAAGCTCCTAGACAGGGGAAGACTGATGACAAGGATCTTCCTCCAGAGCCCTTAGAGAGACAAAAAAGCCTTTCCCTGGAGGTGGTGTCCTGAATTTGGACATCCAGCTTACTAGCTTGTGACAGAATAAACTTCCGTTGTTAAAGTCATACACTTGTGGCATTTCTGTTATAGCAGCACTAAGACACTTACTTCTTCATTCAGTTATTTAGTTTTGAACCACCCTTTAAAAAACTAAATGTGTAAACAATATCATGCTAGGTGTTCACAATATTGCCTAGGTAAATCAAATCACTTTCCTCATCCCACTCTATTTTGCCCAGGACATTTAGATCTAGATGGCCTTTTAGAATGATGTTGTTGTTGTTCTTAAGTGCTGTTGAGTCAGTTCCAACTCATAGCGACACTACGCACAACAGAACGAAACACTGCCCGGTCCTGAGCCATCCTTACAATCGTTGTTATGTTTGAGCTCATTGTTGCAGCCACTGTGTCAGTCCACCTTGTTGAGGGTCTTCCTCTTTTCTGCTGACCCTGTACTCTGCCAAGCATGATGTCCTTCTCCAGGGACTGATCCCTCCTGACAACATGTCCAAAGTATGTAAGACGCAGTCTCGCCATGCTTGCCTCTAAGGAGCGTTCTGGCCGCACTTCTTCCAACACAGATTTGTTCGTTCTTTTGACAGTCCGTGGTATATTCAGTATTCTTTGCCAACACCACAATTCAAAGGCATCAACTCTTCTTCGATCTTCCTTGTTCATTGTCCAGCTTTCACATGCATATGATGTGATTGAAAATACCATGGCTTGGGTCAGGCGCACCTTAGTCTTCAGGGTGACATCTTTGCTCTTCAACACTTTGAAGAGGTCTTTTGCAGCAGATTTGCCCAGTGCAATGAGTCTTTTGATTTCTTGACTGCTGCTTCCATGGCTGTTGATTGTGGATCGAAGTAAAATGAAATCCTTGACAACTTCAATCTTTTCTCCGTTTTTCATGATGTTGCTCGTTGGTCCAGTTGTGAGGATTTTTGTTTTCTTTATGTTGAGGTGTAATTCATACTGAAGGCTGTGGTCTTTGATCTTCATTAGTAAGTGCTTCAAGTCCTCTTCACTTTCAGCAAGCAAGGTTGTGTCATCTGCATAACACAGGTTGTTAATGACTCTTCCTCCAATCCTGATGTCCTGTTCTTCTTCATATAGTCCAGCTTCTTGTATTATTTGTTCAGCATACAGATTGAATAGGTATGGTGAAAGAATACAACCCTGACGCACACCCTTCCTGACTTTAAACCAGTCAGTATCCCCTTGTTCTGTCCGAACAACTGCCTCTTGATCTATGTAAAGCTTCCTCATGAGCACAATTAAGTGTTCTGGAATTCCCATTCTTTGCAGTATTATCCATAGTTTGCTATGGTCCACACAGTCAAATGCCTTTACATAGTCAGTAAAACACAGGTAAACATCCTTCCAGTATTCTCTGCTTTTATCCAGGATCCATGTGACAATAGCAATGATATCCCTGGTTCCACGTTCTCTTCTGAAACGGGCCTGAATTTCTGGCAGTTCTCTGTCAATATACTGCTGCAGCCATTTTTGAATGATCTTCAGCAAAATTTTGCTTGTGTGTGATATTAATGATATTGTTCTATAATTTCTACATTCGGTTGGATCACCTTTCTTGGGAATAGGCATAAATATGGATCTCTTCCAGTCAGTTGGCCAGGAAACTGTCTTCCATATTTCTTAGCATAGATGAGTGAGCACCTCCAGCGCTGCATCTGTTTGTTGAAACATCTCAATTGATATTCCATCAATTCCTGGAGCCTTGTTTTTCACCCATGCCTTCAGAGCAGCTTGGACTTCTTCCTTTGGTACCATCGGTTCCTGATCATATGCCATCTCTTGAAATGGTTGACTATCGACTAGTTCTTTTTGGTATAATGACTGTGTATTCCTTCCATCTTCTTCTGATGCTTCCTGCGTTGTTAAATATTTTCCCATGGAATCCTTCACTATTATGACTCGAGGCTTAAATTTTTTCTTCAGTTCTTTCAGCTTGAGAAATACCGAGTGTGTTCTTCCCTTTTGGTTTTCCATCTCCAGCTCTTTGCATATGTCGTTATAACACTTTACTTTGTCTTCTCAAGAGGCCCTTTGAAATCTTCTGTTCAGATCTTTTACTTCATCAGTTCTTCCTTTTGCTTTAGCTGCTCGACGCTCAAGAACAAGTTTCAGAGTCTCCTCTGACATCCATCTTGGTCTTTTCTTTCTTTCCTGTCTTTTCAGTGACCTCTTGCATTCTTCATGGATGATGTCCTTGATGTCATTCCACAGCTGGTCTGGTCTTCGGTCACTAGTGTTTAATGCGTCAAATCTGTTCTTCACATGGTCTCTAAATTCAGGTGGGATATACTCAAGGTCATATTTTGGCTCTCATGGACTTGCTCTGATTTTCTTCAGTTTCAGCTTGAACTTGCATATGAGCAATTGATGGTCTGTTCCACAGTCGACCCCTGGCCTTGTTCTGACTGATGATATTGAGCTTTTCCATTGTCTCTTTCCACAGATGTAGTCAATATGATTTCTGTGCATTCCATCTGGCGAGGTCCACATGTATAGTCACGGTTTATGTTGTTGAAAGAAGGTATTTGCAATGAAGAAGTCACTGGTCTTGCAAAATTCTATCATTCGACCTCCGGCATTGTTTGTGTCACCAAGGCCATATTTTCCAACTAGTGGTCCTTCTTTGTTTCCAACTTTCGCGTTCCAATTGCCAGTAATTATCAATGCATCCTGATTGCATGTTCGATCAATTTCAGACTGCAGCGGCTGATAAAAATCTTCTATTTCTTCATCTTTGGCCCTAATGGTTGGTGTGTAAATTTGAGTAATAGTCGTATTAACTGGTCTTCCTTGTAGGCACATGGATATTATCCTATCATTGACAGCGTTGTACTTCAGGATAGATCTTGAAACGTTCTTTTTGATGATGAATACAACACCATTTCTCTTCGAGTTGTTATTCTTGGCATAGTAGACTATATGATTGTCCAGTTCAAAATGGCCCAATACCAGTCCATTTCAGCTCACTAATGCCTAGGATATCGATGTTTATGCGTTCCATTTCATTTCTGATGATTCCCAATTTTCCTAGATTCATACTTCGTACATTCTAGGTTCTGATTATTAATGGATGTTTGCAGCTGTTTCTTCTCATTTTGAGTCGTGCCACATCAACAAATGAAGGTCCCAAAAGCTTTACTCCATCCACGTCATCAAGGTTGACTCCACTTTGAGGAGGCAGCTCTTCCCCAGTCATCTTTTGAGTGCCTTCCAACCTGGGAGGCTCATCTTCCAGCACTATATCAGACAATGTTCTGCTGCTATTCATAAGGTTTTCACTGGCTAATGCTTTTCAGCAGTAGACTGCTGGGTCCTTCTTCCTAGACTGTCTTAGTCTGGAAGCTCAGCTGAAACCTGTCCTTCATGGGTGACCCTGCTGGTATCTGAATACTGATGGCATAGCTTCCAGCATCACAGCAACACACAAGCCCCCACAGTACGACAAACTGACAGACATGTGGGGGTTTAGAATGATAGATTTGCATAAAACTTAGGGCAAGAGCAAAATGGAACTGTAAGCTGCTATCAGGCACAGCCCACGGGTTGTATTACTTTCTTTCTAACCCTCCTTAACACCCAGCATAGTCTCCCATGTAAAGGATGTGCCAGCTAATTGGTCAGATATCCAGAAGAACTGCACAGTAGCAAAGCCCAGCAACCAGTTATGTACCTGACGCATGAGAAGTGGAATCAAAGGGAAGGCTGCAAGGCAGCCTGCAAGCTGAACACCCAGCTATTCCAACCTGGGCTCTGGGCAGAGGACAAGGCAAATCCTCCCCGCTCCTCACCTGAGTGTCATTTGTTATACTGGAGCTCCTTATCTCAGATTCTTTCTTTAGGGACCAGGTTCACCATTGTTCCCTCTGTGAGACCCACTTTCCATGGTTAGAAGCTGAGCGATCCTCTTAAATCCCATCCTAGCATTTTCTTTTCTCCCAAGCAGGTAATCATTCTGATCACCACCCATTATACTCTTCCCTAATACTTACAGCCTTGCTTTAATAATTCAGAAGATGCTAATAGAGAAGGGATCCACACCACCACCACCCAGTGCCATCGAGTCAATTCCAACTCATAGAGAAAGGATAAGGCCTAGTAAATTTCATCAAAGCTCTCCTCTTAGCCAGTAAGTGGAAGCTAGCATGGCACTCTGCCCTAGAATGGTATTTTGTTGATGATTCGTTCAGCTCAATGACTCCTTTTACCCCAGGACTTCTTTTCTTCTTCTTCTTCTTCTATTTTTAGGCATAACCTGCCATTCTTTGTCTTAGTTATCTAGTGCTGCTATAACAGAAATACCACAAGTAGACGGCTTAACGAACAGAAATTTATTCTCTCACAATTTAGGAGTCTAAAAGTCCCAATTCAGGGAACCAGCTCTAAGGGAAGGCTTTCTCTCTCTGTTGGCTATCGGGAAAGGTCTTTGTTTCCTTTCAACATCTGTGGTGGGCCCAGCGTTCCTTGGAGATCTCCATGTATCTTGGCATCAACCTTCCCCTGGGTCTAGGAGGTTCTCAGCACAGGGACCTGAGGTCCAAAGGACATTCTCTGCCCCTGGCTCTTCTTTCTTGGTTGTAGTGAGGTCCTTCTCCTCTCTGCTCACTTCTCTCTCCTTTTATCTCTTCTAAAATAAAAGGTGTGACTTAAGCAAGAGTGTCACTTGAGTAAGGCTGTGAAGAGTAAGGGTATGACTTGATAAAGGTGTGATTCAAGATACGCCCCACCCTAATGCTACCTCATTAACGTATAGAGGTTTGGGATTTACAATAGAGAAAATGGAGGATAATTAGATAATACCACAAAATGGAAGACAATTACATCAGATCATAAAAATGGAGGACAATTACACAATACTGGGAACCTTGGCCTAGCCAAACTGACACATATTCTTTGGGGACTCAATTCAATCCATAACATTCTTCCACCTTTATTTATGCAGCTTATGTTTTTCCTGACCTCTTTCTTTTGCCCTGGTCTCTAGACAGTGAAGATTTTAGAATGTGTTGATATAACTTCTTATTGTAGTTCCCGGAGGTGAAGTGACTGCAACAGGAACTGCTGTTACCACAGGGGGCTTTCTCTAGATAGATTCATTCTCACCATGTGATCCTGTCCACAATGGGCAGCTTCAACGAAAGTCAGAACCACAATTTCATTTTCTTTCATGAGATTGTTTCTGGAGGTTTAACTGGTTGGGTGCTTGGAATGAACAACTTTGAAAGCATTTAGATGACTTCTCAAGAGGCTACACAGTGTTTTCCCTTCTCAGAGATGTCACAGTTGACACTCCAGATTCCATGCTGATAGCTCATATTATCCCACTTTGCTGCTGCTCTGTTCTTTTCTGGGTGGGAGACAATTGCATTGCAGGTATCTGTTAATTAACTTATAGGTCATCTACCAAGGGTTAGCTCTCTGCTGCAACCAGATGCTGCTTCAATGTAAAGTCATTCACTAAATATGGTATATTACTGAACTTCTCTTTCATAACATGGCTTGCTGGCCTCAAAAACCTGGGAGAGGAGAGAAATCTATTTCAAGGACCCCAGTTTGAAGTCAGTGATAGATGATAGAGCAAGAAATTAAATTAAATTTATTCAAGAATTGAGAATGGGATTGATCATGACACATCTGACAAATATTTGATTTTATTTGACAAATAATTATTGGATATCTACTACATGCAAGGTACTGAGTGTAGAGTGGTGAATAAAACTGGAGAGGTAAATATTAAACCAGAGAGACCCAAGAACTCCTGGGGGGAGAACCAAAAATTACCTAGAAGTAGAAGTCATTTTATATCTCAACTCAAATTTACAATCTTCTTCTTCCTTTTCCTTTTTTTTTTTTCTTTCAAATATCCTAGAATAGGACTTTCCATCAAAGGTGTCTATGCAGCCTGATAGAGACACCGTTGGAGAAGACACAATGCCCTCCTAGTGTAAGATGACAGGGAGGAATGGACTGGAAAAAGAAGGAGAGTGTGACCTCTTCCCTCTGTGGTCCTTGGCTACCAGATCCTGGAGAGTTTTAAGGACTGAGAGACTTAAGCAAGGAAAGTAAACATGAGTGGACTTCCAAAACCTAATTTTTGAGGCCAAGTACTACAAAACTGATCAAGAGCCGACACAGAGTAGATACCCATGTTAGCTGAATCTACTGAATATTATATTATTACAGAAAACCACTAATTTCCGTGGAAGAACCAGGAAAAAAAAAAAAATCTAATAATGCTAAAGAAGAGTGAAGAATAAAAAGGCTATATAAGATTTAAAAAAATTATTTCTAAATTTGTCTACAAACAAATTAATGTAAAATTAGAAATGAAATAGAAGTGAGCTCAGAGCTTCTGGGCCCGTGAAACCAAAAAAAAAAAAAAAAAACTCACTGCTGTTGAGTCAATTCCAACTCATAGCAATCCTATAAAACCAAAAAACCAAACCCAGTGCTGCCGAGTTGATTTCGACTCATAGCGACCCTATAGGACAGAGTAAAACTGCCCCACAGAGTTTCCAAAGAGTACCTGGTGGATTCAAACTGCCAACCTTTTGGTTGGCAGCCATAGCACTTAACCACTGTGCTACCACTGTGTTACCAGGGTTTCCTTGGACCCATGGGGGGGGCTCGGAATGCTAGCTACTTCTCTGGCGATTTTGAAAAGGAATTGCATATGAATTGGAGCCAGATTTTCAAAATTTAGATCAAAGGTTTTGTTGTTTATTGAAAGGGACTTCTGGCCCAATGTACAAATCCTTTCTATAGCATTTCTAGTCAAACGCTTTTTTCTTCCTTTTTTAAAGAACACTTCATAGGATTTCAATGAAGCTTTATTTTAGGCCTCAAATTTATACTACTTTAACAGGTTTTCTGAGAAGATATAAACTCCAGACATTCAGAAGAGCTTAAATCACCTCATTTTAAAGGACACTTAAATTTAATGAGAAGCTAGTTCGTTCTGTAAACCTTTATCTAAAGTACAATGAAAAAACAGTGTACCTTGTGTTGGTTTCACAACATGATTAATGTCATTGATATCATTGAATTGTTCACCCAGAAAGTGTTGAACTGGCAAATGTATTATACATATTTTCACAACAATAAAAAAGGCACACCATTAAATGCATATTAAAAAATTTTTTTTAAATATTTAATTCTAATTAAAAATATGCATGCCGAAGTGTTTCAGAGGAAGTGTAGTGATGCTTGCAATTACTTTGAAATGAAAGAAAAAATGGATCGATGGAAAAAAATAATAAAGGACACTTAGTTAGCATTATAGTTTGCAGAAGATAAACTGACTCTGTTCTATTTTGTTTAATTTTACTTCCTGTAATGTCATCAGTTTTTTCCAAGAAATTGTAGAATTTATTCTCTATGTGAAAACAATTTAAATTCATTTTTCAATAATCTAATAAACACTACTAGATAACATGTAGCACCTGGAGAGGGAAGAAGGCTGAGAGTTTTGTAAAGTCTAACAAAGAGCACTAAGGGCTTAAAATGACAGAACGTTTTGCAGCCTGTTTCTGGTGTGTGATGGTGGTTGCTCCCTTCCTGACTTGACCTTGTGGCTGACCAGTAGGAGGTTCCTGTCTTTAATTCCAGCAACAGCATCCTTCCTCTCTATATGTAGTCTTTGCTCATATCAAATTCTCACAAAAACAGAACACGTGACCTGGTAAAATTGCAAGTCTGATATTCCAACATGCTTATAGTCAGAAATTTTGTGAAAATGGAAAGAAGCCTTCACAAGCAAGGTATTTACTGATTTGACTTAGAAACTATAGAGATCAAACAATGATCTTTGTTTAGGCAGCGGGTAAACCCCAATTTGTTGGTGTCATCACTTGCCAAGAGCCAAATAGATCTCTACCAAGATTGCCAAACTAACTTTTATTGAACACCAATTGTGTGCTAGACAAAGTTCAAATCCCAAGAAAGCTCTCAATTTTTAAACCTCCATAAGTGATTATTCTCTAAGTGTCAGCCGTGAAGTTCTACATTGAAGATCAGTAGGCTTTCAACAACTATAACTAACTAGTCACACTGCTATCTTGGACCCTTTGGTGTTACTTCTTTTTTCTATTGTTGTGAGAAGTATAAGGCAAAGTCCGAGTACTCCAAGTGTTAACTTTTTTTTTTTTTTTAATCAGTGGGAGAATGGAAACATAAATAGCAATTAAGGTAGCATTTGCTAAAGGCTCAAAGGAAGGTTACCAATAATAATATTTGATACACGAATTCAGAGGAGGAAGAAAGCAAGGAAAATTTGAAGAAGAGGAAAAAAAAAAAAAAACCCACACACAGTTAATAGTCATTGGAATAGTTCAGTTGTAAGGTGATAAGAGCTTGAACTTTGGTCATGGTGATGTTCAGAGCAAATAAGAAAGAAGAGACAAAATGAAAGATACATTGACAAAAAATCACCATGTCTTAGTGACTGACTGGATGCTAATGATACTGGAAGAATCCAAAATGATTGAGGTTTTGAACCTAAGTGATAGAAATGTTTGTATTAACATACCTAAACAAAACCCACTGCCATCGAGTTAATTGCAATTCATAGCTATCCTGTAGGACAGCAGCAGTCAGGAAATCAAATGACATATTGCATTGGGCAAATCTGCTGCAAAAGACCTCTTTCAAGTGTTAAAAAACAAAGATTTCACTTTGAGAACTAAGGTGCACCTGACCCGAGCCATGATATTTTCAGTTGCCTCATATGCATGTGAAAATTAAACAATGAATAAGAAAGACAGAAGAAGAATTGATGACTTTGAATCACAGTGTTGGCAAAGAATATTGAACATACCATGGATTGCCAGAAGAATGAACAAGTCTGTCTTGGAAGAGATACAGCCAGAGTGCTCCTTAGGAGCAAGGATAGTTTGTCTCACATACTTTGGACACATTATCAGGATGGACCAATCCCTGGGGAAGAACATCATGCTTGGTAAGTAGAGGGTCAGCACAAAAGAGAAAGACTTTCGACGAAATAGATTGACACAGTGGCTGCCAACAATGGGCTCAAACGTAGCAATGACTGTGAGGATGGCACAGTATCGGGCAGTGTTTTGTTCTGCTGTAAAAAAAAAAAAAAAAAATTAAAAAAAAAACATAGGGTTACTATGAGTGAAAACCAACTTGATGGCACCTGACAACAACAACAACAAGGACAGTGTAGAACTGCCCCCATAGGGTTTCCAACGCTGTAAGTCTTTATGGAAGTAGATTGCCACATTTCTCTCCCATGGAGCAGCTGGTGGGTTGGAACCACCAACCTTTTGGTTAGCAGCTGAGCATTTAACCACTGTGCCATCAGCCTCCTTTGTATTAATATAATGGTATAAAAATCAAGAGGGAAGACCTGTTGGTAGATGAAGGATAGGTAGAATTCGACGAGTCTGGTTTTTGATCTGTTGGGTTTGAGATGACACTTGTATTTATATTCTGACAGAAGGCAGCCATTGGTGATGACTGCCTCCCTTGGTGTGGTACTTCTTGGTTCCCTATTGGCTTTTAAACCTGGCTCTGGCTGACCAGACCCAGATGCGAAGTTAACTCTTACCAAGCTAAGTAACTGAGCTTTGGTAGCTAGGTAGCTACAAGAAAGAGAGAGGCTTTAAAATGAAGGGGACCCCTCCAAGATGTTTAAGCAGTGCTTCGTGGAAATGTGGCAACTTCTGCTTAGATGATAGATAAGGCCTATAGTTAACTTTCCATTCATTCATGATGCAAAGAACTATCCCTTGTTGAGTATTAACAGGAAAACCAGAAGTCACTAACCAACCCCTAAATGGAGCACTTGTCATCAGGGAGTTGGTAACTTCAATTACCGCTTTGGTGTCCCTACTATTTTCTGCTTTGAAAAAAAATTTTTTTGATGCCATATGTTTTTGTTAATGGAAGCATGCTGAGTTATGGTGTGTGTTAAAATTTTTTGTTGGTAATATGAAATATTATCTGGGACTACATGGTTACCTCTGAACTGTTCGCATACTCAAGCCTGCTGATTGATGGGTGACTGTCTGTCCCAATGAACCTTTGTTGATGAAAATATGGTGGTGTGCCTTCCATTAGGCTACATGCGGAATCTCTGGTTTTACAAATATGCCACAAAGCAAACAGAAACCAAGTCTACCAGGGCTCCCTAACGATCACACAGGAAACCATAAATAGCTCACAAGGCTTATCATGGGGTACAAAAACCAAAAGAGACAAAATTTTTTACCCAATCACACTTCCTGGTTGCACTACCTTACTTGCAAGCCTCATACTCCAGGTATGTTGCTTCAACCAATGTTTATTTCACCTTTTACTGTTACATAAGTCCCTACTGAAGGGCAGTCAATACTTTCCATGGGAAAAGCACACTCCCAAAGAACTCCAGAGGCATAAAATGTGGTTGGGATACCATATGTCCCTGGGTCTCCAAAGGTTACTTTAAAAGTTTAACTGAAATGATTCAGGGTCCCAGTAGCCCCTTGGGGAGCGTCTGAGTTTTGGGGTGTGAGCCCCCACCCCTTCAATAGATCATGTGTGTGTGTTTATATATTCAAAGTGTCACTATCAACATGTTTATCTCAATGAGCTCTTTTTTGTTTTGAATCAGATAAATTTGCTTTGAGGTAACTAAATGAAGCTAAACTTTAAAAACTGGTAAACCAACAAAGACATTATTTCTATTATTTAACAGAATGCTTGTTTCTTTAAAAAAGAAAAAAAAAGTTTTAGAAAACGTTCCAAGCATAGAGAAACATATAACCAACCGGTTGCTGTTGAGTGGATTCCAACTCCTGGCAACCAGAGATAAAATATCAAACACTCATGTACCCACCACCTGGAAACAACAAATGTAAGTAACATTCTGCCATATTTGCTTCAATGTTTTAAAAGGAAATAAAATGTTATATATTTGATGTTCCTTGTCTATCTTTCTAGCACCTATTCATTCCCTTCCCTAAGTTCTCAGAAGCTATTGCAATTCTGAAATTTCTAAATTCCTCCTGTCCATGGTTTTTATGTTTTTACTACGTGCATATATCCCAATATGCATTATATATTATATAATATTATCCTGTGTTTGTAAATTTCACATAAATGGCATCACATTGTATTTGCCATTCTCTCCTTTTTTTCATTTAACAGTATGTATTCAAGGTTTATCCGCAAGGACACATGTAGATAAAGTTTATTCAGTTTAACTGGCTTGCAGTATTTCATTATATGAATATAGTAGAATGTATTTAATGAATGTACTGTATTTCTCCATTCTGCCACTAAAGGACATTTAGGCTGCTCACCGTTTTTCCCTTGTGTACGTTCCCCTGTACATAGGAGCTTCTCCAGAGGATCTGAGTAAACGCGGAATTGCTGGGTTTCAGGAAATGCACATCTTCACCCTAACTAGAAACAGCCAGCTTATTCCTGGAAATGGTTCTCGAAAGTACAACCCCCCACCTCCCCGCCCCCGCACTGTAGGAGAGCTCCTGATTCCCCATAGCCTCATCCTCGCCAACACTTGTTGTTAAACATCTTAATTTTTGCTAACCTAATGAGTGTTTTAATTTTCATTTCAAGATGAATAGAAAAGCTACTTTTGAATATCCAAGCTCTCCTAGGTCAGCTAGAAGTTTGTTTGCTTCTCATCAACTAATTGCGACACAGTCTTCCGGAAGGGGAGTGTGAGAGTCAGGCAGGAAAAACCAAAGCTGGAACTGAGAGCTGCTGCCAAAGGTAGAACAATCCAAGATGAAGATAAAGCACACCTGAAATTATAGTCAGAGGGAAAGCATGAATGATTTTTTTAAAAAATTGATTCAGAACAACTTTCCAGGTATGTAGTAGAGACCTTTGCTGAACACCATTCAGATCTTATCTCACTAACAAACATAAGAGCAATAAGAAACTGCAAGGGATTGTCAGTAAAACTATAATCAGAACTAGCACCTGGACTCCAGGTCCCTAGTTCTTTGTGAGGGTAAATAGACAATGGTAACATGGCAGCATTTGTCATAGGCCCTTTAGCATTTCCCTTGGAAAAGGGAACATGTGTTTAGTAGCGGGTGAACATGTTTAGGTCTGTAGTTGAATTATCAGTCCAAGGAACAGGAGATGGGCTTCTGTGCTGGGGGAAAAGTTTGGACTCAGATAAACTCAGTTCTGCCATTTGCTAGCTATGAGACTCTCTGAGCCTCAGTTCCTTTACCTTTAAATAAATTCTTCATGGAGTTGTTACAGGATTGAAAGTAACAACTATTCCTAGTGTAGTGTCTGGTACATTAAATCCATGCTTGCAACAAAATACTTAATTGAGCATCTATTACATGCCAGGCAAGTCCCAGCTGTCAAGAACTCACATTTTAGAGGGAGGTGACATACAGTAAACATATAACCTGAAACATAGTGTGTCAAATGATCAATCCAGTTAAGAAATTTAATGTAGGGTAAAGGCGATGAGGGAGCACTGGTGGTTCAGTGGCAGAATTCTCCCCTTCCACGTGGAAAACCTGGATTTGATTTCTAGCCAATGTACCTCAAATGCAGCTATCATCTGGTTACATGTTGCGAACATGCTAAGCAGGTTTCAGTGGAGCTTTCAGACTAAGTCAGAGTAAGAAAAAAGGCCTGTCAATCTACCACTGAAAAATAAGGCTATGAAAACCCTACGGATCACAATAGCCTAATCTCATTTTCAACAGGGCCTCCATGAGTTGGAAGCTGACTCAAAGGCCACTAAGAACAACAGTGGGGATAAAGAATGAAGGGGGTCACCTGGCAATCAATGTTACTTTCTCCTCCTGCTCGTTTACAGGGCACCCTGTGATTATCTTCTCAGAGTCACATGAGTTATAACTTTCTTAAACTGTGAAATGAGAAAAATAATGAAATTGTGTATGGTTTATTTGTTAAAATTAAACTTTAGTCTTTCCAAACTTTGGTCTGCTTAGAACTTTAAAGCAAAGATTAAATGGCGAGATTGTTAGAAATCTTAGCCATTTGGAGCCCTGTTGATACAGCGGTTAAGCACTTGGCTGCTAACCAAAAGGTCGGCAGTTCGAACCCACCAGCTACTCCATAGGAGAAAGATGTGGCAGTCTACTTCCGTAAAGATTTACAGCCTTGGAAACCCTATGGGGCAGTTCTACTCTGTCCTACAGCATCACTGTGAGTTGGAATTGCCTCGACAGCAACGGGCTTGGCTTAGCAAACTGAGCTCCTGGGTGGCACAAACGGTTAAGTGCTCGGTTGTTAATAGAAAGGTTAGTGGTTCGAACCCACCCAGAAACGTCTCGAAAGAAAGGCCTGGGGATCTCCTTCCAAAAGGTCACAGCCATGAAAACCCCATGGAGCGGAGTTTTACTCTGAAACAGAGTCGCCATGAGTTTGAATCAACTCAACAGCAACTGGTTTAGTGAAGTGAAAAAAGACTTCATTAAAATATATATCTTATAAAAAGCAATGACCTGGGAAGTAGTTTAGGCTATGTTCTTCAGTGGCTGTAGAAGTAATGTAGTCTTTCTGTGCCTCAGTTTCCCTGTCAATAAATTGACGCTCTCTAAGAAGCCATTCAGTGTTAGTTTTTCTTTCCCCTCACACTACTAGCTCCAATTCTGTTTTTGAGAACTGAAACACTGATTGTTTCATTTCTGTTTTGATTCTTTAAAAAAAAACATATCTGATGTTGGGCTATAACAGCTTCCTTTTTTGATGCGGAAGTTTCCTTTGCAACAAAGTGCAGTTCCTGCTCTTTCTCAGCGTCTGTCTTTTTCTGATATAGAGAATGAGCCAGAAAATTTTCACAATCCAAGGGCTTCTGGCACTTTGAAAAAGCACTGAATAATTTCTTTACTGTGATTTCCTTATGCCTCACTTATAGTGACACTTCCAAGGTACATTAATCACTATTTTGGTTACATATATTAAAATGATCGATCATATGATATTGAAAAATCAACAAAATCATTTCAAAGGTAAATGGAATTTCATAGCTGTGTGCCACTCATCGTTTTTTTTTTCTTCTGATGCTCTAGATCTAAGTAATGTATTTGTGTAATAAAAACAAAGTTACATTTTCTTTCAAGCACCTTCATGCCTATTTTAACTCGTCAAAAGAAGAGATATGGGCTTTAGAAAACAATCAATTTTTTTAAAACAACATTGCTTTAAAAATATTGTTTTAGCAAGTCTAGTAGTTTTCCAATGTTGTCTTTTGTTTTGTATTAAAGAAATTTTTCTTGCATTATTTAAAAAAAGACATTTCTCATTAGATGGCCTCGGTTTTTGTTTTTAATATTCTTTCATAGTTGGATGGCAAAATAAGCTGGCACATTGCCTCGCATTTATCTGAATCACTCTTCAATGTCAAACGCTAAGAGGATATAGCCCAGTATTCTGCAGACAAGTTTCTTTTCTGTTATTGAGAGGTGAAATGATCTGAGAGATGGTACTGTTACCCAGTGAGTGCAGAAATCCTCAGAATTCATTTTAGCACTTGCAAAAAATCAGGGGCATTTACCCTTATAATTTCCTTTTAGCGTTAGGTTCTCCATGGAAACTTTAGCTATAAAAGAGATCCTTCAAAGAGCTGACCACTTACAGCATGAACTTAGAACTACCCTCCTGCAGATAACCTGTTTATGCTTTAACCAACATATTCTACCCTTGGAAACCCTGGTGGTGTAGTGGTTAAGTGCTACAGCTGCTAACCAAGAGGTTGGCAGTTTGAATCCCCCAGGCGCTCCTTGGAAACTCTATCGGGAAGTTCTACTCTGTCCTATAGGGTAGCTATGAGTCAGAATCAACTCGAGGGCAGTGGGTTTGGTTTAGTTGTTCTACCCTTACCAAAAACACATAGCTGTTAAGTCAATTCTACCCTTAGCAGATATTCAATCAACTTGTTACTATGTGTGATATCTGTGTAAGTGTTGATAGCACCAACTTGTTTGTATTAAAACACTCCCTTTATCACTCTTGCTGTTGTCAACATCATTGAAGCTCTCCTTACTTCTCTCTTCAACCTCTGCCCACAGCCCCTTCCACTAGGTGTCAGCGTCTCCAAGATCCCCATTCCAATCCATCCTACAACCTGCTCCAAGATTCATTTTCTCTACACTGCCTTACATCATGCATCTCCCATTTGGAAAATTTTAAGAGCTCTCAGATGCTCTTGTGAAAATATCCAGTCCTCTTAGCCTGGCATTCAAGGACCTCCATGATCTGATACCAGCTTTGCAGCTCCTACCACAGCCCAAACTCATGTCTCTGCCCCCACCATCCCTTGCCTTTGCCTGTCTTTCGGCAATGAATGTTTTCCATCCAAACTCTTTTTTTCGTAAATTTTATCTATTTTACTGTTGTTGAGATTGTACGCAGCAAAACATACACCAAATCAAGTTTCTACGGGTACAATTAATGACATTGATTACATTTTTCAAGTTGTGTAACCATTTTCACCCTCTTTTTCAGAGTCATTCTTCCTCCATTAACGTAAACTCTCTGTCCCCTAAGGTTCCTACTCAATCTTTCCAGTTGTCATAAGTTTGATCTCATATAGATAGTTCTTAAAATAGTATAATGCTCAAGGCAGACATTCTTTACTAGTTAAGCTAAACTACTGCTTGGTTTAAATATGACTTCAGTGGATATTTTTGGTTTAAGGTTTAAAGATTATCTCAGGTCACTGGTTTCAGGGGTTGATCCACCCTCAATGGCTCCAGAAAGTCTAGAGTCCAGGAGAATTTGAAATTCTGTTTTGCATTTTCCCCCTTTTGATCAAGATTCTTTGATCAAAATATTTAGTAATGGTAGCCAGTCACCATCTAGTTCTTATTGTCTCATGGCAAAAGCAGCAGTTGTTCATGCAGGCAATTAGCTACACGTTTCATATCTTCTTCTTACCCCTGACTCTTCTTCCTTTCTTGTTCCAGGTGAATAGAGACCAATTGTTGTGCTTTGGATGGCCACTTGCAAACTTAAGGCTGCAGGCACTACACAATGAAATAGGAGGTAGAACTGAAGCACCAAACACCTTATTAGGCTAATTAACTGGGATGTCCCATGAAACCATGACCCTAAAGCTCCAAACCGAGGAACCAAATCCCATAAGGTGTTTGGTTATACATAAGCTGCCTCAGCAGCTACTTTTTTTTTTTTTTGTCATTGTGTAAATATATCTATCACACAACTTTTGCCAGTTCAACTTTTTACAGGTGTATAACTTATTGACAGCAATTGCAATAATCGGCTGTGCAACCCTATACTTAATCAATGTGATTTTTCTGCCACTGTTAACCTCCTTTTTCCCCCTCCTTCCCACCCTTGGTAACCACTAATAAACTTTGGTCTCTATTATTTGCCTTTTCTTGTCTTTTATATAAACGAGATCATACAATATTTGTCCTTTTGTGATTGGCTTATTTTGCTCAGCATAGTATCTTCAAGCTCCATGTATCAAGACTGCATTTCCTCTACTGGCTGAGTAGTATTCCATTTATGTATGCACCATATTTTGTTTATCCATTCATCTGTTGATGGGTATTTAGGTGTTTCCATTGAACTCTTACTCATTCTCCAAGGTCCAACTCAAGTCAAACTTCCAAATCCTACCACCTTCCCTGACCATTCCAGTTCACACTCATTTTTTTTTTTCCACCTCTAAATAAGAAGACTACCCACTTATTTGGGTCCTAAAACATATACTTATATTGAAAATTGGTATTTGCGAGTAAGGGCTTAATTGTTCGTACTTAATACATGGGATCATGGAGGTGGAATGAACTTTAGATATTACGCAATTCAGCGTCTCTGGAAACACAAGAAAATCTCCTTCAACATATCTCCCCTCAAAAGGTGGCTGTTTCACCGTCGAATTGCTCTTACTATTTGAGGTATCTGCTTTTTGGAAGAGAAACTTCATGCAACCCAGTACGACCAGGTGAGAATCAATAGTTTTCTAATGCCTTCGGGAACAAAGGATTCTCTTGCAATCCCGTCTGAATGAGATTTCCCTGAGTCCAATCTAAATCCTTTATTGACTAACAGGAGCCCTGGTAGTGCAGTGGTTAAGTGCTCAGCTGCTAACCGAAAGGTGGGCTGTTGGAACCCACCAGGCGCTCTGCAGAAGAAAGACATGGCAGACTGGAACTCTATGGGGCAGTTGCACCCTGTCCTATAAGGTCACTGTGAGCCTGAATCGAATTGACAGCAATGGGTATTCCTAACAGAGGTACTTCAGTCGTGGTCCACTGCAGGCAGTATCAGCATCACCTGGAAGCCTGTTAAAAAAAAAAAACCAAGCGTGTTAGAAATGCAAATTTGGGGCCCAAGCCCAGAGGAACTTAATTGCAAATTCTCAGCGTAGAGCCCAAGAATCTGAGTTTCAACAAGTTTGAGAAGCACTGCATGGTACAACTGAAGTGGAAAACAGCTGGCCCCCTCTAGGTCATTAGAAATGGTTAGTGTTACTGTGCCAGTCTTTCTTCCCCTAAATAATCTCTTGTGACCCTATCACAATTATTTGTATTCCAGCCATCTGGTCACCCATACATTTGACAATTTTGCTTTTTAAACTTTCTAAACAACCTGGAAAGAAACAATGCCTGTTTTTAAACTGTCTCCTGTCCTCCCCCCAAAGGCGTTCCAATATATTGGCCTCCAAACATCAGAACAAGTAGCAGCTCTCTTCAACTGCCACATAATACCACATTCCAAAGGAAACGCCCTTCCAGTATCAAAATATTTTCTAAATCGCTCTTCAAACCTCCCTGGAAGGAATCTGAAATTTGAACGGAAGTTTTATTCTGAGCAGTTATTCTACTGCATATAAAATCAAACCAAACCCACTGCCATCGAGCCATTGCTATGAAACCCCATGTGACAGAGTAGAACTGCCACATAGTTTCCAAGGTTGTAAATCTTTTGGGAGGCAGACTGCCACATCTTTCTCCTGTGGAGCAGCTCGGGGGTTATAACCACCGACCTTTCAAATAGCAGCCAAGTGCTTAAACCACTGCACCACCAACCCATTGCTGTTGAGTCAATTCCCACTCATAGCAACCCCATAGAACAGAGTAGAACTGCCCCATAGGGCTTCCAAGGAGTGGTTGGTGGATTTAACTGCCCACCTTTCCATTAGCAGCTGAGTGCTTAACCACTGTGCCACCAGCACTGCTTTATATGCATATAAAACAAACAAAAAACAACAACAAAAGAAAACCAGTTGCTGTTGAGTCGATTCTGACTCATTGTAACTCTATAGGACAGAGTAGTACTGCCCAATAGAGTTTTCAAGGAGCGGCTGGGGGATTTGAACTGGTTAGCAGCTGGAATCTTAACCACTGCACCATTTTGATTCCAGAAAAAGCAAATGGCTTGAAGAAGCTAGGTACAATGAGGCTTATAAAGTGAAGGGGGAGAAATACAGATTAACCATTGGCTAATCTTAACATGATTGATTGAACACTGCTTACTGAGATCAGCTGACATAGGTTACTTCTGGCCTGGCTGTTAATAATTTGGCCCCCACCCACCTGCAGCCATGAGGCTTTCTGAGGTAATAGTTTGACAACTATCCTTTTCTAGTAGGATAAGACAAATTTACATTGCTGTAGTTTCTGGCAGGCTTTTGCTGTTTGGGTCAGGCTTTTTAGGGTTAATATTTGGTTTCATGGATAAGAAAAACTTCAAAATCAAAGATGTGTTACTAATTTTCCTATTCAACAATCCAAACAAGAACCACTCCTGCCCCATCTCCTCTCCTGTTCTGAGTCAGATAAGGGGGTCACAGGAGGTGCACAAAGAAAAACAGGTGAGGGCACAGGTAGAGAAGGTGTCTTAGTCATCTAGTGCTGCCACAACAGAAATACCACAAGTGGTTGACTTTAACAAAGAGAAATTTATTTCCTCACAGTAAAGTAGGCTAAAAGTCCCAATTCAAGGCGTCGGCTCCAGGCGTCGGCTTTCTCTCTCTGTCGGCTCTGGCGGAAGGTCCTTGTCCTCAATCCTCCCATGCTCAAGGAGCTTCTCAGGCACAGGGTTCCCCAGGTCCAAAGTCTTTCTTGGTGGTATAAGGTCCCCAACTCTCTGCTTGCTTCCCTTTCCTTTTATCTCTTGAGAGATAAAAGGTGGTGCAAGCCACAGCCCAGGGAAACTCCCTTCACCTTGGATCCGGGAGGTGACCTGAGTAAGGGTGGTGTCACAATCCCACCCTATTCCTCTTAACATAAAATTAAAATCACAAAACGGAAGACAACCACACATGGCCTAACCAAGTTGATACAAACATTTTTTGGGGGACATAATTCAGTCCATGAGGGAAGGGTGGGACGTTTCCCCAGGTCTTATCGCGCTGGGGCACAAAGAGAAAAACAGCTCCTCCTGGCCTGTGAAGAACCTTCGTTTTAAACCAGCCACAGGCAGCTTGTTGTTGTTAGTTGTCAGTTAGGTCCATTTCAGGATGTGACCTTTCAGAAGCAGATCTCCAGGCCTGACTTCCACAGCACCTATAGGTGGGTTCAAACTGCCAACCTTTTGGCTAGTAGTCAAACTTAACCCTTTGTACCACCCAGGAACTCTACATGCAGTTTAGTTCCCTTAAAACTAAGCCGGACGAGGCTTTCATAGTGTGAGACCCCAGCTGGGCCTGGGCCACAGTTCTGTATTTCGGGGAGAGTATTTTTTTTTTTTTTTTTTTAGGGGAGGAGGTGATCGGAGGTTGACTCACAATTACGTTTTGACTGGTTGTTTGGGTGGTGTTTATCTTGCCCCTCCAGCAAACACATACACTCAGTTTCTCGTCATTAGAGGGGAACCCTGTATTTTGTAGACAAAAAGTCATAGCAGCAACTTTCGAAGCACAAACCGAAACAGCCCAAAAAAAAAAAAAAAAAATCAACGTGCAATCTCCCCAGAGGAAAAGGAACAGCGCTGTTTGTCCCTCTGTAACTGAGCAACACTGGGCAACCCGGGCTGCCTGTGCCTTCTGCGGTTTTTCTTGCTCTCCTCGGGGTTGGTTCACTTCCACCCTCTAAACGTTCCAGAAGTGAAAAATCAGGCGGGGCGGCCACGGCCACAGCCCCCAGTCCGCCAGCTGTGCGCGGGGCCCCAGCTGCAGGGGGTCGAGGCCCAACGTCCCGCTCAGCCCCTTCCTCCAACCTGGGGGCCGGGTAGGGGCGGGTCTACCCGGCCTCGGCGCTGCGCCCAGCACTCGATAGGGGTCGCTGCGCCTCGGCGCGCGCTCCCACAGGGGTGAATAACGGGGCTGGGCGGGAGGAGAAAGGAAACCTGCTGAGGGAGGCGGCGGCTGCTGGCGAGGGCGCCGAGGGTGGAGAGTTCACTTTTACTCCGGGTGTCAGCGCGCTGCGCTGAGTAATCGCGGCGCTCAGCAGCTGCAGTGGGCGCTGGCGACTGAGCGGCGGGGGAGCGAGTCGCCCATCTCGGGGCGGCCAGGGCAGGGCAGCGAGAGGCCGGATACGAACGGAGCGGTCGGGCGGAGGAGCGCATCGCGCGCAGGGCGCGGAGTCGGCGAGCCTGGACAGCGAGGGGACCCGCGAGGGGCGCGCCCCGGGCGAGCCCCCGGAACCGCGCAGGATGCCCCACGGGGAGCTGCCGTCTCTGCAGAGACCCCGCTATGGCTGTAAGTGCGCCGGACGCTCCCGCCGGCCATGGCGCGCCCCCTCCCCAAGAACCGCGGTAGAGAAGCCGAAGGGACCGGATGCGCGCTGCAGAGGGGTGGGAGGGCAGCCGGCTGCGTGCCTGGCAAAGTTTAGAGCTAGAGTTGCAAAGGGCAGTCAACAGTGTTCTCCTAATTTCCTCCCCAAATTCCTGATCCCTAGTTGGCAACCCCAACCTTCCAAACTAAAGACCCCATCTAAGCGTGTCGGCAGCGCTAGGTCTGCGCTTTGGGACAGATGAGGTTGGGGTTTTAGGAGTGTCAGGTGAGCAACCCGCGGAGGTCCCGGCCGCTGCCAGTTCAGGCCAGAGGGTGGCGTAAGGGCTCCGATTCTTCCATCCGGAAGGGGAGGAAAGTTTGTTTGCTGTGGCTGCAGGTGGGCACCGTGAGTAGCGTGCCAGCGGACTCCGCGTAGGGACAAGGCTGCTTTACTGGGAGGGCAGGTGCCTCCTTCTATCCAGCTCCCTTGGACTCTACCTGAGCCACAAGAGCCAGTTTTGGCCTCACAGGTGTGAGTCCCTTCCTGCTCTAGGCGGAAGGAACACCTTCCGTCCCCACCCCTCTCCTTCCTTCTCCCCTCTGGCCCTTACCAGCCAGAACTGTGCAGCGCGCAGAGGATTGCTGCGAGGAGGGGACCCGGCGCTGGGCTCTAGGCGATCCGGTCTGAGGTCGCATGACTTGAAAGAGATAGTGTCCATTACCCAGCCCTCGGAAAGAGGGCTTTGGCGGATCTTGAGTGGATGGAGCCAGATTAGTGGCAAACACGTGGCTTCAAGTGCGGAGTTCAGAGTCCCAAACATGTGCTAGGAAGTATTTCTTTTAAAACAAAGTGAGCGCCATCTCTCCCAAATTGGCCATGTTAGTAAACCCATAGCTGAAAAGAAAAAACCTGGTTAATTTTTTGCCCAGGCTGGCCTTGGTGGCTGTCTTAGTTATCTAGTGCTGCTATAACAGAATACCACAAGTGGGTGACTTTAACAAACAAATTTATTTTCTCACAGTGCAGGAGGCCAGCAGTCCCATTTCAGAGTTCAGGCTCTACAGGGAGGGTTTCTCTCTCTCTGGGCTTTTTGGGCAAGGTCTTTACTTCTGAGCTTCTGCTCCTGGGTAATCTTCATGTGGTTTAGCATCTGTCTTCCCCATCTCTGCTCCCTAGTTTAATCTCTCTTTATATCTCAAAGAAACCCTGTTGGCATAGTGGCTAAGTGCTACGGCTGCTAACCAAGAGCTTGGCAGTTGGAATCAGCCAGGCGTTCCCTGGAAACTCTATCGGGCAGTTCCACTCTGTCCTATAGGGTGGAAGGCAGTGGGTTGGGTTTTAGGTTTATATCTCAAAAGCGTTGTCTCAAGATACAACCGTACACTAATCTTGGCTCATTAACGTAAGAAAGACAACCTATTCCCAAAGAGGATTTAACCACAGGCATAGAGGTTGGGATTTACAGCACATATTTTGGGGGGACACAATTCAACCCATAACAGTGGCAGGGATACCAGGTTTGGGTTAAAAAAACAAAAAAAACCTGTTGCAGTCGGTTGATTCTGACTCATAGCAACCCTGTCTGACAGAGTAGAACTGCTCTGTAGGATTTCTAAGGGGCAGGTGGTGAATTGGAACTGCAGACCTTTTGGTTAGCAACCAAACTCTAAGCACTGAGTCACCAGGGCTCCATAGGTTTGGGTTGAGGTGCTGGTATTTACAGCAGGGTTTGTTTTTGTGGTCCTGGATGGTTGGTCAAGGCCACACACACAAAAACAAGCTTGGTTGTCGCCAGGTTCATTCTGACTCATGGTGACCCCATGTGTTACAGAGTAGAACTTCACTGTAGGGCTTTCTTGGCTGTAATCTTTATGGAACCGGATCACCAGGCCTTTCTTCCTTGGAGCTGCTGAGTGGGTTCCAGCAGCCAACCTTGAGGTTAGTAGCCCATCACAAACCAGATTTGTTTAGTTAAAAAGAGAGTTAGTTTTAGCTTGTGTAAGTCCCTTCCCCCCTTGGAATGGAGTGTCAGAAAAGGTTGGTTTTCCCTTGTGAATCTTTATGTGTGGCGGCAGTGTGGAGGCCTGAAGGTCAGCTACAGTGCCGGTACCCTAGGGAAATGCCCCAGCAGCTGACACAGGACCGAACACCCGTAATTAGTTTGCACTTTGGTAAATCACAGACAGCAGGGCTCCTTGAGCTCAAGGAGGCAGGCTCTGCTCATCCTGCGTTTGTAGTGTTAACCTCAGGTTGGTTGAAGTACTATATTTGCATGGCAAGCTCCCAGAACATACGGTGTCTTCACTGTGTCAAATTATAAGATGGCTCCAAAGTCTGGAAACTAGGGAATATACATCAAAAGTGGTTTATTGGTATCACCTTTGAAATCATGATCTGTTCAGGGTGTCGCCCCTCATTTGCAACGCACAATTCAATGTGCTGTGCAAAATTGCGCTGAGTTTGGTGCATCAATATAACATTTCCATTATTTCTGCCCATGTATCTGTGATGGTGCCTTATCTCCATTGAATAAACCTGTGCTTTTAGCAATCCAGGAAGAAGCAATCAAAGAGACTCAGATCTGGCAAGCATGGAGCCCACTCCACAGGGCGGCATTTTAAGAAATCAGTATCCAGCCCTTCCTCACCAGTCTGGTGTGATGGGGTGGTGTGCCATGTCCCATATTGTCGGAATCTCTCCCGGGTACCTTCCCCCAGCTCATCAAGTGCTGGCGTTAATTGATCACTTAACATTGTCAAGAATGGAAAATATTTGCCTATGTTTCCAGACTTTATGACCACCCTGAAATATTAAGGCTTTAATATTAATAGCCTTGTTATATCCTTAAGATGAAAATTTCTATAATTTTGATACCGAGTTTATGAACAGTCGGTTTAAAAATGATAAACATGGGAATATACCTTAGCGTTAATAGGTACGACCTGACATGGATTCTTCATGTGTTAGTATAGTTTTTGGTTGTTGGTGGTTTTCTTGGCCTCCTGTCGACATGAGATTGAAAATAGTGTTATTAGCTCTGCACAGGCAAGCTAGGAAAGGATAATAGGATTGCCTCTGCTCTGTTGTGTGACAGGCTGTGCTTTTTCTTGTTTGTTGGTTTACCGTACAGGTTCAAAGAAACCTCTAGTTATACCAAACATGCTTTATCTGAAACATTTAAAAATGGATACCAATGCATTCCCTATACTTTGCTGTAATTTCTGTTCCATTCTGAGTGTAAAATGTTTTAGACTGGGCTTTAAAATCAACTTTTTGGTAGTTTGAATTAAATTAATGGGGTTGAGCTGTTCCACTTGTGTCTCATCTTCTGCGTTGCCATCCTCCCCCACCTTGAATTGTCACTTAATGAGGTAATTCTTACACAGATGAATTAAATTAACTCAATTGGGTGCTGCTATTGTATCTCTCCTCTTCACCAGGCTGAGTGTCGTAAAATACCATATAGAAAATTTGTACTTGAGGCATTTCTCATTGAGTTATCCATGAAGGCTTCTTTTACAAATTTCTGACAGATGAGAGATTGCTGAAGTCTTCTTGTTTTGCACACTTGAGCACTGTTTAATTCCTCCTTCTTTGGTGTTGGCTGCATTTTCCTGCAACCTGCGAAGTTATGTTGTGTGATATTAATACAGAACAAAGCTGAAATACCACCTCAGTAATGTGGTTCTGCATGCGAGTGGGGAGATAGAAACTGGATATATTATATATCGTATCCAGAGTATCTGTCTACACCCGAGACCAAGTATAGATGACATTTATATTTAGGTATGATTTGCAAATAACTTTTGTGCTATTGTAATGAACTGTGATGTGTTTGCCAAATTCTGAGAACGTGTTGCTGCCAAGATCTGTCCAAAGTTTTGTTCAGGTTATTTGAGAGTTAAAAGACTAGCTATGGCAATAAGAGGTGCATTGTAACGTTTGCCTTGGGCATTGTGCTGTCTTAAAGAACCATTATGTGTGATCACATTGCAACAGCAACTCGAAAGGTTAGATAGAAAGCTTAGGGGCCAAGGGGCTTATGTTAATAGGGGAGGAACAGTTGAAAAAGGAGGGTGAGAATGGTGGCACAACTTGAAGCACATGATCAATGTCACTGAATTGTACGTGTAGAAATTGTTGAATTGGTGTCTGTTTTGCTGTGTATATTTTCAACAACAGAAAAGGATATAAATTATTAAAAATAAAAGGGGCTTTGTGACTTACATGATTTCAGTCATCACTGGTTATTCAGTCAACATTTAAGTACCTACTGTGGGTCAGTAAGGAGCCCTGGTGGTGTAGTGGTTAAAGAGCTCGGCTGCTAACCAAAAGCTCGGCAGTTCAAATCCACCAGCTGCTCCTTGGAAACTCTATGGGGCAGTTCTTCTCTATCCTATCGGATCACTATGAGTCGGAACCAACTTGACGGCAACGAGTTTGGTTTTTTTCGGTGGGTCAGTAAGAAGCCCTGGTTAAGAGCTTGGTTGCTAGCCAAAAGATGGGCAGTTTGAATCCACCAGCTGCTCCTTGGACACTCTACGGGCCAGTTCTCCTCTGTCCTATAGGGTCACTATGAATGGGAATCAGCCCAACGGCAATGGGAACAAGGTGGGTCGGGAATGATTGTGCATATCACTGCAAGTGTGGTTTTTCTGCCTTCTGCAAAAATTGAGATACTTCCTTCCTCTCAAGAGCTACGTTGTAGTAGTAATAGTGATCAGTGTTTCACTGCTGCTTTTAAAAATGCAACATGAGCCCAGGATATGTGTATGTGTGTGAGTGTGTGTGTGTGTGTTGTGAGGGGGAGGGTTCTGGCTGCTGCTGGGAGTTTGTGAATACTGTCTGAATGGTGAGATTTCTAAGATGCCTGGTAACTGAAGCCATTGGGTGTTAACAAAGGGAAACCTTTTTATCCCTTTCCCATTACCAATCTGAGATGAAGACACTGGACTTCTGAGCTAGTCAGGCTCAGATGTTTAAAACAGGATTGAATCTGTCTGTACTTAGCTTAGCTGGAATCTGACTTTCTGTCAGCGCTTTCGTTTGAATGATCTATGAAATGTTACTTTAGAAGACAAGTAACTCCTTCATGTGCTAATGTTTTGGTTGAGCTTTTCAAAAGGATCTTTAAGGTCAACAGCTAAAGTGTTATTTTAGTATGCTTTTAACTTTAATTACACGTGTGCTGTTAGCCAAAATGACTTGCTTGGGAGAGTTTAAGCTTGTAATATCCAGTTTGTTTTAGAATTTAGTGTTATTTAGAGTGTTAGCTAGCCCCTTTTTTCCCTAGGGAACCATAGATTTGCTGTTGCCCCTTGCCCTCCCATTCCATGAGCTTTTTAACAGCTCATCTTATTTAAAAGGTACTGTACAGACAGATCTAATGCTTACTAAATCTTCGTGGTAACCGAAAGAGAAACAAATGCCACTCAAATTCTGATTTGGTGGGGTCACGTAAGTCTCACAGGACAGGCATTTCAGCATGGGGTGTGCAAGTTAGGTTTGTGCACTTACCAAGAGCTGGGTGTAATCCTCGTGCTACAGTTATTCCCGTACACATTGCCATCGAGTTGATTCCGACTCATAGTGACCCTAGAGGACAGAGTAAAGCTACTCCATAGGGTTTTTAATAGAAGCAGACTGCCACATCTTTCAAACTGCTGACCTTTCAGTTAACAGCTGAGTGCTTAACCACTGCAGCACGAGGGCTCCTTGCCATTGTTACTACTTGCTCATTATTACCTTTGAGACAACCAGTGGTGCCCCTACTTCACAAAGAAGCTGAAACTCAGTGACTTTGTCTCAGAGTCATATATCTGGCAGGTGACAGTGGGAACTTAAGTTCTTTGAGACCCTGAAACCTGTGGCCTTTCATCATTGACTGTTACCATTGCTTCTTCTGAATTGGTCTCATCCTTTCTTTCTGTATGAAACCAAGCCCTTCAAAGTTTTTCCTTTGTTTTAATGTTTGTCATGGATTATCAAACTCCAGCAACTTGTAGCCATTTAGATAGTATACTCTTTTAAAAGTAGATGCATGTTGTTCTTTAAAGTTGATTTTGCTTCCTTTTTTTTTTTTCCAAGAAAAAAACACTTAAGAATACATTGGCTTTTTATATAGAGTACATTCAAGCTTCGTCAAAGGGTTTTATGGATACATAGAGACACCCATCGCACTGTGAAGCTCTGAAGTGAAAGGAAGACTATTCTGTAATGATATAGTGGCGTGCTCCAATGATTCCAGATAGGACAATTGGTAAAAACACACTTTATTGCACAAACCAGCCATGCCTTACAGTCTGGAATTGTTGAGAGATCAGGCAGGAACTTGTAGTGTGGTAACTGACCTGTGTGTGAGCTGATATTTTTTCATTTTACTGTTCTACTTTATTTTTCTCCCTTGAGAGGCAGTATAGTGTTAATTAAGGGCAAAGTCTTTGGAGTTGAATGGACAGGGGCTTGAATCCTGACTTGAACACTAACTGTGTAAGTAGCATTGGAGTTTTTTTCCTGTATTTTGAGAGGGTATGTGGAAATGATACACCTATAAAGATGGCCTGCTAACTGAAAGGTTAGCAGTTTGAACCCACCAGCCACTCTGTGGCAGTGATCACTCCCATAAAGATTACAGCTTTGTTGCAGTTCCTCTCTGTCCTACAGGGTTGCTTTGAGTCAGAAATGACTCAATGGCACGCAACGACAATGACAATAATAAAAATGGCTGATATGGTACCTGGTACATAATGCTAAACAAATTGTAGTTATTCCAATAAATTGAGCACCTAATATATATTAAGCATTGTAGATAAAGCAAAAATGATCAAGATAGTGACAGCTTATAAGAGTACCTGGGAGACAATGAACAATGCTTATACTTCTGTTATTGCTGAGTCAGCCCCTGACTCATGGAAACCCCATGCACAACAGAAGAAAATGTTGCCTGGTCCTGCACCATCACCATAATCACTTGTGAATCAGATGATTGTGATTCATAGGGCTTTCCGCGGCTGACTTTTAGAAGTAGATTGCCAGGCCTTTCTTCCTGGTTTGTCTTAGCCTGGAAGCTCATCTGAAGCCTGTTCAGCATCATAGCAACACACAAGCCTTCACTGACAGACAGTTGGTGGCTGTGCGTGAGGTATATTAGCCAGGAATGAGTGCAGGTCTCTCACATAAACCCCAACCAAATCCACTGCCCTTGAGTCGATTCTGACTCATAGCGACCCCCTAGGGTTTCCAAGGCTGTAAATCTCTACAGAAGCAGACTGCCACATCTTTCTCCTGTGGAGCTGCTGGTGGTTTTGAACTGCTGATCTTTCAGTTGGCAGTCGATCACTTTAACCACTGTTCCATCAGGGCTCCTTCAAGTGGAAGGTTAGAATTCAGTGAACCACCAGTGCCCTCGTATACTTCTGTTTGTGTATGTTATGGATTGAATTATGTCCCCAAAAATAAGTGTTATAAATTCTGCAGTACCTGTGGTTAGAATCCATTTGGGAATAGGATTATCTTTGCTATGTTAGTGATGCAGTATTAATGTAGGGTGTGTCTTACTCAGTCTCTTTTGGGATATAAAAGAGCAGATTAAGCAGGCAGCAAAAAAGCAGAGATGGGGGAAGATAGATGCTATGCCACATGAAGATCACCAACCAAAAAAAAATTGAACCCCTGCTGTCGAGTCAATTCAGACTCATAGTGACCCTATAGGACAGGGTAGACCTGCCCCATAGAGTTTCCAAGGAGCACCTGCTGGATTCGAACTGCCAGCCTATTGGTTAGCAGCTGTAGCACTTACCCGCTACGCCACCAGGGTTTCCAAAGATCACCAAGGAACCAAGGAAAAGAAGCTGAAAAGAGACAAAGACCTTCCCCCCGGGGCCTGCAGAGACAGAAAACCTTCTTCTAGAGCTTGCACCCCGATTCAGACTTCTAGCCGCCTAAAGTGTGTGAAAATAAGTTTCTGTTAAAGTCTCCTACTTGTGATATTTCTGTTATAGCAGCACCAGATAACTAAGTGTACTTATAAAGTTGTGTGTAAGTGAAGACATGAGAGTGATAGGCTTGGATTGGGGTGATGGGAAAACTTCATGAAGGCTGAGACTTTCCTAACCTTAAAGGCCAGGAAAGCAGCTGAAGGCCTTTCAGTATATTTGTTGTGTGGATAGTTTGGTGGGATTGAAGCACAGGATGTATGAAGAGATGTTGCAGAGGAGAGGTGAAGCTGGACTGTGTCATAGAATCCTTGATTTCATGAAAGGCGGTTTGAGCTGACTTGAGAGTAGCTTGAGTTAACCCTTTACTGAAGTATCTTGTTGTTCTTTGGAGATGCTTTTTATTTAAAACTTTGCATGGGACATTCATGGGCGAGGAGCCCAAGTGAAGTGGGAATGGTCCGGTTCGAATGCATAGTGCCGGACACTGCAGGAGGTGGGCCAGGTTCTGGGGATGTGAGCATTTGGTGCCCTCTTTCAGCTGCTCGGAAACCCTGGTGGCGTAATGGTTAAGTGCTACTACTGCTTACCAGAAGGTTGGCAGTTCGAATCCATCAGGCGCTCCTTGGAAACTCTGTAGGGCAGTTCTACCCTGTCCTATAGGGTCGCTATAGTCAGAATTGACTCGATGGCACTGGGTTTGGTTTTGGTTTTCTCAGCTGCTCAGAGGCCCCTTTGGTGTCCTTCTAGGTTTAGGAATGCCTTTTGAGTGGGTAGGTTTGTCAGGTCGTTTTGCTTAGTTACTGAATAATGGGTAAGCTTATGGACTTGATGGCATTTAACGCAAACAGAGAGAGATAGGCATGGACCCTCTCTGGAGCCTTACGGCCTCTAGTCAGGGAGACAGATTGATGCCTCTTAATTCTCCCAGGTGAGTTCTATCAGACTGGATGAGAAAATAAATAAGTAAATAAAAGAAGTACTCACAGCAGGGCCAGAATCTTGACAATTAAAATTCTAAGCCTGTTGCCATGGAGTCGATCCTGATTAATGGCCACTGTATAGGACAGAGTAGAACTGCCCCATAGGGTTTTCAAGACTGTAATCTTTACAGAAGCAGACTGTCACATCTTTCTTCCAAAGAGCAGCTGGTGGGTTCAAACTGCCAACCTTATGGTTATCAGCCGAGCACTTAACCACTGCACCACTGGGAGTAGGGTTTCTCTTACGTCTTTTTTCCTCATTTTATTACTTGTGGCAACTTTCTCAAATTTCATTGGAGATTTAAAGCCTTAAAAAGACCAACATCCCAGTTTTACCATGTTTCCACTTCATTAACAATTGCCTGAGGAACTTTTAGACAGCAGACTCCTTTTTGCTAGAGACTCACAAGATTCTACTAAACTTTAACTGGACTCCCCTTTAGTGTGATAATCCTGTATTATGTTTGGCCCCGTTTGCATCTGTGCCTATCAGGAGCTGACAGCAACTTCTCCTGTCAGTGCAGTGGTTCTCAAAATGTGATTCTCGAAGCAGCAGTAGAGCAGCACCTGAGAACTTGTTGGAAAAGCAGATTCTTGGTCCCATCCCAAACTGACTGAATCCAAAACTCTGGGAGTGAGGCCCAGCAGTTTTTTTCTAACAAGCCTCTAGGAGATTCTGATGCTCTGTTCTGGTGCAAGGGTGAAGAGATTCTAATATTTGATTACCTTTGCAATGCTTGCAGGTTTTTGTCAACTATTGAAAACACATGGGCTCATTACTGAATGCATTATTTATAGTATCCCTTGTGTGTTTGATTTGAGCACGTACAGGCACCCACATGCAGACCTGGGCATAGATTTCCGTACAGGTTCATGTTTATTTTGTAGACTTTATTTTGGTATGGCTTTAAGGTTGCTTTTCTCTCATCTGCGAAACACATGTGATTTGGAAGATAAAGTCTAAAATCTTCACTGACTATGCAGTTAACTATGACCAAGGATTTCTAGTCTGCTGGTGTTTTTAGGAGCAGTTGGGAAAGTTGAGTGACCTGGGGAAGAACGGGCATGGGCATTTCTGGGAGCCTTTGTGGAGCGGTGGCTAAGAGCTCGGCTGGTAACCAAAAGGTTGGCAGTTCAAGTCCACTGCCGACTCCTTGGAAACCCTAGGGGGCAGTTCTGCCCTGTCCTGTAGGGTCGCTATAAGTTGGAAGCAACTCCAGAACACCTAACAACAACCACCACAATCTTTGTAGGACATACCTGGATAATAAGGATAGAAAGATTTCATCTTCCAAAAGACAACCTGAAGTATATTCACTCTTTTCATTTATTCATTCACAATGTATAGAATTGTTGGCAGATTATTTGATAGGCATAAGTACACCCAGGTCATTCCCCATTGCGGGAAAATACAGATCTGTTTTGGAAACCCTGGTGGCGTAGTGGTTAAGTGCTACGGCTACTAACCAGAAGGTCGGCAGTTTGAATCTACCAGGTGCTCCTTGGAAGCTCTATGGGGCAGTTCTACTCTGTCCTATAGGGTCTCTGTGAGTTGGAATCAACTGTACCACAACGGGTTTTTTTGTTTTATAGATCTGTTTATTTTGCTATTGATAAAGTTAGGAAGATGTTGCCATGTTTTTGCTTGGGGTCCACAAAGAAGAAGACTTCGAATTTTTTCTCCTTCTTCCACTACTATCTCTGAAGGAAGAAATTCTTATATCGGTTTTTTTTTTTGGTTATATGTTGTTAATTGTCATGGCGTTGATTCTGACTGTATAACAAAACAAAATATTGCCCAGTCCTCTGCCGTCTTTTTGATTGTTGGTATGTTTGAGTCTGTTGTTCTGGCTATTGTGTCAGTCCATCTCATTGAGAGTTCCCCTTGTATTCACTGACCCCCTACCAAATATGATGCCCTTTTCTAGTGTTTAGTCTTTCCTGAATATGTGTGCAAAGCAAGCATGTTGAAGTCCTTCCATCCTCGCTTCAGCTTCTGATAATTTTGCCTTAATTCTCATTTTACTGGCCATATGAGTTCAATCTTAAATAATGTTGATGCATTTCTTATGGTCATCCTCAAACATATAAATGGACATATTTTAAATAAGTAAGGCTTAAGTTTAGTACCTAACTTGGTACTCGGGCTCATAGAAAATGCTCAGTAAATATTTGCTGGCATTATGGGTTTTGCTTAAAGTGTCTGTATGTTAAATGAGGAACTATTTCCATTAGCTGTCAAATTAAACATTATCTCAACAGCTTTCAAGTACCAGGCAAACATTTAACCTGCTGAATTTAGGTATTGCTTCTGTTCTCTGTGAAACCTGGGCAAGTTATTTTTTTCTGTGCCTCAGTTTTCTCACCTATACAATTCAGGTAAGTACATACTGCAAGGGTTAAATGATTTAATATATGGAAAAATCCATGCCCAGAATGTGCCTCCCATAGAGCACTCTAATAGTGGGGTGGTAATGACACCATCCTCTTCCATTGACCCTGTCTGTCTCCCCACCTCCATGCCCTTTCTTTCCTACTTTAGCAGATCGTGGATTTAAAATCTTGGCCCCATTCTCCATAGAAGCATATGCTCATGAAAAAATTCTTTAGTTATCTACATGGAAATAGGGTTTAATCTGTCAGTTTGGGTGGGGATCGAATTAATCCTTGTTCATGTATACTTAAAAAAAAAAAAATCCCAACATATTCTGTTGTTGACTGTTTTGAAATAAGGTGGGTTTCTGCACTTCCTGTTTTGTCATTTTAGAAATGGTCTTGGAGTTGTCCCCAGCATACTTGAGTGAAGATTGTCACTCTGAAGTTACCAAGCATTCTGTTTCCTCCTTTAGGCATACAAAGTTAAGTTGGTCTTTGCTGCTGCTGGTTTGAAAGCCCAAAGGTTCATGGTGTTATCTAGGTGGGAAGGAGCTACCTGAAAAAGTCTTAACCTTTTTTCTTGGTTCAGATGTAGGGTTTAACTTCTGGTCAACTTAATACTGTGGGTGTGCCTGAGTTCAGAAGAAAGGTAAGGAGGAAGTACACTGTGTTCATCTGACACCCTCTCAGGCCTTTCCAAGTCTAGAAAGTCAGTGAAGTACTGGGTTCATGGGCCCAATGAAGCAACACTCAGAGAAATAACTGGAAAGTTAGAGCCATTAGAAATTAAGAACCTGGGTTGTTTCTTACTCGCCATGTTCAATTTCCTTGTCATTTGGCCTCCTTTCCCTTTCTGCCAGGTTTTCTTATTTCAGCTAAATGTTTCTTATTAACCCCACTACTTCCTACCTCCCCTGAAAAGGAAGCATTGATGTCATGGATTGAATTTTGTCCCCCCAAAATGTGTGTATAAATTTGGCTGGGCCATGATTCCCAGTATTGCGTGATTGTCTACCATTTTGTCATCTGATGCGATTTTCCTATGTGTTGTAAGTCCTGTCTCTATGATGTTAGTGAGGGGGGATGGGCGGCAGTTGTGTTGATGAGGCAGGACTCAATCTATGGGATTGGGTTGTGTCTTGAGTTGGTTTCTTGTGGGATATAAAAGAGAGAAGCCAGCAGAGAGACAGGGGGACCTCATACCACCAAGAAAGCAGTGCCAGGAGCAGTACGCGTCCTTTGGACCTGGGCTTCCTGCATGGAGAAGCTCCAGGGGAAGACTGGTGAGAAGGACCTTCCTCCAGAGCTGACAGAGAGAGAAAGCCTTTCTGTGGAGCTGACACCCTGAATTTTGACTTCTAGCCTACTTTACTGTGAGGAAATAAATTTCTCTTTGTTAAAGCCATTCACTTGTGGCATTTCTGTTATAGCAGCACTAGATAACTAAGACAATTAGGATCAGCCAGATTTGGCTGATTGCTAGCTGGGTCCTTTTAGCTTTTTAAGCTAGTGTGTAGTGTGTAGTGTGTAGGGAACTGATCTGTAAAAGACAATGATGAGTAAAGAAGTAATATCCAAGGTGAAGTAAATGTTGCTGACGTGAAAGTGGGGATGACTCTCATGACTGCAGGAGAGCTCTCAAGAGTCTAAAAAGAGGGGGACCGCTCTTTTTTGTCCCTCCATTTAACAAGATGTGCTAGATGCTTAGTGTGCAGTAGAACCAATGCTGGGTTTCCAACCAAAATGCCTCCAGGGGTCACATGGGATCAGAGACTTACATAAAATGATAGGAAGCTTTGGAGTTTCTCTCAACTGGGTAATGCATTTACAACCTAAATTGTACCACTTTACTAGAAAACATTTGTGAACAGTGTTCAGGCAAAGCAAGATTGGTTTGTGGGCTGCACTGTCCACTGCATTACGTTGTGAAACTGAGATGGCGGTGATGGAAGTCTTGTCAACCTGGAATTAGACAGGAATCATTGACAGCAAGGGCAGCATCTAGCATTGGAGAACTTAGATTGAGGTGCCACTTACTGTGTGACATTGGAGATGACTTCTCTGAGCTGCTTTCTACCTGAAAAATGGGTTTGTGATTACTTCAAAGGGGGTAATTTTACCATTTATTTGAATATATCTTTGGTGTAGTCTTATTAGTGAAGGAAAAGGATTATCATTTAATCATCTACCTCAAAAGCAAGGCCACGTTAGTTTTGTGACACACACATTTTTTGGATCCATTTTTGAAATGAATTTTTTCCTCCTCGAGCTTGAAGAGCAAAATTTTGGCTTTTGGTAACAATATCTTTGAGATGTAAACTTTCTAAATCCAGATAGATAAGCTTTGCCCAGATCCTCCCTTTCCATTTAGACATTACTCTTACTTGAACCCACTGCCATCAAGTTGATTCTGACTCAAAGCGACCCCATAGGGCTTCTAAATCTCCATGGAAGCAGACTGCCACATCTTTCTCCCATAGAGCTGCTGGTAGTTTCGAACACCTGTCTCTTGGGTAGCAATCGATTGCTTTAACCATTGCGCCACCTGGCTCTTTTGAAAGTGTAAACACAGGTTAATATTAAACAAAAACCTATTGCCATCTAGTCAATTCCGACCTATGCCGACCATAGAGAACAGGGTAGAACTGCCCCGTAGGGTTTCTGAGGAGTGCCTGGTGGATTTGAACTGCTGACCTTTTGGTTAGCAGCTGTATCCTTTACCACTGCACACCAGGGCACCCAGGTTAGTATCAGGAATATCAAAATTGAAAAGACTTGTAAAAAGAAGGGTTTTTTTGAGACACATGCTGTATGAAAACTGCTTTGTAAAGAGAAACTACCATGCAAGACGGAAAAATCCGTGTTTTTAACATTAGGAGAATCTAGTTTGGAAAGGCAGTTCTATTTCCTAGGTTGTCAGTAGAGATTATTTTTTGATAAAGTTGAAGTTTTTTGGCTTATGCTTAAGAAAATAAAGCTCAAGAAAAAAAGTGTTGGTGAAGATGTGGAGAAAGTGGCACACTTGTCCATTGCTGGTGAGAATGTAAAATGGTGCAGCTGCTGTGGAAAACAGTTTGCCAGCTCCTCCAAAAACTTAAACATACAATTACCATATGACCCAGGAGTTCTACTCTTAGGTATAGACTGGAAAGACTTGAAAGCAGAGACTCAGATACTTCCACATCAGTGTTCATTGCAGCATTATTCACAATAGCCAAAAGGTGGAAACAACCCAAGTGTCCATCAACAAATGAAAGGAAACATCAACCTGACCAAAACCAAACCAAACCAAACCCGTTGCTGTCTACTTGATTTCAACTCATAGTTACCCTATAGGACAGAGTAGAACAGTCCCATAGGGTTTCCAAGGCTGTAAATCTTTACGGAAGCAGATTGCCAGATCTTTCTCACACAAAGTGGCTGGGGGGTTCGAACCACCGACCTTTCAGTTAGAAGCTGAGTACTTAACCACTGTGCTACCAGGACTCCTCAGCAGATAAACAAAAAATGGTATATCCATATAATGGAATAGTATTCAGCCATAATGAGATGAAATTCTGATACGTGTTATGACATGAATGAACGTTAAGAACATGATGCTGAGTGAAATAAGTCAGACACAAAAGGGCAAATATTGTGTGATTCCACTTACATGAAATATCTAGAATAAGCAAACTCATAAACACCAAAGTTTATTATTAGTGGTTGCCAGGGACAGGTGGAAAAGGAAAAGGGGGAGTTATTACTTAAGGATCACTGAATTTCTGTTTAAAAACCCTTTGCCTTTGAGTCAATTACAGCTCATGGCGGCCCCACGAGTTACAGAGTAGAACTGCTCTGTGGGGCTTTCTTGGCTGTAGTCTTAGTGGAAGCTTATCACCAGGCTTTCTTTTGTGGCACCACTGGGTTGGATTTGAACTGCCAGCCTTTCAGTTAGTACAAACCATTTGTGCTACCTTAACATCACTGAATTCTACACTTAAAAATGGTTAAAAAGGCAAATGGTTTGTTATGTTTTACCACAGTAAAAAAGAAAAAAGGAGACACGGAAGGTTGAGCACCTGGGGTCACTTGGGGCTTAAGAAGATTTCCCAGGGATGCTGGGTGTCAGCAGCGGGGTGACCTCCTAGGTTAACTGCACATCCTTGACTCTTATCCATGCATCATACTATCACATCTTGGCTTAGAGATCTTCTGATTCATAGTTGTTAACCTGGCTGCAGTTGGAATCTCCAGGGAAGCTTTGTGAAGGAAATACCTATTCCCTGGATGCTATCCCCAGATGTTCTCTTTTTTTGGGACGTGGGGGTGGGGGGAGAGGGTAGAACTCAGGCATCGGTATTTTTGTTTGGATTTTTAATTTTTTATTTAAAAAGATTTTTGAACCCTTAAAACTTCAAAGAACTCTGAACATCTTGCTACACTGTTCCATCTGCAGACATTGTGACAGCTCAGTCCTAAATACTTCAGCACGCATCTCCCACCAACAAGGACATTTCTCCTTCACAACCACGTTATTGGTACCACCAGTACCATGTGTTCATTTCTGTTATCTAGCATAAATTCCACGCTAACATGTCCCCACATATTCTTCATGGCGGTTTGGTGGATCCAGGGTCCAGTCAAGTTTCTCACATTGCCTTGGACTGTTATGCCCCATCAGTTGGCATTTTAAAATGAATTATTACTGTTTTACTGGTCTTTGCATTTTTATTTGGCTGTGTTGCAACTGACAGCTTCAGGCTTCTAGAATAGCAGTTCTTAAGCTAAGTGAGAGGTAGCAGGAGCCATGAAAGCCAGAGCTCTAGGATGACTGTGAAATTAAGGTAAGGGGAAACTGTTTTCTAAGGGTAAGTGGTAATTGTTATGTATTACTGAGCCCATGGAGCCCAGACTAAGAAATCGTGTTCTGAGAATTCTGGGCTTCACTGTGCCCCAGTGAAAGTGGAACCAGGACTAGGGAGCCTACTGTTTTTGAAGGCTGGTCATCCTCTGACACACTAGAAATGAGCAGAGAATGGTAAGATCAACAGTCTAATTGCGTGTAATGGAGCTGCTGTTTCTTAATGATTAGTGTGGAGCTTGTGTTAAGTATAAGGTGTGGAGTTTCCAGAATCATTTAACAGAAAGGGAAACGTTGGCTCTGTAGAATAGCCAAGTAACTTTTGAAACTCAGGCAACCCTACTTCAGTGAAAACGCTGCTCTTAACCCACCCTAGTCTTGAGTCTGTTTCTGGTTCCCTTGTATAGCCCAGGGAGAGACATTCCACCATGCTTCATGCTGGTAGGAGGAGTCAGGACCACAAGAGGTGGGCATTGTTTACACAATTCTAGAGAGCAGAGACTGGTTTCTCCTTTCTTTTATCCCTATGAGCTTGCTCTCTAATAATGCTGATGACAACAGACACTTATAGAGCGTGTATGTGCTTGCTCGCTAATAATGCTGATGACACCAGGCACTTATAGATCGTGTATGTGCCAAGCAGTGTTCTAAGCACTTTATGGGAATCACCCAGTTTAATCCTCATAACAACCCTATAAGATTGTTAATATTCCCATTTTACAGATGGGAAAACTTAGGGACAGAGAGACCAGGTAACTTTCCCAAGGTCCCACAGCTAGTAAATGGCAGAGCCAGAATTTGAACCAGGCCATGTGGCTCCAGGCTTTGTGCCTACCATATCCAGTTGGGTACAGGTTCAAAAAGTTAGCTTTTGTTACTTAATACTTGATCTCCTGGGTAAAACATTTAACCATTAAGTTTGGGAAGAGGAAGAATTTTAGACATCTTAAATTTTTTTGGAAGGAGCCCTGGTGGTACAGTGGTTAAGCGCTTGGCTGCTAACCAAAATGTCGGCAGTTTGAATCCACCAGCTACTCCGCAGGAGAAAAGATGTGGCAAGTCTGCTTCTGTAAAGATTTACAGCCTTGGAAACCCTGTAGAGCGGTTCTACTCTGTCCTGTCGGGTTGCTTTGAGTTGGAATTGACTTGATGGTAATGGGTTTGGAATGGTTAAGCTTTTTGGCACAGTGGTTTTGACTAATCATGAACAATGATGTGCGTGACCAGGGAGAATCAGTGAGTTAGTGGGATTGGTTGGTTTGCCGAGCAGCCCATTAATCATCTGGTGCCTGCTATGAAATCAATGCTTGGTCATCACCAAACCTGAGAAGTCATCAGGAAAAAAAAAAAAAAAAGATGGAAGGAGGAAAAATGGGAAGAGTGCAGAAGCAACCCATGAGAACTAAGGATTTTGAAGCTTCAGAAGGCAGATGAAGTGAGGTGGGCACTAGACTGGTGAGAGAGAGAACAGTAGTAACTAACATCAGAATTTAGGAGTGGCTCATAATGCCAAGTAAAACCCTGTCTTCAACGACTTAAAGTCTATTTAGCCTGTTCTGAATACTGGAACTGGGAAGAATGTGATCCTTTTTAGAGCAGTTTCTATCACGTTTACATTGCAGTGCCAGTAAGTTTACCTAACAGTCAAGCTGAAAATAGGCTCATTTAGAAGCCCTTTTATCAGGCTGATGGCTGAGACTTACACTGTTTCTCCCTTAATTTCCATAGCAACAGGGCTTTCTGAAATAAATCTGTAACTCAAGTTTATGAATATCTACTTTCTCCTTTGCTTTGGTTGATAGAAAGCACAGAACCAAATTTGGGGCTTATCTTTAGAATCTCTGAAGGGCTTAAGCATTGTTTTTGGTGTACTTGTATCCCATCTACCTTCATCTTTCTTGTTAGCTTTTATTTCCCTTTATCCAATACTTTATATTTAAAAATCTTAAACATATCTTTCTTTGTAAATTTCCTCAAATGCTTTTAGGAAGGAATCAGTAAGATGTAAGTAATGCGTTCATTGACATTTAAATGAGTGCCTACTATGTATTGTGAACTTTGGGCTGATCTCTGCTCTCAAGGCCTGATCTTCTGGTAAGAGATGTGAGTCAATGGCTTAGAGCCCTGACTCTGGGGTCAGACCAGCATTGGTCCTGGCTCTGTTGCTTACTACCACTCAGCTCTGGTTTCCTCTCCTATGCAAGGAAGTAGCGAAATAGTAGTACCTACCTGTTGGCATTATTAGGACAACACGAGATAGCACATGTAAGGCACTTAACACAGTGCCTGGCACATAGAAAGTGCTCAATAAATGGATAAGGAAGCATTTCATGAATAGGAATTGTGAGTGGAAGCACACCATTGAGAAAGCTTGCAGTGAGAAGGATTCTGATTAGAGAAAAGGAGACCAGAGAGGGTGGAGGACCCTCAGCCATGGAAGCCAAGGATTCTGTAGACCCTGAAGAGGCACTGTTGGACTTTTTCTGCGTATTCCTCCTTAGCATTCCTTATCTTCGGTGACTCCTTGCCGTCGTCTTACCCTGTATTTGCTTGATCCACCTAGAGCGCATATTCTAGCTCAGTTAAGTTAGGAGGCTACCCCATTTACTTACTGGTTCCAGCAGAATTGAAGGAGAGCTTCAAGACTTATAACACTGGTGACCAAGACTATTTTGGGAGATGGATACTTCATTAAATTTTTATTGCATTGGTTTCCTTTTTCTTCTCTATTTACTACCTTCTGCTATACATAAACTTTGGAAGCCTGAATAACAAACAGCTGTTAATGTTGCTATGGGGGGGGTCACAGACACAACTTAAAATAAATTGATTGGTTTATAATGACATGGGGGAATGTTATATAAGAAAGTGAAAAGGCAGAATACACTTCAGGAAGGTTAGAATTTAAATGTATGGGGGAAAATCCAAAAGGAAATGCATCACATTGCTAACAGTTATTTTTAGATAGAACTAAACTCTAGTAACTTCAGGGTTGGCAATGCTGTGCAAGGAAAGGCCTCGTGATCTGTTTTCATAAAGATTATAACCAAGAAAACCCTATGGAGCGCTTCTACTCTGTAACACATGTGGCTGCTATGAGTTGAATCTACTCAATGGCAGTGGGTTTGGTTTCTTTTTTTTTTTTAATGTCCCCTGTTCTGTAGTCTTCATTTATACTAGACCTGTAAAAAATGAAAAAAATGAAAGGGGGAAAAAAAAAAACACATTCATTTTCATTTTTTTTCGTTTTGATTTGGAGATACGATGTTCTCCCTCACCTAGACTGATTGACTCAGGCTAATGTAGTGTTATGTAGAAATTGTTGGTATGATGAAATGAATTGTCATCTTGCTGGCCATGCTTTCCTGCTGCCTTTTATCTGAGCCAGAAAGCTCCATAAAAACATTTCTGCCTTATGGGTCAGTATGTGTGTGTGCACAAAAAATGTGAGTTTTTTGTGCATGGTAGTGTTTCACATTGGTGGATCGACTGAGCTTAAATTGGAAATTCTTGGGTAACTAACTACATGGGTCAGGTTGAGAGCAGTTTTCCCATGGTTCTGTGCCAACAACCTCTCTCGATGCCTGCAAGTCACAAGATGAGAGTGCATTTGCTCAGTTCTGGGTTTCCCTTCATCAGTGTCCAGCCGCTTTCAGTGAGTAGAATTTCGGTCAGCTGGCCCATCACCAGCAAGGGCCAAATTAGACATAATTGCACATCAGCTTAACTTTAAGGCCTGTGGCTTAATGTGCTCTGCAAAGCATGTCAGGCCTGGAGCTTTGTTCTCCCTGGGAACAGTGTGCCCTGTGAGAAGGGTTATAGTATAATTCATTGTCCTGAGAGGGTGCAGGTGAATTCTATTAATTATGCCAAGGTAGCAGTGTGAATTGGGCCAGTTCTGGGCACACAGGGATGTATGGTCACCCCGTCTAAGGATAGCCTTTCTCTGCTCTGTGAAATGAGTTTCACTTTCCTAGACAGTATTTACCTCAGTCCTTGAGCCGGGAAGCCAAGTTGGAGAGGATGCAGGGCATTCCAGAAGAAGGGAAGAAGGATGTCTTTTCAGGAAAGTTGAGCTAAAAATAGAGCCCTGCCATTCAACAGTTGCTTGGGCTCTTCAAACGCTGCGTTTTGTGCCTTTGTTTCTTCCCTCTGCATTCTTTATAAATCCTTCTCCTTTCCTTTCTGTTTTGAAGGGACCCATCTGTGTGCTGAAGCAGCTAGGACATAGCCCCTTTAATAAGCTGAGGGAGCTAGCCTAGAGGATCACTAAGGCCCCTTACAGCTCTCACAACCAATGATTTTATAATAGGTAACCTAGGGCCTGTACTGCATGGGTAATGAGGAGGGCACAGGCGGGCCCTTCTGATGAAAGGACAGGGCTCCAGCTCCTCTGTCCCTGGTTGTCACACACTCAATGGCAGGCTCGTCTCTGAGCCCAGGGAGGAAAACAATTGGACAAGAGGAGTGCAGGCCTTTTACTGGACAGTGAGGGTGTTGTGTGAGTGACTGGGGAGGGGGAGCACTGGGAGGGAAGCAGAGAAAATAGCATTCTAGTTGATTCTATAGGTCAGCACTGTTTCTCAACCTCAGCACTATTAACATTTTGGGGTGGACAGTTCTTTGTTGTAGGGGGCTGTCCTGTGCATTATAGAATATTTAATAGCATCCTTGTCTTCCTTGCACTAGTTGCTAGTAGCACTTCACTGTCCCCAAAAAACATCTGCAGACATTGCCACATGTCCCCTGGGGAGGCAGAATTGAATCACTGCTATAGGTGAGGAAACAAAACTTTTCTGGATGTTTCTTTTTGTGTTGCTGTGGCCAAGCTCTGGCCAAGCTCCCACCTTAAGCTTTTATAATGCCATTTACTGGACCAATTAGTGTTTGGGATGGTGAGTCGTGATTTAAAATGAAATAGCCTCACTTTCACACTCTAGGACTTGGCTTAAATATAAAGTGAGCTGAGGTCTTCCCCTGCCCTTTCAAGAGTGCGTGAATAATGAGGTCTTTCTGCTGCGTAGGGGATTATGTTTTTTTTCCCACTGTTTAAAAATATTTTTTCAAAAATTTCTACCATAACTGGTGTAACAGGTTTTATACTGACAAAATGTTAAATTTTAAATGGAGTTCGCTGGTACAATGCTTCTTACGCTTCAGTGTGCACACGTATCATCCGAGGAGCTAGTTAAACTGCAAATTTTTACTCAGTAGGTGTGAGGAGGGGCCTGGGATTCTGCATTTTTAACAAGTTCCCAGGTGCTGTGGATGCTGTGGGTCTTTAGACCACACTTTGTGTAGCGAGGCTGTAATAAGGGCCAAATCTAGACAGTTAAAGAAAAATTGGCAAATGTGTCCAGGAGGAGGATGTAACACCCTGAGTGTGGGCAGCATAAGGCTTTTGGCAATATCTTGTGTAGGGGCGGGGTGGGGGGTTGCTGTTCAGAGAAACTTCTGCCTGCAGAGCCGGTCTCTAGCCCTGCCTTGCTGGCCATGAGGCGCAAGACATGGGCAGCAGGAGGACCCACATTTGCAGCTACTTAGCTGGTACTGAGAGGACAGTTTAGCAGAACAGCCTAAGCCAATGGCTGCTACCCGAATGGGCACCAAAGAGGCAAGCCAGCTCCAGGAAGGCAGCAGGTTGGACCATTTTAGACTCTGAGCACCTTGACTCCCTGGGTTTGGTTTGAGCAGAGAGACCTGCTCAGGATAATCAGCCCCCTGGAAGAGTACTGGCTTTAGTTTCTAGCTGCTCAGGTCTCCAGGGAGGGCAGGTAGCCAAGTACTGTTGTCTGAGTAAGGGATGCGCTCCCAGAGTGGTGGGAGACATGCTCTTTTGTTACCCTGAAGCCTTGTGTTTCTGAGGGTCTGCTGGGCACCCGGGAAGCAGGTGGGAGGTGGTATTTGGCACTGTGTGAAGTCAGTAAAACATTTAAAGCTAGTGATGCGAAGGAAGGGGCACAGCCAGGCCACTTTCTGATCTGTGCCGGGAGTTGGCTTTGGATATTAATCTGCGAGTACAGCAGTGTATTTACATTGCTAACTTAAAAAAAAAAAAAGATTATAAGAGAAATTGTCATCCTGTGGGGAGGGGGGAGGGAACCCCTGAAATGTAAAGAAATTTTAAAAATAATCTTTAATCTCATCACTCAAATATAATAATTGTGACCACTTAGGCTTATTTCTTTTTAGTTTGTATTCCCTTTCATATCTGTTTTTATTTTTTAGCTAGCTATCGTAAATGAATTAACATCCGCATCAACCTAATGAAGGGTGCTGAAGTAAATCTGTGCTATTTTAAGCTTTAAAGATTAGAAGGGTGGCGGTCTATGAGAGCCTTTGAGGGAGAACTGAAATAAGTGAGCTCTTACTGTTGCTTTCCATGCCAAAGTCGAGGTCCTGACTGAATCTCAGAGTCCAAGTTCACTAAGGATTTGCATTTGAATGTCTTTGCTCCAGCTAAATGAATAGGCACAAGTGTGCGCACACTTGCACACAAGTGCACGCGCGCGTGCACGGACACGCTACTATTCATATAGGTTTTATTTCTCTCGTGGTCTCTCTCATTTTATCTCACAGCATTCCTCTAGGTAGGGAGAGTAGATATATTTCTAGTTTATGGGCAAGGACAGGAGAGTAGGAAGACTAATTTGAAGTCTTAGTCCAGACCTCAAAGTCTTTGAACTTGTCTTTACAGCAGCAACTAATAGTCATGATTTGGGGCAAGAGAACTATGTCACCTGCATGTGTTTGGGACACTGTTGCAGTTATACATTGCTGCATAACACATCACTCCAAAACTTGGCTGCATAAAACCACCGCCATTTTATTATGCTCACGGATTCACGGGTTTGAGAATTTAACGAGACACGGTGGGAATGACCTCTCTCTGCTCCTTTTACTGGGCCAATTAGTGGGCCTCAGCTGGGAAGACTCAAGCTGCTGAGGGCTGGAATCATCTAGAAGCTTCTTTACTCATATGTCTGCCCTTGGGCTGGAATGACTTGAAGGCTAGACTCAGCTGGGGCTGTTCACCGGAGCACTTACAGGCAGATTCTCCTGTGGCTGGGGCTTCTCCCAGCATGGCAGCTGCCTTCTAAGCGGGAAGTTCAAGAGAGCTTTTTAAGAGAGCAAGTGTTCCAGAGACCAAGCAGAAACTACATGGACTTTCACCACCTGACGGTGTTTAAGTCAGATAACATCATATCTGCACTGCTCCATTGGTCAAAGCGATTGCAGGTCACTCCGATTCAAGGGGAGGAGACAGAGACCACACCTCTCAATAGAAGGAGTCAAAGAATTTGCAATCACTGAAAAAAAAAAAAGCCACAAACTATTTAGCCTGCAGTACACTGATTGAAAGTAAACTGATTGAAAAGGGAATTAGTATGAGCAGAAGTCAGCAAAGCTGTATCAAGAATGAGTTAATTGTAAAAGGCAAATAAAGATAAGAGCTGTTAATGAAAACAGTTGAAGGTGAGTAGAAAGTTGGAGTAACTTAAATGCCTGGCAGCTGAGGTGTGGTTTAAATAACTTATGTTCGTGCTAGGAAAACTACGCAGCCTTTAAAAGAATGAAGTAGCTCTGTGTGTACTGATGTGGGAATATGGTCAAGCGTCAAGCTCTATTAAGTTAAAAGGTTATTTATAGAAGATCATGCAATGATTCATTTGTGTTTTAATATAATGTATACATATATTAATATCACACGCAAGTGAAATTTTGCTGAAGGTCATTCAGAAATGGCTGCAGCAGTGTATTCAGCTGCCGGAAATTCAGGCCAGGTTCAGAAGAGGATGCAGAACCAGGGATATCATTGCTGATGTCAGATGGATCCTGGCTGAAAGCAGAGGATACCAGAAGGATGTTTACCTGTGTTTTATTCACTATGCAAAGGCATTCGACTGTGTAGATCATAACAAATTATGGATAACATTGCGAAGAATGGGAATTCCAGAACACTTAATTGTGCTCATGAGGAAGCTGTGTATCGATCAAGAGGCAGTTGTTTGGACAGAACAAAGGGATACTGAGTGGTTTAAAGTCGGGAAGGCTGTGCTTCAGGGTTGTATCCTTTCACCATACCCATTCAATTTGTATGCTGAGCAAATAATCTGAGAAATTGGACTGTATGAAGAAGAATGGGGCATCAGGATTGGAGGGAGACTCATTAACAATCTGTATTATGCAGATGACACAGCCCTACTTGGTGAATGTGAAGAGGACATGAAGCACTTACTGATGAAGATCAAAGACCACAGCCTTCAGTATGGATTATAGCACACTTAAGTTTTCTGGAATTCCCACTCTTTGCAATGTTATCCATAATTTGTTATGATTCACACAGTCGAATGCCTTTGTGTAGTTTATAAAACACAGGTAAACATCTTTATGGTATGCTCTGCATTCAGCCATGATCCATCTGATATCAACAATGATATCCCTTGTTTCATGTCCTCTTCTGACTCCCACTTGAATTTCTGTCAGTTCCCTGTTATTGTACTGCTGCAACTGATTTTGAATGATCTTCAGCAAAATTTTACTTCCGTGTGATGTTAATAACATTGTTCCATAATTTCCACATTCTATTGGATCACCATTCTTTGGAATAGGCATAAATATGGATTTCTTCCAGTCAGCCAGGTAGCTGTCTTTCAAATTTGTTAGCGTAGGCAAGTAAGCACTTCCAGTATTACATCTACTTACTTAGATATCTCAGTTGGTATTCCATCAATTCCTGGACCCTTGTTTTTTGCCAGTGTCTTCAGTGTAGCTTGAACTTCTTCCTTCAGTACCATTGGTTCTTGATCATATGCTACCTCCTGAAATGACTGAATGCTGACCAGTTGCTGGTACAGTGACTCTGCGTATTCCTTCCATCTTCTTTTGATGCTTCCTGCATTGTTCAGTATTTTGCCCATAGTATCCTTCAGTATTGCAATTTGAGGCTTGATTTTTTTCTTCAGTTCTTTCGGCTTGAGAAATGCTGAGCGAGTTCTTCCCTTTTGGCTTTCTAACTCCAGGTCTTTGCACATTTCATTATAATACTTTGTCTTCCTGAGCTGACCTTTGAAATCTGTTCATCTCTTTTACTTCATCATTTCTTCCATTTGCTTCAGCTACTCAGCATTCAAGAGCAAGTTTCAGTGTCTCTTCTGACATCCATTTTGGCCTTTTCTTTCTTTCCTGTCTTTTTAATGACCTTTTGCTTTCTTCATGTACAATGTCCTTGATGTCACTTCACAACTTGTCTGGTCTTCAGGTCATTAATGTTCAGTGTGTCAAATCTTTTCTTGAGATGGTCTCTAAATTCAGGTTGGATATACTCAAGGTCATACTTTGGGTCTGGTGGACTGTTCTAATTTTCTTCAGTTTCAACTTGAACTTGCATTTGAGCAATTGATGGTCTGTTCTCTAGTCGGCCCCTGGCCTTGTTCTCACTGATGATATTGAGCTTTTCCATTGTCTATTTCCACGAGTATAGTTGATTTAATTCCTATGTATCCTGTCCAGTGAGGTTCACATGTATAGTCACTTTTATGTTGTTGAAAAAAGATATTTTCAATGAAGAAGTCACTGATCTTGCAAAATTCTGTCATGCCATCTCTGGCATCATTTCTTACCACAGGTGCCATATTTTCTAACTACTGTTCCTTCTTCTTTGTTTCCAACTTTTGCATTCCAATTACTTGTAAGTATCAGTACACCTTGATTGCATATTTCATCAGACTACAGAAGTTGGTAAAAATCTTCAATTTCTTCATCTATAGCCTTAGTGATTGATGCCTAAATTTGAATAATATGAAGGAGAACTTACTGTGTAAAGTTCTGTGCTGTTTAAGTTCTTAATGAATTAAGTATTCCCATATTGCTCTTGTAAGTTTCTATGTGAGATTGTAAATTTTAAAATGTATTACATTTAGTTTGTTCCATGGATTGAATTGTGTCCCCCCAAAATATGTGTATCAATTTAGCTAGGCCACGATTCCTAGTATTGTGTGATTGTCCACCATTTTGTCATCTGATATGATTTTCCTGTGTGTTGTAAATCCGATCTCTATGATGTTGATGAGATGGGATTAGTGGCAGTTATGTTAATAAGGCAGGACTCAGTCTTAAGATTGGATTATGTCTTGAGTCAGTCTCTAGAGGTATAAAAGAAAGGAGTGAGCAAAGAGACATGGGGACCTCATACCACCAAGAAAGCAACACTGGGAGCAGAGTGTGTCCTTTGGATCTGATCTTCCTATGCAGAGGAGCTCCTAGACCAAGGGAAGATCAATAACAAGGATCTTCCTCCAGAGCTGACACCCTGAATTTGGATTTATAGCCTACTAGATTGTGAAAGAATAAACTTCTGTTTGTTAAAGCCATCCATTTGTGGTATTTCTGTTATAGCAGCACTAGATGACTAAGACAGTTCACTAAGGATTTAAACATCAGGAGAGGCTATTGTTTTCCTCTTGGGACTCTTATTAAACTTCACCCTCTGCTTAGTTTCCTAGCGTTGCAGTAACAAAGTACCACAAACGGGGTGGCTTAAAGCAATAGAAATTTATTGTGTCACAGTTCTGGAGGCTGGAAGTCCAAAATCAAGGTGTCAGCAGGGTTGGTTTCCTTCTGGAGGCTCTGATGGAGAGTCTGTTCCATGTTTCTCCTCCTGGCTTCAGGTGGCTTCCCACAGTCTTTGGCGTCCCTGACTTGGAGCTGTATTGCTCCCATCTCTGCTTCCGTCATTACGTGGTATGGTGTTCTCCCTATGTGTCTCTCTCTCTTTGGCCCACTGTACTCCAGTGTTACCTCGTGTTAACCTAACTGATAACATCGTCAAAGACCCGATTTCCAGATAAGTCACATGCACAGGTACGGGGGGTTAGGACTTGAACATATCTTTTTTGGAACATAACCCCTTCCTCATGTTTTATTATGTGAATAGCTGCAGTAGGTGTGGTGTGTGCATAGCCCACATTGTCGGCTTAGTATGCACTGTAGTTGCCAGAGAGATTCAAGAAAACCAGTCGTTACTGTTTTTCGTTGCGCTTTGTTTCTCTTACTGCTTGAGAAATCTCCTCGGTAGCAGCAGTACCTGAAATGCGTGGTGATTCCAGTGGTCTTTTTATAATGGCTTTAGTAGAAGTTAAGAGTAGACATACTCAGGTTGGGTTGAAATATTTATTATTATCCTGATGGAATTAACTATATTCATATAATCAAATTGAGGAAACCCAGTGGTTTTTGAAAAGATTTATGGCTTTATGGATTTAATCAGATTAAAACTGGTGAATTTCTGAGCTGATGTTATGGTTTTTCTTTTTGGAGTATCAGATACTCCTAAAAGCAGAGTGTGGAAGGTCCAGATCTATATTTTAAAGTTATTGTTCCTCTACTTATTTCCTGTGTTATATAACAGCCTAATCATATCTGAGTTTTCAAGCAATTACATTTTAATTTAAAATAGTGTCACGGTAATAGCTAGTAAGAGTACCTTAACCCTGTGTGGGCACAGAGCTGTACTCAGGCCTGGCAGTGAATTAGCAGGATACTTCCTGCTGTTATGGTGTTTACCATTTAGTAGGATAAAGACTAAAATCAAACTTGTTGCTGTTGAGTCAATTCCAACACATAACGATCCTACAGGACAGTAGAACTGCCCCATGGGGTTTTCAAGGAGTGCCTGGTGGATTTGAACTGCCAACCTTAACGCTTAACCACTGTGCCACCAGAGCTTCAAAACAGAGACGTAAACTAAGTGATTATGAAAGGCAGCTCACAACAGCTTTGTGAGAGACACTGGGCTGGATGTTCTCTCTTTGCCCCTTTCAGATCCTTTTCAGGCCCTCTCCTGCAGGTGTGCTTACAGCTATGGCTGAGTCTTGCTGAATTCTGGCAACTGATCCTTCATCTTAATCTTTCAGACCTGGGGAAGTAATGACTCTTGGTGTTGCTAGCTTCCAGTATCCCACCATCCTTGTTAGTTTTCCGTAACCTTGTCTCTCATTGCATTCTCAGTTACCCTGTTTAAGTACCATTTCTTCCCTATCTAAAAATCTGTTGCTGTCAGGTCGATTCAACTCATGGTGAGCCCATGTGTTACAGAGTAAACTTCCCCATAGGGTTTTCTTGACAGTAATGTTTACAGAAGCAGATTGCCAGACTTTTCTTCTGTGGCGCCAGTGGATGTGTTCGAACTGCCAACCTTAAGGTTAATAGTAGAGTGCAAGACTTTTGTGCTACTCAGGGACCTTCCTTCCTACCTACCAAAAAACAAACAAACAAAAAAAACCAAACTCATTGCTGTTAATTCCCTCTCATAACAACCCCATAGGACAGAGTAGAACTGCCCCACAGGGTTTGCAAGGAGCAGCTGGTGGACTTGAGACTGCCAACCTTTTGGTTAGCAGCCATAGCTCTTAACCACTACGCGACCAGGGCTCCTCTTTCCTACCTAGACCCTGGCTAATTAGGTAATATCCCATTTTTACGAATGAGGAAGTTGAGGCTTAGAGATCAGTGAATATCAGAACTGGGATTAGAATCCAGGTACTTTATGGCAAAGCCAGGTTCTCACCTCAGTGTTTTACTATTAGCCTATAGAATCAAACTTACACATTTAAATAAATGACATTCTTCAGATCAGCCCCTGTAGTTCCGAGGTTTTTGTTGCTTCTCCTTTGGAATTGCCTTTAAAATCATTTTATGAGTCAGGAAGGAAAAATAATCTAATTAAAGTAATGAAATCTTTAATTTGCCATCTTATTTTCTAGGCTGATCTAAACCTAGAGAACAAGATGGCAAATTAAAGATTTTGACTTATAAATACCATAACTTAATAATATTACCTGAGTTTCATCTCTGTGCATCCTAACTCTGTGCAGGATATTCATTTCCTTGACCTGCAGGGGAACTCATAAACTAACTAATAGGATGTCAGTATTTGTCCATTATTAGCTTATAGCTACAGCTGCCTTTGAGCAACATAGCCTAATGGTTAAAAGCCTGGGTGCTGGAGCCAGATTGCTTTAGAGCCAATCTAGGCCTCACAGATGACTGCTTAGTGCCCTTGAGCCCTGTGCCTCAGTTTCTTTATTTGATAAGGGAAGATGGTAGTAACTATCTCACACTTTTTTTTTTTTTTTTTGTGAGGATTAGTTAACTTATGAAGGTTTCAGAGAGTACCTGGCATAACTCTCAATGTTCTGTAGTGCTTAGTATGATTTTTATTTTGATGATAATGGTTATCATCACTATCATCATCGTCGTGCTCCTGGGATCCCGTCGGTTCTCCCTCTGTGTGTCCTGGGCTCCCGTTGGTTCTCCCTCTGTGTGTCCTGGGCTCCCGTTGGTTCTCTCTCCCTCTGTGTGTCCTGGGTGCCTGTCGGTTCTCTTTCCGCCTGTGTGTCCTGGGCTCCCATCGGTTCTCTCTCCCTCTGTGAATCACATGCCTTCCTATGTCTTGACCACCCTAGTACCACATTTTGGTGAACTATTTTTGTCTTTTCCTGGAAAGATAAAAAAATTAATTCTCTAAAGTTCTTTTGAGGAACATGTGTCTAAATTAAAGAATATGAGAATAAGAACCAAAGGAAGAAAAAGGGCTCAAAAGCCTTGGTGGCAAAGTGAGTATGCTGGTCTTAGAGGAAAGTACAGCTCTTATGTGTTATTATTGCAAAGCCGGTACTTAATATTCCATGAGTCTTGGCGACATGGTTGGGCTGGTTTTCACTTCTGGTTCTGTTGTTGATCAATCAGCCAGGTGCCCTTTGTCATTCAGTCACTGCATTTTTTTGTATCATTTTCCTAATTTTGCGAAGCGATGTTAATACCTGCTTTCTATCTACCTTCTGGCTAACTTGGTGGACTGAATTATTATATCATACATGTAGAAATGCTGAAAAAAGTAGATCAAAATTTAAGAAATGTAGCCTCACTTTAAAAAGCAAGAACGAGAAATCCCCGTAAATCAAGAGGGCCTTCAAAGCCTGAGTGTTAGGTAGGAGTTGCAACAGAATGGTACATGCAGTATGAATCCTCAGGCCTGTGAGGAGCAGGAAACTGGCACTGAGTTCTCTGCATCACACCAGGAACCAGGAAGGGCTGTTCGACCCACAAAATGGGGGATAGGGAAATCCTACCCACTGGCTACACAAATGGCCACTGGAGGAAGGAAAGGGCCTGGCAAGAAACTGAGACCCTACATAAAAACCAAACTAAACCCATTGCCATCAAGTCAATTCTGACTCATAGTGACCCTGTAGGGCAGAGTAGAACTGCCCCATAGAGTTTCCAGGGAGCGCCTGGTGGATTTGAACTGCCAACCTTTTGATTAGCAGCTGTAGCACTTAACCACTGTGCCACCAGGGTTTGCGACAATTGCAGTCCTCATATATACCCAAGAGACTTGAAAGCAGGAACTCAAAAACGGTTATTTGTATACCAATGTTCATAGCAGCATTATTCACAATAACCAAAAGGTAGAAACAACCCAAGTGTTGATCAACAGATGAACAGGTAAACAAAATGTAGAGTATCCATATAGTGGAATATTATTCAGCCGTAAAGAGAAGTGAAATTCTTATACATGTTAAGACATGGACGAACTTTGAAAACATTTCAAACCAAACCCGTCGTTGTTGAGTCGCTTCTGACTCATAGCAACCCCATAGGACAGAGTAGAACTGCCCCATAGGGTTTCCAAGGAGTGCCTCGTGGATTTGAACTGCCACCCGGTTGGTTAGCAGCCATAGGTCTTAACCACTGCACCACCAGGGTTTCCTTGAAAACATTGTGCTAAGTGAAATAAGCCAGACACAAAAGGACAGATTTTGTATGATTCCACGTACACAAAGTATCTAGAATAGGCAAATCTATAGAGACAGAACATAGGTTAGAGGTTACCAGGGGCTGGGGTGAGGAGAAAAGGGAGAGTTATTGCTTAATGGGTACAGAGTTTCTGTTTGGGGTGATGAAAAAGTTTTGGAAATAGATGGTGGTGATGGTTGCACAACATTGTAAATGCAATTAATGCCACTGAATTGTACACTACAAATGCTTAAAATGGCAAATTTTATGTTACGTATATTTTAGCACAATTTAAAAAAAAGATAAAAAAGAAACTGGGACCCAAAGCCTGCTTCACTCACAGACAAGGTGGTTGAATTCTTATCTGTGTGATCTGAGACTCCCAAGCTGAAACATTAACACAGAGTTGCCTAAAGCCAGTGGAAAAGGCTAAACCAGTTGCCATCAAGTTGATTCTGACTCATGGTGACCCCGGGTGTGTCAGAGTAAAACTGTGCTCCACAGGGTTTTCAATGGCTGATTTTTTTTTTTTTTTTAAGAAGTAGATTGCCTAGACTTTCTTCCGAAGAGAAGGCTATGGGAGCTATAAAAAAAAAGGGGGGGGGGGGGGCGGTGGTTAGGGTATAAGGCCTTCATTTCCTTTGTTTCTCAATTTTTCTTTAGAGAATGGTCTATTCTCTTTTTCTCATCCCTCCAGTTTAAATTAAAATCTAAGGTATACTTTACTACAAGAAGTCTTTAACTTCTTCAAATTTAATTTATTTAAATGAGTCTGATATCATTTCCTTGAATGAAAATGGTATCACAGTATAACTAGGTTATGTTTATGGTCTTCATCATCATACAAACCTGTGAATTGACTTAACTCACTGAATAGTTCTCGTAGTGAATAAGTAAGCCCTGGTGGCATAGTGGTTAAGAGCTCGGCTGCTAAGCAGAAGGGTCAGCAGTGCGAATCCACCGTGCTTGGAAACCCTATGGGGCAGTTCTGCTCTGTTCTATAGGGTCACTGTAAGTTGGAATCAACTCAATGGCAACTGGTTTTTTTTGTTGTTGTTGTTGTTATGTGTATAATAGGGAGGAGAAGGGAAGGAATGTGCTTTATCACCCAAAGTCAATTGACTGTGTGGTGCAGTTTTCGAGCCACAGGGAGAGTATAGGAGCTGAACTGGCCACTCATACCACCTTCCTTTAGGATGATGGGTTTTCAAGGGGACTGTGTGTATACAAACATCTCTCTTTGCCTACCTGAGTCACTACTCAGCTGTAGCCCCTCTTCCTTCTTTTTTCCCCTAAATTTAAAATCCTCTAACAATGCAGTACCAGGAATAAAGACCAAATTTATTCTGCTTCAATCTAAAGAGACATATATTGGAAGCTTAAGTAAACCATGTGCTGGTTGAAAATGTTTCCTGAAAGGGGCTAGATAGTGGAAATGGTTGTTGCTCCATAGAGAGGGAAGTGCCAAAATATATAATCAGAAGACATACCCAAGGTAATTTCCAGAGTTTGAAGTCATTTGCTCATTATAAGAACCTCATTTCAACATATTAGTTATCTGGCATATAAAATGGGTGGAAGCAAAGGTTATGGTGGGTTTATAGACTACAGATGTAGAGTTCAACCTTGTCTCATTGGCTGTATAAGATATTGGACAGGGCAAGGCTATATTTGGGAAGAGGATGGATTTTAGAACCCACATGTCTGACTGGGCTCTGCCTGGCCTGTGGGGCCTTGGATAAATTCTTAGCTCTCTGAGCCATGTTTTCCTTCTCTATAAGATAGGGTTGTCTGTCTAGACAGCTGATCTTGTTGGGAAGGTCAGTAGTTATACATGCCAGACCACTAGCACAAAGCTTATTAAACTAACAAGTGACAGCTGCCACAGGACATGGCGTTTCATTTCTGAAACACATCCAGGGTTTTGTCATAGAGTACGTGTTCAGCTATAGACTTTATGGCTGAAGTTTTAGCACATTAATTGGGCGATCTCCAGACTAGCTTTATGAGATCTTTGTGTAAAAATTTAGTCCTTTCTTGACGCTTTTAGTATTTTTTTTAATTTCAAAGTCATTTTGGGTGCGTTTTTCCTTATGTTGCTTTTTCAAATACAGGTGAAGGGTTGAATATAAAATCCACAAGTCCAAGCTAATATAACTAAAGAGATGGGTAAGAAGGGAAAGCTCTGCTTTACAATAGACTGCATTACAACGAGGGAGTTAGAGAATAATCAGTAGATGCTAAAATTAGTGGATGAATGTTTGATGGAAAAGATATTTATATACTTTCAAAATGTCTCCCCAGAAATTACTTACTTATTAAACAAAACAAACAAAAAAACCAAACCCAGTGCTGTCGAGTCGATTCCGACTCATAGCAACCCTATAGGACAGAGTAGAACTGCCCCATAGAGTTTCCCAGGAGCGCCTGGCAGATCCAAACTGCTGACCCTTTGGTTAGCAGCCATAGCACTTAACCAGTATGCCACCAGGATTTCCTACTTATTTATTACGAAGGGGAAAATAGTAAATGTGTAGTGGAGAAACCTGGCACACATCACCTTAGCCATCTGATTAAAATTAGCATCCCCAGTGTTGAGACAAACCAACATCATGTGCCTCAGGATATAATGCTGTGCAAAGCACACAACATGTTTTGTGTTATTCCTGCCAAAAGTGCATAACCAGAATCTAATCATGAGGAAACAGACAAAGCTAAATTGAGGGACGTTCTACAGAATTACTGGACTGTACTCCTTAAAACAGGTCAAGAAAGACCAAGGCTGAGGAACAGTTCCAGATCAAAGGAGTCTAGTGAGACATAAAGGAGGCTAGAGCCCTGGTGGCGTAGTGGTTAAGGTCTTGGCTGCTACCCAAAATATCAGCAGTTCAAATCCACTAGCTGCTCCTAGGAAACCCTCTGGAGCAGTTCTGCTCTGTCCTGTAGGGTCACTATGAGTTGGAACTGACTCAGTGGCACCTAATAACAACAACAAGAGAGACATATGCATTTAAATTGTGTTGGTGAAGAATATTGAATATACCATGGAGTACCAGAAGAATGAACAGGTCATAGGAGAAGTACAACCGGAATGCTTCTTAGAAGTAAGGATAGTGAGACTTCAGCTTGCTTACTTTGGACATGTCATCAAGAAAGATCAATTGCTAGAAAAGGATGTCGTGTTTGGTAAAGTAGAGCGTCAGTGAAAATGAGGAAAACCTGCAATGAGATGGATTGACACAGTAGCCCAAACAGTAGACTCAAACATACCAAAGATCATGAAGATGGCTCAGGACCACACAGCGTTTTGTTCTTTTATACATAAGGTAACCATAAATTGGAGCTGACTCAACGGCAACTAACGACAACAACAGAGAGACATATGGACTAAATGCGACGCGTGATCCTGGACTGGATCCTAGACCAAGGGACAAAAAAACGCTATATAGGATATTACTGGGAGAAGTGGTGAAATTTAAATATGGACTGTGAATTGGATAATGGTGTCATATCAATATTAAATTTCCTGATTTTGATAATTGTATTGAGGTCATGTAATAGAATGTCCTTGCTTTTAAGAAACCCACGCAAGATAAATCATATGGAGCTCTAGGCTAGAAAACCAAAAAACCCTAACCCACTGCTGTGGAGTTGATTCTAGCTCATAGTGACCCTATAGGACAGAATAGAACTGCCCAATAGGGTTTCCAATGAGTGGCTTTTGGATTTGAACTGCTAACCCTTTGGTTAGCAGCCAAGCTCTTAACCACTGAGTCAAGAGGGACCCACATTTGTTTTTAGTCCTTAGCTATTTGGTCTGCTTTATTCTTGTCCCTTGGGAGACTGTAAGGGAAAGGCATGTTTGTTGGCAGAAGTGGAATACCGTGTATATTGTGAAAGTTTCCTTATTGTTTTTTGCATGGATGAGTAGCAACATATGAAGAATGGATTAGAACCCTAGGGGGAATGTTTGAGACCTAGATGTGATCATTATTGAGTCCTCTGTAAGTCATTTATTTACATCTTTATTTTTTAACAAATCCCTGAATGGATGAAATTATGGAAAAAAAAAAAAAACACTAACTTTTTGAAAGTATTTTCTGAAGATTAAGCTAATTTTAGCCATTAATACTGTTTAAGAGAATGCTGTTTGGTGTAAGGAAGATATGAGGACGTAAGACCCAGCGAGGATGCATGGTGTGCATACGGTGGTTCCTCCCAGGCCGAGAACCTGCATGTCCTGTGGCTTCCAAGGGTTGGATTCTTTTATCCACCGTCAGTTCTAGGTACTTTTTGGAAATATAAGAAAATAGAAATATAAGAAAGTAAACATGTATCTTATCTGGGGTAGTGTAGTGGTTGTTCTGTCTTGAAAAGAGAATTAGACCAGAGAGATGCCATTTCTGATTTGCAACTCTGGTTCTATGAGATTGGTTAAAGAGACTAAATTTGAATCAAGAGCTATCTCTGTGTTTTGAGTCTTGAGCTGGTTGGATAATCCTAACACATCACTGTGAGGCTTGAGCCGTCTGGCTTCTTTGGGACCCTCACGTGGTATGTGAGCAACAGGATTTGCTGTTCTGTTTCTCTATGAGTTAATTGGCGAGTCATTCAGGCCTGGCTGTCTCACTCACTGGGAAGCCCCAGAGCATAGTGGTAAGGGCAAGATGATGGAGCTGAAATGCAGCCAGTGTTTGCATCTCGGCTCTGCCACTTACCAGCTGTATGACTCTAGGGAAGGATAATAGTAATGAGGACAATAATAATAATAATAGAATCTACTTCGTAGGATTGTTGTGAAGATAAAATGAGTTAATATTTGCATGGAAGTTAGAGCAGTGCCTGACATAGAAAAAGCCCTATGTAGAGCATTTGTGCATATAAAAGTACCAGGGGGATTTATTTAACAACTAGTAGTCTAATATTTAGTGCCTGTTAAGTTATAGCCTCGATCTTTTTGAAGAGAGAGAAGTAAAATATTTTGATTCGAGAAGAACTGGGAATCTTCCAATTAGCCAGGTACTGGTTAATCAGTGTTTACTAGCAAAACTTGTAGCCTTATTCTGTGCTTCCAGCTCCCCACCCTCCCTCCCCACACCCCTTCCCTCAGACTCCCATTGCACGAAACTTTTAAGGAGCCAGAAACCCTGGTGGCGTAGTGGTTAAGAGCTCCAGCTGCTAACCAAAAGGTTGGGAGTTCGAATCTACCAGGCACTCCTTGGAAACTTTATGGGGCAGTTCTACTCTGTCCTGTAGGGTCGCTGTGAGTTGAAATTGACTTGATGGCAATGAGCTTTTAAGGAGAAAAGCAAGTCATAACTACTAAGCTCATGCTAAGAACTTATTCTGAACCAAAGAACTTTTTGGTGTGTGCTTTGGAGTGTGAAGAGAATGAGTTTACTCAATTTTACCTCCCAAACTGGACTAAAGCTACCCTTCTATTGTAAGACTTGAATGAAGAAGAGACTTGGATCATCCAGTGTAAAACTAGCCCATTCGTGAGAAAGATGTGGAAAAACAGATGGAATGAGAGCGTTTTAGTTCTTCTTCTACCTGCATTTTTCCTCTTGACGTGCTGCTGTACTTTGTGAACACAGTTCAAGGGGTGCACAGGTGGGTTAATAGGGTCATGTTCACTCTGTAAGCAGTTTACAGAGAGCCCAGTGGACCACAGCCACTGTAGGCTTTAGAGGCATGACTGGACCCATGGAGGGCTGCTGGGATAAGTGGGTAGATTGCCTGGAATGAGATGCTTCCCAGGAATGACAGCCCCAGCTGGATTTCCTACGCTGCTGGCACATGTGCTGCCAAGTGAGAGCTCAGCCGCAGTTTGGTTGCCTGGTTAAAGCCAAGCTGCTCGCACTGCCTGAGACCTCCACGCTGCATAACCAGGCCGGTGCACGTCCACACAAACCACAGTGTACACAGAGCACGTCTTGGAACGCCAGTTTTACTCAGTTTGAGGAGTGGTGAACCCTTTATACTTTAAATACTGAAACAGAAATCAGTTAGCTAATGGAGTGCAAAATGGATGATTTTTTCTTAAATTGTGCTCCAGATGAAAGTTTACAGCTCAGGTTAATTTCTCATACAAAAATTTATGTACATATTGTTATATGACACTAGTTGCAATCCCTATCATGTGACAGCACACTCCCCTTTCCACCTCAGGTTTCCCATGTCCATCCAACCAGCTCCCGTCCCTTCCTGCCTTCTCATTCTACCTCCGGACAGGAGCAGCCCATCTGGTCTTGTGTATCTACTTAAACTAAGAAGCATACTGACCATGAGTATTATTTTATGTTTTATAGTCCAATCTAATCGTTGTCTGAAGAGTGGGCTTCAGGAATGGTTTTAGTTCTGAGTTAACAGAGCTTCTGGGGGCCATGACTTCGGGAGTCCCTCTAGTCCCAGTCAGACCATTAAGTCTGGTCTTTATATGTGAATTTATATAATTTATAAGTGCTCTGCACTTTTTCTCCTGCTGCATCAGGGACTCTGTTGTGTTTTCTGATGGCACCATTATTTCTTCTGGTCTCAGGCTGATGGAGTCTCTGGTTTATGTGGCCCTTATGTCTCTTGGGCTAATATTTTCCTTGTGTCTTTGGTGTTCTTTATTCTCCTTTGCTCCAAGTGGATTGGGACTAATTGATGCATCTTAGATGGCTGCTCACTAGCTTTTAAGACCCCAGACACCACTCACCAAAGTGGGATGCAGAACATTTTCTTAATAAGCCTTGTTACGCCACGTGACCTAGATGTCCCCCGAAACCATGGTCCCCAGACCTCAGGCCCAGCTACTCTGTCCCTCAAAGTGTTTGGTTGTGTTCAGGAAACTTCCTAGCTTTTGGTTTAGTCCAGTTGTGCTGACTTCCCCTGTATTGTGTATTGTACTTCCCTTCACCTAAGATGATTCTTGTAAACTGGATGATTTTTTAAGGATGAGACCGGAGTTAGATGTTCACACTAATTGGACTTAAAGCTATGCTTCCAGAAACTCCTCTTCACCCATAGTTCTTTCCATGTGTTTACCCTTTTTTTGCTTTAGGGTTATTTTTCTGTGAAAAAGTTCATTAAAAGAGTTTTGGAAGCCTGAGACTGTGTGGGATCAAGAGAGGGCTCATAAAGGATGGTTTGCATCTCCTGAAGGCATGCATGGTGGATTAAGAGTCAGTCTGGCTGTAAGGCCATGCTCTCCTCATACCAGGTGATCTGGGGCAAATGATTTTGTCTCCCAGAGCCTCTTGTTTGCACATCTATAAAATGGGAATAATGCCAACTACATAGGATTGCTGGGGGTTAAATGTGGTAATACCAGCTCTGGGAAAAAAGTGGGCAGTAAAGATAGCCTGGGGCTGGGCTGGCTGTGGCCCTGGCTGTGGGAGTGTGGATGGATGTGAGGGAGACAAAGCCTCATCAGCTGCTTCTACTGGCAGATGGAGGCTGGGACTGCTATTGGCCCCTCTCATTCATGTTACAAGGCTTCTGGATGTTGAAATTGACATCTTTATTTTTGTCTTGTTGGATCTCTTCTCTCTGCCCTTCATCTTCCCCATAACCAACCAAAACAAAACAAAACAAAAAACCAAACCCATTGCTGTCGAGTTGATTCCAACTCATAGCGACCCTATAGGACAGAGTAGAATTGCCCCATTAACCAACCAGTTGCTGTTAAGTCAGTTCTGACTCGTGGTGACCCCATGCATGTCAGTAGAATTGTACAGTGCGGAAGTAGATTGCCAGGTCTTTCTTATGAGGTGCCTTTGGGGGTACATGAACTGACAGTCTTTTTGTTAGCTGCGAGCTAACCAGGGCCCAATGACTAGGTACCTCTAATTTCTCCTGACAGGTTATCAACAGGGAAGGAAGATGGTGTGGGGGGAGTGTCTGGAGCTGTCTAAGACCCCTGACCTGGTTTCCTCAGCCAGCCCTCTAACATTCCAGAAATCCACCTCAGAGGACAAAAAACAATGTGGTGTACTACTTAAGGCTTTCCAACAAGTCAAGGCATCATGATGGCAGTGGATGGAGCACTAGGAGAGGGAATGGGGAACCAAGGATTTTGGAGAGTCAGATCAAGGGCTTGTTATCTTTAATTTCCACCCCTACTTCTCATGATGCAACTCTGAACATGTTGCAAGGGAAAGCAGATCTGTGCTGACTAAGGATACTGATGAAATGACAAAATGCAAACTGGTGAAATGAGAACCTGGGTTTGAGGCTTTAAATTAATAGTAATTATAGTAATTTATGTCAACAACTTAAGAATTGATACCCAATAAACTATATGGTTCTGTTGCAATTATGTGTGCTAATAAATGTGCCAGGTTAACTTTGTTGAAAGGGCTGTTATTAGTAGAATGCAGATCTGCCCAGCTCACTGATTATGAGCTGTCGTCTGGTCTTCTTGCTGTCCGCTCCCAGCAAGTGCACCTTTCAGGTACACGCTTAGAAGCAGATGTAAAATGTCCTGAGCATTTCCCTGTTCTCCCTAAGAAATAAGAGACTCTTGGGAGGATGGAGAGGAGTGGCTTTGCTTAGGTATGTTTCCATAAAAATGAAGACTTCAAAGGCTGAGGAGTAGAACAGAAGTCAAAGAACAAAAGTGTATCTTGAAAGTGTGTGTACGATTTTCTTATTCTTCTCGTCTTTACTTTCTACACCTGTTTCCCCACCCAACTTACTTTCTCTCCCCCTCATAAACCTGACCTCAAACTCTCTTAAAAATAGAAAACCATGTCTGATTAATCCCATCATCAAATAATCTCCTCCTTGACTTTTCTTTGTATTATACGTTTTGTTGTTAGCTGTCATCAAGTTGGCCCCGACTGGTGGTGACCCCACGCGCAGCAGAAGGGAATGCTGCCCAGCTGTGCGTCATCCCCATGACCAGGTGTGGATTGGACTGTTTTGATCCATAGGGTTTTGACTGGCTGATTTTAAGTATATCACCAGACCTTTCTTCCTAGTCTGCTTGGTCTGGAAGCACCACTGAAACCCGTTCAGCATCATAGCAGTACGCAAGCCTCCACTGACAGACGAGTGGCGTCTGTGCATGAGGTGCATTGGCCAGGCATCAAATCTGGGTCTCCCATATGAAAGGCGATAATTCTATCTCTGAACCACCAATGCCACCTACCATAGTTACCTTGTACTTTTTCATAAGGGACGCTGTAACTTTTTTCCAGTTTGGCTGAGCTATGCAGGCACAGAGTCGTTGCTCCCACCGCATCCGATCCCTTCCCCCTACCCCTGAAGTACACTGCATGTAACTACTTAAACCATTAGAGACTTTGCCGCAAACCAAAGCACATTCTGTTTTTGTTATATTTATTTGGTTTTAATTACCAGGCACTTGGAAGGCATTTTAGGACTCGGCATCACCCTAATTCTCTGCCAACATTTTGCACCTAGCGGACCATGAGTAAAGACCAGTTCCCATCCTCGTTTGGCTCCGTAATTGTGGGCGCTTCTGCGGCACAAATGCTGGCCTGGCTCTGATGTCTGGAGCAGACACAATGACTTAATTCTGATTTTTTTTCTGACTCCCCTAGGGAACTTGTTGTAGCTGACACATGCAGAAAATTTGGCTATCTCCTCTGGTCTGACAGTAGACATGTAGCGTGAGGGGATTTACATGCAGTACCCTGGTCTGGTCCTCAGCCGAGAAAGAAATGCCTGAGGGAAATCAGTTATTAATTTAAGTCTGAAGCAGAATAGCATGGATTATATTTAAGGTGGTTGCTGTTCTGCCTGTTGTATAAAGTTCTCTTGTGACCGTGACAGGACTAAAGAATCATACTATCTCATAACCTTGGTGTCTTTCATAGTATGTTCAGAAACATTCATTTTTCTAAACTTGGGATCATCTGCTTTCTAAGAGCAATGTGTTAGAAGGAAAAGCACACACACACATGCACACACACACACACACAACCAGAATGTATTCAGCTTTGTTGCCCTTGTGCGGTTAATTCTTTCTTACAAGAGAGCTTTTACCAATGTGTTTTATACACTTCCCAAAGAGTTTACAAAATCATGGGTTGTATACCATTCTCTTTGGCTTGCAAACTCAGTGTTCGCATCACCCACTCCTGCCAACTCAACTCCCTTCCCACATCAGCCATTCCATTTCCTCCTACTGCCCTCTGGACTGTGGTCTCAAAGAAGAAAAATGTGTTTGCTCTAAATATATTAGGGTACCTCCAAAACACTAAGTTTTGTAAAAAACCTAAACAAAAGCCAAGAGTAGGTTCTAATTACAGGCCAGCTGTGTGATCTCCTACCTCTGGGACTTTGTGCAAAGCACTTAACCCATCTTAGGCTTAGCCTAGGTGGAGGTGATAATATTCATCCTGTCTATCTCATGTCTCTGATCTAGTCATATGAGATAATATATATGTGTTAGTGCTTTATAAACGTGTATTTCTTCTATGAAAAGGGAGACCTCAGCTTACTTGTTTCGATGCTTGATGTTGGCACCATATCCAGGGTTGTGTGATTTCTGACTCGTTTGGTCTTCTGCTGTATGGTCCAATGCTTATTTTCATGTCCTACTTTAAACTAATGCAACTTCTTGCTCGTGGGAACTAGCCTAATCTGTGTTAGTCCAAAATAGAATCAAATTGAAATGTATTCTTGATCCATGACTGTATTGTCAACATATCCCCATTTGCATAGTATGATCTATTTGAGAGCTGAGTTTTTGGCAATATTTAAAAAATTGGCTATCCTACATCGTGTGTTAATTCAAACTCACTAACAAATAGCATATGCTTGCTTTAATAGTACCCTTCTCTTCCACTTCATAGCCTTCTAATTGACTCTGTTACATTAGTCAAATTTCTCTTCCAAATATAAGTTTAAAGGCACCTCATTCATATATCCTTAGAACAGTGGAATGCTTCCATGTCTTTTTTCCTCCGTTCTATTATACAAACTTGTCTTTATGTAGATTGGCATATTGGAGTGACTTTTCTGGTACTGAGCCATGTGCAGTTTCCACCTCCACCATCTCAAGTCACAAAACGAGTTAGTTGACTGCTACGTGTTGGCTTCCTTTTTTTTCCCCTGTACCACCCTCTTCTTCATCCTGTTTATTCTACTGCCAAATTCTGCCCATGCCAAGCATTTCTGTGTTTTTCTTCCGTTTCCTTAATTCGGACTTGGAAGGTTTCACGTGACATAGGCTGTTAGAGTCCACTTCATTCTCCAGATTAGTTGCCCTTCCACTTGTTCTATTTCATTCCTCTCTTACCCTCCTTGTTCTTTCTCTTTGGTTTATCACACCCAAGCTTTTTCTTTAGGCTGTTAAGGTACTCCAACAGAATATCGTGGCATTAATTATCTTCTGTTCACTTCCTCTCTGCTGACTTTGAACTTTCTGTGATTTTTTTTTTTTTAACATAAAAAAGCTGACTAAATAGTCACCTTACATTTTCAATAACAGTCATACTTTTCTAGGAATTCACATGAATCATTTGGGTCATCCTTCATAGTGAACCTGGCATTAAGGCTTATTCCTCATTATTTTTTCTTTTTATTTTTCTGAAATGAACATTAAAATGAATTTAACTTTTTTTAAACTTCTGATATAAATATGGAGCCCTGGTGGCATAGTGGTTACGAGCTCGGCTGCTAACCAAAAGCCCACCAGTTTGAATTTACCAGCTAGCTGTTCCTTGGAAACCCGACAGGGCAGTTCTACTCTGTCCTATAGGGTCGCTATGAGTCAGAATTGACTAGAAGGCAACAAGTGTGTGTGTGTGTGTGTGATATAAATATATTAATGTAATACATGTTAGTTAGCACAGAATACATGGAAAATATGTAAGAATCAAAAAAAGTTGAGGAAAATAACCTTGTTTTCTTCTCGGAAGCAAGTGCTGTTAACATTTTGGTATTTCCTTCTAGGCTTTTTCCCCCTTAATTGTAAAGAATATAATTACATAACATTATATAATTATTATGACTTAGAATATATACACACAAAGGTATATATATAAATTTGATATGTGTATAAAAAAATATGTGTGGAATTAATATTGTGTATAAATATTTTTTTTCCACTTCACGTAACTTCAGAGACATTCAATTTGCAAGTTATATGGGAGATAGGTGCTAAAGCCATTGATTGATGGGGAGCTTTTAGTATAATCCATTATCCTTGGAAAGCTAGCTAATAGAATTATTTGATGTCTTTTCTATCTACAGATTATTTTATATTTGATAACTTGCTTGTTTAATAATTGTTCATATAATAAATTAATTATTTTTAAAGATACTCTCACAATAGCCTCATAGGGTAGGTAGCAGTATTCCCATTTTATGGATGAGGAAACTGAGTGTCTAGTTAACTAGTTCATGACTGACTGTGACAGTACAAGTACCTTTAATCCCAAACTACTGCTCTTTCCATTCAGCCATATACAGGAAAAACAACACCTAAAACTCTACTGATAGCCAAGAAATGTCTTGGTGTTGTGCACTGACCTTTGAGCCATTGGATTTATTGTTTCCTTTCTTTTAATATTTAACAATACAGAAATAATTAATTGTTAAATAATACTAAATGTTAAAGTAGTATTTAATTTTAAAACATTGTATATAAAAGTAGGCTGCCACTCACTACACTATTGCTTTTTAAAGGCCCTAGCTGTGTAGAAATATCCTCTGATCTTCTGGGTTATGTGGGTAGTTTTTGAGAGAGCCGTTATCAGTGACTTTCTGCTGTTTTGGAGCAGCCGAGGGAACTGTCATATAACCCGCCAAGTCTGCTTAACAGTTGTAAAATATCTCAGTTTCTATGAGATTTACCTGAAGTTTAGGTTACTATATGTGTCTTTAAAATATTATCTATAGAGAATAGGGAAGGGAAAATCATTCAGTATTGGTTTTAAGTAATTTAAACTATTTTGAATTGACTATCTTAAACATGAGACCCTGGTGGCACAGTGGTTAAAGAATTTGGCTGCTAACCAAAAGTTCAGCAGTTCGAATCCACCAGTTGCTCCTTGGAAACCCTATGGGGCAGTTCTGCCCTGTCCTATAGGATCACTATAAGTCGGAATCGCTTGGATGGCAACTTTTTTTTTTAGTCTTAAACATATAAGAAATTCATACTCAAGTGGAGGTGAGTTGAGCTCCTTTTCCTTCTTTTAAGATTGTAGGCACTCATCTAGACTAAAAGATTTTATAATTACTTTCTGTTGTTGCAGTTAAAATTTAAAAATTGGCCTTGGAAATTTGATGTTTGTTTCTTCTTTCCCGAAATGGGCAGGGGATGGGGGATGACAGGCAATGGGCAAATGGAGTTCTTCCTGTGCCTACTTTGTAGCACAAGAGGTGGTTGGTCCCCAGAATGTTTTTTGAAATTAAAATTGTCTAAGAAATTTCAAATTTGGGAATCATTGCCTTTTAGATAGACACCCCAGGTCTGCAGGCTGGCTTGCTTTTGTGTTTGTATGGACTTTAACATCACTGTGGTCTGCTTTGGGCTTCTAGATTACAAAAAAATGAGGTTGGACATTCTTGTTCAGATATGCACAGTGGACCAGAGTTAATTTTGTTCTCTTGTGTGAAATTCAGAAATGAGATTATGCTTTTCGGAAAAGGTTTCCTGGGTTTTAAAATCCAGGCTTGGTAGAAACAGACATCGAGGTGCTCAAGTATATTAACATTCTTGGAAAGATAGCTTGGGCCCCTTTTGTATGAAAGTGGGATCCAAGATCCCTCTTTCATATGTAGATTTTATGCCATCTATGTTGCCGTTGTTGTTAGTTGCCTTTGAGTCAGTGCTGACTGATGGCGACCCCATGTGTGCCGCGTAGAACTGCTCCATAGGGTTTTCGAGACTGTGACCTTTTGGAAGCAGATTGCCGTGCCTGTCTTCCAAGGCACCTCTGGGTAAGTTCAAACCACCGACCTTTAGGCTAGTAGTCGAGTGCCTAACCATTTGTGCCACCTAGGGACTTCATGTATGTTTAAAGAATATTTGCAGAAAAGTATCTATTTCCGTAAAGCCTGGAATATTTTCTGATATTACTGAATAATCAGGACAAACGAGCTTCTTAACTATTCTGCGCCTTAGTGATCTTGTAAATGCGAGGAGATTGGTAGTCAACAGGGACTCTAACTCTCCTTAGAAAGCTTGCAGGCTCAATGTTGGTTTCCCCTCTTTCTCAGCCTGGAAATCTTCTAATGCTAAACTTGAAGATTTGGGGCTTTATCTTATTAAAGGAGATAACCAGAGTCCCTTACAGCCTTGTCTAACCTGAATATCTTCTGAAGTTATGTGTCTGTTTATAAATTTGGAAAGTTCTTAGGATCAGTGATGAGGGCAAAGGTCTAGGAAAGGCATGGGAGGGCAGCTTCAAGTAAAGTTCACCTTCCCTTAGTATTTCAAGATTCCTGCTGTGTTACTATCAGGGCTAGGTAGGGCTGACTTCTGAAGGACACAGGCGGCTCTGCCTTTTTGAAGTGCAAAGCTGAGCACACCATTCAGCAGACTTTACTGAGCACCTACTATTTACATGGCCCTTGGTAGGCCCGGTGGTTAAGAATTTGGCTGCTAAACACAAGGTCCACAGTTTGAATTTACCAGCCACTCCTTGGAAGCTCTATGGGGCAGTTCTACTCTGTTCTGTAGGGTCATTATGAGTCAGAATTGACTTGACGGCAATAGTTTATTTATTTATTTATTTTTGGTTTGGTAGGGGTATAGAGATGGATGAGATGTAAGTCCCTGTGCTCAGTAACTCATCATTTTAGTGGTTCGATGAAGCCTCCCTTTTTTTTTTTTTTTGTTTAACATGGATAGAATCACATCTCGATTGTTGTTCCAGATTCTTTAGAGTGCCTGTGAATATGTATCAGATTGCTAACAGCTTCAACCTCAGGTTTGCCTATTTTTAAAAAGACAGCTCAGTTTAGGGAAGTTTGATTATATGGTCCTTTAAAGTTTAAGATTAAGTAGCTGTGAACGGCTTCAGGAAGCTGGTGTGAAGCCAGATTATATCAAGGGTCAGATTTACTGAGTGTATCAGCTTATTTGAAATCTTGGTGTGGACTTTGGGTTTTCTTATCTGTATTACCTTCCCCCCACAAATACACAGTTTCAGTGTTTGAAATCAATTCATCATTTCTCTTACTTCAAATGACTTCTTTGGGTGTATATTCCATCTCTGGTTACCTTTATGCTCTGAGAGAGGATAGATATCCGCTTAGATATTCTCCCTCAGGGAGAAGCTCCTCCCAACTCTTAGAAGGTAGTTCAGATACATATTTGAATTGAATAACGTACCTGGGAATATTCAGGTTGCTTATAGAAATTTCAGTTCACACAGAATAACAGTGTGTACTTAAAAATGCTAAAATGTATAGATATTTCTGTACATTGATGATTCATACCATATTCCTAATTTCTTTCCTTAAAGAAGGGATACACCCTAAAAAATATTTTATAAGACAGAGATTCCCAAACCTGGTTTTTGTGACTTCTGTCTACCTTCTTTCCAGGATGTCCCCAAATACCTAAGCATCCTGTAATTATGTCAAACTTTCATTGTTTAACTATAATAAAAATTTTATGAGGCATCTTGTTTGTCATACTTGTCATTTTGTCTCCAGTCCCTACAATAGACTGCCATGAAGCAGACACCCAGACATTTGTGGAACGAATGAATGTGTTTTAATACACCGGATCTGGTGGTCTTGGTGTCTGTGTGTGTGAGGGGAACACACGGAAAGTTGCTGAAATTAAACAGTGCCCATGTCAACTCTTTAACGAATGAGGAAGGTATTAGGCTGTTTTTACACTGAATTTGTGGAATTTCTTTCAGAAATGGACTTCTTAAGATTCCTTCCACCTGTAAGTTATAGTTCTATTTTAAAACCTTTACTGCCAACTCACTGTCATTCTGCTATTTAAACTATATTATGACTTCCATAGAATGTTTTAAAATATTGTCTTTTAACCAACATTAAATAAAATACCGTCTTTTAGCTAATGTTGTGAAGGACAATTTGTGACTTGCTAATATTTTAGGAAGGAGCCCTGGTGGTGCAGTGGTTAAGTGCTCAGCTGCTAACCGAAAGGTCAGCGGTTCCAACCCACCAGCTGCTCCACGGGAGAAAAATGTGTCACTCTGCTTCCATAAAGATTACAGCCTAGGAAAACCTATGCGATAGTTCTACTCTGTCCTACAGGGTCACTATGAGTCGAAATCGACTCTATGGCAACGAGTTTCAGAATACTTCAGAAAGCTGCGTTCTTCACAATGCCCTCATACTTCTTAGGGTTCAGAGCAGCAAAGAAAAATGAGCATTAGAGGAAAATGCAGTTAGTCAAGTTGTTTTAAAATAAGACGGACTCTGAAGCCACTTAAATGATCTGCTTCTTGGGTTTGGCAGTGACAGGCCCCTTCTCAGCCTCACTTAGATCTTAGCAGCACCCTGGCACAGGGCAAAGCAAGGCCTGTGGTGCTGAAGGACCTTGGTTCAAACCCTGGCTCTGCTGCTGAGCAAGTAAATAACAGTGGTAGTCCCGTTCCCTTGCTTGACCTCAGTTTCCTCATTTGTTAAGAAAGAAAGAATGCCTGTGAATCAGGGTAATTGTGAGAATTGCACACTAACATGTGGAAAAGTGCTTTATAGGTAGTAAAGTCATGTCTTAAATGAATTATTTTATCAGCCCCATGATGGATCTTCAAATGGCAGGATTATTACCCATGCCATTAGCTCTTATCAGAAGTTGCCTCTTAGTAAATGTTGAGTAATACGGAAATATTTGCAGGCAATGTCTGTGCCACAGAAGGATCTGCTTTTGGTGTGATTAAGACTTTCTTAAACTCATAACCTGGTCTACGCTTTGGTAATAGGTGACAAAAGGTGTTCCCTGCCACTGAATGAAAGAAGGTTGAAGTATGTGGGGTTGGATGGCAGTGGGCGAGACCTGTGGCAGGAAAGTAGGGATATGTGAAAGGAGACTCCACAAGGGCAAATATTTTTGTTTGTTTTGCCTTATCCCTAGTTCTTAGACTCAAGCTTGTGGTACATTAAAAAACAAAACAAAGCAAAAAAAAAAAATTGCCTTTGAGTTGACTCCAACCCATGACGAGCCATATGTGTCAGAGTAAAACTGTGCTTCATAAGGTTTTCAGTAGCTGATTTTTTGCAAGTAGGTCTTTAGACCTTTCTTCTGAGGTGCCCCTGGGTGGAGTTGAACCTTCAACCTTTCAATTTACAACTGAGTGCGTCAATCGTTTGTATCACCCAGGGACTCCGCCTGGTGCATGCTATTTGTTGCCATTGAGTTGGCTCCCACTCATGGTGACCTTAGGTATAATAGAACGAAATATTGTCTGGCGCTGCACCATCCTCACAATCATTCATATGTTTGAGCCCATTGTTGAAGCCACTGTGTCAGTCTATCTCCTGGAAGGCTTCCCTCATATTCACTGGCTGGAATTCCTCCAAAACTGATTTATTTGTTGCCTGGTGAATAGGCTGTATGAATTAAACTCTAGTTGAATAAACTCTAAGGAATGTTACTGTATCTGCTCCATTAATGATCATGATAATCACAACAAAAGCAGATATTCCTGTGCCACAGAGGTTGTATGCAAAGATTTCTGCATTACTCAACATTTGTGCTTATTTAATGTAAAGAGGCAAATAAAATTACCCCACGTAGATGTTTTAGAGCCTTTTTATTACTCTTTTCTTGTTAAGAGATTGTTTGTTCGTCTAATATCTTTATGGAGCCTGCAGCGTGTAAGGACGCAAATATGTCTTCCAGGAACAAAGCAGTAGATACCACAAGGAACCCTGGTGGCGCCATGGTTAAAGCTCAGGTGCTAACTGAAAGGTCGGTGGTTTGAACCCTCCAGCCACTCTTCAGGAGAAAGGACCTGGTGAATATGCTCCTGTAAAGATTGTTGTTGTTGGGTGCCATCAAGTTGGTTCTGACTCGTAGCAATCCTATGTACAACAGAACGAAACACTGCCTGGTACTGGGCCATCCTCACAATCATTGTTATGCTTGAGCCCATAGTTGTAGCCACTGTGTCAATCCATCTCATTGAGGGTAGTCCTCTTTTTTGCTGACCCTCTACTCTACCAAGCACGATGTCCTTCTCCAGGGACTGGTCCCTCCTGATAAACACGTCCAAAGTATGTGAGACAAAGTCTCACCATCCTCACTTCTAATGAGCATTCTGGCTGTACTTCTTCCAAGACAGATTTGTTCTTCTTACAGTCCATGGCATATTCAGTATTCTTTGCCAGCACCACAATTCAAAGGCCTTGATTCTTTTTCGGTCTTCCTTATTCCTTGTCCAGCTTTCACGAGCATATGAGACAATTGAAAACACTGTGGCTTGGGTCAGGTGCACCTTAGTCCTTAAAGTGACATCTTTGCTTTTTATATACTCGAAAGAAGTCTTTTGTGGCAGATTTGCCCAGTGCAATGCATTGTTTGACTTCTTGACTGCTGCATCCATGGGCGTTGGTTGTGGATTCAAGTAAAATGAAATCCTTGACAACTTCAGTCTTTTCTCTGTTTGTCATGATGTTGCTTATTGGTCCAGTTGTGAGGATTTTCGTTTTCTTCATGTTGAGGTGTAACCCATACTGAAGGCTGTGGTCTTTGATCTTCATCAGTAAGTGCCTCCTGTCTGCCATGGTTGACCCTGCTGGTATTTAAATACCTGTGGCATAGCTTCCAGCATCACAGCAACACACAAGCCCCCACAGTATAACAAACTGATAGATGAGTGGGGGCCCATAAAGATTACAGCCTTGGAAACTCTATGGGGCATTTCTGCCCTGTCACATAGGGTCATTATAAGTTGAAATCAACTCAATGGCACACAAAGCAACATAGATACCCCAGGAGGTGCCAGGAGAGAGAGTATTTTGAGCTGAATCAGCGAAGACTTCGTCCAAACTCCTTGAATTGAGCCTGGAAGGTAGAATTCTATCAGCTGTGACAGTATGTTTCAGTTGCAGTTTAAAGGTTTGTAGTGTGTCTGTGTGTGTTAATTCAAACATGAGGTAAGATCTTTTCTTTGGACAGGGTGACATCAGAGTTTGAGAGCCCTTTGCAGTTGTCATGGGTTGATGAAATCTTATATGATTTGTGGAGGCAGAGGCCTAGAATCTAGGTGCTGCTGGGACTTCTGCCCCCTCTTAGGTGGGTTGGTTGAAACTGAAGGGAGCCAACAGCTAAGAAGGAAGGAGGCGGTAAGAGTGTCTCCTTTTGAATGTTACCCCAGTGCTCACTCACCTTCTTATGTGTTGGGCATGGTGGAATGAGCACATGGACAGTCACCTGGAGTTTTATTTTGTTTTTAAGCTTTAATACGACAGAAGATACTGTAAAACAACAACAACAACAAAATGGGAAACAGAAGGTTTAAACTGAAATTAAAATGAGGAATTGGCAGTTATGGGGTATACGCTCAGCTAGAATTAGCTCTTAAAGGTACTGGACATACAGAGAATTAGGTAATGAATGATGTGTGGGGTGCCTGGTATCTTTTAAGAAAACCCAGGATAAGAAAATCATAACTTGCAAAGTATATTCATTATGGGGTGATTGTTATCTCACTTAGTGGGGATTCACTGAAAGATACTTTTTCAGCAAATACTTCAATGCTGTCTCTGTACAAGAAACTGGGAAGATTCAGGGAGATTCAAAGATTAATCAAAACAGAGCCCTTTCCTCTAAGGAATTCCCAGTTTGGTGAGAGAGATGTGACCAATTTGCACCTGAGGCGTCTGTGATGAGTGATGTAACAAGAATGTGAACTACAGTGCAAAGAAGGGTAGAACAATTTTTACTTTGGAATTCATGGAATTGTGGTTGAGAAGATGTCAAAGGCATCATACAGGGAATGATGAGAGAAGGTGAGAGAATGGCTTTCCAGGCAGAGAGGAGGTCATGAGTAGAAGTACTCAAACATGCAAGGGAGTGGAGTGGTTCTGGAACATGTCACTGTCTGGAAGGAGTAGCTGAAATGTAGAAGAGAGAATGTGTTCTGGAACTTCCTATAGGAAATGGGGAGCCATCAAAGATTTTGAGGGGGGAATAACATCACTCGGACTATGTGTTAGAAAGATGCTTCTGGTATCAGGGTGGAGAATGGGTGGAGAAGAGGTGCTGGCTGGGAGACCATTTGAGGGCTGTGTTGCAAGAATCCAGGGAAGAGATGTTAAAGGCCTGGACTCTTTTAATGGAGATGCAGAGTTGGGTTGTTAGAGAGCTTTTGTGCTTTTCTTAAACTTGAGAGCTCTCTTCTAAAGTTTAGATGAGATGTAGTTTGTTAAAGATAAAGATGCTTTTCACAAGTATAAGTCTTTGTTTCGATGTCATGGGTCTTGGAGAATGTTTCACTGTTTTAAGAAATGGAGCCACAATGGAAAATTGAAAGTGAGGAGAGGAGACGGGGAAGAAGGTGGTGTTATAGGTGGGACCTCCTGTTCCTTTTGGCACTGCTTTTGTTATATACCAGCCTGTCCTGATGCTCTTCCATTTCTGACCTCTCTCTTCTTCCTTTGCTGGTTCCTTTCTTCCTCATCCACAAACATGCATTTTCCAAAATTGTTCCATTCTTTTCTTGTTTTCTCCATCCCATCCAAATACTTCTAGACTTGGGCAAATGGGCTCTGCTTGTTTGCTTATCTGGAAAAGTGAAGTAAATTACCTGCCCTATAAAGAGTTGTGAGGCTAAATGAGACGAGGCATGGAAAACACTGCCTATGGCATTGAAACAAAGTAAATGCTGAATAAATAAGCATGTAGTATATGTTTACATGGTTATGGTGTTCTGCTTTGTATTATATTGATGTAAGTTTAATCTCTTCTCTATTTATGAATTCTTGGCATGATCTCAAGTGTTTAGCATGGTACTTGCTCCAGTAGGAGTTCAAAATTTGGCCTTAATTCTCTTTTGTTTGCTAAGGTGATGTTCTGACTCTTTATCATTAGGGCATGGGATTGGAAAGGCTGTCTTAGAAATGAATGGGTGACCTTCACATCCTTACCTTTTCTGCTTGTGACCAGGGGTCCCATTTATGAAAATGGTTGACTGGAGCTGATGGCTGGGGAACCAAAAAGCATACACACTGACATTCCTGCCTCATGTGATCATATCCCTGCTAGGCATACACATTGTCTTCATTAAAAGAGCAATCTAACAAACTAGAAACCAAATTTACTTTGTAGCCACCAGAATTAAAGTATAGGATTAAAGAGGGAAAAGAGGTCCTTTTATGAGAAGTGTTGTCATGTAAATAAATAGACAGCAAAGAGTTGACTAATGTGACACTTGAGGCAGTGGCCTGCACAGTGTTGAGGCTGTGGACTCAGGAAGTGTAGTCAGGAAATGGCCAGTTGATGGTCTCTCCAGAAGAGCAAGGCTGAAGTGTTAACCCTTATAAGCTAGGCATGTGTTGGAATAAAGAGTGTGGGATCGAAAACAGGTTGCTTGATTTCTCCATTATTTTTTCTTTTCCGTACCTGTTGGCCAGACCTTGTAAAGGCCAAGAAATAGGGAAGGGGGATTTTAGAGAGGTTGGCATTTCTATAATAGGGTTTATCAGTCTTTTGGGTTGTTTTAACCCCCTGCTGTTGAGTCAATTCCAACTCATAGTGACCCTGAAGGACAGAGTAGAATTGAACCATATGGTTTCCAAGGCTGTAAATCTTTGCAGAAACAGACACCTTTCTCCCGCAGAGTGGCTGGTCGGTTGGAACTGCTGACCTTTGGGTTAGTAGCTGAACACTTTAATCACTGTACCACCAGATCTCCTTCACATTGCATGAGAGGCCTTGATTCCCTCAAGCACTGGAGAAAGACAGATCTTTGTAGTTTCTTTGTTCAACCCCAGAACTTCCAGAATGGTACATGGAGGCATTGCTCTCGAAAGTTAGCCACTGGACCACTTCCTCAAGCCCATCAAGCAAAGTTGTTGCTAATAGAGCATGCTCGGACTCATTTGAAGCTCTTCAAATCCTATGGTGTTGTGTCTGTGAAATATGATTGCCTTCCACCCTTCAGTAGTGCTTTTTTTTTTTTTGCTAGAAATAATATTGCAATATTCAAAAGCAAATCTCTTCCTATGCTTGGTGTTTCAATGCCCTGTCTCTACGATACTGCAGTATTCGAAGGCAAATCCCTTTCTATGCTTGGTGTTTCAGTACCCAGTCTCTGAATGTTCCATGTTGACTTGCATATGAGTTTTTTTTTTTAGTTGCTATCTCAAAAAAAAAAAAAAAAGTTTTTTTTTTTATCTCAAGTGTTTATCTGATGAACACTGACCTTGAAGTAACTTGCCACTCTCTTCTATTTCTAGCTATCATAGATGATGAAAGACTGTCTGCAGAGGAGATGGATGAGAGGAGGAGGCAGAACATTGCTTATGAATATTTGTGCCACCTAGAGGAAGCCAAAAGGTGAGCTGCATAATCTGTTTGTACACCTTCTGTTAGAGATAAGGTTCTGGGTAAGGGTGTGGGGTTTGGTGACCAGGAGGTGCCTTCGTGGGCAAGTGATTCTATAGAGGTGTTGGAGTTGTGGACGGTCAGGCAGAGACTCTTGTCTGCAATCGGTAATTAAGATTTGGTCAAGCTGCCCGTGCCAAGAGATCAGTGAGCTGGGGGGTGATAACCCCCCTCCTCATCCCACTCTAGTCCTCTGTCACAGCTGGGTGAATACCACACTCACCCATGCCCACATTACAAACTTGAAATAACTTATTTGCAGTCTTGTTGGTGGCAGACTAATGGGAGAAGAACTTGTTCTTTGCAAACGACCAGGTGGAATTGAGAAACAGTTGCTACCATAGCCAAGGTCAAGGCACTAGGGAGGCAATTGTTCCTTTGCCTTCCTTAGAGCCTCCCAGGAAATCACTGGGCAAATTGCAGATTATTTCAAAGTCCTCATGTCACTGGCTTTGATGTGAGGAGTGATTTCTTAAATCGAGTTCCTTTTCCCCCAGTGTTCCCTCGGCCCTTTTACTCACCCCTTTCCCAATGATAATAACTGCCCAGTAGGACAACAGCATACTGGACTGTGGCCCAGTGGTCACTAAACTGGAGAGTAGGTTTATGATAGCTATCTCCTTTTTAACCCATGGGTGTGTGACCACTTAGGGTGTGTCTTCTCTAAAATCACATTGACTCTTTAGACCTTTTTAGATTAAGTCAATATTGGGTTCTCCAAGGAGAAAGTAAAGATAAAGAAAGTATTTGCACTTAGGACTCTTTATCGGAGAAGTCAAAAGAGCTTTGTCCTTTGCTGGTATAATACTGCAGTGCCCACATGCCCTGGGTCAGATTTTGATTTAGTGCTTCGTGCTTTGATGGAGCGACAGTATCGTTCCATGGACAAATGATATGTTCCAGCCTTCTTATAGACAGTAAACACTTAGTAAGTGGTCATTAGTGTTAGTTGTCTCTGATCACCGGTAAACAGCTATCTACAAAGCTGGAATAATGAGATTTTTAATCAGTATTTTGTGGAAGAATATTCAGTGACACGTGATAATTTGGCATCAAAATTGCTTCAAGGGGGTTTCTCAGGGTTGTTTAATATTTTAACAGTGTCATATAACTTTCTTTAGGCTCTAAAGGCCAAGTTTTTAAAGGTTATATAACATGTCTGTGACACCGGCAGCTAGGTTGCAGGACATTAAAGACTATCAGTCTAAGATTATTAAAAACATGTTTTTAGTCAAGTTGTTGCTTAAAAAGTTTAGAAGAGTGATTCATAGGCATTCAGAATAAATGTGTTTTCAGTGAAAAAGTTTAAGGAGAGTTCATGGAAACTTACCTTCCTTTTCTCACTGACACACATTTTGCATTCTAAGTTTCTGTCTCCTGTTATTTTTATTTTTTTATAAGTGGGAAGCTGTGTCATGTCATGCAGAGAAGATCAGCTGCTAACCAAAAGGTCGGTGGTTTGGACCCACTAGCTGCTCTGTGGGAGAAAGATGTGGCAATCTGCTTCCATAAAGATTACAGCCTTGGAAACCCTGTGGGGCAGTTCTACTTTGTCTTATAGGATCACTGTGAGTCAGAATCGACTTCACAACAATAGGTTTCTTAGTGCCACCACTAACAAACTGTATGACCTTGTGGAAGTCACTAAACTGTGGAAAGTTTAGTTTTATCCCCTCTGTTAATGGAATGATAAAAGTTGGCACTACCACCTGCCCTATTTACATTATGGAATTTTTTCCAAAAATCAACTAAAATCAAGACAGTGAAAATATTCTATAAACTCTAGTGCCAGTCAGGTTTATGGTGAAAACATAAGCATAATTTGCTCCCCAGTATGTCAAAGTAGTATTAATATAGCTTGAAAACTTGTCATCTTTTCCAGTATTTTCAAATTCTATAGTTGAATTTTTAGAAAGTCAACATAACCATTGCCCAGGAAAGCTTCCTTAGGAATAGTTATTAAAAGAATAAACTGTAAAAATGTCCAGATTTTCCTTTAAGGCAGTTCTTTGTATATTTATTTTACAAGAAAGATTAGATGTAATATACATTTATGGATCCTTTATTAAGATCTGAATACTTTTTTGCGACTTTCAGGAACACTGATTTATGGTTGTAGAGTATGTAAAAATTGTACGGCTGTTAATAGATATATAAGAAAGCACAGTGTAGAGAAATCTGATGATCCTGAGCTCAAGAAATACATGGAAGGGTTAGTCCCTGTTCAAAAAAGATTATTTACTTTGAGAGGGCTTACTGCATGATTCTTTTACGTTGTTACTTCCTTAGGAATTTGTTATATTGGGTCTGTTATAGTGCACACATGTACCTGTGTTTATGTGAATGTAGTTACCTCAGAATATTGAGTTTCTACTAAATGGTACACTTGCAAGTGTGTAGATTCAGCTGGGAACTGTTTGTTGTATCTTATTTCAGTTGAAATCACTTTGGTGCATTTTAACTAGAAATGGCCTGGTTCTGTTTTTACACAACTTCTTTTTTTTTTCCCTGGAGATGAGAATTGGAAGGATGTTTTGTTTGTAGATCTCGTAACTTGAAATTTTTAAAAAATTCAGAGTTCTAGTAACCCAATATATCTTTAATTTTTGTTTTACTAATTTCAAGATTCTGCGATAATTAAAATCAGGCCATTTAAAATTTCTTTCATTCAGAGGGGACATCACTACCAACATTATAGAAATTAAGGTAGTACTATGAACAACTGTATGCCAACAAATAAGATGACCTAGATGAAAAGGACACATTCCTAGAAATATACAAACTACCAAAACTGACTTCAGGAAAAAAAAATATGAATAGACTTATAACAAGTAAAAAGATGGAATTAGTAATCCAAAAACGCTTCACATGGAAAAGTCCAAATCTGAATGGCTTCACAGGAGAATTCTACCAAATGTTTAAAGAAGAATTAACACCAATCCTTCACAAACTCTTCCAAAAAATAGAAGAGGAGGGAACACTTCCCAACTCATTCTGTTGAGACCAGTATTACCTTGAGACCAAAACCAGATAAAAAACCCAAACCTGTTACTGTCCAGTCGATTCCGACTTATAATTACCCTATAGGACAGAGTAGAACTGCCCCATAGGGTTTCTGAGGCTGTAATCTTTGCAGAAGCAGACTGCCACATCTTTCTCCCACAGAAACCAGATAAAGGCATCATAAAAATGTACAGACCAATATCCTTTATTAATACAAATGCAAATATCCTCAATAAAAGCCAGCAGACTGAATTCAGCAACATAGAAAAAGGATTATCTACCACCAAGTGGTATTTATCTCAGGAATGGGAGCTTGGTTTAATACCCAAAAACCATTCAGTATAAATAGAGCATATTAATAGAATAAAGAACAAAAACCACATGATCATCTCAATAGACACAGAAGAAGCATTTGACAAAATCCAACCCCGTTTCTTGATAAAAACATTCAACAAACTAGGAATAGAAGAGAACTTCTACAGCCTGATAAAGGACATCTATGAAAAGCACACAGCTAATTCATACTTAGTGGTGAAAGACTGAATGCTTTCTCCCTAAAGTCAGGAACAAGATAAGCATATCTGTTCTCATCACTTTATTCAACATTGTACTGGAGGTTCTAGATAGGGCAATTAGGCAAGAAAAAGAAAGTAAAGGCATCCGTATTAGAAAAAACCAGAACCAAACCAAACCCGTTGCTGTCGAGTTGACTCCAACTCATAGCAACCCTGTATTAGAAAGGAAGAAGTAAAACTATTTGTAAGTGATGTGATCTGGCTTATGAATAATTCTAAGGAATCTAGGAAAAAACTATTAGAACTACTAATGAGTTTATCATGGTTGCAAGATACAAGATCTATATGTAAAAATGCAATTGTATTTCTATGCATTAGCAATGAACAATCTGAAAATGAAATTAAGAGAGCAATTCAGTTTATAGTATCATCTAAAAGAAAAAATACATAACAATAAATTTAACAAAGGAAGTGTAAGAGGAGCATGAAGACATTATGCTGCATGAAATAAGCCAGTCACAAAAGGACAGATATTGTATAGCCTTACTTATATAAAAAGACAAGAAAAGGCAAATTATACATATAGACCAAAGTTTATTAGTGGTTTCCAGGGGCGAGAGGGAGGGAAAAGGGAGGTTAACAGTGATGGAAAAATAGCATTGATTAAGGGTAGAGTTGCACAGCTGGTTATTGTAATTGTCAATAAGTTGTATACCTGTAAAATGTTGACTTGGTAAAAGTGTGATAGATACATTTACAACAACAAAAGAGTAGCTGCTGAAGCTGCTTATATACAACCAAACAGCTCATGGGATTTGGTTTCTTGGTTTGGAGGTTTAGGGCCATGGTTTCATGGGACATCCCAGTTAATAGGCCTAATAATGTGTTTAGTACTTCTGTTCCACCTCCTAGTTTGTTGTGTTGTGTCTAGAGTCTTAAAGGTTTGCAAGCGGCCATCCAACACACAGCAGTTGGTCCCTGTTCACCTGGAACAAACCAGGAAGCAGGAGAGTCAGGAATAAGAGGAAGATATGGAATGTGTAGCTAATTGCCTCCATGAACAACTGTCTCCTTTGTCATGAGACCAGAAGAACTGGTTGGTGCCCAGCTACCATTACTGAACATTTCGATCAAAGATTCCATAGAAAAATCCTGAGCAAAAGGGGGAAACTGCAGAACAGAATTTTACGTTCTTATGGGCTCTAGACTTTCTGGAGCTATGGAGGCTGGATAAACCCCTGAAACTATTGCCCGGAGATAATCTTTGAACCTTGAACCAAAAATATCCCCTAAAGTCTTCTTAAAACTGAACAATAGTTTAGCTTAACTAGTAAAAAATGTCTGCCTTGAGCCTTATGCTGTTTTAAGAACTATCTATATGAGATCAAATTGACAACAGCAACCTGAAAGATTAGGTAGGAACCTTAGGGATCAATGAGTTTTTGTTAATGAGGGAAGAACAACTCAGAAATGGAGGGTGAGAATGGTTGCACAACTCAAAGAATGTAATTATTGTCATTAAATTGCACACGTAGAAACTGTTGAATTGGTATATGTTTTGCTGTGCATATTCTCAACAGCAAAAACAACAACAGAAATTTAAAGAAAGTGTAAGAGTTGAACACTGAAAATTACAAAACATTGTTGAAAGGAAACGGAACTGGAAAGACAGCCCAGGTTCATGGATCAGAAGACAATGTTGTTAAGATGATAATACTTTTCATATTTTTCTACAGATTCAACATAATCTCTAGCAAAAATCCCAGCTGCCTTTTTTTTTTGTTTTGTTTTTTTGGCAAAAGTTGACAAGCTGATCCTGAAATTCATATGGAAATGCCAGGGACCCAGAATAGCCAAAACAAAATGAAAGTGAAGAACAAAGTCGGAAGGCTCACACTTTGTGATTTCCCAGCTTACTAAAAGCTGCAGTACCAATGCATTTTGACTTATATAGCGAGTACCGTCTACTTTGTTTGCCAACTGCACCCTCCCCCTACAAGGTATTTTCATGAGTGTGCTATACTAATTTTTTAGAGCAACATGTGAAAAAAAAATTACCTAGCAGTGCTTACAAAAATTCCTTGTGTGGGGCGTGATTGGCAAACAAACTGAGAAGGCACGTGTTATTTGCGAAAAAATACAGTAATCAAGGTAGTGTGGTAGTGGCATAAGGATAGGCATATAGATCAATGGGATACAATTGAGAGTCCAGAAATAAACCCTAACATTTATAGTCAATTGATTTTCAATGGGGTTATCGAAACGATTCAACGGGGAAAAATAATCTTTTCAACAAATGATGCTGGGACAACTGTATATCCACATGCAAAAGAATGATTTTGGACCTTTAATTCCCATCGTATACAAAATTTAACTTAAAATGGCTCATTGAGATGCTGATGAAGAGTGAGCTACTTGTATCAGGTAGATGCTTGAGACTGTGTTGGCATCTCCTGTCTGGAGGGGAGATGGGAGAGTAGAGAGGGTTAGAAACTGGCAAAATTGTCACGAAAGGAGAGACTGGAAGGGCTGACTCATTAGGGGGAGAGTAAGTGGGAGTATGGAGTAAGGTGTATATGTGACAGACTGACTTGATTTGTAAACTTTCACTTAAAGCTCAATAAAAATTATTAAAAAAAAAAATGGCTCATTGACCTAAGTGTGTGAGCCACAACTATAAAACTATGAAAAGAAAACACAGGAGTAAGTCTTTGTGACCTTGTGTTAGGCAATGGTTTCTTAGATATGATACCAAAAGCCCAAGCAACAAAAGAAAAATAGATAAAGTAGACATCGTCAAAATTAAAACTTTTTTGCTTTAAAGGACAACATCAAGAAAATGAAAATACAACCCACAGAGCAGGAGAAAATATTTGCAAATAACGTATCTGATAAGGAGCTTGTATCTAGGATATGTAAAGAATTCTCACACCTCAACGAAAAAAATAAATAACCTAATTAAAAAATTTAAGGGCAAAGGGCCTGAGTAGACATTTTTCCAAAGAAGATATATAAATGGCCAATAAGCACATGAAAAGAAGCTCAACGTTATTAGTCATTGTTGTTTTTGGGTATTGCGCCATAGGATTTTCTAGGCTGTAAGGTTTACGGAAGCAGATTGCCAGGTTTTTTTCTCCTGAAGAGCTGCTGGGTGGGTTTTAACCGCCAGCCTTTTGGTTAGCAGCCCAGCGCTTAACCATTGTGCCACCAGGGCTCCTTATTAGCAAAATGCAAAACAGGACCACAATGAGATACATACCACATAATACCTGCTAGGATAGCTATAATCAAAAAGACCGAAAATGACAAGTGTTGGTGAGGATATAGAGAAATTGGAACCCTCAGTCATTGTTGGTAGGATTGTGAAATAATACAGCTACTTTGAAAACTGTCTGGTAAGTCCTCAAAAAGTTAAACATAGAGTTACACTGTAATCTAGCAAGGCTGCTCCCAGTTATGTACCCAAGAGAATTGAAAAAACTTATGTCCATACAAAAATTTGTACACAAGTGTTCATAGTAGTGTTATCCATGATAGCCAAAAAGTGGAAACAGCCTAAATACCCATCAACTGATGAATAGATAAACAAAATGTGGTATTTCCACGCAATGGAATATTATTCAGCTATAAGAAAGTGGGGGCATGGGGGTGGGGAGAGAGAAGAAACGGGCAGTGACTACCAATGTGTGTGGGGTTTCTTTTTGAGCTGATGAAAATTTTCTAAAATTGATTGTGGTGATGGTTGTACATCTCAGTGAATGTACTAAAAACCACTGAATTTTATACTTTAAAAGGATGAATTTTATGGTATGTAAATTATTTCTCAGTAATGCTGTGAATAAAACATTCCCTTTTTCAGACTGACCTGAAGAGATCCTTAGTGAAGTTGTTACGTATGATGAATTGGTATTTAGCAGATAGATTGCATTTAGAAGATACTCCTAAGGTACACGAGGTGTCTAAACACTGTATTCATTGTACAGATATTGAGTATTCGCTGTGTGCAGACAGGCATGGTAGGGTCACTCTGGGAGAAGGATCAAGCAGATAATAAACCTGTACTCAAAAAGGATCACCATTTGGTTCAAGTGTTTACTCAGGAATTTAAAAGTCTTTGCCTTCATTTATGTTTGTTCTCTGTCTCTGTGCGCGTGTGCGTCGTGTGTGTGTGTGCGTGCGTATGTATCTTTCCAAATTCTCCTCCTAAATACCTCTCATATGTTCACTCTCTACCTCCGCCGCCATAGGCCTGCTGCAGGCTTCCTTCCTATCTTGCCAGACTACTGCAGCCGCCTCTCACTTTTTTCCCCACTCCTCTCTGGCTCACTCCAATCCGTTTTCTACATTACGTCAGTGGAAGTCTGCCGCTCCTGGGCTTTGAAAGGTTCTCTCTGATGCCAGAAATCCCAGTGTTTAAATTAAATTACTTTTCCCAAAGAATAGTACTGCTAAATAGGTTTCATATTAGTCCGTGCAAAATATATCTAAATAACAAAAATGAGTCTATTTTAAGAACTTATTTCGTTGGTTCTTTATGACAACTGTACAGGGATTTGAGATGAGTTCTCTTTGGGAAAACTCTGAGCTGCAGAACCAAGTCCAACTGGAGTTTTCATGGAGGTCAGGGGACAGGAGAGGGAATTTTGACAAGAAACATGGAGGGAATTTGCAGATTTGCAGTTGAGCAAGTAGTTGTGAATGGGTTGCTATGGTGTCTCGCAAGGAGATTTCTTGTAATATTATATTCCATTTTTTAAGAAAAAAGAAAATGCATACAAACCTTTTTCTGTGCTTACTTTTTCTATCCCATCTCTGAAAATAAAGCAAAAACCCTTCTCTTGGTGATGGACTTGTTTAGAAATATTATCCTCAAAGAACTCTTTATGTCTGCCAAGCTGTTCTCTGGATTAGTGAGTCTGGGACAGTTTTTTATGTGCCCTGGAAAGAAAACAAAATGCTGGTGTGAGTCCTTTTGTGTCAATACTTGCAACTCTGATACCAAAAGGATGCCTCATTGATTAAATCAAGTCTCAAGCTCCGGCTTCACCTCAGAGTAAGTTAGAGGATCAAGTTTGAAAGCAGAAGTGCTTCCGGTGTTTAAACAGGTGAGAACCATGAGTTTCGGTTTGTGTAACACCAAATATTTGTGATTATGAAGAAGAGGAATCTTATGCCTGGGGAATGCTTTAAAGAATCCACTGTGTTTTCTCTACATCTTTATTCCTAAGGACAGTATCCAAGGGTGTGCTAATAATCATTACTCCTCAGAGAAGCTAAGAATTTGGAATGAAATAGCTTTCTTGGCAACTAACCCATTAAGAGACTTGTGTTGTTCTGTACAAAGCAATTAATGAAATTTTAAAACATTCTTAGTTGTATTTGCAAAATACAAGTGGCTTTCATGTCTCTGTGATAACTCCACATCTCTGCCTCTTCGTCCCTGTTGCCTCTTCGTCCCTGTTGGCTCTGACCTCACCTCTGCTGTCCCAGGGGAATGCTCCCTCAGCAGGGGGCGCAGCTGAGTTGAGAGTAGGGCCCCTTCTCAGGGTCTGGCTCCTGGGTGAAAGAAGAGAATGCATGGCGTCTTTGGAACTACTTCCCTATCAGCTTGCCTCAGGAGCCATATGCCAGAGAGACCCAGGACCATTTTGGCGGGCCAGGGCTTGTCATATCAGGGCACATCTCAGTAGTAGGGAAAGGGAGCAACTTGTGCGGAGAATACAGTCCTGTGTGGGGGCGGGCTAGCTTGGTGGAGAGAGAGATGTGGTTTTAATAGGGTGTCTCTGTGGAATGAGAAGAGAAAGGATACTAGCCAGCTCTGCCTGCCACGGTGTGGTGCTTGTAGCCAAGGCCTCAGGGTAACATTGGTGCTGAGGTTCAGCTGGGCGGTGACCAGGGATTGTGCTGTGGAGCTGGAATGGAAGGGACAGATACTAAGGATGTAAAAGAAGAATCTGCAGGATTTGGCAGGGAACTAGATTTGGGAAACAGAGGACACTGGGAGGTCGTGTGCTCTGGGGCAGACCCAGGCATTGATTATCGACTCAGCTGAGCTTGGGACTGGGACACATGGGAGATTTTTTTTTTTAGTTTCACATATTGTGTGTTCTAGCCTTGGTGTATGCTGGACAGGTGTCAGTCAGGTGTGCTATGGCAGATGAAAGTTTAACTTCTCAGAGTGCTAGTTTTTTATTTTTTAATTGTATTTTAGATGAAGGTTTACAGAACAAACTAGCTTCTCATTAAACAGTATACATATTGTTTTATGACATTGGTCAACAACCCCACAACATGTCAACACTCTCCCTTTTCGACCTTGGGGCCTTCTAGTCCTTGCCCCTAGGCTGGTGTGTCCGTTTAGTCTTGTTCTGTCTTATGGGCCTGTCTAATCTTTGGATGAAGGGTAAACCTCAGAAGTGACTTCATTACTGAGCTAAAAGGGTTTCCAGGGGCCATACTCCTGGGATTTCTCCAGTCTCTGTCAGGCCAGTAAGCCTGGTCTTTTTTGTGAGTTAGAGTTCTGTTGTACATTTTTCTTCAGCTTTGTCCAGGACCCTCTCTTGTATTTCCTGTCAGAGCAGTTGGTGGTGGTAGCCAGGCACCATCTAGTTATACTGGACACAGTCTGGTGGAAGCTGTGGTAGTTGTGGTCCGTTAGTCCTTCAAACTAACCTTTCCCTTGAATCTTCAGTTCTCTTCATTCCCTTGCCGCTGAAGGGGTTGAGACCAGTGGAGTATCATAGATGGCCGTTTACAGGCTTTTAAGACCCCAGATGCTACTCACTAAAGTAGAATGTAGAACATTTTCTTTATAAACTATGTTATACCAGTTGAGCTACATGTTCCCCAAAACCGTGGTCCCCACAGCCCTTAGCCCAGCAATTCAGTCCCTCAGGGAGTTTGGATGTGTCTATGGAGCTTCCATAACCTTGCCTTGTACAAGTTGTGCTGGCTTCCCCGGTATTGTGTACTGTCTTACTCTTCACCAAAGCTACCACTTACCTATTGTCTATTTAGTGTTTTTCTATCCCCACTCCTCCCCTCCCTCGTAACCATCAAAGATTGTTTCTTTTTGTGTGTAAACCTTTTCATGTATTTTTATAGTAGTGGTCTCATACAGTATTTGTACTTATGTGACTGACTTATTTCAGTTAGCATGATGCCCTCCAGATTCATCCATGTTGTAGGAAATGCTTTGCACATTCATCATTGTTCTTTAATGTTGCGTAGTACTCTATTATGTGTATGTACTGTAGTTTATCCATTCATCTGTTAATGGGCATCTAGGTTGTTTCCATCTTTTTGGTATTGTGAACAGTGCTGCAGTGAACATGGGTGTGCATATGTCTGTTTGTGTGACAACTCTTATTTCTCTGGGATATATTCCTAGGAGTGGGATTGCTAGATCATATGGTATTTCAAATTCTAGCTTTCTAAGGAAGCACCATATCGTTTTCCAAAATGGTTGTACCATTTTGCGTTCCCACCAACAGTGCATAAGAGTTCCAATCTCCCCACAGCCTCTCCAACATTTGTTATTTTCTGTTTTTCTGATTGTGCCAGTGATGCTGGGGTGAGATGGTATCTCCTTGTGGTTTGATTTGCATTTCTCTAATGGCTAGTGATCTCAAGCATTTCCTTATGTGTCTTTTAGCCCCTTGAATGACCTCTTTGGTGAAGTGTCTGTTTATTTCTTTTGCACAGTTTTTGTAATTGGATTATTTGTCTTTTTGTTGTAGAGGTGTTGGATTTTCCTGTCGATTTTAAAGATTAGACCGTTATTGGATTTGTATTAGCCAATTTTTTTTTTCCCAGTCTTGTAGGTTCTCTTTTTACTCTTCCAGTGAAGTCTTTTGATGAGCGTAAGTGTTTACTTTCTAGAAGATCCCAGTTATGTAGTTTATCTTCTGGAGTTTGTGTACTGTTAGTCATGGTTTATATCCTGTTAATGCTGTGTATTAGGGTCCCTAGTATTGATTCTTTTTTTTCCTCCTATGATCTTTATAGTTTTTGATTTTATATGTAGGTCTTCGATCCATTTTGAATTAGTTTTTGTGTATGATGTGACATATGGGTCCTGTTTTCATTTTTTTTGCAGCTGGACATCCAGTTGTGCCAGCACCACTTGTTAAAAAGGCTATCTTTTCCCCATTTGATAAACTTTGGGCCCTTGTCGAAGATCAGGCAACAGTAGGTGGATGGATTTACATCTGGGTTCTCATGTCTGTTCCATTGGTCAATGTTATCTGTCTTTGTACCAGTACCAGGCTGTTTTGACTACCATAGCTGTATGGTAGGTTCTGCGGCCATGTAGTACGAGTCCTCCTACTTTATTTTTCTTCAGCAGTGCTTTATTTATCTAGGGCTTCTTCCCTTTCCATATAAAGTTAATGATAAGTTTTTCCTTCTCTTTAAAGAATGTTGTTGGTATTTGGATTGGGATTGCATTGTATTTGTAAATTGCTTTGGGTAGAATTGTCATTTTCACAATGTTGAGTCTACTATCCATGAGCATGGTATGTTTTTCCATTTATGTAGACCTCTTTTGGTTTCTTGCAGTAGTGTTTTGTAGTTTTGTTTGTATAGGTCTTTTACATCCCTGGTTAGATTTATTCCTACTTTTTTTTTTTTTTAGGGGCTATTATAAATGGTATTGTTTTCCTGATTTCCTTTTCATTGTTCTCCTTATAGGAGGTATATAGGTGTATAGGAATCCAACTGATTTTTGTATGTTTATATTGTATCCTGCTCTCTGCTGAATCTTTCTGTTAGTTCCAGTAGTTTTCTCATGGAGTCTTTTGGCTTTTTCTATGTATAATATCATATCATCTGCAGATAGGAACAGTTTTACATCTTCATTACCAATTTTGATGCCCTTTACTTCTTTTTCTTGCCTTACTGCTCTAGCTAGGACTTACAGCACAGTGTTAAATAGGAGTGGTGATAGAGGGCATCCTTGCTTTTTTCCTGTTCTCAAGGGTAGTGTTTTCAGCCTGTCTTCATTAAGAATGATGTTGGCTGTTGGTTTTGTATTAAAAAAAAAAAAAAAAAAACCAAACTCATTGCCTTTGAGCCTATTCTGACTCATAGTGACCCTATGGGACAGAATAGACCTGCCCCATAGGGTTTCCAGGGAGCGCCTGGTAGATTTGGACTGCTGACCTTTTGCCTAGCAGCCATAGCTCTTAACCACTATGCTACCAGATTTTCATACCTATTTTATTGAGAATTTTTATCAGAAATGGGTATTGGACTAGAGTGCTCGTTTTTTGAAACACGTATAATCGATAATAATCATCTCCAGCCAAAGACGGGTTGAGCAACTGATATTTGATTCCAAAGTTTATATTTGCTTCTTAGGCTCTTCGAAGTTGGAAAGTTGGAAGAAGCTTGGAATTTTCCATGGTCTGAAATGTACTTTGGTAACAAGGGTTATCACACAAGTAACCACTGGCCAAACAATGTACCCTGAGCACCCAGCACACAGGACCTCAATTAACCCTCACAATCACCTCGGGAGGAGGAGGGTTATCCCCATTTTATAGATGGAGAAACCAAGTCTTGAAAAAAGTAATTTGTCTAAGGTGGTAGCCAACAGGCAAGAGAAACAGTACTCTATCCCAGTCTATCTGACTTCGAGGTCTTTGTGCTTAAAAACTATAACACGTTGTTTCACTTCTTTATTTCTTAATGTGTTTTCATTTTGTCTTCATAGTAAGTTAAAAATGTGGTCTCGGTTTTTAGGTTCTTTATGGCCTAGCTCTGTTCTAGCTCGTGATCAGTTCTCATTAAATGACTTTTGGTGGAATTAGCACAATATGGCCATCTGTTGTTTGTTTATGGTTCTCTTTACCTCTTCTTTTCTTTACTGTTGTTTGTTTTTGTTTTGTTTTGTTTTAATTGGTACAAATGTGAATAGTTTGTTCTGGGAAGATTTACCAGGTTTCCTTCTTTTCTTCCTTGGTTCATTGTTTCCTCCCTCCCCTCTGCCCTTCTACCCTCACCTTCTTTTCCCTCCTTTCCTCTCCTCTTCCCTCCTTTGCCCATCCTTCTCTTCTCTCTTCCTTCTTCTATTGGTCTTTAAAAAAATTTAGTAGTTATTTGCAGTCTTCTGTGATGTAGAATTTATCCTCTTCCCCTCACCCTAGATAATTTTGGTGCAGTTTTATTCTTGGTTAAGTCTGGATTCTACATTCATTTCATTGGTTGTCTTTTTGCTTCTGTCATTATTATGACTGATTTCAAAGAATGCTTTCCTTTTTTGTTGAAACATCAAAAGGTAGAACTAGCAAACAGTGCTGAGGTCTCTTCCTTCCTGCATGAACCTCCCCACCAGGTGCTGCCTCATACCGTGAAGCTTAGAGTCATACAACAGTATCATTATTCAAGGCATAGAAGGACTCTTGGGGAGGCTGGTGGGGAAAACATTTATAGAAGGCTATCACTGAATGACTTTGTCATATCTTCCATTTATAGAATTTTTTTTTTTTTTTCAGTCTGAGTGCTTTCATTTTCCTCTGTTTAACAAAGCATAAATCCCCATTTCGTATATGGGAACATTAAGGCTCAGAGGAGGTCCTCAGTTTACTTATTCACACTCATGTATCCCTAGTGGAGTCAGTGGTAGGTTTCAGATCAGGATACAGGTCTCCTGACAGTTTGACAAGTGCCCTTTCACCCCATGATGCCCTCTAAGTCAAAAGTATTAGTAGGAAGCCCAATGATGAAAATGTATAAAAACAAACAAGTAGTAAACTGGCTTTATTTGGTTAATTCAGTTTAATTTTAGTTAAACTCTGAATTTTGAGTGTGGGGGAGTTAGTTATTTGTGTATTTTGTCATATGCCATTCAGCTTTTTGCAGAAAAACATGAGCCTGTTTAGGAATTGAGGAAGTAAAAGTTCTAATCATCTACCCCCTCCTCATTCAGCCTTGCTTGACTTAAAATTTTCCTTGATTTTCTTTTCTTCAAATAAATTATAACATATTGTTCTTCCCCTCCTGGGCAGAAGTTAAGGCAACTTCGTCGTCCGAGGGAGGGAATGATTTGGGCCAGTGATTCTTCTTTTTTTTTTTTTTATTGTGCTTTAAGTGAAAGTTTACAAGTCAGTCTCATACAAAAATTTATATATACCTTGCTATATATTCCTAGTTGTTCTCCCCCTAATGAGACAGTACATTCCTTCTCTCCACCCTATATTCCCGGGCCCGTGGGACAGTGATTCTTAAATTGAGGTACCACCTGCACATTGAGTCACCGGGGGTGATTGTGCAAGTGCAGGCTTCTAGGGATATATCCAGAAGAAACTAGCTCTCTTCTAGTCGGTTCTGACTCATGACAATCCATGTGTGTCAGAATAGAACTGTGTTCCCTGGAGTTTTCAAGGGTTTTTTTGGAACTGCATCTCCAGACCTTTCTACAAAGGTGCCTCTGGATGGACTTGAACCTCCAACCTTTCCATTAGCAGCTGAGCGTGCTAACCATTTGCACTACCCAGGGACTCCTAAGGATCACGCCAGACCCTGTAAATCTGTCTCTCGGAAGTGGGGCCAGGGAGTCTTCATTTTAATAGATCACTCAGGTAACTTTTTATGCACACTGACATTTGAGGATTACACTCTCGAGAGGAAACAGATCAGCGCCTATGGCTCATGCTGTCTCAGCAGCTCCTGGCTTTCCCACCCCGCCAGAGAACGGAGGATACCCCTTCTGCGATGAGAGAGGAGGACAAGGAAGAGAGGAGGAATATTGAGGGCCATCTGTTGATGTGAGAAAGGTAGAAGGATGGAGGTTGAAACAGCTGCTGTAGAGAAAACCAAGGGAAGCAAGGACCCTAGGGTGTTAATGTGAGCACTGCTGAAATTGGGTGGCCTTGAGGTCCCACCTGGCTAAGGAGGTTAGTGAAGCCAGGTTGAATAAGATGGAGTGGTCAGGAACCACCTGTGATGCAGATGAAGGGCAGGATCTATAAGAATACGGAAGTGGAGATGTGGGTAAATAGAATACTATAGCCAGAGATTCAGAAGCGTGGAACCTAAAGGTGGAGTATTTCCAGGTAGTGATAAGGACCAAGGTGTGGCAGAGCTCACAGGTGGTTGAAGTGAATGGAGGTGAGACTTCTAGATAGAGGAGGAAGTCTCTGTGCTTTTGGGTGTTATCACAGTCATCTACCTTCTTGTTGAAGCCATCAAGCAGAGGTGGGCATGGGAGGAACACAGTGATTGTGACAAGAAAGCAAAGTCCTGGAGGTCAGAAGGAGTGAGACAGGAGTGAGGTGGGGGAAAGATTCTGGAACAGAAGTGATAGGACTTGGCCTGGGAGACAGGAAGTTCAGCTAAAACAGTGATGACCCTTCCTTCTTTGGTCCTGTAAGTCAAGAAAATATGGGGAACAACCACCTCTGGAGTGGGTTTATGAGAAGTGCTATTATTCTCATACTACTCAAAGCCAGGTTTCATCCATCGCATCAACAGTATATCATTAAAATGAACATTCTGGCTTTATATAACCAGTTGCTGTCAAGTTGATTTTGACTCATGGTGACCCCATGTATTGCAGAGTAGAACAGTGCTCCATAGGGTTTTCTTGGCTGTGATCTTTTGGAAGCAGATTGCCAGACTTTTCTACCGAGGTATCTCTGGGTGGGTTCAAACCACCAACGTTTCAGTTAGTAGCTTACCCTTTTGTGCCACCTAGGGACTCCTTAAAGCCAGATTTCAATTAAGTAGGTCGGGAAAGTGTTCAAGGAAAAAGTTGAGAACATAGGGGAACTATGTTTTTACAACAGGCCAGCAGTTCCGCAGGGCACATGGGAATGGACTAGAAGATGGAGAGCGTGTCTAAGGAAGACGGGTTAGCAGGACTGAGTGAGACAGGTAGTTGATGGTATCTAAGAGGATGGTTACTGATCATCACAGAGACTTCTATGGGAGTAAAGTAGGAGAATGAAGCCCCTGCAAACACAAGCTTATATTTATGTAGCTGTGACAGGGGCCCATTAGCGATCTTCTGTAACTGTTTACTGCTAATTCACTAAAAAAAAAAAAAAAAATGCTGGCTATGACCCATTGCATTGATTTCATGACCCAGGAAAGGATCCCAGCCTGCAGTTGGAAAGGTATGCTTTATGCTGTCTTGAGCCTCCTTGTTAATTCTGGATGCCATTCACTGGGCATCTCTTAGATGAAGAGCATTAATTTCTGTATCCAGTTCATACTTGGGGCTTATTATATGATCAGGGAGAAGCCAGGAAATCATGTTTGATCAGTTCTTTCCGCTGGTTAAAACCTTCAGTGCTCCACTTTGCTCTGTGATGAAATGTCATCTTCTCAGAGTGGTGCAAGGGGTCCAGACTCATCTCACCAAGTTTAAGCCTTCTCACCCCTGACCCCTCCTCCCATGGTTAATCATTTCCTCCTTAGTTTCACGTTAGTCCTTGTCCTGCTTCAACTGTACTTACTTCACTCTATGGTAACTTTTACTGTGTAATGTGTTTCCCTAGTAATCAGTGAGTTCCTGGAGGGAGGAAGACATTCTTACCCTCTCTGTACCTCCGGTGCCTTGCACAGGACCCAGTGCAGAGTGGGTGTTAGAATAGTTTATCTGAGTGAATGACATAGTGATCTTAGAAGGCCTGGCTTAGATGTCTTGTCCAGCATTGTTTGGCCTAAGGGGTTTTGTAAGGGGCATTGATTCTCTGCATTGAATAGCCCTTTAATTGGCTTTCTCTGATAATTGGTGACTTTCACTTCTGAATTGCGTGGGTCCCTTTCGCAAACAGTTTGCTCTCGCAAACAGTTTGCTCTCGGCTACTATAGTGGCACCATGGAAGAAAGTTCTGGCAATCTACATCTATAAGATCACAGCCATTGAAAACGCTATGGAGTGAAGTTCTACTCTGAAACATGTGAGGTTGCTGTGAGTAGGAATCGACTTAAAGGCCATGGATTCAGTGTTTTGGTTCTTTGGGGAACACAGACCAGCTGACTGTGCTTGGGCAGCAGTGCTTTTTATTGTAGGAATGGTGATTCCAAAATCATTGTACTCACATTCCACATGTAGTCTGTTATAAAAATTTGGAGGAGTGCATGCCACGCCTCTTGTAGTTTTGGGTATAGTAGGACTGGGTGCAGTTTACCTTCCCTTTTAAATGGCATAGTTTGTCTAGTGAGTATTCTGTGTTCAGTCCTGACATTATGGAATAGTGTTTTTTTTTTTTCTTCTTCTTAAGGACCTCTGTGCCAATAAAGAAGCCGTGGTGGTACAGTGGTAAAGAGCTTGGCTGTTAACCAAAAGGTCAGCAGTTCAGATCTACCAGCTGCTCCTTGGAAACCCTGTGGAGCAGTTCTGCACTGTACTATAGGGTCACTGTGAGTTGAAATTGACACGACAGCAATGGGTTTAGTTTTGGTTTGGTAGATCAGAACTGCTTCCAATCTAAAACATATCAACATGACAGATGCACGGATGAATTAACAGAAGTCCAGCAAATGTAAATGATAAATAGGAATCCTCAGAAGTCCTGCGGCTAACTCAGGCAATAAAGTAAATTCGTTGAAAGGATAGCGAGAATAGTTGCACAACTTGAAGAATGTAATCATTGTCACAGAATTGTACTTGTAGACATTGTTAAGATGGCATATATTTTATTATGTATTTTATACCACAATTAAAAAAAAATTCATTTATGTGGTATAGACCTGTGTAGGTTGGTTTTGGAAAACTGGTAAATGAAATAAGGAGTCAAAAAAGTATTTTTATTTTGATTGTTCCTGACCTGCCTCCCAGGCTCTATGGGGACAGAGAGCAAAGGGAAGCAGTCAGGTGAGTCAGAGAGAGGCGGTTTTACTCAGAGGTAAGCCATGATGTGGTTTAAGTGCAGAGGAGGGGAATGAAGGAACATTTATGCTTTTGCCCCTTCATGTGCAGAGAGAGCGGGGCTGGTTGTGTAGGTGAGGGGTGGGGAGGGAGAGTTGCCAGAGACTTCAGCCTCTGTGCCTCAGAGCTTCACTCAGTGCTCTGTGTGTGTGTGTGTGTGTGTGTGTGTCAGAGTGTCAGATCAGTGTCAGTCTGCTCTGGGAGAAGTAGACACATGTGACCCCTAACTGATTAATGGAAACCCTAATGGTGTAGTGGTTAAAAGCTATGTCTGCTAACCAAAAGGTCGGCAGTTCAAATCCACCAGCCACTCTTTGGAAACTCTATGGGGCAGTTCTGCTCTGTCATATACGGTCGCTGTGAGTCAGAATCGACTCGATGGCAACAGGTTTGTTTTTTTAAGTGATTAACTGCACATACTCTGTTAGTACAAGGGCTGGGTAGAGAGGAGCCCTTTTCTCTCGAACAAAGTACAGTTGGTCCTTCGTATCTGTGGGTTCCATATCTACAGATTCAATCAAATTCAGATCAAAAATATTCAGAGAAAAAAATAAAAAACAGATTTTTTTCTTGTCATCATTCCCTAAACAATAGAGTATAACAACTATTTATATAGCATTTACATTGTATTAGGTATTATAAGTAATCTAGAGATGATTGAAAGTATATGGGAGGATGTGCGTAGGTTATATGCAAATACTAGGCCATTTTATATAAGGGACTTGAACATTCGTGGGTTTGGGTATCCACGGGGGTCCTGGAACCAATCTCCTGTGGATACCAAGGGACAGCTTCCTTTCTCACCATCGTGATTTTGTCAGTCCTCTCTCCTTGGAATGGTTTTCTTTCCCCTCTTCCTTCTTCTCCTCCCCCATTAATTTTTCCTTCCTTTGAAAGAGTACCTTATCTTCAAGGACTAACTCGGAGCTTACTTCTTCCATCTGGGTTTTCCTGGCCACCTTATGGTGTTGGTCTGTCCTCTGAATTGTCCACATAATGCCTGTGTCACTTAGAATAGAATAGTGGATAGAGGAGCCTCTATGTTCTTGTGTCTTTTATTCATGGGAACCTTCTGTATTATTCTTATTTCTGTGCGTTGTCTGTGCATTGTCTTATCTCTTCAAGTACACAATTTATTTTGTCAGCCCTTACTGTATCTCCTATAGTTACTGTCAGAGTTGGTATGAAGAATGAGATGAGCTACCATGCAAATGAAATCATGGTGCACCTTTGACTGAGGATGTCAGACAATTTATTGTGTATCCCTTGTGCACAGCCTTCCAGTGAAACTAATGCCGTGCTCTGTGCCAATGCTGTCCGGTAGGGTATAACATGAGCCACATGTGTCGTTTAAAAATTTCTAGTATCCGCATTAAAAAGGTAAAAAAAGAAAAAGTTATCTTAATATATTTCATTTAACTTAGATAGCTGCCATCAAGTTGACTCTGACTCATGGTGACCTTATGTTCAACAGAACGAAATGTTGCCCAACTGTCTTGCTTTACCCTCATGGTCACTGGCATATTAGAGTCCATCTGTGTGGCTTTTGTGGCAAGCCATGACTCCACTGTCCCTCTACTTCACCAAACATATGTCCTTCTCCAGCAATTGATCCCTTCTGATGTCATGTCCAAAGTAAGCGAGTCAGATAGTGTTCTGTTGTGATCCATAAAGTTTCCATTGGCTAATTTTTGCAAGTAGATCACTGGACCTGTGTTCCTCTAGAAGCTCCACTGAAACCTGTCCACCATGAGTGACCCTGCTGGTATTTGAAATATCAGTGGCATAGCTTCTAGCATCATAGCAACACACAAGCCACCACAGTATGGCAAACTGACAGTTGGGTGGTGGTTACTTAACCTAGTATATCCAAAATATCATGTAGTCAGTTATAAAATTATTGAGATATTTTACTGTCTTTTTTTCATATTAAACCTTGGAAATCTGGTGTGTGCTTTACAGCACACCTTAATTCAGACTAGCCACACTTCCATTGCATGCCAGTCACATGGGGTAAGGGGCTGCCATGTTGGACAGCACAGGCCTGTTATTGATTGAATTGTATCCCCCCAAAATATGTGTCAACCTGTTAGGTCGTGATTCCCAGTATTGTGTGGTTGTTCTCCATTTCATGATTGATGTAATTTTCGTATGTGTTGTAAACCCTAATCTCTGCCTGTGGTTAATAAGGCAAGATTGTGTTATGTTAAAGAGGATTGGGGTGGGATGTAACACCCTTACTCAGGTCACATTTCTGATCCAATGTAAAGGAGTTTGCCTGGGGTTTGGTCTGTATCACCTTTTATCTTAAAAGAGATAAAAAGACAGAGAAGTGAGCAGAGACTTGGGGACCTCGTACCACCAAGAAAGAAGCAGCAGGAGTATAAGGTGTCCTTTGGACCCAGGATCCCTGTGCAGAGAAGCTCCTTGACCAGGGGAAGATTGATGACAAAGACCTTTCCCTGGTGCCAACAGAGAGAAAGCGTTCCCCTGGAGCTGATGCCCTGAATTTGGACTTTTAGTCTACTAGGCTGTGAGAGAATATATTTCTCTTTGTTAAAGCCATCCACTTGTGATATTTCTGCTATAGCAGCACTAGATGACTAAGACAGGCCCTTTACTCTTCATGCTGAAGAAACTCTGACTATGCCAGGCAAAGGCTAGAGAGGGTGTACAGGCGGCTGCATTTTGTGTAAGTTGAAGGCAGATTAAAGCTTTAAGAGAGTACAAATGGAAACTTTACCAATGATGTGAACTTGACTTTTTTCTCTCTTAATTTCCTTTCCATATTCATGTTTAGAACAGAAATAAGCAACTTGCCGTAGTCAGCCCCATGAAAATACTTGTGGAACTACTCAGTGGGATCTGATGCATTCCCTTTTCTTCTATCCTTACCTCCACTTGCACCTGCCTCACCTTCTTCCAGAATGAGTGGATAATACCCTGCATCTTTGTGGGGAGAAGTTATCAGAGGAAGAATGGTGATGGTGGCCTCTGAGGGTCTCTTGCTTTTTGTCCATGAAGTTAAACGGTCAGACTGACGCTGACAAGGTGTTGATCAGAAATCACCTGTCCATCAGAAGCCTCTCTGTTGGCAGCAAATCCCGATTGCATTTGTCCTTTTCTTTTACTTAAGAAAGGACTTCATGATGGACAAAACTGTGTCTATTTTTAGACTCAATGGAGTTATATTAAGACATGTCCACGCTACTTAATTTTATAAGGGTGGTGATAGAGGGGAGGTGGAAACGAGTACAAACACACAAAAGAAGGAAGTAGGTCCAGTATGCACATCTTAATACCCAGGGCTGAAAACAAAGTCTTTGCTGTTATAAAGGCCAGCAGGGATGGTCTCTTTCTAGCCAGGCAGACATTTTCTAAATTTTATTCACAGGAAGATCAGGGCTCAGTTATTCATTGTGTACAGCTGCAGAAGCAATAGAAAATGCAACCCCTTGATGGTCAGGGTAGCATTTACCAAAACAACCTGTTGCCATTGAGTCTATTCGGATTCATAGTAAACTTGCAGGACAGAGCAGAACTGCCCCATAGAGTTTCCAAGTAGCTACTGGTGGATTTGAACTGTCGACCTTTTGGATAGGAGCCAAGGTCTTAATGACTGCGCTACCTGGGCTCCAGAGCATCATTAGCTAAATAAACTTATCAGGCTTAATGTTTTGATTTGGCCTTGACTGAAAGTTAAGTTTGGAGGTAACATGGTGACTTTGTTCTCAATGTATGAATCCTTGCAGATTTCTTTTTCCTAGTCCCGTCCCTGGTAAGGAGCCCTGGTGACTCAATGTTTAAGAGATTGGCTGCTAACCAAAGATTGGCAGTTCAAATCCACCAGCTGCTCCTTAGAAACCCCATGGAGTAGTTTTACTCTGTCTGATGGGGTCACTTTGATTCGGAGTCGACTCAATGGCAACGGGTTTGGTTTGGGTCCCTGGTAGTATCTGAGTGACCTTGAGCTATCACAGTCTCTATGCCTCAGTCTCCTTTTTGTGAAATAGGCCAGGAATATCTTTCCCACCTTCATCCCAGCATTATGATGTGAAAAGCAGGTTGAGAGTCGGGCACTGTCAAGTGTTTAAACATGAAACAAAATACCTCTTTAAACTCCATTGTTTATTACAAAAACATTTTTAGCAGTAGGAACAGCTGTGAATCAGACATCCCAACTTAATTAGAGTCAAAGAATGTGCGCCTTCAGCTGCTTTTAGTTGGTACTGTTTGCAGATTTTTTTCCTGTCTAGCACAAACAGAGGTGGAGTAGGTTTATACCAGTCAGGATGAGTACTTTTGAACTACCTGGAAGAGGATCCTTCTGTAAACAGTACTTTTAATACAAGATACCGGGACCCTCTGTTACAGCGTTAAGAGAGTAGGAAATTGTTTTTTAAACCTAGAAATTCATACATGTGGTTGATGATAGCTTTTCCCAGTCAAGCGTCCATTAAGGAAATACTTGACCAATGTTGGCACGGCAGATAAAGTTTTTTAAATATAATTCTTGCTGGAAAGATCATCGTCTTCTTCAGGAAGAAAAATAAACTGGTAAAAAGTGTTGCCCCTTTGACCTGCCATCTTGGGCAAAGCTGGAAATTAGTCACTATTTCAGGCTATTATAGGTGACCTGGGCAGCAGGTAAACTGAACTGTGAGTCAGATGCATAAAGGGCTGTAGGTTTTCTCGTAACCACCTGGGGCACTGCTGCAGGACAGCACCTTCTCTGAAAAAACTCACTTAAGCTCACCTCAGCTCCCCCACCTCCTGTAGGACAAGCTGTGTGTGTACCCGCTGTTCTGATGCCCTCTTAGCCCCTTATGCAAGATCCTGGGTGGAATGTCATGGATTGAATTGTGTCTCCCAAAACTGTGTGTCTACTTGGCTAGTCCTGATTCCCAGTATTGTGTGGTTATTCACCGTTTTGTCATCTGAGGTGATTATTCTATGTGTTGTAAATCCTACCTCTACGATGTTAATGAGGTGGCATAGGCAGCAGTTGTGTTAATAAGGCAGGACTCAATCTACAAGATGAGATTTTAAGCCAATCTCTTTTGAGATATAAAAGAGAGAAGTGAGCAGAGAGAGAGGGGACCAAGATAGCAGCGCCTGGAGCAGAGCTGGTCCTTTGGACCTGGGGTTCCTGGGAGGAGAAGCTCCTAAACCAGGAGAAGACTGATGACCGATGGAGAGAGAGGGCCTTGCCTTGGAGCACAGGGTCCTTTGGACCCAGGGTTACTGTGAGGGGTTCCTGGGGTGTGACCTGCATCACCTTTTATCTTATAAGAGATAAAAAGGAAGAAGCGAGCAGAGAGTTGGGGACCTCATACCACTGGAGTCCCTGTGCAGAGAAGCTCCTTGACCAGGGGAAAATTCATGACAAGGACCTTGCTGAGCTGACAGAGAGAGAAAGCCTTCCTTTGGAGCTGATGCCTTGAATTTGAACTTGTAGCTTACTAGACAGTGAGAGAATAAACTTCTGTTTGTTGAAGCCATCCACCTGTGGTAGTTCTGTTGTAGCAGCGCTAGATAACTAAGACAGTGGTGCAAATGGTAAATGCACTAGGCTGCCAATCAAAAGGTTGGAGGTTTGAGTCCACCCAGAGGTGCCGCAGAACAAAGTCCTGGTGATCTGCTTTCAAAAAATCAGCCATTGAAGACTCTGTGAAGTTCAGTTCTTTTCTGACGCAGATGAAGTTGCCCTGAGTCAGAATCAACCCTGTGACCACTGTTTTTATTATTCTAGTCCTGATGTCTCTGCTCTCCACCCTTGCCCCCACCCATGCCAGCCAGGCAGAACGGGGGAGATAAGGGTGAGAATTCAAAATAGCCTCTCAGAGGCCTGCCCGGAGGAGCCACAGGATGGGCAGGGCTCAAGGGCGTCATCTAGCTTTTCCATTCTCCTGAGAACCCTTCCAGAATTCAGTGTTGTGGTTATTTTATTAAAGTAACTTGGCTGCTGCTGTGTGGGTGGGGCGAGAAGCCTACCTGACTTCCAGGTATCAGGCCCTCAGGTTTCTGAGTGCAGAGACTGTCTTGTTGATCATAGTTTGTTCCCTTGTTGCTCTGCAAGGCATTTGGTTTCCAGCAGGGGCTGGCAAAGGTGTGGTGCTTGAAATGACTTCCAGCTTGGGCCCCAGACATCTCATTGGATGGCTCCTGCTTTAAAAACTAAGTTTAAGCTAAACTCAAAAGAAAGGCCAAACAGAAACTTCAAAGAACCCAAAATAGGGCTTATAATTTCATCTGCTGTAAAGACTGAGGAGAGTTGTTTCACCCAGGGGCCGACACTTTCTCAGGTTTGTAGGAGTCATCTAGTCCTGCCATTGAAGATGCAGGAGGGGCAGGTTGTGACTGTGACTCTGGAAAGCCCCCCAGGTAGGGAGGGGTATCTAGAATGTTCTCTCTCCATCAACTTGATGTTCTTCCCCAGCTCTGAGCATTGTGTGCTCATTCCTTCTTTATGTGGTATTTCCCCAGTAAAACCAAAAAACCCAAACCCACTGCCATCCAGTCAATTCAGACTCCTAGCACCCTACAGAACAAAGTACAACTGCCTCGTAGGGCTTCCAAGGCTGTAAATCTTTATGGAAGCAGACTGCCACATCTTTCTCCCATGGAGCAGCTGGTGGATTCAAACCATCGACCTCTCAGTTTGCAGCTGAGTGCTTTAATCACTGCACCACCAGGGCTCCTTATTTCCCCACTATGCCATCTTATTTTTAGGCATTTAAATATGAAAGTGTTCTCTTCTGCTCCGCCATGACAGTAGTGACTAAGTACACTAAGTTTATAACTCCATTGCCGTTGAGTTGATTCTGACTCAGCAACCCTATAGGACAGAGTAGAACTGCCTCGTAGGGTTTCCAAGGCTGTAAATCTTTAAAGAAGCAGACTGCTATATCTTTCTCCTGTGGAATGGCTGGTGGGTTCAAACCACCAACCTTTCAGTTAGCAACCGAGTGCTTAACGATTGCCACCAGAGCTCCTAAGTTTATAAAGTTCTTTTAATTAAAAAAGATGTTTTCATATCTGTTTTCCCTTTAAGACCCTACGGTAGGGCATAGATGGGCAAAGAGGAGAGCCCAGGTTAGAACTCAGTTCTCAAACGACGACGCTTCCTGTGTAATTATCTTTTTGTGGGCTATTTTAAGTCCTTTTAGATTTACTAAACAATATATACACACACTACAAAACACTATCTATAATAGCTTTCAATTGTTTTTCTTCAGTGTGAGGTTTGGTATGGTGTGGTGAGGAGAGATTTTTCTTTTGCCACATTTTAATTGCAAAAGAGCAAGCAAATCTTAGTTTTCCTTGCTCTTAGTGAAAAATGCCTATTCTTTTGCATTTACATGGGTTAGTTCTTGAAGCCCTAAGTGGGATCATGGTATTTGGTTTCTTTTTTAAAATAGAATTCACCTTTCTCTGTGATACAAGCCGGAGTGCCCATGGAGGTCGAATGCCCATGTAGTTATAGGCAGAGTTGGGTGTCACAGCTGCTGTTCTGACCCTGAGCAGATCATTTAGCCCTGAGTGCCTCCATGCCCTTCACCAGACCCTCATTCTGCATAGGCCCCAGGTGTGGCTCTAATGAGATTAAAAAAAAAAATGAGATAGCCAAACCAAAAACCAAACGTGCTGCTGTCAGGGTGATTCTGACTCAGAGTGACCCCATGTGTTACAGAGTAGAACTGTTCCATAAGATTTTCTTGGCTGTAATCTTTGCAGAAGCAGATGGCCAGGCCTTTCTTCTGCAGTGCTGCTGGGTGGGTTTGAACCAATAACTTTTTGGTTAGCAGTTGAGTGCAAATTGTTTGTGCCACCCAGGGCAGCTGACCACTATTAGGTATGTCTTGTTCTTTGTAGCTTCTGGATTGGAGGGGGGATGTGTGTAGCAGGCAGGGGAAGAACTGATCTTTTCCAATTCTATTTTCAGATATTTTACATGTTTAAAGTATATTTGGACTTTGAGTCTTAATTTTGAGTTTCTCACAGCCTAATATTGAGGTTGTCCGTGGTAAGGAAGAAGTAAAACTATCCCTATTCACAGATAATATGAGCTTGTACATAGAAAACCCCAAATAATCCACAAGAAAACTACTGAAACTAATAGAAGATTTCAGCAAAGTATCAGTATTTGTGATAAACATGCAAAAATCAGTTGGATTCCTCTACACCAACAAAGAGAACTTTGAAAAGGAAACCACCAAATCAGTACAATTTACAGTGGCCCCCAAGAAGATAAAGTACTTAGGAATAAATCTAACCAGAGACGTAAAGGACCTATACAAAGAAAACTACAGAACAGTACTGTAAGAAACCAAAAGAGACCTATATAAGTGGGAAAACATACCATGCTCATGGATAGGAAGATTCACATTGTGAAAATGTCGGTTCTACCCAAAGCGATCTACAGATATAATGCAATCCTGATCCAAATTCCAACGGCTTTTTTTTTTTTTCTGCTTTTTTATTTATGCACATGGAGAAACAAATTATCAACTTCATATGGAAAGAGAAGGGACTCAAATAAGTAAAGCATTACTGAAGAAGAAGAACAAAGTGGGAGGCCTCTCCTGATTTTAGAGCCTGTTATACCACCACAGTAGTCAAAACATCCTGGCGCTGGTACAGCAGACGTAGACCAATGGAACGGAATTGACCATCCAGATGTAAATCCATCTACCTATGAGCAGCTGATATTTGACAAAGGTCCAAAGTCTGTTAAATGAGGAAAAGATGGTCCCTTTAACAAATGGTGTTGGCATAGCTGGATATTCACCTGCAAAAAAAACTGAACCAGGACCCATACCTCACACCATGCACAAAAACTAACTCAAAATGGATTGAAGACCTGAATATACAATCTGAAACATAAAGGTCATGGAAGAAAAAATAGAGACAATGCTAGGAGCCCTAATACATGGCATAAATAGTATACCAATTATAACTAACAATGCACAAACACCAGAAGAGAAACTAGATAACTGGAGCTCCTAAAAATAAAACACTTATGCTCATTGAAAGACTTCACCAAAAGACTAAAAGGAGAACCCACAGACTGGGAAAATTTGTGGGCCAAGACATACCCAGAAGGGGCCTAATCTCTAAAATCTACAAGATCCTGCAAAACGTCAAAAACGAAAAAACAAATAACCCAATTAAAAAGTCAGGCGGCTAACAGACACATAAGGGAATGCTCAGCCATTAGAGAAATGCAAATCAAAACTACAATGAGATACCATCTCACCCCAACAAAGCTGGCACTAATCCAAAAAAACACAAAATAACAAATGTTGGAGAGGTTGTGCAGAGATTGAAACTCTTATACACTGGGGATATGAAATGGTACAACCACTTTGGAAATCGATTTGGTGCTTCCATAAAAAGCTAGAAATAGAACTACCATACGATCTAGCAATCTCACTCCTAGGAATATACCGAGAGGATTAAGAGCTATCACACAAATAGACATATGCACACCCATGTTCATTGCAGCACTATTCACAATAGGAAAAAGATGGAAACAACCTAAATGCCCACCAGCAGATGAATGGATAAACAAATTACAGTACATACACAAAGTGGAGTATTACGCATTGATAAAGAATCTGTGAAACATCTCACAGATCAGTGAGTCTGGAGGGCATTATGCTGAATGAAATTAAGTCAGTCACAAAAGGACATATATTGTATGAGACCACAATTATAAGAACTCAAGAAAAGGATTAAACACAGAAAAAAGCATTGTTTTGTGGTTATGAGGGTAGTGAGGGAGGGAGAGGGAAAATCACTAGATAGTAGACAAGGATCAACTTCGGTGAAGGGAAGGGCAACACACAATACAGGCGAGGTCAGCACAAATGGACCAACACAAAAGCTAAGAAGTTTCCTGGACACATCCAAACACTTTGAGGGATAGAGTAGCTAGGACTGTGGCCTGGGGACCATAGTTTCAGGGGACATCTAGGTCAATTGGCATAACAAAGTTCTACATCCCACTTTGGTAAGTGGCATCTGAGGTCTTAAAAGCTTGCGAATGGCCATCTAAGGTAAATCAATTGGTCCCATCCCACTTAGAGCGAAAGATAATGAAGAAAACAAAAGACACAAGGAAAATACTAGCCTAAAGGAGTAAAAGACCACATGAACCAGAGACTTCAGCCTGAGATCAGAAGAGCTAGGTAGTGCTTAGCTACCACCAGTGACTGCCCTGACAGGGAATACAACAGAGAGTCCCAGACAGAGCAGGAGAAAAATGTAGAACAGAACTCAAATTCACATAAAAAGACCAGACCTAATGGTCTGACAGAGACTGGAGGAACCCCTGAAACAGTGGCCCCTAGACGCGCTGTTAACCCAGAACTGAAACCATTCCTGAAGCCTGCTTTTCAGACAAAGATTAGATAGGACTGTAAAACAAAAAAGTAATACATGTGAGGAATGTGCTTCTTGGTTCAATCAGATATATGAGACCAAATGGGTAGCTCCTGTCCAAAAGCAGGAAGGGACAGGAACTGGTCGAATGAACACAGGGAACAGGGGGACGGTGCTGTCACATTGTGGGGCACATTGTGGGCATTGCAACTAATGTCACAAAACAATACATGTATTAACTTTTGTATGGGCTATAAACTTTACTTAAAGCACACACACGAAAGAAAATTTGCAAAAACAGTCAAAGAGAACCAAAAAAAAAGAATAGTATCAGCTTAGGTTCTGCTCAGGTCTACAAAAGATGGATTTAAAATCTGCCCACTTAATCCTTCCTCTCCCTGTAGTTTAATCTCCCCTGTAGAAGGTTAGGAAACCCTGGTGGCATAGTGATTAAGTGCTACGGCTGCTAACCAGAAGGTTGGCAGTTCGCATCTACCAGGTGCTCCTTGGAGACTCTATGGGGCAGTTTTACTCTGTCCTACAGGGTTGCTGTGAGTTGGAATTGACTTGAGGGCAACGGGTTTGGTTTGGCTTTTTGGTAGAAGGCTAAGTTATAATGTTACTTAAGTTATATTTCAGGCTTATGTTAATATATGCTTTATGATCAAATAAACTCATTTTTTACTGAAACAAAATTTATTAATTTCCGCCTTTGAGGCACAGTTATCAGAATGTTAGATGCTTTTCTGACTTTGGCTAAGTATTGCTAAAGGTCTATTAGCTGGTTAGGTGAGAGTTTCCTAAACCAATGTAAATTATTTGCCCATTATGTAGAATTTTGGTGTATTATAGATCTTGGCAACACAGAAGAGTATTATAATTCAGGTTTTTTTTTTTTTTTTTAACAAGCATTTCCTTAATAGAATGTTCTCACACCCTTGAAGTGACAAATACCCATTTAAGACAAGCCGATTATATGTCTGAAGGCCATAAAAAAATGACTGAATTTAAACTTCCTCGAAAGTGATTGACTATTTCGTCACTGTAGCCATCCTTACGAGCACAGCTCTAAGTGATAAGTCATTTATTTACTTCTGTTTGTTGTTGTTCCTTCTCATACCTGTCCTAAGAACATTTTCTCACTTGTCGGGTTAGTGCTGTGAAACAGAAAGGTCAGCAGTTCAAATCCACCACCTGCTCCTTGGAAACCTATGGGGCACTTGTTCTCTGTCCTGGAAGGTTGGAATCAACTCAATGGCAACTGGTTTTTGTTTTTTGTTTTTGGCTTTTTATCAGGTTTAGTAATCATTGAACCTGGAGACTATCTAGAATACAAAACGTTTAATTTTATCTTTTTATCTAGTCACCAGCACGCTTGCCTCAAACCAAACACTGTTCTAGGCACATGAATACAATGGTGCTATTTTTGCTCAAAGTGATTGGTGTCTGTGTGTGTTTATTTGTTTTTAGCGTTACCAGTTTGAGGGGGTTTTAGGACCGAGCGAAACTCTAGCAATTGGTCAGCGCAAGTGGGTCCAAATCTTGGACAATATTTTGTGATCCATAGAGTTTTTCACTGGCTAATTTTCGGAAATAGATCACCAGGCCATTTCTTCGTAGTCTTAGCCTGGAAGCTTTACTGAAACCTGTCCACCGTGGGTGACCCTACTAGTATTTGAAATACCAGTGGCATAACTTCCAGCATCCTAGCAACATGCAAGCCACTACAGTACAACAAACTGGCAGATGGGTGGTAGCTCATTTAAAACTGGAATGTAAGTTTGAATTTGGAGAAGCCGTAAGCAAGCTATTGGAGTCTAGTCATTCTAAACCTTCATCTCGCAGGGCACCGTTTCCCTCCTCCCACTCCTCCATACACATCTCCAGCCCTCAGGCACAGGCGCACTCCCACGTACCTGCACGTTGTGTGCCGTGGAGCTGGAGAGGAGAAGGCCGGGGCTTTGCCTTTTGTAGTGACAGAAATACTCTCATGTGCTTGACTGGATATAAGATTGGGAACTAGTTGAAGGGAAATTAAGTGACAATCCTGATTTCTTCCTCTTTGTGATCAATGTTTGCAATAAGGCAAGAAATAAGGAGGCAACTTAAAATGGATCAGGAAGTGAGAATATTTTAATAATCGTGGAAGTTACAGGGATATACATGGAACGCACATGTGACGACTGGAAATCTAACAGATGTTTTGGCTGGAAAATGTAGTCTTTATTCTGGGCAGGATCATGCTGAGTACCGTTACTAAAGAAGAAGGAGGCAAATGCACGTTGGGTAGGCGATTAACAGCCTCTGCCCCAAACACTCCTTGCTGCTATGCAGCAGCTCAGGTGCTGGGGATTCTGTGGTAAACAAAATTATAGCCCAGCCTTGCGGAGCTCACAGATATCAAACAGATAATTGACCAAATTATTTAAATAAAGGAAATGTTTAAAGTCCTAAGTTAACCCATAGCACAGTTGCCACCAAGCTGATTCCAACTCATGGAGGCCTCAAGTGTGCCAAAGTAGAGCTGTACTCCAGAAGGTTCTCGGTGACTGATTTTTTGAATGTAGATCACCAGGCCTTTCTTCTGAGGTGCCTCTGGTTGTCTCAAACCTCCAGTCTTTCATTTAGCAGCTGAGTGTGTTAACCATTGGCACTATCCAGGGACTCCTTAGCATACAGCAGGGAGACCTAAACTAGTCTGAAGGCTCGCAAAACCACCAAGCTATCATTGAAAAGTATGTGTTTTTGAAATCTGATAACTAGTTGGTGGTTTAGAAATTAATGGTTGTTAAAAGTGGATGCATGCTAGATATACCGTTCACATAACTTAGGTACAAGCCAGTAGGTAGTTGTTAATAACCAACCCATTTGTGTAGTTACAATCTCCCTCATAGCTGATGTCCCTGTAATGGGAAAATGAAGTTAACTTGGTCACTTGTGTGTAATAGCTACTGGTTATAGAGAGCTTTATGGTTCATTTGTTCCTCAGAGAATCCTTAAATGTAACACAGGTGATTCTGTAATTTATGTTCTTACAAGAAAAGGGTAATCATTTTCAACATTGGTTTACATGTCTGATTTTTTTTTTTAAACCTTGTTTTTTAATTTTATTGTGTCTTAGGTGGAAGTCTACAGCACAAATTACTTTCTCATTCAAAAATTTATATACAAATTGTTTTGTGACATTAGTTGAAATCCCTGTAATGTGTCAGCACTCTGCCCCTTTCCCTTTCCACCTGGGTTCTTATGCTTGTCTTTTTGTCCATTTTTCTGGTCCCTTCCTGCCTTCTCATCTTTGCTTTTGGGCAGATGTTGTCCATTTGGTCTTGTATACTTGATTGAACTAAGGAGCATGTTCGTCGTGTGTGTATTTGTTTTATAGGCCTGTCTAACCTTTTTATACGGCTGATTTTGATCTATGTAAAAGTATTACCTATCCAGTATTCTCATATTTCAGTCAGATATGTCCATTGAAATAGTCTTCAGCTGAATGTATGGCCATAAGGATTGTCTTTTGCTGTTAATGAGTCTTTAACATTCTCATGGTTGCTGATCTGTGAAGTAAGCATAAGATTTGCCTTCATACAGACGCTGGGAAGAGAAAGTGAGAATTTTTGGAAAGTATCTTTCAGAGCTGAGAATATAACATATGACCAGTTCTTAGCTTGAATTGTATATCTTTTAGACGAATTTTACTTTTAACTGTTAAAAAACATTAATTTTGTAATTTATCGATCAGTATTAGTATATGTGTATAAAAAAAAAAAAATCAAACCCGCTGCTATTGTGTCAGTTCCGACTCCTAGTGAACCTACAGAACAGAGTAGAACCGCCCCATAGGGTTCCCAGGGAGTGCCTGGTGGATTCGAACTGCCGACCAAGTTTGCGGTAATTACAGGAAAAAAAGGAAGCTAATTCAAGTTGTAACCTATGTTCCTTCTGTAGTGCTGCTTACTAGCACCAGCTTTTATAATCACAGGCCCCTGCTTGTGTAGTTGGGATGAAGTATTATATCTGTAACTCACCTTTAAATGGACGAGCAAAACAAGTGTGTATGTATTTGAGAAAATGTTAAAATTATTGATATTAGGTGTAAGACATCTGGGTTTTCATTGTGCTTTTTCAACTTTTCCATATGTCGGACCACGTTCCTAATATAAAGGTAAGGGAAGGAAATCACGTCTTAACTGTCCTAATAATTTAGGAAACGTTTGAGTCCCGTAATAGCTCATCGTAAATTTTTCTGCTTTTCCCAAAAGATGCTGCTCTTTGCTCTTTGAACAAGCCCATATCGAGCACCCTTGGCTTGGGCAGTGGTTCGTGAAGAGACACACTTCGTGTCTTTGGGGGGCTTTTCCTGAGTGGTGGAGATGGACATGTGAACTAAAGAACACAGGCAAGTGCCAGGGTAATAGGAGAAGTAAGTGGAATTCTCGCCTTCCGTGTAGGAGACCTGGGTTTGAGTCCTGGCCGGTGCACCTCATGCGCAGACGCCACCTATCTGGCAGTGGAGGCTCGTATGTGGCTGTGATGCTGAACAGGTGTCAGCGGAGCTTCCAGACTAAGGCAGACTAGGTAGAAAGGCCTGGTGACCTGCTTCTGAAAATCAGCCAATGAAAATCCTAGAAATCACAATGATCCTATCGCCTTTTACATGTGTAGCTAACAACAACAACAACGTATATAGTTACCCTGAGGTGACTTTTGGTCATACTTCTAATGACTTCAGGTGTTAAAATGTTAAATAATGTAGAGGTAAATTTAGTTGGGTTTGATTTTGCATAAAGTACTATGCTCAGTGAATAATCTTGAACTTTCTAATAGCTCAGAGTCAAGAAATTTAATTCCTAAAAAGTAGAGAACCAAGAATAATAACTAAGACTCTTCATTTAAAAACTGTTTTAGAGGTTTGCATATGGTTTCCTCAGGGACTTGGCGTCTAATGTTGTCAGTGTCTAATCCCCATTTAAATTATTACAAATTTGAGGTGAAGGGAAGGGGAAATTCTTGTTAGTGAGCAATAAATTCACTCTTCGGCATCACACTATCTGTGACACTTGTTTCTTGTGGCTGTTAATCACAGCTAAGGTCAAACTTTTCTTCATTTATAGACTAAGTGTTCTATTATTTTTTGAGGTAATCAATCTATAATGAACACTCATCTTTAGGGTGGTAGGGTAAGTAACTTAGTTTTTGTTCTACTTATGATTCTGTGATTCTAAATAACAGTAAACTAAAAGGTTGGCTTTCCAGAATAAAATTCTTCTGCTTTGAAAACATCCTGATTTGGGGATAGGGCAGAGAAAGTGAGACTTAACAATTCATCTTTTTGGAATGAATCCACTCCGGTTAGATAAAAGTCATCTCTTTGAACAGTTTGATGAGGGCTTGCTTCGGTAAGGGAGGGCTGAAGGTACAAAGACACGTTACCTCAAAGGAGGAAGTTGTAGGTTTGCGCTTTCCCTATAACTGCCAGATTAATCCATCAGCCTCTATAAGTAAGATTAGCCATCTGTTATCTTCGGAAACAGAAGCAAAAGTCTCTGCTTTCAGATTTTCTTGGTGTGTGGGTTTGGGAGGCACAGACGGGAGAGCTAATAAATATCACGTACCTTGAAAGGCCAAGCACCCAGCGAGATTTTTATGTCTATTATTCCATCCAGTCCTCACAACAGTCCTGTGACTAAGACATATGCCCCCTTCAGTTAGGACACCTAGGAGGAGAGGTTGAGTAATCAGTCAAGGTCAAATGATGGGAAAAGGGTAACCCCCAGATGTGAGGCCAGGCACCCATCCCCTTGCTCCTCCACTGTGCCCTAAACTTATTTCCAGCTTGGACCTGATACAGCTTCTCCCCTTCTTGATGATTTTTCGTGGTAGTTTTGCAGAGAGCCCACATTTTCACAATTTCACCTGTAGATAAGCCTTTTTGGAGGCAGTATGCCTGTTTGGAAGCTGAATGACCTTTTTGTTCCAGACACCACAGTCCTTGCAAGGAGTGGCACCTGCCTCTGTGTTGTCGTTAGCTGCCATCCAGTTGGCCCCTGGCTCATGGCGACCCCATGCACAATGGGTTCAGACATTGTGATCTGAGGGTTTTTATTGGTTGATCTTTGGAAACAGATCACCAGGCCTTTCTTCCTAGTTGGTCTTAGTCTGGAAACTACTGAAACCTGCTCAGCATCAAAGCACCATGCACGCCTCCCCTGACAGATGAGTGGTGGCTGTGTATGGAGGTGCATTAGCTAGGAATTGAACCCGGGTCTCCTGCATGGAAGGTGAGAATTCTATCACTGAACCACCGCCGGCCCCCCTTGCCTCTATGGTTTAAACTGTAGTTTTGCCTGCTAGATCAGACTCCTTTGTTGTCTATCACTTCTCAGGTCAAGAGGTAATTTTTACTAGGAACACATCTTTTGCCAGTTAAGATGCCCTTTCTCTTACCTCTTTCACACACACTATTTTGGTAACATTGGGTTGAGCCCATCAGAGGCTGAATTAAACTATTATTTTCATGAGGATTATTTCTGACTCCTATTTCCCATTTTCCTTATCATCACTCCCTATACACACACACACACACACACTGTCTTTCTCCACATACACACACTAAGGACTTCACTGCCCACATTCTGGATGAGTCACTTTAAAATGAGAATTTCTTAACCTGGCTGCAAAGAAATTTCTTAGCTCTTGACGTACTATATGAAGAGAGCTGGGCTGGCAGCAGACCATGGTATTTCACATGTATGCCTCACACTTGTAGTGTGTTGGTTGGAAGCAGCAATTCATTCTAAGTAGTGTTTTTCATTGAAATGTAAATTGCTTTATACCCATTCTCATTCTTGCAGAATTCACAGGAGGAAGACAGGTTTTATGTTTCAAGGGCTGAAGGGAAAAAAACCTTCTCCCAGGATCTCTTTTTAAAAGATATAACCAAGATTGAAAATGATTCGTTTAGGCATTTCTACTCCAATTTTAGAGGTCTAAATATCTTAAAAACAATATTAAACGTTCTCCAGAATTTTACCAGTAATTTGGGTGGACAAAAGATGATTTTGTATCTGGTTTTAATCCTGAATTAATAAGCTGCCATGACTCTGGCGTGCTGATTTTTTTTTTTTTTTTTAAGTTCCTTTACCCACCTGTGAGCTACCTTAAAAAACCTTAAGGCATTTATAAAATAGTGTTTTCAATCTAAAAATACAGTTAATGCCGTAGCACTTCCTATACTGTGTTGAGAGTGCTTTTAGAGAACATTAGGACTTGTAAGCAGTGAGGTAGACATCAAGGGAATGACAGATTCAATAACAACTGCATAAGACCTCAAAGTACTACTCGAATGTAGTGGCCTGGCCAAAAATGTGGCCTAGAGCATAATGGAGGCCTTACGAAAAAAGCAATTTTGTTGTTATTGCTGTAACAGCCAACAAGACACACTGTATATTATAGGTCTTTTTAAAAAATTTCTACCGAATACTGCTTTATTCCTATTCTGACTTTCAAACATGACAGTTATACTTTTAAAGTACTGTGTGACAGAGTATGTTTAAGATCGACTAATTGGATTTAGGGAAGCTCTGGGACCAAAGGAATAAACAGCCTTGAACATTTTCTTTAAATATGAAAGTGTAAAACTATATTCCAAAATGGAATGTGTGGCAAATTGCCTCCATAAACAACTGCTTCCTTTGCCATGAGATGAGAACTGGATGGTGCCCGGCTACCATTACTGAATGTTTTGAGCAAAGATTCTATAGAAGAATCCTGATCAAAAGGGTTAAACGTGGAGCAGAATTTCAAATTTTAATGAAATCCAGACTTTCTGGAACCATAAAGGCTGGATGAACCCCCAAAACAATTGCCCTGAGATAATCTTTAAACATTAAATCTTAAACCAAAAATATCTTCTGTAAGTCTTCTTTAAACCAAACAGTAGTTTAGCTTCATTAGTAAAGCATTGTGCTCTTCTAAAGAGCCGTCAATTTGACAAGAGCAACTCAGAAGGTTAGAGAAGAAACTTAGGCGGCAGTAAGCTCATGTTGATGGGAGAGGAAAAACTAGGAGAGTGAGAATGGTTGCACAACTTGAAGAATGTAATCAATGTCACGGAATAGTACGTGTAGAAATCGTTGAATTAGTGTGGTGTATGTTTTCAACAACAACAAAAATAAATTATTTTTAAAAAGGTATATTGCAGCTGTAAAAAGAAATGAAGTACTGATACATGCTACAACACAGGTAAACATTGAAAACATTACGCTAAGTGCAAGAAGCCAGATATAAAAGGACAAATGTTATAAAAAGGACTTACATGAAATATCCAGAATAGGCAAACTCATAGAGACAGAAAGTAGATTGAGATAGAAAAGTAGTTTAGAGGTTACCAAGGGCTGGGGGAGGAGGAGTGGGGAGTTCTTGCTTAAATAAATGGGTACAGAGTTACTGTTTGGGAAGATGAAAAAGTTTTGGAAATAAATAGTGGTGATTGTTGCACAGCATTGTGAAACTAATGCTGCTAAATTGTCCACTTAAAATGGTAAAATTTTAGGTTATGTATATATATATTTTTTTACACAGTTTTAAAAAGTATTTTCATTAGCACCCCTGAAAGGAATTCAGTAAGGCGAATATGACATTTAGAATACATTGGATTTGGTATTGTATCTCTGTTTTTTTCCTAAGGCCTTGGATTTATCATTTGGAAAGTTTCAACGGCATATCGCATATTTACATAGTAATAGATGTGATGTAAGGAGCCCTGGTGGTGCAGTGGTTGAGCGCTCGGCTGCTAACTAAAAGATCAGCAGTTTGAACCTACCAGCCGCTCCACAGGAGAAAGATGTGGCAGTCTGCTCCTGTAAAGGCCGCTATGATTCAGAATAGACTCGATGGCAATGGGTCTGGTTTGGAAGTGTGGTATATTTTAGTATGGCTCATTTGGTATGCTTCAAATTGCTTCACTTCTACTTCGGTGAAGATTGCTTTCTCTCTTGTGTGTTGTCCTTTCAGTGTTTTATGGCATGTTTGTAGAGACACGATGAAATCATTTATGATATTGTTGCTGCTTCCCGAATGGCCAGCACAACTCTGTGTGTAGTGTGTGTGTGTGTGATTGCCTGCACGCTCATGTGCATAATTATTTGCTAAACCTTGAAAAGTCTCATTGGATGGAACAGAATGAAGAGACTAGAAAGATGCATTTTTCCCCTCATACTTCCTTTATGAAAAAAAAAATTTGAAAGGATATGACTTAGTAGATGTTTCTTTGAGTTGTGCTAGGTAGAGTTGGTGAAAATGTTATAGTTGAATAGCGCTCTTCATCTGTTTGATGAGATATGCAGGATCCTGTTTTCTCAACTTTCCATAGCTTTACTCTTTTGTACCCTGACATGTACTTCAGCTTTTGACAGTCACCAGCAGATAGCTGGCTCCTGGGGCTTGTTCCATCCTCTTTTCCTCCTCCCCTACATGCCTCCTACCCTCCAGGCAAAGTGAACTCCTTGAGGCTCTTGGCCTGATTGGTATGCCTCTGAACATGCTGTCGCTTGTGCCTGGAATACTCCTCCTCTTCCTTCTTGCATAACTAACTCTTACATGTCCATTAGGATATTTGAGTTGTACCTTCTCCACCAGAAGGTGCTCCCTGGTATCTGCTCTCTACCTCCCCTGGCTCTGAGCACACAGTGTTACTTATTTGCCTCCTCCTGGGACTCCCGTTGCCATTGAGTTGATTACGACTCATAGCGACCCTGTAGGACAGAGAAGAACTGGACCATAGGGTTTCCAAGGAGCTGTTGGTGGATTTGAACTGCCAGCCCTTTGGTTAGCAGCCGAGCCCTTAATCTTGCGCCACCAGGGCTCCCATAGGGTCACTATGAGTCAGAACCTACTGGACAGCACCTAACAGCAACAACAGCAGGACTCCTGTAACATCTTGTCACTTACAGCACTGTATAGTCATTGTTGGTTTCTCATCTGCCATCTTTTTCACTCTCATGGCCCCTCAAATATCTGCATAGCCAAGTCTGCAGCAAGACACAGCACTGTTCATTACCTTAGTAATGATATTACAAAAGCAAGTTGTCAATAAACATTGATCAAACATATGAATCTTTTGAGGTTCTGAAAAGGGATTTAGAGAATTTTGAAATGTGTTTGGTTCTAACAGCTATTACTCAGGTAGGGAAAATAAAAAAAAAATTAAGGTGTCTTAATTTCCTAGAAGAGAACCCCTTGTAGCTCAGTCAGTAATTAAGTGCTCTGAGGGAGGAAGATGCGGCAGTCTGCTTCTGTAAAGATTACAGCCTTGGAAACCCGATGGAGCAGTTCTCCTCTGTCTTGTAGAGTTGCTATGAGTCTGAATCGACTTGATGGTAACGGGTTTGGTGTTTTTTTTTTTTGTTTAAGTTTCCTAGTGCTGCTATAATAGAAACACCACAAGTAGGCAGCTTTAAAGGACACAAAATGTATTTTCTCACAGTTTAGGGGGCTAGATGTCTGAATCCAGGGTACCAGCTCAAGCGGAAGGGTCTCTTTCTGTCGGCTCTGGAGGAAGATCTGTCACAGCTTCTGTATGCCTGCCATTCCTTGGTTCCTTATGTGGCATCTGTCTTTCCCAGTACTTCTTATCTCTGTGTCCTTACTGCTCCTTATAACTCAGAAATGATTGGGTAAAGGATAGGACCTCATTAACATAACAAAGAAATCCCTATTTCCAAACAGGATGGCGTCCACAGATTCGGGGGTTAGGATTCCAACACATATTTAGAGGGGAAGGCACAATTCAATCCATAGCATGTACCTGAGGCAGGCAGCTGTACTAGTATAAGCGGAGGGGCTCTCAGGTGAGTCAGATGGCAGTTTGAGCCGTGGGCTGTGTTTAGTTCCCACTCTCACCTGAGTGGGAGGTATGGGAGTGGCTCATGCTGCCTGCGCCCAAGTGCAGGCTGGGAGAAATCATTTGGTGCCAGAGGTCTGAGATAACTTAGTGAAAGGTGGCACTGGGATATTGACTTGGGATAAATAGGGTTTCTATAAGCTGTTGTCTGTGGTGGAACACAAGGAAAACATTAGCCTTGAGAAAGGGGCAAGGTATTTGGGCGAAAGGTTGGAACAGAGATTTCCTGTTCTGGAATTGGTGTAGTAGAAGAGGAGGAAAAATGGTTATTCGAGAAGCCAGTTATGGAGATCCTTGGCTGCACAGGCTGAGATGTTGGGGTGTTGTCCTGAGGATAGAAGACTATTTGAAGGTATTGGAGCTGAGAGATTTTAGAAGCAAACAGAATTTTAGAGGGAAGGGAGACTGTAGGCAGGGAAGGAGGCTCTTCAAATAGACTAAGCAGGAAGTGTCACAACCCAACAAAACTCGGGAGCCAGCTATTCACTCATTCAAAATTGAGTTTTGTTTGCTAGGCCATGGGGTTTCAAAGGTAGGTAAAGTTGTGTCCCCTAACAAGAAAAGGGTATGAAAATAAAACCACCTTGGTTTCCGGGTTTATAGTGAAAGACTGCAACCAAAAGGAAAATCCATTGGTGGTGATATGGTATTAGTTAACTGATCTGAGCCCCAGCAGGATTGCAGGATGCTGAAATCACAAGATCGCAGATGTGGGCATTGTTCACATTGAAATGAATAATACCCTCTGTGTACTACGTGGAAGCTTCTGCCAGCAGTCTCCCCGATGGTATCATCTCCAGTCGCCTTTTAACTGGATTTGCTGCTTCTACTCTTGCCTGCATCATAATCTGTTTTCAACACAGCAGCCAGAGTGATCCTTTTAAATCATAAGTCAGATTGTGTTACTTCTCTTCCCCAAACCATACAATGGCTCGCCTCTTAGAGTAATCACCAAAGTCCTCACAAGGACCCTCAGGCCGTGCACGGTCTGGCACCCACACACTCCTCTCTCCCTTGCTGCCTCTCTGATCACATCGCCTCCTGCTCCTCAGGTCCCCCCTCAGCACGCTCCGCTCTGGCCACGTTGGCCTCCTTGCTGTTCCCCAGCTGTGCTAGAAATGTTTCCCCCTTGAGGCCTTTTGCTCATTGTTTAAAGCCCTATCTCTTTGAAGTCTGCTCAGATGTGACCCAACCACCCTATTTAAAAAGGCAACCTGCCCCACACCCCACCTCTGACCCTGCTGATCCCTCTGACTCTGCCCCACCTTTTTTTCTCCATGACACTTATTACCATCTAATACGATATATAATTTATCATAGGAATCACCACTGAAGATTTATCATTGAGGTTTCTTTCAGCATCTACTTGGACGAAGAATTTACGTGTTTTATTAAGTCTTCTTAAATCAGGCTTCTCTAATGCCTTAATATGAGGGAAGGAAAAGCTTATGCAGATTTTTTGAGTACCTCAGAGAGGGCATTTGTAGCTCATATAGTCTCTTTCCTTGAATTGCGAAACAGTTGAAGGGAGAGTCTATATTACCTTCATCTCACGTTTCTTCAGCACTTAGTGCTAACCTAACAGTGATCTTGCAAATAGAAGAGTTTATTACTAGTTCTAAAAATTTGAACATCCTAAAAAGATTAATGCCATAAACTTCTGTTTTATCTTTAGTCAGGTTACAGAAAATATCCTTTTTTAAGACTTTAGTTCTGCAACTTAGTATTTATTAGGTTTCTTTAAAAAACTTATTAAAAACTTCTCACTGCCAGTCATGAAGAGTGGAGAGAAAATTGCAATGTGTAAAACAGAGTAATCTCCTTAATATATAAAGAGCCTCTGTCAAATGAGTAAGAAAAGGAACACTGAGTTGAAATGATTTTTGTCCAGTTTAATAGATTATTCATTAAAAAAAAAATATATGAAACATGTTCACACTCAACAAAGAAGTACAAATTATAAAACCATTCCATTTTGCTTACCAAATTGGCAACGATTAAAACATGATCACCACTGTTAGGGTTAAGGAAAATAGGCATTCATACTTTTCATGTAAGAGTATAAATAACACAGTCTTTTAGGAAGATGATTTTCAGTAAGTATTTTTTATGATTCAGCTAATTCCTTCACGAGGGTATTTATTGCCACGTTATTTACAAAAATGAGAAACAGCCTATATATCTAAGAATAAGTAACTGGTTAATTATTGCATAAGTAAATACAAATGATAGATTTTAAGTTTGTGAAGCCTAATGATATTGTGTAACTGAAATAGAATCACATAAAATCATATCTAAAGTATGCATTGTGAAAATTCGTAAAAATTACAAATTTGCTAAATGTTCTGTATATTACTAGAATTCAAATGATAATTCTTGATACTTTTCAGAATTCCCTCAATTTTTATAATGTAAATGTATTATAGGCAGTTCCTGGATTACAAATATGTTCTGTTCCTAAGTCTGTCTTTTAAGTCAAATTTGTATGTAAGTCAGAACAATTGTGTACAGTTCCTATCTAATGTAAGTTAGTCAAATGTTTGTCTTAGTGTATAGTACATAGTGTACCTTTCTATGCATAAAAACATTAAACACTTCCAGATACACTGAAATATCTTTAACATAATAATACAGTAGTAGTAATGTTTTGATTCATGCAGTAAAGTAGTGCCTGTTTGTTATTATGAACCATTGTATGTACCTCAAATTTTTAATGTAATAGGTTTTAAGGGGGTTGGTTCGTAACTACAGGTTGTACATAAGTCGGATGTTCGTAACCTGGAGACTGCCTGTACTTCCATAATTATTTAATAAATACAAAGCTTAGTATATGGAAATAGGGGCAAGTCTCATTACTATAATGCCTTGAAGGAGTCCTGGTGGCGCAATGGTTAAGCACTCTTGGCTGCCAATTGAAGGGTCAGTGGTTCGAACCCACCAGTGGCTCCATGGGAGAAAGACCTGGCAATCTGCTCTCGAAAAGATTCATAAACCTAGAAAATCCTATGGGGCAGTTTCACTCTGTCGTGCAGGGTTTCTGTGAGTTGGAATTGATTCATTGACACGTAGCAATAACATAATGCCTTAATGATGACTTTTCTTCTAGCTTTCCTAGTGGTTAAGACAGGAAAAGTAGTTGGATAAAATTAATGTATAGTATATTGAAACAGAGAAACAAATAGAGGCAGCATGGAATAGTAAAAGGAGCAAAGACTGTGCAGTCACACGGTCCTGGGTTGGAATCATAGGTGTAGCTGTGGGACATTGGGTAGATTATTTAAATCTCTTGGACCTGCAATTTCCCATCTGTAAAATGGGTATGATAATTATCTCTGTCCTCGTAGAGCTATGAGTCGGAATCTACTCGACGGCAATGGGTTTAGTTTTTTTTTGTTGTTGTTGTAGAGCTATTGTGGGGAATAATGAGGTAATGTTTATGAAGCACTTAGCACAGAACCTGGCTTAGTGGACAAATGGCTGTTCTGATTAGGAGAAACCCCTCAGGAGAGGCATAACATTTCTTTCATGACAACCAAACTTCAATACCGTGAAGTAGTAGTGATTACTCACTTTACAAAACACTATTTTAATGTATTCGTCTTCTATTATCTCAAACAAACCAGCTTAAAACAATGCACAATTATCATTCAGTGGTTTCTGTGGGTCAGAAGTCTGGGCGCTGTTTAGTCAGGCTCTCTACTGAACATCTCACGTGGCTGCCGTCAAGGTATCTTACTGGGGCTGGGGTCTCATCTGGAGGCTTGACTGGGGAGCATCTTCTTCCCCACTCATGTGACTGTTGGCAGCCTTTGGTTTCTTGTATCTGTAGGATTCATGGCAGCTTTTGCTTCTTTAAAGCCACTCAGGGAGGGTGGAAGAGACTAGCACAAGTCTGCTAGCAGGACAAAATCTGATAAAATATAATGTGATCAGGGAGTAACTGGGTGGTGGGGGTGGTACAGACTGTTAAAGCTCTTGGCTGCTAACTGAAAGATTAGGGGATTCAAGTCCACCCAGAGGTGCCTTGGAAGAAAGTCCTGGCAGACTACCTCTAAAAAATCCGCGATTGGAAACCTTATGGAGCACAGTCTACTCTGACACGCATAGGCTTGCCACGAGCCCTGAACAAGTTGGCGGCAACTAGTTAATGTAATCAGAGAGATGACATCCCCTCAGCTTTGCCATGTTCAGTTGATTAGAAGCAAGTCACAGGTTATGCCCCTGCTCAAGGGAAGGGAGTTACACAAAGGCGTCAGCAGCTGCAGAGAAGGATCGTGTGTGTGGGTGGGTGGACGGGTTGGTCAGTCCCAAAGGGTCCTCACATGTGTTTCAAACCCAGTCTATTTTAGAAGGTGATTCGACTGAGAAAAATATTGGCTGTATTTTAACAACATTGATTGGAAAGCAGGGTGAAGCTACATTTTTGTTCTTATTTCATATTAACTGTAAAAGGCCAATAGTGCTGCCTCCTGCCTTCTGAAGTTTGGAGCTTATGAAGTACCGAGCTCTCTTCCTTGAGAATACTGGTTCTCTGAGATCTTCTCACCCAGGGAGCATTGCAGGGGCTCACGACCTCTCATGGTTTTATAAGCAATGGTTAATTGAAATAGTGCATCAAAGGAGATTTTTTTTTTATCTTTTCTAAAATGCAGGACTTCTTTCTTTTAGTGTTTATGCAATCTTTGTGATAAGTACTCATTTCAGTGAAAATAAACATTGTTTCTCCTAGATTCATTGTTAAGCTTTAAACTTTCATTTGTTTTCTAGATTGAAAAAAAGTCTTTTTTTTTTTTTTTTTTAACTTGGCATTTCAAATGAGAACTGTGGTACTTCATGTTCCCTGCTGGGTTCCCCCTTCTCATATAAGAGCCCAGAGTTCACGATGAAAGGACTTTGCTCTGTATAGGAAAACATTGATGAATAATGCTAAGAATTTTTGGGGTATTATGTAAGCCGAGATGAGATTGCTGTTTGGGATTAGTATAATGAAATGCAAAATGACTTAATGTTTTGGAGATATATTTATAATACGTGAGGATGAATGGCCACACCAAGGGTTCAGAGGGCCTGACGAGTACCAGAACTTTCTAAACAGGTGTACTGGCAACCGCTTTGTGTGCTTCCAGTGGCTGGAAGTTGGTGGTTAGACCCTGAAACATTTTGTAACTTTGGCTTATTCTGGGTATCTTAAGTGTCTGGCTGATGGGCCAAACTTTGCAAAGCATTGTTAAATCATGGGCTTTTTTTACAGTTTGGAACTCCTGTATGAGGAAAAACCAAACCTCCCAATTCCCTGACCAAAGAGTGAGACCAAAGAGCCTGTGCAGTCCTCTCCATACACCTTCCGATTGTGCGTGTCGTACTTATTAGAACTTAGAAATGAGAGGTGTTCGGAATTTTCCTAGGCCACTTGTCTGTCATGAAGATGAGGTTGGATAAACAAATATCTATGCATTTCCATTATTCTTAATGCCACACACTTGCCTAGTGCTTACCTTTTCAGAGTATTCCATATGTTTTCTTCATTGCACCCAAATGAAGGGAAGAGAGCATATGGCCTTATATCCATTTGACAGATGAGGACACTGAGGCTCAGAGAACTTGACTTTCTCAGAGTCATGTCACACCTTTGTAGCAGAGGCAGAAATAGAGCCCAGACCTCCTTGTTCTAAACCTCAGATACCTTTTATTAGAAAGCTGTGGTGAAGAGCAGAGTCCATTTGAATCTTGACCTCTTCTACATGCCAAGTTTGTGACCTTGGGCTGTGTAATGGTTAAGATTGTGTGTCAACTTGGCTGGGCCATGATTCTTGGTGTTTTGGCCATCATGTAATGTTGTGATCACTTCCGTGTTGAGATTTGATACATGATCACCCCCATGATGGTATCTACTATAAGTAGCCAATCAGTTGAAGGGGATTTTCCTTGGGCTTGTGGCCTGCATCGAGTGTGGGCGGACATTCAGGCAGGGTTCGGGGGCTTTTGCTAGTTCTGGATCCTGCGGTTGGCTCTTGTTGCTCTGACCTCCAGTTCTTGGGACTTGAGCTAGCACCTTACCTTCAGTCTTGCCCACTGATCTTGGGATTCATTGATCTTCACAGCCTCTGAGCAACAGCCCTGCTCTCTGGCCTGCCGCTCTTGAGTTTGCCAGCCTCTGTGGCTCTGTGAATCGGGAGAATTCCCTTTCCTGACCCATGGATTTGGGATGTTTCAGCCTGTATAACCATGTGAACCATTTCCTTGATATAAGCTTCTCTCTTTTGCTTGCATGCGCTCTCTCTCTCTCTATTTACATGCTTCACTGGTTTTGTTTCTGTAGAGAACCCAGCATAAGACAGGCTGTTACTAACTTCAAAGCCTCAGTTTTCTCCTGTGAGAAATGGGAAGATGACCTTCTCATAGGCCGTTAGGGGCCTATGAGAGCTTGGTAAGCACTCAGCAAATGGAAGCTATTAATATAATTTGTGTCAGGTTTGACACACTCTTATTCTTACAGGTTAGTTAGCTGGGGTCATCTGATGTATCTCTGTCAAGCCCATTGGATCTGGACATCTGAAAGTCTAGGCCTGTAATTCTGAATCAGTTGAAGAGAGCGTTGATGTATCCCAAAAACTTATACTAGGGGTGGGCTTGACTCCTGGGGTTCTAGATCTTATTCCAAAACAGGAGAGTTGCTGTGATGCGGAATGAGAGGCTCTGAAGGAAAGAGGTTGAGTGAAGGATAGTAGTCATCATTGTAGATGGTAGACACACTGTGACGTCAAAGAGGATTTGATTCCTGACCATCTGGCAGGAGATTTTGATTTTAATTTGCCACCAGCACAGGTAAAATAATTATCATCTTAACAGGAGAAGCCATCTTTCTTCTTTCCTACTCCAAACTCTGTCTCTTTTAGTGAAAACCAAAAAACCAAACCCACTACCATTGAGTCGATTCTTCTGGTGAGGACGACATATATCATGTTGTGATGAAGTCAGTTTTTGTGTGTGTCTGTGGCGAGGAAGGATTCTTCTGGAATTCACGCAGCTGAGACCTCACTCCTGTCCTCTGTGTTTGAATCATAGAGAAGTTTTACCCCTTGACCTCTTAGTAGAGGTACTCTGGAACTGCAGTAACAGGATCATCACCCCTTATTTGGATCTCTCCTTCTCTTCCTCAGTTCAAAATAAAACAACTTCTTTCAGAGGAGAGATTCCTTTGCCTCCCTGCTTAGGGCATCAGACATGTGGCAGAAGATAGAATTCTCCGAGTTGTTTTAAATATTAATACCATAGATTGTTACCTGTGCAGTTTTTAAAGCATGGCGTCACATGCATACACACGTGCCCACCACCATTTGAGGCGAGATGGTATCAAGGTGTACAAAAAAGTTAGTCTGCTTTCTAACCCAACTCTTGGGCAAGTTGCTTAAGGTTTCTGAGTTACCTGTAAAGTGCGGATAAGAAAAGCTACCTTACAGAATTGTTACTGAAAGGATACGCTCTTCGCAAGAACTCAAATGTTAGTTTCCTTTAAAAAACGAAAAAACGAACTTAGAAGCATTTGTTTTTGTTTTCTTCTGTTGCATGCTACCACTTCCCTGAGGGTTGATGGCTCCTCTAAATTAAAAGTGACAAAAGATGCTCATTCAGTGTGGCTACGTTTGCTCACTGGGGGAGGTAGTGGCCTGTGAAATGGGATGCATCCTTCTGATAGCTAGACTCTATAGCCAAGGACTGGTCAGTGTAGCGTTGTCATATCTCTCTGTACTTAACTTTTAGATTTTGTGTGTGTGTGAAATATATAATGCCTATGAAAGTACATAGAACATGTGTACAACTTAAAAAAAAACAAACCTGTTGATTCATAGCAACCCTATAGGGCCTAGTACAAGTGCTCCATAGGGTTTCCAAGGCTGTAATCTTTACGGAAGCCACATCTTTTCTCCTGTGGAACAGCTGGTAGGTTTGAACCGCCAACTTTTTGGTTAGCAGCTGAGCGCTTTAACCACTGTGCTACCAGGGCTCCTCTGTACAACTTAAAGAATACTAAATGTGTGGGTATTAGAGCTAGAACCCCTGTGTGCCTGACTGTTTTCATTTAGTTCATTTTCCAAAATTGGATTTGTTCCGTATGTATACATTTATATCATATTCTTACTCCTTTATCATAAGCATTTTTCCATAATGTCATCATTTTAGGTTGCTTTCTTATCTTTGCTGCTTAAGGTAATCACGGATCATGGACTAGCCTTATCCTAATGATGATAGCTGCTGTTGGCATAATATATGCCAGTCACTGTGCCTTAAATATATCATCTCATTTGATTTTACAGCAGGTGTGAGATTGTGGCCGCACACATACCCACCAGCATTGATGAGGGATCTGGGGGAAAACTGTGAAACTGTTAGTGGAGTAGCTCCCATTTTGCAGATGTGAAAACTGAGATTCAGAATGTTTAAATGAATTACCCAAGGTGAATATAATAATCAAGCAACAGAACCGAGATTAGAGCCCAAGTCTACCTATTTCCAAATCCCATGACATTTCTACTATGGCCAAGATGCCGTATGGGTTGTCTGTTAGAAGCATAGGGCACATTTAAGGAGTTGGCTGTTAAATTTTTGTATATCTACCTTATTCTAAGCAGCAGTAACACAAATGACTAGCTTCTAGATTTTAGATGGTGATGGTGCCAGAAAAATACAACTGAAGGAAAACTTTAACAACAAACTGTGGGGAAAAAAGGAAGAAATTCTTGGTAATCAAAACATGCAAAATGTCTGCTTTTTTTTTTTTTTTTGAGGCTCTATTGTGTTTCTTTATTGTGTTGGGTTGTCTGCCCCCACCCCCTACCACCCCGGGACCGTGACAGCTGTGGAGGGAAGCCAGAGCTTTTATGGGCTAAGTAGCCCCCCTGCTGCGTTTTCTACACTTCTACATCTGTAATTACGGTGCAATCTGGGAGGGAAATGCACTCCTCCTTTGCGTTCACATGGAGACACTGTCCTGTCTGGTAAAAGAATGAAATTGTTGCTATGGCTGCTGCGGCAGCTACAATGTTGGGCTTAAAGTTGACTAGAAAGTACTGCTGCTTATCTGTGGAAAGAGAGGAGACTGGATTTGGCGCTCACACAGTTACTCATTATATCCTGCAGGTATAGTCACTGTGGCATCCTTGGTTACGTTTGGTGAACTCCCAAATCTGTGTAGAATGTGAATAAAAGCCATGTTTGTTTAGGTGAAAAAGCGTCGTTCCTGTAAACGACTTCCAGTTCTCATGTATTGTGGTCCAGCTCTCATTAAATGTAGTGAGGCGGCCGGCAGTGGTTAGCTTCATCTATATAAGCATCGCCCTCAGTTTTGCCTGTGAATAGTAACTAGTAAAACACTATTAGGGTTTTTTCAAATGGCCATTAAATGCTGACACCCACCGTCACTTTCTGAGGCCGGTAAAAGAAGCTGAGGAAAGTAGCCACCACTTGTATTTTTATTTGAATTCTTTCACCATAGGTGTCCAACCTAAATAATGCTGTGATCAGTATTAGTTCAGTTAATTATGCCTGAATTGAAATAGGTTTTTCAAAACTTTGATGGTGGGAACAATGCAACATAAAAATAAGTTTTATGTGGCCTGATTTCGTGTCTGAAGTATAACATAATTGGTTTTCAGGAGAAGTTGGGGAAATTCAGAAAGAATTTTGTTCTGTGGTACATGGAGTTGACTTGAGAGCCATCTTACCAGCAGCCAACCACAACAACAATGTGGAGTCACAATGGATTTTCATGCCATGCCTTCCTGTGTTGTTGTGGAGTTGTAGTAAGAAATGAATTCTCGTGGGTTAATTTTCTTTCAGTCTGGAGTGGTACCCTTTTAGTGAAGGGGCCGTCCTCTTGTTGGTTAGTGCTGTTTGGAGATATATGTCTAGAATTTTGGGTTCTACAAGTCTTGACTTAATTGTTGGGCTCCTATTTCCAGTTTCCTGCTAAACTGTGGAGTCCCTGAGTGATCAAAGCTAGCACTGACTTTAGCAGTGGCCTTGACTTTTGGGCATTGCGTGCTGACAAGGAGGAGCTTACCTCACCAAAACAGAATCAGGATGCTGTTCAGGCATTTGACCTGTTAGCTCATTTCTCACACCTAGCATCCTGCACCCTGCTCCCTGCCTTTCATTAATCAGCTTTCTACCACTGACTCCTGTTTGACAACTTCTGTGCTAGTGTTGGAAACCCTGGTGGCGTAGTGCTTAAGTGCTATGGCTGCTAACCAAAAGGTTGGCAGTTCAAATCCACCAGGCACTCCTTGGAAACTCTAGGGGGCAGTTCTACTCTGTCCTGTAGGGCCGCTATGAGTCGGAATCGACTCGACAGCAACAGGTTTGTTTTTTTTTTTTTTGGTTATGCTAGTGATAGGGGAGCAGGCAAAATCTTTGGCTACAACTCGGCTGAATGCCTTCAAAGTGAGCGAGGGTAAGGGGACTAGTAAACTGAATCTCCATCGTCCATGTTACCGTCTATGCGAGATCCTTTTTGCCCTCCTAATTTTTATTATTATTCCTGTTCTACTGCTACCCTCCCCGCATTTGTGTGTGACTCTGTATAATCAACCTTTAAATGTTGAGGTACCTCAAGGCTCGGTCCTAGGCCTGCTCTTCCAACTCTGTCCTTTCTGTTTATGGTACAGAGGGGTATATAAGTAAGATTTTCTGTGGACTCCTAAATGTTTATCTCCAGCCCAGACCACTTACCTGAACCTCAGGTCTGTGTATATAATTGTCAGTTCAGCATTCTGTGCTTCTGTGTACCATTTCAGATTTCTTGTTGTTGTTAGGTGTCATCGAGTCAATTTCAACTCATAGTGATCCAATGTGTCAGAGTAGAATTGCCCCCATAGGGTTTTCTAGGCTGTAATCTTTATGGGAGCAGATTCCCAGGTCGTTTTTTTTGAGGAGCAGCTGGGTGGATTTGAACTGCCAACCTTTCAATTAGTAGCCAAGTGGTTAACTGTTGAACCATCAGGGCTCCTTATATTTCAAACTTAAAGTGTTTAAATCTAAGCTCATGATTTTGAACCCCCCAGAAAATGGTCCTCCCCTTGCCTCCCCAACAAGCAAATAGCAGAGTTGATCTACTCTGTGTCCTCTTTATGGGAAGACATCATCATCCTCTCAACTCTACAAAGCCAGGAGATCAGGAATCAACACTGACCTCTCTTCCCCACCCTCTATATTCAACTAGTGCCCAAATTTAATCAGTTCTCACTCTTAACTTTCTATCCTTAGCATGGCTCTAAAGGCCCAGGACCATGACCTGGTCCTGGCCTCCCTCACTGGCCTCATCTCCAGACATGACCCTGCCCCTCACTTTCCAGCCAGCTGCGCCAGCACTCTTTCTCTCCCTGGGGTGACCCCTTCCCACCTTAGAGCCCTTGTACAAGTCTCCTCTTCCAGAACTGCCCTCTGCTGGCTACTGCCCACAATCCTTCTGATTTCACATCTTCAAAGAGGCCTTCTCTTGATGTTCAGACAAGGCCAGTTTCTGTGGTAGATGCCGTCTCAGGACCTGTATGGCTCCCTCAGAATAGATTCTAAGTCCATGGTCACAGAATATGCTTCATGCCTAGAGCAGGGCCTAGTATAAGTTTAAAAAAAAAGTTGCCATTGAGTCAACTCTAACTAATGGTGACCCATGTGTGTCAGAGTAGAACTGTGCTCCGTAGGGTTTTCAAAGGTTGATTTTTCAGAGTAAATCTCCAGGCCTTTCTTTCAGGCACTTCTGGGTGGACTTGAACCTCCAGCCTTTTGGTTAGCAGCTGAGTGTGTTAACTGTTTGTGTCACCCAGGCACTCCTAGCACAAATTAAGGATTTGATAAATATTTGTCAAGTGAATGGATGAATGAATGCCAGGCACTATACTAATCAAAAAAAAAAAAAAAAACCAGTGCTGTCAAGTCGATTCCAACTCATAGCAACCCTCTACTAGGCAATTTAAATTCATTATCTCCTTTAATCCTCAAAACAGTACTGAAATTGCTTAAGGAACTTGCCAAGGCTACTCTAGAGCGAGGTGCAGTGGGGAATCCTCTCATTTTCCTCTCTACCATTTTAGTTCTTATCTTTTTAGACTTATTCATTCATTCAGGAAGTATTTCTCGAGCACCCACTATGTCTCAGCCACTGTGCTAGGCACCCAGCTTTATTGCTTTCCCTTATAAATATTTCCCCACCAGTGCCCCTCTGCTCAGTGACTCTGCACTTTTAAAGGAATCATCATTACTTACATAATGCTCTCTTGACTATAAGAATGTTTGGGGTCTTACTATTTAAACATTTGTTGAGCACTTCCTGTGAGCCAGGCACTGTGCTAGGCTGGTGGGTTCAAGAGTAGACACATTTGCTGCCTTGCAATGTGTTTACACTATAATCAACCAGACAGGAATGGGCAGATAAACTAGCTTGAAGTCAGGAAGTACCTGTTGTTCTCTGTGATCCATCAGTGCACTGCAGGTTTTCAGGGTTCTGGACACCTCTGAGGTCTCAATCCATTTTGGGGTCAGACATTGCACAGAAAGTAGCCCAAGAGACCTACTTTGTGGGGGAGAGAGCAGGAGGAAAGACTGGATTATTTCCTCTATCACTCTCTCACCTTCATCCCACCCCCAGCATCTAGTTAACTGCCAGGAAGTTTTTGTTCTCCAGATTTGAAAGCTTCTAGCGCTTACCCAGAAAAACCTAGTGCCATCGAGTCGATTCCGACTCATAGCGACCCTAGAGGACAAAGTAGAATTGCCCCATAGAGTTTCCAAGGAGTGCCTGGTGGATTCGAACTGCCGACCCTTTGGTTAGCAGTTGTAGCACTTGGTGGGCAATTAATAAATGTTAGCATCTTTTCCCAGAATGCAGTGGCATGTATTTATCTCAGACTTAAAGTTAACAGAATCAGTATTGACCACCAGGCACAAATCTACCCAACCTATTTAGATTTAACAGTTAAGACAGCTGGACTCTATAATGTTGTTAAACAATGGTCTGCAGAGTAGAAAGTGGAAAGAAAACACTAGAACACCTATTTTTATTTATTGCCTCTTAAAAATTCTCCTTTTTGTTTTATGACATAAATAATATTAGCATACAATAGCAATAGCAAACACATTGTATTTCCTGTGTGCCAGGCACTGTTCTAAGCTCTTTACATATAATCTTCATATTACATATTAATAGATATTAATTACATATTAATCTTCACAAAAACCTTATGAAGTATTGTTGTACCCATTTTGCATATATGGAAACAGAAAGAGGGAAGGTCAGAAACTTGTGCAAGGTCATGCCAGGTGATCCAGGCAGTCTGGGGCCAGAGAACATGCATGTAATTTGTAAATACGTGTACATGTGCTCAGAATATTTTTTACTGGTAGGGATATGTGATCAATAGTGTTTAGAGACCATTGTTCAAGAAGGCCAGATCCAGAATGAGAACAGACCTCTATCCATTGTCGCTGATAAGCATCATCATAAGTAGGGATGCGGTTTGCCTGTGGAAAGGATTGGAGCAGAGATAGACCCTTCATTTTTATAGAAAGTGTTTTAACTGTAATTGGAGAAGAACAGTCTTAGAGAAGAGGTAAAGAGAGATGGGAAGTAAAATGGACAAAAAATCAGGTTAGATTATACATACAAGATACTATCAAAATAAATCTTGGGTGTGATCCTGAGTTCTGGAGGAATCCGAGAAAGCCCCAAACAAAGCTGGAAAGGAGTAAAGGAAGAATGACAGGCACACAGGGTGGGGGCATCCTTGGCAACAGTTTGTACTGGGATGGAAACAGGGCATGGACTGAAGAAAGAGGAGCCTTCATGATGTGCTGACACAGAGGGTGGTTTCCTGAGCCCCACCCCAAACTGCAAACCAAGTACTAGAAATGAAATCATGTGACACGTACACAAATCCATAGAAAAATACTAAGAACCCAGTAGTTACACGGACAAGGAACAGGAACAGCCAGTTCACAGAAAAGTTAAACTAAAAAGCTTTCAATATGCTCAGGTCACTACAATGACATAAAACTAGAGACGCACTTTTTTCCCCTACTGTTAATTTAATAAAGCAAAGCACAAACACACACAAACCCAGGGCTCCCATGTGCACCCTCTGCTGTGGATATCCAGACCCCACTGGCAGGAAAACAATTTGGCAGTGTAGTGCAAATGGTTAACACGCTTGGCTGTTAACTGAAAGACTGGAGGTCACGGGGTCACCATGAGTTGGAGTAGACTCAGCAGCAACTGGGGAAAAAAGATCTTTCAATCCCGCCTAAGAAAACAGTCTCAAGTGCAGTTAATGTTACATGCATTATAGCATCACCTAGTATAGTAGAAAGTTGACAATGACACAAATGTCCACCATATGCAATCTAGCCAGTCAATGGAGCGTTAGGCAGACATTACAAATGATGATGATAAGGACTGTATAAACCAGAAAATGTTATGACTATAACGTTGAGTGAAAAAAAGAAGGCACAATTGTACCTTATAGACTACCTCTGTTATAGTACTTGCTGTGTGTTTAAATTCCTTGATCTTTACCTGACTGTCTTTATGTCTAGACTTGGGAGTACCTTGAGGGCAGAGATGGGCTAATTCGTAGCACAGTACGTGATCAGTGTATTCATAGTGCTTTGTCCATGGTAGACATTGAATGCAGAATGAATAATAAATGTCCTTCACATAAAACATTTCCCAAGAGCTGGTAACAATTTTTTTTGTATCTTAAAATTGTGAGAAGCAATATTTAGAGAGTTCCTTTTTTAGGCTGAATAGGTTTAAATTGTTAATTTCTTTCTTATGTTTCCTTACCTGATTGGATGTTGAGTGAAATCATTGAAAAGTAAGTTTTCCAGTGGAGTGTTGGTAACTTTAATACAGAAATGTCTTCCTTAAAACAGTGTAGAGAAATGGTTAGCATATAGTCCTCTTATAGAAGTCCTTAGGTCAAGAACATATTACATTTCAGGTAATCTCTAGGGGTTTGGGAGGTGGATTCTCCTAATTGTTATTCTCATTGTCAGAGTTGCAAAGAAAAACTATTGGAAGACAGATCTTATCTCAAGATACTTTGTTGCTAGGATAACAAAAAACAGAGTGCATGACAAGTTGAAAGCGTGGAATAAACACTTTGTATGTATCATCTATGTATCATCTGGAGACTTTTAAAACCTCTAGGTAATTCAGAGACTTCATGTGTTCCTGCTCCTCTCCTCTGTGCCACCTGCCACCTGCTAACCTTTCTGCTTTAGTAGCTAAACTTTTGATTCCATGAAATCGAAACCTTTTAATTGCTGTCTTCATTGATGATCTTTAAGAGATTACTTAGGCTTGCTGGTGTCCATCTCCAAAGAAACTGAACTCTGAGATGTGATATCTATTGAATCAGGCAGGGAAAAAGCTAATCAGAAAGGTCGGTGAGACAGGAGTGCTTCTCAAATGTTATCAACTGAGGATGTGGATGGTCACAGATTTTCAGACTCTTAAGAATCTGCCCAAGGTATAATCGTTTAGGAATAAAAGAATGATTTTCCCAACTATTGCAGGCTTTTGCCTCTAATAACTATTTACTATGTATATGAGTTTTTTTTTTTTAATGTTAATTTTTGTCTTGGTTTCCTAGTGCTGCTGTAACAGAAATAGCACAAGTGGGTGGCTTTAACGAATAGAAATTTATTTTCTCACAGTTTAGGAGGCTGGAAGTTTGAATTCTGGGCTTGTAGATTCATCTGCCTCCCTAGTCATCAGACAACATCTGTCTTCCCCAGTTTAAGCTGTTTATACTTGCTCTTCTCTGTGTCCAGGCCACTCTCCATGTCACTCGGAAGTGATTAGGTTTAGGACACACCCTACACTGATACGATCTTATTAACATAACAGAACCCTGTTGCCAAACTGATTATATGCACAGGTTTAGGGGTAATGATTCCAACTCATATTTTTGGAGGATACAATTCAATCCATAACACCTTTGAACTCTCATTTTTAACAAGCATTAATTTTAATGTGTCTTCATTTGTGGGAAACTTACAGAGATCATGAAGCAATTAATAAAAATATAATAGTTACCTATTATTAAGTACTTCTGTACTAGGCACTGTGTTAAATATTTTATTATGCATATTATCTCAGGTAATCCTCATAGCACTGCTTTGAAGAAAATGTTTCCAAAATACATTTTAACCCCCCCTGAAGTTCAGAGGTTAGCTTGTTCAAGGTCAGAGCAGGATGAAAGCTCTGGACTTGACCCAGATCTGTCTGCCACTAAAGCATCACCCTCAATAATAAAGATGAACTGATACAGTGATAAGATCTAGCATATTAAAACACATAGTTTTATATGTGTGTTTAAAATTCCTGGACTTTTATAAAACACTGAAGTTTAGTATCAGTGAAGTTCAGTAACTTCCCATCTTTCAAATAAGCTATAGAAGCATGATCTGACACAGCAAATGAGGTAGTGGAAGCTATTGGGCCAATTGGTGACCTTAAAAAAACAAAAATCTAAACCCCAAACCCTTCCCTCCAGTATCAGAATGTCTTTCATTTTAAAAATTACTGACCCCAGGACCTTAAACCTCAGTCACATTCAAATTTCTGCTGTCCTTCGCTTCACACCTGGTCTTTTGCTAGCTCTGTAGGTGAGCTTTTCCATGTTTATTTTCTCTGTTCCTTGCCAGCTGCCACCATGCTAATTGCTTATGTTTGGTCTGTGTACCCCTCTAGCCTGTTCTACATTCTACCATTAGATTAATCTTCCTGAAACATGACCCTCATTGTTTCACTTCCCTGGCCACAAACCTCTGTGCCCCTCTATCACTTGTTTCTCCCTCACCTGCATCAGGTGGTCTGCCCTCATGAAGTCTTGTTAGAAGCAATTGCTTCTTGAACACTTCTTGAACCAGAAGCGATCTCTACCATGGCACATTGTTTATCACCTTTTGTTGACATTAAATATATGTTGTACTTGCCTCCCCCTCCCTACCCAATGGGACTGTAAGTTATTTGATGGTAAAGACTGTTTTTCCCGACCTTTTTGTTTGAATCACCTGTGGTGCTGTGAATACAGTAAATCCTCAAATAATATACTCAGCTGAATTCAGTGTATCTGTGAGCTCTGCTTTGAGGTGAAATTGAAGAGAAATCCATTGCCCCATCTGACAGCGCAATACACAGTACAATAGCTGAGATGCTTCTGACATTAGAGTGCTGCAATTTAGTGGTATTTGATTATTTATTTGGTGTTTGACTGTTCCACTATGTCTTGAATTAATAGCTTAGATTCATATTAAGAAGTTTTTACCAAAATATTTTGAACCAATTAAATTGCTATCCCCATGCTCTTCTAAAAAAAAATCTTATTGCATAAGAACATAGAACATTGAAAATAATATTTAAATGATACCATTGGCTGGGAACTCTCACCCATTGCTGGTGGAATTATAAAATGGTATAGCCACTCTTGGGAACAGTTTGGTAGTTCCTTGAAACATTGAACATAGAACTGCCATATAACTGAGCAATTCCAGCCCTAGGTATATACCTAGAAGAAGTGAAGGCAGGAACACAAACAGAAACCTGTACACCAATGTTCATTGTAGCACTTTTCACAATAGCCAAAAGGTGTAGAATAGACCTGTTTTGTAGCTTAGTTATTGCTTCTTACATTAAGCGTTCAGCTTAAGAAAAAAAAGCTGACTTTAAAGAATATGACTTGAGGACAGAGGTGAGAGGAGATACAGATGCTTGAATCTGTAGGAACAAAATTATTTCTTATTTGCTTTCAAAATTATTTAAGCAAAGCACATTTCATCAAGTTGAATTTCAACTTGAGAGATGTCTGGGTGTTAAGTGGCTGTGCTCCAAATACGAATGTACTGTGCTTTTGGAAAAATAGAGTCGTGTTTTTGTTTTCTTTTATTTCTTTAAAAATAAAGGTCGAGAGAGAGATTAGCAAGAAAGCCAGAATAGAAGTGGGTTTGGAGATCTAAATGTCCTCATTGAGGAAAAAGGGGGTATCCTTCTTTTAAAGGAGATACAGTTTGGTAAAGTTGTTGTTGTGTGCCATCAAGTCGATTCCAACTCACGCCTGCCATGTAGGACAGAGAGCTGGCCCATAAGGTTTCCTAGGCTGTAATTTTGCTGAAACAGATTGCCAGGCCTTTTCTACCGCGGAACTGCTGGTGGGTTTGAACCACCGACCTTTTGGTTTGCAACTGAGTGCTTGACCATTACGTTACCAGGATTCCTTAGTTTAGTGATAGTGTGTAGGAAGTGGGCTTATGATTTTAGTTGACTGTACTAAACACAATATAAATCAATAGTGCAATACGATTGCCAAAAAAGCTACTAAAATATTAGGTTACTTTGATATGTTTTATTGTTTAGAGGAGAGATAAGCATCCTATTAGGATTTCAAATGTTAGGTATTTTTAAGCTTTTGTGTTTGTTTGACTGGTAAAAATCATAAAGTCATAACAGAACTTAGAAGTCAATTCATGATATTTTCTCCCAACAATAACTGATGGAATATTTCTTCAGGTTAGTATTTGATTATAGTTGAATTAAAAAATATTTCTTAGTGCTCCAGGATAGTAGAGGTATTAATTGGCTAGAAATACCCAAAATATAATGAATTTTGTAGAAAAGATGGAATATGTGGACGAAAAGTGGTCCAAAGCATTCATAGTCGTTTCAGATAGAACAGAAAACAGCCATAGAAAATGTTAAATGACAATTTGACATCTTTGAATTACATCTTTGAACATTTACAGATGGATTTACTATAGACAGTGCTCTATAGAGAAGCCAATTATGGAGTCACTCTTAGTGTCTGGTTCCTTTGCAAAGAAGAGTTGTTCCCTTACCTTGAAATTTTGTTTCAATGCTCCCCTCCCCCCCCAAAAAACCATTATATTTGCATTTTAAAAATTGGCAGCAATAGGTCCATTTATAAATTTACATATGTTGAAATTCACTTTTTAGGTATATAGTTCATAACATATGACTATATTTGTGTACCACTACTCTTCTGCCAGTTTGTCATACGGTGGTAGCTTGTGTGTTGCAGTCGTGCTGGAAGCTATGCCACTGGTATTTCAAATACCAGCAGGGTCATCTATGGTGGACAGGTTTCAGTGGAACTTCCAGACTAAGAGACTAGGAAGAAGGACTTGGCAATCTAATTCTAAAAAAATTGGCCAATGCAAAACTTAGTAATAGCGGCAGAACATCGTCTGATACAGTACCAGAAGATGAGCCCCTCAGGTTGGAAGACACTGAAAATACAACTGGGGAAGAGCTGCCTCCTCAAAGTAGAGTTGACCTTAATGACATGGGTGGAGTAAATCATTTGCTGAGTGGCATGACTCCAGACATCCATTAATAATCAGAATGTGGAATGTACAAAGTATGAATTTAGGAAAATTAGAAATTGTCAAAAATGAAATGGAAGGCATAAACAGTGGTATCCTGGGCATTAGTGAGCTGAAATGGGCTGATACTGGCCATTTTGAATCAGACAATCATATGGTCTTCTATGCCGAGAATGGCAAATTGTAGAGGAATGGTGCTGCATTCATCATCAAAAAGAACATTTCAAGGTCTATCCTGAAATACAATGCCGTCAGTGATAGGATAATATCTATATGCCTACGTGGAAGACCAGTTAATATAACTATTTAAATTTGCACCCCAACCACTGATGCCAAAGATGAGGAAATTGAAGACTTTTACCAACTTCTGTGGTCTGAGATTGACCAGACATGCAATCAAGATACATTGATATTTACTGGTGATTGGAATACAAAAGTTAGAAACAAAGAAGAAGGATCAGTATTTGGAAAATAGGGTGTTGGTGATAGAAACAACACCGGAGATTGCATGATAGAATTTTGCAAGACTGATGACTTATTCATTGCAAACACCTTTTTTTCAACAACATAAGTGGCTGACTGTACATGAGGACCTTGCCAGGTGGAATACACAGGAATCAAATTGACTACATCTGTGGAAAAAGAAAATAGAAAATCTCAAGATCATCAGTCAGAACAAGGCTAGAGGCCTACTACGAAACAGACTATCAATTACTCATATGCAAGCTCAAGTCAAAGCTGAAGGAAATTAAAACAACTCCATGAGAGCCAGAGTACAATAATTCAGTATATTCCACCTGAATTTAGAGACTATCTCAAGAATAGATTTGACTCATTGAACAATAATAACCGAAGACAAGATGAGTTGTAGAATGATATCAAGGACATCATACATAAAGAAAGCAAAAGGTCATTAAAGAGACAGGAAAGAAAAGACCAAAATGGATGTCAGAAGAGACTCTGAAACTTGTTCTTGAATGTAGAGTAGCTGAAGTGAGCCAAACAGAAGATTTAAAAGGATGGCTCAAGAAGAAAAGTATTATAATGAAATGTACATAGACCTGGAGTTAGAAAACCGAAAGGGAAGAACACGCTCAGCATTTCTCAAACAGAAAAAAAATAATAAATAAATAACTGAAGAAAAAACTCAAGCCTCTAGGTGGCAATACTGAAGGATTCTATGGGCAAAACATTGAAAGATGCAAGAAGCACCAAAAGAAGATGAAGGGTATACACTGAGTCACTGTACCAAAAGAATTGGTAGACATTCAGCCATTTCAGGAGGTAGCATATGATCAAGAACCATTGGTGCCAAAGGAAGAAGTCCAAGCTGCACTGACGCCATTGGCAAAAAACAAGACTCCAGGCATTGATGGAATACCAACTGAGATGTTTCAACAAACGGATGCAGCCCTGGAAGTGCCCACTTGTCTGTGCCAAGAAATTTGGAAGACAGCTACCTGGCCAACCTACTGGAAGAGATCCATATTTGTACCTGTTCCAAAGAAAGGTGATCCAACCAAATGCAGAAGTTATCGAACAATATCATTAATATCACGCTCAAGTAGAATTTTACTGAAGATCATTCAAAAGCAGTGACAGCAGTATATGGACAGATGTGGAACAGGGACTTTATTGCTGATGCCACATGGATCCCACTGGCTGAAAGCAGAGAACACCATAAAGATGTTTACCTGTGTTTTATTGACTACACAAAAGCATTTGACTGTGTGGATCATAACAAATTATGGATAAAATAGTGAGAAGTGGGAATCCTAGAATGCTTAATTGTGCTCATGAGGAACTTGTAAGTAGATCAAGAGGCAATTGTTTGAAAAGAACAGGGGGATACTGGATGGTTTAAAGCCAGGAAAGGTGTGTGTCAGAGTTGTATTCTTTCACCATACTTATTCAATCTGTATGCTGAGCAAATAATCTGAGGAGCTGGAAAATATGAAGAAGGGTGCAGCATCAGGATGGGAGGAAGAGTCATTAAAACCTATGTTATGCAGATGACAGAAGCTTGCTTGCTCAAATTAAAGAGAACTTTTGAAGTACTGATGAAGGTCAGAGACCACAGCCTTTTGTATGGACTGCACCTCAACATAAAGAAAACAAAAATCTTCACAACTGGACCAGTAAGCAACATCATGATAAATGGAGAAAAGATTGAAGTTGTCAAGGATTTCATTTTACTTGGATTCACAGTGCACACCCGTGGAAGCAGCAGTCAAGAAATCAAATGACTTATTGCATTGGGCAAATCTGCTGTAAAAGACCTGTTTTGCATGTTAAAAAGCAAAGATGTCACCTTGAAGACTAAGGTGCGCCTTACCCAAGTCGTCGTGTTTTCAATTGCCCCATATGCATGTGAAAGCTGGTTGATGAATACAGAAGACTGAAGAAGAATCGACTCCTTTGAATTGTGGTGTTGGCGAAGAGTACTGAATGGACTGCCAAAAGAATGAAGGAATCTGTCTTGGAAAAAGTACAATCAGAATGCCCCTTAAAGCAAAGATGGTGAGACTATGTCTCACATACTTTGGACATGTAATCAGGAGGGATTAGTCCCTGGAGGACATCATGCTTGGTAGAGGGTCAGCGAAAAAGAGGAAGAGCCTTGATGAGATGGATTGACACAGTGGCTGCAACAAGGGGCGCAAGCGTAACAACAGTTGTGAGGATGGTGCAGAACCGGGCATTGTTTTGTTCTGTTGTACGTAGGGTCACCATGGGTCGGAACTGACTCGATGGAACCTAACAACAACAACAGTCTTTTCATAGGCTTATGTGGTAAAGTGTTTAAATCTTTTACCCATTTAAAAAATTTTTTGTTGTTGAGTTTTGCAGTACTTTATGTACTCCGGATACAAGTGCTTTATTGGCTGTATCATCTGCAGATATTTTCTATGAGTATATAAGCTTGTGTTTTCATTTTCTTAACAGAATCTTTCACAGAGCAAAAGTTTTTCATTTCGATGAATTCGAATTTATTGAATTTATTTTCTTTTATAGTTTGTGTTTTGCTTTCATTCTAAAAACTCTTTGTCTAACCCAAAGTTACAGATTTCCCGTGTTTTCTTCTAGGAATTTTGTTGTTTTATGTCTTACATTAAACCTGTGATTCATTTTGGGTTAACTTTTGTGTAAGATGTAATGTAACATATAGGTGTTGGTTTATTTTTTCCATATGGATTTCTGATTGTCTCAACACCATTGGTTAAAAAGACTACCATTTCTCCATTGACTTGCCAATGTGCTTTTGTCAAAAATCAGTTGACCACATTTGTGTGGTTCTATTTCTGGACTCCCTGTTCCATTGATCAGTGTCTGTGCTTTCACCAGTACAACTGTGTTTTGAGTACTGCACCTTTATAGTAAGCCTTAAAATTGGGTGGTATGAATCCCCTAACTTTGTTATTTTTTTCCCCAGAAATTGTTTTAGCTATTTAAGCTTCTTTGCCTTTTCATATAAAGTCTATTATTGGCTTTTCAATGGAGCCGTGGTGGCACAGTGGTTAAGAGCTACTGCTGCTAACCAAAAGATCGGCAGTTCAGCAGTTTGAATCTACCACTGCTCCTTGGAAACCCTATGGTGCAATTCTACTCTGTCCTGTAGGGTTGCTATGAGTCAGAATCTACTTGATGGCAATAGGTTTGATTTCTTTATATGCTGAAAAAAATCCTGCTGGAATTTTGATTGGGATTGTGTTAAGTGTGTAGGTCAGTTTGAGGAGAATTGATATCTTAACTATAGAGTCTTTTAGTCCATGAACATGGTATGTCTTTTATTTAGGTCATCTTTGATTGGTTCTATTACTTTAAGCATTTTTCACTTTTCTTCATAGCAAAGATATTTAAGAAATATATATATGTATATAAAATTTAAGTTTCTTTTACTGCAGTAGAATTACCAGGAAACTTAATCTTTGGCCAGATCTTCATCTTATTTAATGCTGGATTTAGGTGCTTAAAGATACAGTGTTCACCTTGGTAGGCTAGTAACCATGTGTACCAGGTCCATCAAGTCAGCGTATTATTAGCTGCCACAAAGCACATTACTATTTCCTATTTCTTTCCATTTCAAGTTGCAGTTTTTGCCTTTGGCGAAAAGCAGGCATAATCTAATTTGTAATGGATAGAACTAGCTGTCCACTTAAACAATAGAAAACTGAGTCATAAATTCTGTCTTCATAAAACTCCTCCATACTTTTGGAAAATGACTCATTTCTAGGCAGCGTCTGCCATAGATAGTTGCCAGAAAGTGATCTAACTTGGATAAGCTTGATACTCCGTACAAACTTCAGGGCCCGTGTAAAGAGAGCATTAGGAACTAGAAACCAGAGCATGCGTGTCTGCATGCCAGGGTTATCAGTCCATCAACACAAGTCAGTGTGGCATTGTAGAATGTTCTCGTTCATTTCTCCAAGTTCAGCTTGCTTTCGGGGTCACCTGGAGGACTTATTAAAACACAGATTGTTGGATCCCCCAATGTTCTGATTAAGTAGGTCTGGGAAAGGCCTGAAAACTTAGTATTTCTGACAAGTTCCCAGGTGTTGCTGAAGCTGCTGGTTTGGGGACCACACTTTGAGATTCATTCTTCCAGTTTATCTGTTTGAATCACTAAAAATAATCGATAATTAAAAAAATATATATATATAGGCAACTGAATCTCTTTAAGATCTTACATGTTTCCAAAGAAATCATTCTCATAAGTGATAGTATGGATTTGTTTTCAGGCATCTTGACTTTTTCAATGGGAATGAGAACTCCTTGGCTAGGGAGCCCTGTCTAATGCTAATGTGGACAGAGGACAAAAAGTTGTATCACATTGCTTTCTACCCTCCCCTTTTGTCTAACTGGGATGGAGCATACCTTAGAAATGTTACAGCTTATTACTGTTTAATAGCTTATTGTTGTTATCTTAAGATGGGGTCTCAGGTACACTTGCCTGTAGGGTGTGTAAGATACTTGAATTTTTTTCATTTAGAGGCAGAATTTTTCTAGATTCTACATTTTTTGAAGGTTGAAAGCAGACTTAACTTGGATTTAGGGGAAAGAATTCATCAGTATATAAAAGGAATTTAGAGTGTGACTCTGTGATTTATTTGACAATGCTTACCGTTCCCTGAAAGATTTCCTCCTGTGCCTTGATAGAGCATAGATAGTGTAACAGAATGGGAAAGTCAATCATTAACCAAGGAAATCTGTTTTGTGTGTGTGTGTGTGTGTGTGTGCGCGCGCGCTTGAATACCCAAGCCAGTGGCCTTGGACAAGTCATTTAATTTATTTGGGTCTGATTTGGTCAGGGAACAGGTGTTTTTGGAATAGTTGATCTTTTAAGTTCCTTTGAGATTTTGTATTTTTATGTTTCTGTTTCTTTTAAGTAAGTAATTTTTTGTTTGTTTTTTTCTGACCACCATCCCCATTATAAATGGAAAGCCTTTTTGAGAACTCCGTGATAACACTTAAGTCAAAAAGAAAAAATAATTAGCAAACACATAAATTTCCTTTCAGTCTTAATTTTCAAAGGAAGAAATATTTGAACTGTGCTCTGTGGTCTGTTCACTCGAGGTCCCACCATATGAAAGCCTTGGCAAGTTTGGCTGCCTGTATTAAAAGAGGGGATTTGCACACCTCTCTAAAATGTACACACTTAATTTTGTCTGCAGATGTCAGATAGACAAGGCACAACTGAATAGGAGGTGGGAACTGTATCTCATTGCAAGCACAATACATGGAGGGAGTTTCTATTCATTTTCTGTCCAATCAGCTAGGCAGTAATAGCCCAGCTTTCATCATCTAGCGCTGAATAGAATGAGGGAATAATCAGCAGTCTGTTCTGGAGCATACTTTTTAATGTGCTTTAAGGAGTGAAATTTCCATCCAGTAAGTAGTGAAGAGCTCCTGATTAATAATTGCCTTTTGTTTAATTGGTTTAAATTGAGATGATTAGGAGGAAACCAGGGTGATGGCTGGGGGGTACATTAGTGATTTTAGAGACTTATTACATTCTGATTTGTGTGGTTATACATACACCTGGCCTCATATACATTGTGGGCTTTATTTACCTACTTTTTGAGACAGAAAAGATGAGACAGATTCCAGGTGCCCTTTGCCCTATTACTTCTTACCTCTGGATTTAAGAAATCTCAAATACAGGTAGAGACCTGCATGCTGCCTAATCTCTTTAAAAAAAAAAAAAATTCAGTTGTCATCAAGTTGACCCTGACTCATGGTAACCACATGTGCGTCAGAGTAGAACTGTGCTCCATAAGGTTTTTTTATTGGTTGGTTTTTTGGAAGCAGATCACCAGGCCTTTCTTCCAAGGTGCCTCTGGGTGAACTTGAACCTCCAACATTTCTGTTAGCAGCCGAGTGCATTAACTGTTTGCAGTGCCATCTGGGGCAGATGTTCTGAGTTGAACATGAGCTGCCCCGGGTCGCTCACTGTTAGGTAAGGCTTGGTGTTCAGCAGAATTTATTTTGGTCTTGATAACTTGGGAAATCAGCCTTTGGAGCTGAATAAAATGCCATACTTTAGCTAAGAGCCTCACTCCTAACCTGTACCTGTGACTTTATTATCTAGGCTCTGTGTCTTCAACATTGACTTTTTGAAACTCACTAAGTAAGGGCTAGTTGGTCTAGCATGGATGGGTAAAGCCATTTGACAATCTTTTAATAACAACTGTAGAGGACCTGGGAGGTTCCTGTTGTTGCTGCTCTCCAAAGGCACCCTGTGTGTGAGCATCAGCTAATACTGATCCAGTGACGCACAAGCCAAAACACTGATGTTGGAAAAACCGAATCGAAGGTAGCGCTGATTGGTCAAGCCACGCGCCCGGGCATGCATGGTGGAGGCCACAGTTTCTCACTTAGCTTTTCACATGAAACTACAAAGAATTTCTTTGTTAAGAATCAGAAAACATCGAGTTGAACAAACCAGAGGAAGAAATGATATCATGGTTTAGTTGAATCAACTAAGAAATATTTTTAAAGAAATCCTTTAACCTTATGATCGGAGTATTCACATTCTTGTGTGTATTGAACAGACGATTCGTTTCAAAAGAACGTCAACATGAATGGCCTCATTAAGGAGATAGGGAAAGCTCTGCAATGTAAGACTCAATTTAAAATCTGAGATATGTTTTCTCTTCCTACTAATCTTCTCTGTGTTTATAGTAATAACATCAGAACAGCGACCCCCTGCGATTGCGCTGTAACCTATCACAAATGCAAGCTTTGTGCCAGTGTCCTCAGTGAGGAAGCTGTCTTTGCCCCTGGCTGATTTTCACTGAGGGAACCCACGCCTATACATTATGCATGCGAGTCTGGTGTGTTGTTTAAGTACTCTCCCAGGAGACTGCTCTTAGTCTGGATTTGGGGGAAAGCTGTGGCTCTGCATTTCCAAATATAAGAGAAGGATGTTACCTGATACTCAGAGAATCTTGGCTGAGGTTTAGCGGTTCTCTCTGGATTAGTTTACTGTTTTATGATCCTCCTTTCTTGTTTTAACCAGTTGGCCATTGTTTGCTGATGGAAATTGATTTGTGCTGGTGGACAATTGTCAGGCAGCTCTAGAGTTTCTGATAAACTTTTTCGTGTCAGCAAAATGATAATTTTTTTTTTTCTTTTTTTTGCCTGTCATACTTGAAGCTCATTTGGGCCTTAACTCTGCAGCCACGCAAATGCATAAATATAAGTACTGCTCGAGAGCAGACAGTGGATTAGTTGATTTTGTCGTGGAGTCTCCAGTGACTGCTTTTTAAAATTCTGTGTGGAGAATAATTTTAAGGTGGTCTGGGAAAGGACAGACCCCTGAAGGAAAATATAGCGTGAGGCAGGCTGGATGGGAAAATGGGAAGAGATGTAGGTTTTGGGGTTAGAGCAGAGGTTCCTAAACTTATCGTCTGTGGGAACCCCTTTGTCAGACTGAAAAGTCTATGGAACACCTCTCAGAATAATGTTTTTAAATGCATGAAATAAAATAAATATAACTCTAAAGGAAGCCAGTTATACAGAAAACAGTTACTAAAAATTAAAGTGTTTAAAATATTTAAGAAAAAAATTTGTCACACAGTGGTATATGTTTATTAATGCACAAGATCTAGTGAGGGGCTTAATGACTACTATAAACCTAATGCTATGAGTTGGAATCCACTCGATGGCAGTGGGTTTGGTTTTTTTGGTTTATAAACCCAACCCAGTGCCATTGAGTCGATCCCGACTCATAGCAACCCTATAGGACAGAGTAGAACTGCCCCATAGAGTTTCCAAGAAGCGCCTGAGGGATTCAAACTGCCGACCCTTTGGTTAGCAGCTGTAGCACTTAACCAGTCTGCCACCAGGGTTTCCAAAGACTACTATAGACTTCGGTAATGGTGAGCATAAACAGCATTTCAAAATCTGCAACTGTAAAACGAGATGAAAATATTTTATTTCTGTTAGTGATAGAGTCATTCGTATAGCTAATGCCTACTGTGATTGGTTGCCTACATTCATAATTGAAGGAAAATGCTTAATTTCAGGGAGAGGCTGACGACAAGAAAAATGTTATTTTCCCATTCTGGTCCACAGACCGAGAGCCCATGAATCTGAGTGAGATCCCCTGGATGAGAGGAACTTGGCTTAAATATTAACTAGGCTGTTTACTAATTGTGTGATCTCGTGCTAGTTCATTAACCTCGTAAAGTCTGTTTCCTCATCTATAAAAAGGAGAGTTATACCTACTTTATAGAGTTGTTGGAAGTTTTAAAAATATTATGCCTAGTGTAACTTTGTGCAAAGATGTGGTGACTGGAGCCCGTTAGTTCCTCTGACTGGCTTTCTTTCCATAGTTATAAAATGATACTTGCTACACTTGTTGGAGGGCAAAGGCAGACTTCTGCTAGATGGGGAAGCCAGAAACATACGTTATACTGAGAGCAGAAACTCTTTTGGCCTTTACATTTTCTTAAGGGTTCCTGACCCTTAAAGGGGATAAGAAGTGGGGATGAATGTATAATATGGCAGAAAGAGTAAGCATTATAAAATACGTGAAAAGTAAGCCAAAAGGTTGGCAGTTTGAACCCACCCAGAGGTACCTCAGAAGACAGTCCTGATGATCTGTTTCCGAAAGGTCACCGGCTTGAAAACCCTACAGAGCAGTTCTATTCTGCACACACAGGGTTGACATGAGTCGAAATCAACTCAATAGCAACTAACAATGACAATCTGTTAGGAAATCTCTTCCTTGCCTCGTTGATCCAAATCCTTTACTTGCAAAGAAATAGCTTTTTACTTTCCAGAAAGGTTTTAACAGTAAGTAGAACTGGTATGTCCAGCCCCTTTGGACGTGAGTTTTTCCCATTAAGGAGTAGGTCCCCTGGTGATTGATTGGCTGCAGGGTTTGGGTCAGCGAAAGAGAGGAAGATCCTCAACAAGATGGACTGACACGGTGGCTACAGTGATGGGCTCAAGCATAGCATCGATTGTGGAGATGGCGCAGGGCCTGGAAGTATTTTGTTCTGTTGTATGTAGGGTCGCTATGAGTTGGAAATGAGTCGATGACACCTAACAACAGCAGGGTTTGGGCAAGTCTTGGCTGCTTCTAGAAGGAGCAAGATCAAGATCATTGCCTTCTCTGATCACATCTACGCCTGTAAAAATTCTGGTTATTCTATTGGATTTTGGTTTAACACCTGATTTATGGTCTAGTTTTATTATTTGACTTAAGGGGAAATTTGGAAGAGTAGATACTCTGGTTTTTTTTAATGAATATTTTCTTCAGCAAGCATGCCTCCAGGGCACAAAGATAAAGTTCTTTCTCTGAATGGCCACATGAGTAGGCCTGTACATGATGCTGGGCAAGCCATCCTTCCTCTCTGATGGCTTTTGAAGGCAAGATGCCCTAATGTTTGACCCATCCCTCCAAGTGGGTGTGAAATCCCTGTCCCTTGGGTCACAGCTAACACCCCATTTAATGTCTCCTTTTCATCAAAACCACATTTGTCGTCTCACTTATTTCCCAGTGTCTGGCCAAGATAGTGATCTTTATGAAAACAAACTGGCAGTAACTCAAGTCAGATAAGATGGGAGAGCTTCACATCGGCAGAAGGAAGCTGTTAAGAGGAACAGATGGAGACAGTGTCTAAACAGCTTCAAGAAGGTGTGTGCTAGCTAGTCTCACAGGCGCTTCCTGTCTTCCAAGAGATGTTTGAATCAGGAGCTGCTTGGGGACCTGCAGGCTTTCCACCATCCCTACAAGGACCCCTCCATCATCACAGCACTTCTGAGAACACGCCGTGCCCACGGTCCTCAGCCTGCCGCCCTCGCCTCTCCTCTGCACTTCCTTGACATTTCTCAGTGCAGGAATGGCAGCGGGAGATAAACAACAAATACAGTAAACTGTTATGTGTAGTTAGAAAAAACAGGCAGTTCCTATTTATACAGAATTACCTAATATGCTATGTGTGGATTACTAGTTTTCAACGTATAATAATTTCTTAAATCACCAAGGGTGAATTCTCTAATTGTCATATTAACCTTTGAAGGTTTAGAAAGGAAGGTCAGCAGTTTGAATTCACCAGCTGCTCCTTGGAAACCCTATGAGGCAGTTCTACCCTGTCCTATAGGGTCGCTATGAGTTGGAATCAACTCGAAGGTAACGGGTTTTAGGAGGTTCTTATGCATTGGCCATCACTGTGATTATTCATTGTAAATGAGCGATGTGATGACTTCATGTAGGTAGTCAGCATTCTGGGCAAGACAAGGGAAGAAATGGCTTATCTGCATTCACCAGAGCTGGTGTCTGGGTTGTTTACAATCACCTTTACACTTTTCTTCCATGAATCTAACCTTCAGAGTACTTAAGCCAATACCTTATCATATATTAACTGGTTAACTAACCTTGTCTCTTGGTTTTCTTTCTACTGACCCAAACTGTCCAATCAGAACTAATGTATATCCCCAAAATGCTACTTTCATGACATCATCCTCTTGTTCAAGAATTTGTATGACTTCCTTTTGATTCCCTATCAGGTCTCAACTTCTTTGGCCACCTAACACCTCATGTGATTGTCCTTCTGTCTTAGTCATTTTTTTCTCTGACTGACCATAATGGATCTTTGGTCTCCTTAAAGTGGTTTATTTATTAACAGATACTCCTTGTTCTTTTCTGTCCTTTCACACGTGGGATTTTCTCTCAGGGGAATTCTTTCTATCCTCCCAGAAAAGAAAAAGAAAACCCATTGCCATCGAGTTGATTCCAACTCAGTGCCCCATAGGACGTAGTAGAAATGCCCCATAAGGTTTCCAGGGAGCACCTAGTGGATTCAAACTGTGGACCTTTTGGTTAGCAGCGGTAGCTCTTAACCACTATGCCACCAGGGTTTCCCTATCTTCTCAGGCTCAGCTGTTTTTTTTTTCTTCCTTTCTGGAGCGGTTACTGTCTTGGCCCACACAACCTCACCAGCACTCTCACATTACTCTGTTGCTATCTCTTCCACACATTTTGGCCGTTTGGCATATTTGGTCTTTTATTATTTCACATATGACTTGTCCCCCCAGCAAGTTAAAGTTACCCAATAGAAGAAACTATGGATGGCATAGTGGTTAAGTGCTGCAGCTGCTAACCAAAAGGTTGGCAGTTCGAATCCGCCAGGCACTCCTTGTAAACTCTGTGGGTCAGTTCTACTCTGTCCTATAGGGTTGCTATGAGTCAGAATCGACTCGACAGCATTGGGTATGCCCTATTTAGTTTATATATTACGGTTCCTAGCACAGCACCAGCACCAGTGTTCGATAAATACTTGGAGGAGCAGGCAAATGGTGTCATGAGTATTTCACAGAAGAATATGAGTACTTAATGGGATCACCAGCATCAAGTGCATCTGTTTTGCAGAACAAGAAACTAATTTTTTCCCTACTTTATTCAGAATTGATGGAAGCTCAGGGAATTGGTTCATAGTAACCAGGCTCAATAGAATGATTAGAACATATGTGTCAGCTGATCAGTGCATCCTTTCCCTTCTAGTAAGGTCTCCAGAAGGTTGCAGTAGGAGCACAAATGGTCAGGAGGGTACATTTGAGCAGCTGTGAAGTCCCAGTATGTACTCTCTAGATCTAGAGACATGGTGGCAAGTTAGTTTCATGTCTTCCTCACATGTGGCACTTTGCTTTTAAAAATGGAAGGGCTGTCCTGTAGATTTAGGATGTTCTAGAGGCTGGACTTGGCTTGCTTGAGAAATGAAGGGATGATAATTTAGACAGGAGCAGAAGAAAAGTCAGAAAAGGTTTTGAGCAGAATTACCTAAGATATACCTGGGGTGGTGACTCGCGAAGTTTTGTAGATCAGATAATAGTATTAGTGAGCTTAAGAGAATGTGTACTGTAAGTACAAGGGAGAGGACAGTTTTGAAGGGCAGCTGAGTAATGCTCAGGGAGGTCAGAGGTTGAAAGAAAGGTATGACTGTCTGGTTTATTTTGTTTTTCTTGCAGCTATTTGGCCAATAATTTGCATATGATAAGGGATGTTATGAATAATCTTCAAACTAAATTAACCAAATAGCTTTTACATAAGAACTTCAGAGTATATAGATAATATATATAGGCATTGTTGTGTGCCATCAAGTCATTTCTGAACTTACAGGAACACTGTATGACAGAGTAGAACTGCCCTGCAGGGTTTACTAGGCTATAATCTTTATGGAAGTAGATCGACAGATCTTTTCTCCTGGAGATCCATTGGTGGGTTCAAACCACTGCCTTTTTAGTTTGCAGCCAAGCACTTAACCGTTGTGCCACCAGGGCTTCTACAGCAATGGTTACTTTTAAAGTGTGATTGAATGTGAAATTTATAATGCTCTATACTAGTGGGAACTATGGGGAATTAATTCCTGGGACATTGCATATTGTCCTTTAACATTTATGAGTGTTTTTGCAAGTTTAGAGCTATGTATTTATTAGGGGCGTTTTTGTTTCATGGACAGTTTCAAGGGTGTGTTGAAGCAGCTCGCGCCCAGGAAGTCTGAATAAGCACCAGTCAGCGGGCTAATGTAGAAAAGTTTATCATCTCTGGGCAACTGATAATCACTCAAACATATACAAGAGGCTGGCTGAATGGTTGTGTTTTTTGCAGCCATCAGTAATGATGCTTGCTTAGTGTAAATAGGAGTAAGAGGGTTGAATGGGTCGACAACAGGGGTTGGCACAGTTTTTGGGTACAGGGCTGGATGGCTTTGCAGGCCATATGGTCTCTGTTGCAGTCACTGCACTCTGCCCTTAGAGCATGAAAGCAGTCATGGACAGTATGTAAACACATGAGTGTGGCAGAGTTCCAATAAAACTTTATTTATGGACATTGAAATTGGAATTTCATTTAAACTCTGTGTCATTAAATGTTATTCTTTTTTTTTTTTTTTTTGAAATTTTCCAGCCATTTAAAAATATTTTTGAAAAAGCTCTTGACCACCAAGTGTAATTTGCCAATTCCTATTCCATAGCTCCCTGGAAACTCTATGGGGCAGTTCTACTCTGTCCTATAGGGTCGCTATGAGTCGGAATCGACTCGACGGCAGTGGGTTTGGTGGATTCCACAGCATAGAAATATGATGGATGTAGGGGAGAAATGGAGTCCCTGGGTAGTACAAATATGCTCGACGCAGTCCAAAAGGCTGGAGATTGGAGACCATCCAGAAGGCGTTGAAGTCAGCCATTGAAAACCCTGTGGAGTACAGTTATGCTGTGACATACATGGGGTCACCAGGAGTTGGAATCTACTTGATAGGCAACTAGTTGTTTTAGGGGAGAAATGGTACAAGATACAGGTGGCTGAAGGTTTGCAGTACCGTGAATTGGTTCTTCACTCAGCCTTTTCTTGGCATCTGATGCTTCTTACACCATTTATTTCCAAAAGACATTTTAAAAACCATGATTTTCTTAACTGGTTTCTTCAAACTGATTATCAGCTTCCTAGGATGTTTGGTTGATAATCAAAATACTATTTTTTTGTGCCAGTTTCATAGGCTGTTGTTTGGTATTAGGTTTCTTCTGTCTGAAAACAAATTTGTGTTTGTACCCAAATACGCAGGGACACTCATACATATGCATCCATGAATGCGCTTACGCATGGGAGGGTTTTTACCAACAACTTCAAGTCTTCTAATCTCCTTTGTTATTCATTACTGGTGGCTCTTCAAAGGAGCCTGGTGGCACAGTGGTTAAGTGCTTGGTTGCTAACTAAAAGGTTGGCTCACCACAGGAGAAAGATGTGGCAGTCTGCTTCTGTAAAGATTACAGCCTTGGAAACCCTGTGAGGCAGCTCTACTCTGTCCTATAGGGTTGCTATTAGTCGAAATTGACTGGATGACAGTGGGTTTGGTTTTCTGGATTCAGTGGTGCAGTGGTTAAGCGCTTGGCTGCTAACCAAAAGGGCTGCTGGTTCAAACCCACGAGCCGCCCTGCGGGAGAAAGATAAAACAGTCTGTTGTAAAGATTACAGTCTTGGAAACCCTATGGGGCAGTTGTACTCTGTCCTTTAGGGTCACTGTGAGTTGGAATTGACTCGACAGTGGGGTTTAATGGTTGTTGATTCGCCATTTGTTGGTTTATTTTCAAATGGACATCTCAGTGTTGTTTTTGTTTTAATAAAGTCCTGTTTATTCCTACCCTTGTAGACAGAGGAAACCACAAAAAGAATTTCTTAAAATATAATTAAGAAAACACAACTTCAGCTGTGAATCCTGTATGTTTAGAGAGGAATCAGAGCTTGACTTCCACAGTTGACATCCAAGCTCTAGGTGCAGGATTCCCTTGGATGAGATCATGTTGTGAGGAAATCTGAAAAACGACAATCATGCATTTAAAAAACAGCCCAAAGGTGTCCTGTGTGTCTGATAAGTAGAACTTTTGGTGAGCCATGGTTAGTAGATTAAGGCTGGCAGATGGCATCAGTTCCTAAGAACACTGTCTTAAAAATGCATTTAATCAAGGAATACATGAATATCTTCTTGTCTTTTAAGATAAAGTAATATGGACACATTAAAATTCTCATTTGACACTCCTTCTCTACTATTCCCCTCCCCAGAGGTAACCACGGTTATCAATTTTTGCACCACCCAACGACTTCAAAGTATGTTTAATGTTTTTCTTAATGCAAGACTATGAATTGTAATGAACATTGCTTTTTGTACTTAGTACATCTTGGAGAACACAGGTCAACATCTTTCTTTTGCTGTGACTTTCTGAGGATGGAGGTGGGAAAATGGTAAAGAAGACAGGAAAATCCTTAGGAACCGATACTGTAGTTAAGAGGCCTTCCATTCCCTGGGCCCGATAGATGTTTAAAGCTGACTATGGGGTGCTCTTGAGGTTCTTTAAAGATGGTCCCTTACTCCCTCTCAGCCCCTAGGAACTCAGTGGTTCACCTCCAGTTCTGCTCTCTGAGGTCACACTGTGTCTTCAGACAGCTCTAGAGGACTGGATCTAAGGCAAGCCCTGCATCAGCTCGTTCTTGCCTGTAGACCACCCTTGGTCCATGGAAACATCAAGTACTGTTTGCCCCAACAGAATCCCACTGGGTAGTCCCAATGCGGCAGCAACTTTCCTTCACTCTTGGCCACCAAGGCAGCTAGCCAGCCAGCCTCTCACACTCTAGGTCCCCAGGGTCAGGCAGCAGCTCTTAGTGCTTCCTTTAATGTGGAGGACTCATATAAAACTCCCCAGCTGGCCTCCTTGAAAACCCTTTTGTTAGACTTGAGGTAATAAACTGATATTACCATCTTTGTTCAAATGGGAGACGACTCCCTCTGGGGGTCTCACAGCTACTCTTTCCAAAGAAATCCTCCCTCAGATCTTTCTCTTGACTCACTGTGGAAGAAGGGCTCAAGCCTGGTTTTTAGTTATCTCACTTTTGCACATTTTCCAGAGTGGCACCTGGTATTGTATGTATCTTGTACCATAGTTAAAGCTTATAGGGTAACATCTTGGTTATATAGATAAGTACAAGTTTTTCTCTACAGTAAAAAAAAAAAAAATTTTTTTTTTTTTTTACAGTAGAGACTTATAATTGCTGTATTGTAGAGGCTGAGGGACAAGATACTGTCAGATTACTCACCAACAAGATCTAAAGTACAGTCCACATACTTGCCAACACTTTATAAGATCCATCTTTAAAATTTTTGCCAATCTGTAGAAGAAAAAGATCCCCCATTTTAATTGTTTTGCTTTACTAGGAAGCTCTTCGTATGTTTATTGTGCGTTTTTTGGATATTCATTTCTATGGATTCTTGTTAATTTCTTTTCTCAGCTGCTAACTGTAAAGGTCGACAGTTCAAATCCACCAGCCACTCCTTGGAAACCCTATGGGGCAGTTCTGCCGTGTCCTGTAGGGTCCCTATGAGTCTGAATCCACTCAATGGCAACAGGCTTTCTTTTTTTCCTGGAATGTGAGAAAAAAAAAGTTTGTCTATTCTTTATTGATTTTGTAGTTTTTATATTTTATGAATACTAATCCTTTGTTAACCCCCACGTGTCTGTCAGTTTGTTGTACTACAGGGGCTTGCATGTTGCTGTGATGCTGGAAGCTATGCCAATTGCTATTCAGATACTAACGGGGTCACCCGTGGTGGACAAGTGCCAGCTGAGCTTGCAAAAAATGGGAATTTCAGAACACTTAATTGTGCTCACAAGGAACCTTTACATAGATCAAGAGGCAGTCGTTCAAACAGAACAAGGGGATGTTGCGTATTTAAAGTCAGGAAAGGTGTGCATCAGGGTTATATCCTTTCACCACACCTATTCAGTCTGTATGCTGAGCAAATAATCTGAGAAGCCAGACTGTATGAAGAAGAATGGGGCATCAGGATTGGAGGAAGACTCATTAACAACTGGCGTTACGCAGGTGACGCAGCTTTGCTTGCTGAAAGTGAAGAGGACTTGAAGCACTTCCTGATGAAGATCAAACACCATAGCCTTCAGTATGGATTACACCTCAACACAAAGAAAACAAAAATCTTCACAACTGGACCAATAAGCAACATCGTGATAAACAGAGAAAAGATTGAAGTTGTCAAGGATTTCATTTTACTTGGATCCACAATCAACACCCATGGAAACAGCAGTCAAGAAATCAAAAGGTGTGTTGTGTTGGGCAAATCTTCTGTGAAAAACTTCTTTAGTGTTGAAAAGCAAAGATGTCACCTTGAAAACTAAGGGTGCTCCTGACCCAAGCCATGGTATTACCAATTGCATCATATGCATGCAAAAGGAAGACTGAAGAAGAATTGATGCCTTTGAATTGTGGTGCTGGCGAAAGAGTATTGAATATACCATGGACTGTCAAAAGAATGAACAAATCTGTTTTAGAAGAAGTACAATCAGAATGCTTCTTAGAAGCAAGGATGGTGAGACTACATCTTACATACTTTGGACATGTTATCAGAAAGGATCAGTCCCTGGAGAAAGACATTTTTGCTTGGTAAAGTAGAGCATCAGTGAAGAAAAGGAAGACCTTCAACAAGATGGATTGACACAGTGACTGCAACAACGGGCTCAAGCGTAACAATGACTGTGAGCATGGTACAGTACCAGGCAGTGTTTCGTTCTGTAGAACATAGGGTTGCAGTGAGTCGGAATCAACTCGAAGGCACCTAAAGACAACAACAGCAGCTCTGTGTTATATGGCAAATGTTTTCTCCAAGCTTGTCCTTGTCTTTTTACTTTGGGAAATTGAACTACGTCAAAGATACTATAAATAATTTTTCTCTGTATGACTTTTTTGTTGTGTCTGGCTTGAGAAGGCCTTCCTTTTCCAAGGTTATAAACACATTCCCCCATATATTCTTCCAATGCTTTTATAATTGACATTTTAAAAAAAATATTTTGAGCCATGATCCGTCTGGAATCTTTTTGTCAACAGTAAAAATCTAACTTAATTTTTTCCCACATGGAGAACCAGTTATCTCAACACCCTTTCATGAAAAGCCAGCATTATGTTCAGTGACCACCACAATAAAAGAGGACTCAAAGGACTAGTTAAAGGGAGAAGGTGTGGGGGAGAATGACAGCTCTTTGCCAAATACTCTAATGGTCAAGAGTGAGGTGGCCTTGCTGTCTAAGAGGCAGACACCCTTCTGAGAAACCTCCTAGTAGGAGTGGGTACCCAAGATCCCTCGACCAGTTCACTGCCAAAGCATTTAAGTAGAAGCAGAACTAAAGTCTGAGTGTCTGGACATTATAACCAATAAGAAAGCAGTTGCAGTTAACTTATTCGTAACTGTCTAATTTTTTTCTGAGCAGTTCAAGTTTTTACTGAAATGTTTTCTGTATAAATGTTTTATCAGCACTAATAGTTAAAATTCAGAGAATGAATATGAGATAATAATTCTTTTAAATAATTTTTTTGATTAAAATATATACCAATTCAGTAATTTCTACATGTAGCATTCAGTTACTTTGATTACAGTATTCAAGTTGTGCCTAACTCTTTTTTTTTAAGTGAACCTTTAATTCATCCCAATCACTACTTTTTAGTCATTTCCCCCAAAATCCTTCCAAGCTGTCTGAGAACATTGTGTTTATGGGGTCCAAAAAAAAACCAAACCAAACCCTTTGCTGTCCAGTCAATTCCGACTCATAGCGACCCTATAGGACAGAGTAGAACTACCCCACAGAGTTTCCAAGGAGCACCTGGTGGATTCAAACCGCTGACCTTTTGGTTAGCAGCCGTAGCACTTAACCACTATGCCACCAGGGTTTCCTTATGGGGTCAGGGAAGGCCGTAAAAATACCTTAAAGACTGATTAACCTGATCTGAATTTTTTTCAAAATTGTTGTTCTTTCCATCTTTTCATTATTGTCCCAGGTTTTATCATTAGATTTAGGCTCATTGTCCCCGCTATTGGGAAAGTAGCCCAAAGCATAATGTAAGTAAAAAACATATTTACTAAAATTATAGAACTCTGTAAGCCCCTTTTATGTTTCTTTCAAGAAATGAAAGCTAGTAATGATTATGTCCTTTTGGATCCAGGATTTTTGCCTGATTTTATCCAAATCCTTGGACACAGATTCAAAAACCGCATGTTTTTTCTTTGCCGGCAGTGCCCTCCCCCTGCAAGGCATCCTCACAAGTGTGTTATACTAATGTTTCTTCATAGCAACATGTAAAAAAAACTAGTATAGCACCACCTATGAAAATACCTAATTGGGGAGGGCATGACCAGCAAATAAATTAAGAAGGCTTGTGTTATTTGCATAAAAATATGTGGTACTTGTCCATTTTGTAGAGAGTGTGTGTGTGGCAATGAGGTGGAATGGCACATAGCACATTCTAGAAATTGAAGGAAGGCAGATGAGGCAGGGATGCAGGAAACAGGAGAAAGGTGAGCCCAAGCACCAGGGGGTGGAGGCCAGGGGCTTTTAAAGGCCAGGTGAAGGCTTTGGGTGGAAGGCAGTGAACGCCACTGAAGGGTTTTAAGCAAAGTGACAAGATCAGATTTGTATTAGACAGGAACTTTGGCTGTGGGAAAAAAGATTGCTGGTAGGCAGGAGAGGATCCAGGAAAACATAGTTTAAAAATTAGCAAAACAAAACTTTACCCAGTCCTGTGACATTATCCTGATCAGTTGGTATGTTTGAGTCCATCGTTTCTGCGATTGTGTCAGTCCATCTCGCTGAGGATTTCCCTCGTTTTTACTGACTCTCTACTAACCGTAATGTCCTTTTCTAGCAATTGATCTTTCCTGATAAGGTGTCCTAAGTAAGTGAGCCGAAGTCTTGCCATCCTCACATGTAAGGAGCGTTCTGGTTGTATTTCTTTTAAGACTGATTTGTTTGTTCTTCTGGCAGTCCATGTGTCTTAGTTATCTAATGCTGATATAACAGAAATACCACAAGTGGATGGCTTTAACAAACAGAAATTTATTCTCTCACAGTTAGGAGGCTAGTCTACATTCAGGGCACCAGCTCTAGGGGAAGGCTCTCTTTCTCTGTCGGCTCTGGAGAAAGGTCCCTGTCATCAATCTTCCCCTAGTGTAAGAGCTTCTCAGTGCAGGGACTCCAGGCCCAAAGGATCCATTCAGTTCCTTGCTCTTCTTGCTTGGTGGTAATGAGGTCCCTCTCTTCTCTGATCGATTCTCTCTTTTATATCTCAAAAGAGATTGACTCAAGATACAACCTAATCTTGTAGATTGAGTCCTGCCTCATTAACATAACTGCTTCTAATTCTGCCTCATTAATATCATAGAGATTAGGATTTACAACACACAGTATAGGCACATTAGATTACAAAATGGTGGGCAACCACACAATACTGGGAATCATGGCCTAACCAAGTTGACACATTTTTTGGGAACGCAATTCTATCCATGACACCATGGTATATTCAGTATTCTTCACCAACGCTGCAGTTTGAATGCATCAATTCCACTGTCTTTCATTGTCCAGCTTTCTCACACATATGGGGTGATTGAAAAGACCGTGGCTTGGGTCAGGCACATTGTACCTTAGTGCCATTTAAAAAAATCAGGCCTGTGCAGAACTGACTACATAATTTGAAGGGTCCACTGCGGAATGAGAGTATGTGGTTGCTTGTTGAAAAATTAAGAATTTCGTGATGGTAATAGCAGAGTTTTAACCCAAGCATGGGGACCTGGGTGACTGCCATGGTGCTCATCCTGGGGATGTGTGATGGAAATAATCCAGTGGTTTCTCTCTGCCTGTTCCAGCAAATGGCTGATGACTTCTCTGATCTAGGCAGAGGAGCAGAGGCTGAAACTTATGTAGTTAATATTGTTCTTTAGCACAAAGTCCTTCTTAACCTTACCAGTGGTGACTGATAATGTGCAGAGAGGATTGGAAGTAAACATAAGTATTACGCCAAGGGGGTCCTTGCGGGGTGCAAATGTTTAAGGATTGCACTAGTAGCTGAAAGGTTGACAGTTGGAACCCACACAGAGGTGCCTTGGAAAACGGGCCTGGCGATCTGCTTCCGAAAGGCCACAGCCTTGAAAACCCTGTGGAGCAATTCTGCTCTGCACATATGAGGTTGCTATGAGTTGGAATCTACTTGACAGTCACTGACAGACAAAAACAAATTATGACTAAACAGCGTGAGTAGGACTGGTGATACTTTAAATCCCTTGCTTAGAACTACTCCTTACCAATATGTACCCCTTTAACTGGCTTTCCGAGAGTATATTCTGGAACAGATTTGGGGAACACTGGTTTTGGCAAAAAGTTTGCTGTCAGATTGCTTACTCTTTTTTTTTTTTAGAATTAGTGAGTCACAGCTTTTTCTCTTAATTTTAAATGTTTAGCCCCTCTCCATTTATTTTGTACCTTTAGAAAAGGGTTTAAGAAACTGACAGTTTTCCATAGGAGCTGTCAAAAATTTAAAGCTCTTTAACTGTGAAGTGTAATATAATATATAAAAACCCCACCCCATTGCCCTCAAGTCGATTCAGACTCATAACGACCCTATTGCCTGCTAATATCACAGAGGGAAGAATAGCAGCTCTGGAATTTGGCAGTTTAGGGCTATTCCGAAATTGGACACTGTCATTTTTTATTTGTAATAAGCTTACTCCATGCTGGAGAGATCTTGAGGGCAAAGTTTGAGAACATCTTTTAATGCATAACTTAGATTTCTAGGAAAAAAACTCTTGTGCTTAAGAAACCAAGCCCCTTTGAGCAATTGTCAGTGACACAGAGCCCTGAAATTTGTATAGTGATTCAGCCAGCACGGAGGTTGGCTGCTGAGATGACTTGGTTAAGAGAAGTCCCCTGGTTTATACTTTAAAAAGTTAATAAAGGCCTGTCCTGAGCAGTATACTGTTCAGTCGATTCCAGGGACTTTTAATTATCTAAAATGCTGCCTGTAGAGCTGGATAGAAATAGTGGAATAAAGTCTAATTTCGCAGAGACCTACAACGCCAGTTCTAGACAGCTGACATTAAACACTGCAAAATTCCGAAATGTAGACAGCTTGGCAAGTTTGAGTTCTGGTGCATTCTGTTCAGAACTAGTTTTTTTTTTTTCTTTTTTTCAATAGTGCTTTTGTCTTTCTGCTAAAGGTCAAATTGTAGTTGTTGGGTACTGGTGTCCTTTGTGAGAGTTACTGGAAGGGGGGTGTATTGACTTCATTTTGATATTCCTAATAGCGTATCACTAGGCCAGATTTCATAGATTTACAAAAGTAAATAAAATCCATGCATTTTAAAGCTGCTTGTGACAGCTGCCAATTCTGAAATGGACATGCCTAGCTCTTCTTTGGGTTTATTTTACCCCTCTTTGCTTGTCCTTTGAGATGCGGGTCAACAGAGTGAAACAGAACCAGCAGGGGTTTTTGTTTGGAGTCTGAGTTAGTTGAAACCCTGGTCCGTCACTTGAACCATTGGCATGACATTCAGATTAAGTAATTTATGTAACATTGGGGTAGAACCACCTACCTAGCAGAGTTCCTATATAAAGCGACTGGAATATTGCCCGCTGCACAGGTTTCTTGTTCTTAGGTTCTGTCTGATCCTTCACCATCCCCATGATTGGTTGTGGATCTGACTGATATGATCCATAGGGTTTTCACTGGCTGATTTTGAGAAGTAGATCACTAGGGCTTTTTTCCTAGTCCACCTGTCTTAGTTATCTAGTGCTGCTTATAACAGAAATACCACAAGTGGATGGCTTTAACAAAGAGAAATTCATTTTTTCACAGCCTAGGAGGCTACAAGTCCAAATTCAGAGCATCAGTTCCAGATGAAGGCTTTTTCTCTCTTTTGGCTCTGGAGGAAGGTCCCTGTAATCAATCTTCCCCTGGTCGAGGAGCTTCTCAGAGGCAGGGACCCTGGGTCCAAAGGACATGCTCTGCTCCCAGTGCTGCTTTCTTGGTGGTATGAGGTCCCAACTCTCTGCTTGCTTCCCTTTCTTTTTGTCTCTTGGGGGCAGTTCTCCTCTGTCTTATAGGGTTGTTATGAGTCGGATATCGACTCGACGGCACTGGGTTTGGGTTAAGATAAAAGGTGGTGCAGGCCACACCCCAGGGAAGCTCCATTTACATTGGATCAGGGATGTGACCTTAGTAAGGGTGTTATAATCCCACTCTAATCCTTTTTAGCATAAACTAATCTTGCCTCATTAACCACAGCCAAAGATTAGGATTTAAAACACATGGGAAAGTTACAATCACAAAATGAAGGACAGTACCGGGAATCTTGGCCTAACTATGTTGGCACGTATTTTGGGGGGACCCAATTCAATCCATGCCACTGTCTTAGTCTGGAAGCTCCACTAAAACCTGTTCAGCATCATAGCAACATACAGGCCTCTGCTGACAGACAGGTAATAGCTGTGCATGAGGTGCTTTGGCCAGGAGTGAAACCCAGATCTCCCGCATGGAAGTCAAGAATTCTACCAGTGAACCACCACTGCCCCCACATTGCCCCTATGTAGTAGGAATTACAAAAATGTTAATTTACATGGTACAACACCTAGAAATGGGGTGGGGTTCGAAGGCAGATCCGTGTGAGTCTGGGAAGTGTACTGTTATTCTTCCCTGGGCAAAGGAGATTGGCAGAGGCATTTGGCTGAAACCCTCTCCTTAGGGCGTGGTGGCAAGAGGCCTGCAGCTGACCTCTGCCTGCCTAAAACTAAAGTACAATCCTACTGGTTTTTTCTACCACGCACAATGTTATTTAGGAGGAATTCATAATTTTTGTGTATTTAGCCCTGTTGTTAGTGTGGCTAGTTTCTTGAGGAGCGTCACTCAATTTATTGGGGGTAATAGTATGAAATGCCTTTATTTTTCTCTTGGCAGTGGAGTCCCTGAATGGTCCAAATGGTTAAGTGCCTGACTGTTACCCGAAAGGTTGGCAGTTTGAATTTACCCAGGGGCGCCTTGAAAGACAAGCCTGGCAATCTGTTTCCAAAGGGTCACAGCCTTGCGAATCCTGTGGAGTAGTTCTACTCCGCACATATGGGGTTTCCATGAGTCAACATCGACTTCATGGCAAGTAACAACAACCAAATCAAAAAAAAAACACCCACTGCAGTTGAGTTGATTCTGACTCATAGCGACGGTTATACACGCAGACAGTATTGCAGTTCCTTTACATTGTCTCTGCTAGGTGGGTGGTGGTGATTGTTGTTAGTTGCCGTTGAGTTGGCCCCAACTCAGGGTGACCTTATGTGTGACAGAACGCAATGTTGCCTGCACCATCTTCATGATCATTGGTACGTGGTGGTACCCCATGTTATAGAAGTGTTCTGTTAAATCTCTTTTTCCAGTCTCTGAATGATATATTGGGCATGTTTTATAATTCATTATAAAAAATTCATTATAGTCTTCATGAAATTCCTAATCTCATATCCAGTTCAAGCACTGTACCTCCCCCACTCTCTCTTCTGAGCTCTAGGCCCCCAGGGTGTTGGGCAGAGAAGAGAAGAAGGGAAACAAAAGAGCAAGAGCATAATAGTTACGCAACTCGCCAAGTTTGTAGTCAGTGGTGAGAAGGTGCCTCTGCTCCTCCCCTGCTTCCATCTGGTTTGTCCTCATGCTGGGGAATCTCTGCCCAGGTAGTGTGTATAACTCTCTTTTGGCTGTGTTTAGCTTCACCCCCGTGGCCTCCATGGAGGAAGGACCCATTTCAGAGGGGAACAGTGTCTCCCATTGGCATTGCTAGCTGTCCATGCCCCTAATTTCTCCTTTGAGTTGAGGGTTCTGTTGCTTGACCCAGCAGCTGCTTCTGCAGCCTCAGAGCTCTTGCTCCTCTGACCTCACACTCCTTCATAAGAAACTGTGCAGGCTACTGAGGTCCTTTCCTACCCTGTCCATGGATTGTGGAGAACTGGCATAAAATGGGAGTATCCCTGTCCACTTTCCTGACTCCAACACTTGAGTCCCTTCAAGCCCTGCTGGTATAGCGCACCTTCAGTGGGCCCCCACTTTCTAAATCTCTAGCTCAGAAATGGATACCAGTCTCTGCGTTCAGGAGTGCCCCCCCACCCAACCCAGAGGGTAGATGCCAGGCTCTCCCAACACTCTAGCCATGTTCTGTTCTGCTACAGTGCTATCCCGGGGGCGGGGGGGGGGGGGGGCTGCAGGTTCTGCAGCTCAGCAAGCAGCCAGACAAGGAACAGGATGTCTGTCTCCCCTTCTTGAAGGAACCTCAGTCTCCCAGTGATTGTCTCGGAGCCCTTTCCATACTCTTAACTTGTTGGGAAGGAGGTCGTAACATGCACTAGAAATGCTCCCTCTCCACAAAGCCAACATCAGCCACCCTCCCTTTCCTTGAGGGGTGGGTGGTGGGTTGTGGTTGGGTAGTGGGTAGTATCTACTTGGTAGGGTCTACTTATGACTACTTGGTAGGCCGTCAGAGGCATGTCTGCCCTACTTGCCTTCAGCTTTCTAAGTAGAATACTTAGCCCCCTCGTCCTCAGCCTTGGGCCGCGGCTGTAATTCTAAGAATAAAGAAACATTTCCACTCAACTATACCCTCTTTACATTAGTAATTGTCCTTTCTATAAATACCTGCTATGTTGTACTTGTGATGTTCTTCCCACGCATCCTCCTCCTGCAGCATCAGAGGGCAAGACTAGATTAATACCTGTTGGTACTTGTGTAGGCTTTAACTGGCAGGCTTAAAATGTATCTCCCTTTAGTAAGGTTCTTTAGCAAACTCCGTGGACATCATTTTGATTACCTATAAGGATAGGGAGGAGGTTTGGGTTTCTCCAAGCTTTCTTCAACTTCCCTTTACTGATTCCTTGGCATAGTTTTGGAAATATAAAGCTGTGTTCTGTTGGACAGGTGGTTTGATTTGATGCTTCATGTTCACACTCACCTAAGAAATGGGCAATCAAAATAAATTCTGACAGTCTCACTTTCAGTAGCAAAGTCGATTAGGTTGTAAGTAAGCTACTTCATTGTTCATTTATTCAACAAAGACAAGAGAGAAGGGAGAACACTGGATGTTTGTGAGTGAAATGGCTAGCACTATTTGGGATAAATTATCTGGCAGCAGTGGATAAACTAGATCATTAGGTGGAAGGCCCTGGAAGTACGGAGGACTAGATCAGAGGTAAAAGTCCAGAGCAGAGTTAAAGGGCCTGGATCAGGTACCTGACAATGGGAAAGGAGAGTAGGGGGTGAAGGAGAGAGAGACACAGAGTTGATAGAAGCCAAGTGGAATAAGAACAGGGAATGACTTTGCAGTTTCAATCTGGGATCAGTGAGAGGAAAGGGTACCAGTAACAGAAGTAGGAAAGTTAGAAAGGAAGACTAATTTGAGGGTAGGAGAGATCAGAGCCACCACTAGCCTATATAGTGCCTTGTGAGAAGGGAAATGTGTCCCCGTCTCCAGGAAGGTGCCAACCCTGCCAGACACATGGCATGGCCAGTGGAGCACAGGCTGGACTTCAGCCCCACAGGCTGGACTGGGTTCCAGTGTACAGTGTGCAACCTGCACAACCATGCTGATGGCCCTGGTGATGAAGCTTCACAGAAAGCAAGACCACAAAACTTGACTGGGCCATACCAAAAAAAGCCCCCTCCAAAACTAGCCAGTTGCCATGGAGTCAGTTCCTACTCATGGAGACCCCATGTGTTTCAGAGTAGAACTGTGCTCCATAGGGTAGGTATTCAATGGGTGTGATCTTTCAGTAGATTGCCATGCCTTTCTTCCAGGGAATGTCTGGGTAGATTCCTTCTGCCAACCTTTCAGTTAGTAGCTGAGTGCTTCACCATTTGTACTACCCAGAGACTCTTATCAGAGGCCTAGCCGTGTTCTAATATCTAAGGGAGTGGTTTTTAGAAGGTGCTTGTTCCTGCATGGAGTTGCTGAGAAAGTCAGCATGTAAGAAATATACCTGCTTTTGACCACTTTCTCTGGATTTCTGTTTTATGCTGCTGCTTCTAATGTATTTATTATCATAAATGTAAGCATTATGTGAGTATAGTGCCCTTTTTTTTTTTTTTAAGAAAGTTCTACTTTTCAGGAATGTGCCAGGAGAGAACAACTGTTCGCCTTGCAACCTCACGGCCAGCCTTTGCCCCTCTGAGGACATAGTCATGGAGCATACTTTTACTCCACTTTGAAATGACATGAAAATTACAGATATGTTTCATTCATCATGCAGAGTGTTTAAATATCTTTTTAGTTAGTTGTGAGCATTTAAAAATAAAGAACCAAAACCAAATCCAGTGCCATAGGGCCAATTCCGACTCATAGTGACCCTATAGAACAGAGTGAACTGCCCCATAGAGTTTCCAAGGAGTGCCTGGAGGATTCAAACTGCCAACCCTGTGGTTAGCAGCTGTAGCATTTAACCACTATGCCACCAGGGTTTCCAAAAGTTAGGAAAGCTCACAAAAATCTAGATTTCCTGCTTGTGAAAAAATCCTGAAGGTTGGGCCCCCATGGCCCATGTTTCCACAAGGCAAGAATAGCACTCTCCCCTACCCAGCCAGCTTCGCTCCCGGCAGGAACTGCCTTGCCCCTGCAGCATCTGTTTGCAAGCCTGCTAAGTGGATTTTTTTGAAGCTAAAGTTAGTCTGGATTGCATCCAGTTTATGTAAATAATTGACGTGATTAGATGTGACTGATATCTCCACTGATACTTTCTCTCCTGATAAAATCTGAAATCCCTTATTATCTATCCTTGCATGCCTGAGCCCCTTGGGGGATAGGTCTTGCTAACAGATTAGCCCTTACTGGTTAAAGTAGCATTAAATTTGAATGTTTCTTCCTACGGGGAACATTTTGAGATCATGTTTTGTACATGTCCATCACGTACTCTTTTCTGGCACTAAAGTAGACTGGTTTAGTGGCTCCAGTTCATTGCCACCTAATTCTAAGCCCTTGCTTGTTATTTTTGTCCGTCGGTTACCATATGGAGAAATCTGCTTTTCACGTACGGGAGGGCGAGCTGTGTGTTTGTGTCTGTGTGTGCTAGAATTATCGCTCAGGAAATAAAAGTAGTTCATGTCTGTGGTCAGGAAATACAGTTAGTAACTTCTGTAGATATTTAGATTGTAAAAACGATAATTAGTCAGGTTGAGATCCTGTGTCGTACAGATAATAAGCACTGGAAGGTGTTGGGTGAGACTGCCTCGCAGCCACGAAATGGAGGCATTGTGAAACCCAAGCCGGCCCCAGAACACCCGCGCAGCATGATTTGTTGTTACGCAGAACCAGCTATACTGTCGGGTAAGTCATATTTCCTGAAACCTAAGAACTCCGGAGTGTAATAGAGTTCTCTTATGACCAGATCCTGTTCCCCTAAAACCATCGTTTGACTGTCCTTGTGGTTTCCAGTCTGTCTCTCTGTGTGGTCATGGGTGACCTCACTGAAGACAAAACTTTGAAGTGATCATGAGCAAACACGTGGTGGTGGGTCTCGTGCCTTGGTTAGTCAGACTCCAGGGCCTCACCTTCCCTCTGACAGGTTTCTTCTCTGAAGCCTCTTGGTCATTTATCTAATCAGTGGAGCTGAAAACCTTGTCAGTCACTCAGTCCACCCGGAGAATCGGTGCTTCCTGTCGAGGGGGAAAACCGGTGTGTGTGTCTGAGCATTGGCATTACCAGCCATTCCTTTTGGGGTCCGTTGCTTTTTTCCTGCTTTTTTCCCTAACTGAACATAGCATACAGCTATGTATAGAGTTTGAATTCTGATTTTCTTATTACATAGAAATTTATTATCCGGCTTCTTCTTACTCCTCCCGGCTAAAAGTCCACTTGTCTTTTTCTTCCCCCCAGGGCTTGGGAGGAGGTGAAGGACAGGATTGCTTCTTATTTATGTGAACTCACATCCCTCCCCACCCCCCAAAGCCCCCCCACAGAAGAAAGTTTTCTCTATTTCTGATGTCTGTTTCAGTATAGAACAATGGCTGTTAGATAAGTGAAGTGGTATCTATTATTTGCCTGGAAATTCTTCCGAATTTCGAAGACTTTCTGGGTGAGAATTCAGTGTGGATGGCAGTTAAGATGTCCAGGTGCTGGACCTGCTGTTGGGGCTGGCCTGGCTTTCTGGCCGGTGGAGGCCAGGGCTCTCCAGGCTGCCACTCTCCTTCCTCTTTCATTCTCACTGCCTCTCCACCCCAGGTAGCTGCTGTCTGATGGGAGAGCTTGTCACTGTAAAGAAACTGATGTCTTAGAAAAGGACCTCATTCCCTCACTCCCACGTGTCCATGCCCTCTTTTTTAAGGTGTAAGGCCTGTAAAGGCCCAGGTGCTCCTGCCTTCTTGCAGCAGGGGAGGGATCACAGGGGGAGTATCCACCTCTCAGAGCCTGGGAGGCCAGGGCATTTGACAGAGATAGCAGTCCCCAGCCTGCTTTGGTCCAAGAAAGATATTGTGGGTGGCAGGGCTCTAATTAATTAACATATTAAAAAATCAAGGAAGTACAGCTGAGCACAATAACCAGTGCTGCCACCTTGTGGACTGTTTTCTTGTTGAGCAGCTGGAAAAGGTACCTGGTGAAACTGGGGTCTGTAATACAGCGTGGAGAGGAATACTTGGTTTGACTTTTACTGGTGATGGTATAATTGAAACATTTTCAGTTTAAACCATATTTTGTAATTTTATGTGTACAGTGTGGATGGTTGCTTAATTAAATACTTTAAATATTTTATTTGGTCATATATGCACGTGGTACAAAATTAAAAAGATCCAAAAGGGTACACAGTGAAAAGTAAGTCCTCCTCCCCCCCAGTTCCTCCTCATGGGTAACCACCCTTGCCAGTTTCTTTTATAGCGTACCAGGGATAATTTTGGAATAGTTCTATGTGTGTCCCTGGGTTCCAAACATCTGACTTAACACACACTTGCTCTTTAACGTTATATAAATTTGCCCTCACATCAAAATGATTGAATCAACTCCTAAAAAAAAGGTCGCCAAGTTGATTCTGACTCATAGTGACCCTATAGGACAGAGCAGAACTGCCCTGTAGCGTTTCCAAGGGACAGCTGGTAGATTTGAACAGATGACCTTTTGGTTAGCAGCCATAGCTCTTAACCACTGCACCACCAGGGCTACAGTACTCACCACAAATTCTTCATCACGATCACCTTTACTTGCTATATGTGCAGCTTTTAAATTATTGAAAAGGCTTCTAGCCTTCTCCAGCACTTACCAAACCAAACCCATTGCTATCGAGTCGATTCCAACTCATAGAGACCCCAGAGGACAGAGCAGAACTGCCCCACAGGATTTCCAAGGAGGTGGCTTCAAATTGCCAGCCTTTGGGTTAACAGTCAAGCACTTAACCACTGCGCCACCACGGCTCCTCTTGCACTAAAGTGAGGCTAAATGAGAATCTTATGCACCTGTTCCAACTTACTACAAATTCGACTTAAAGACACAGGACTGCATCTCAGTTCGCAACCCGGGGACTGCATGTGTGTGTATTTTTTTTTTTAACGTAACTGGCAACGTGATTAATTATTTTTTGGTAATGATGATTTCCTGCAGTCTTTTAATCTTGTTTTAAACTGAAGCAAAATTAGAATGGAGAGCCAAACAGAAGCGGCCATCATATAAGACCACTACTATTCTGAAGCATGAAACATGTCACAGAGAAATTTCTGTCTGAAATTGCTGTAATTTACTCCCAAATCTTAAAATCATGCCTGACCTACTTAAGGACCTCAGGTGCAAAGTTTGAGCTAATCATAGTCTTCAGTTCATGGCATAGGATCTCACTGGCTGCATTGTGCTGGGCCCCCTGTGAGCTATTTCCTTTTATCTCCAGTCCCCCTACCTCCTATGTTATATATAAAATGTATCATTTAGGTTTGTATATATTCTTGCATTGTATCTTGTGTTATGTTTAAGTGTTTTTAGTTTATGCAAATGATATTATTTCATTCTTTATGTTTTTAGGGTTTTTTAATTTTTAATTTTTTGTTAGATTCTTAAAGTTCCATGCACGTTTTTAGATGTACATCATGTTTGTCACTACATATTTTTGTATAGCAGAACTGAGATTTTGAAAATCATTGAAGCAATTGTGGTGACTTCTATCCCAATTTTTCTTTTATTTTTTGTTTATCACTAACATTTCAGAACAAATTTAGGAAAATACCTCAGAAATATGCTACCCCAATACATCAACTTTGCTAACTTTTTCAAATGTGGACACGCCTGACAACATAGTTATAAAATTTTTATTAAAGTGCAAGTACTTTTGTATTATTGTTTTATTTACTTCACTGTATCAATTTTCCCCATATGTATTTTCCCCCATATTGCTAAATTGTCATCATAATTTTTAATGGCGGTATACCACTGCTGGTGGGAATGTAAAATGGTACAACCACTTTGGAAATTGATTTGGCGCTTCCTTAAAAAGCTAGAAATAGAAATACTATACGATCCAGCAATCCTGCTTCTTGAGATATATTCTAGAGAAATAAGAGCCATCACATGAATAGATATATGCACGCCCATGTTCATTGCAACACTGTTGAGAATAGCAAAAAGATGGTAACAACCTAGGTGTCCATCGACAGATGAATGGATAAGCAAGTTATACTATATTCACACAATGGAATACTGTGCAGTGATAAAGAACAATGATCCAAGCCATCAAACATGGATGAATCTGGAAGGCATTATGCTGAGTGAAATTAGTCAATTGCAAAAGGACAAATATTGTATGAGACCACTATTATAAGAACTCAAGAAAAGTTTAAACACAGAAGAAAACATTCTTTGATGGTTATGAGGGTGGGGTGGGAGGGAGAGGGGAATTCACTAACTAGATAGTAGACAAGAATTATCTTAGGTGAAGAGAAGGGCAATACACAATACAGGGGAAGTCAACACCATTGGACTAAATCAAAAGCTAAGAAGTTACCTGAATACAACCAACTGAACATTTTGAGGGATGGTATAGAAGGGGCAGGAGTCTGGGGACCATGGTTTCAGGGGACATCTAGGTCAATTAGCATAACAAAGTTTATTAAGGAAATGTTCTGCATCCCACTTTGGTGAGTGGCATCTGGGATATTAAAAGCTGGCAAACAGCCATCTAAGATGCATCAATTCGTCCCAACCCACCTGGAGCAAAGAAGAATGACGAATACCAAAGACACGAGGAAAATATTAGCCCAAAAGACAGAACGGGCCACATAAACCAGAGACTCCATCAGCCTGAGACCAGAAGAACTAGATGATACCCAGGTACCACCAGTGACCACCCTGACAGGGAACACAACAGAGAGTCCCTGATGGCACAGGAGAAAAGTAGGGTGCAGAGTTCAAATTCTGATAAAAAGACCAGACTTAATGGTCGGACTGAGACTGAAGGAACCCCAGGAGACATGGCCCCCGGACCCTCTGTTAACCCAGAACTAAAACCATTCCCGAAGCCAACTCTTCAGACAAAGAATAGACTGGACTATAAGACATAAAATGATACTCATCAAGAGTGTACTTCTTAGTTCAAGTAGATACACGAGACTAAATGGGCAGCTCCTGTCTGGAGGTGAGATGAGAAGGCAGAAAGGAATAGGACCTGGTTGAGTAAACACAGGAAATTGGGGGTGGAAAGGAAGACTGTGCCATCACATTATAGGGATAGCAACTAGGGTCACATAACAATGTGTGTATAATTTTTTTTTTTTTTATGAGAAACTAACTTAGTTCTAAACTTTCACCTAAAGCACAATTTAAAAAAAATTTTTTTAATGGCTGCATAATATTTCATGTATAAATTCATGGTCTGTCTCTTATTACTGAACTTTTAAGTTGCTTATTTTTTAATATCACTGTGATTAAGGTGCTCATGCATTTGGTTGATCTGTTGTTTTTGTCTTGGATTAAGTACTTTTTTCTTTTTTGTCAATGTCTCAGTTACCTAGTGCTGCTGTAACATGAATATCACAAGTGAGTGGCTTTAAAGAAAAGAAATTTATTTTCTCACTATTCTTTAGGCTAAAAGTCCAAATCACGCTCTTGGCCGTATCAGTTTCTTCATTGTCAGTAGCCCTGAGTATTCCTTGTTTCCTTGGCATTCCTTGGTTTGTAGAAGATCCTCACATAGTGTCTTTCTTCCCATGTGTACGTGTCTCTGTTTTTATTCTGGTCTTTTTATAACTCAGAAGCAATTAGGTTTAGGATCCATCTTATACTGGTGTTGCCTCATTAACATAACAAAAGAAAACCCCTATTTCTAAACAGGATCTCATCCACAGATACAAGGGCTAGGAATTTAACACATAATTGGTGGTGGAGCGGGGGAGGGGCCCAATTTGATCCATAACCGTCAGAATGGTTGTCTAATAGTTATTGTGGGTTATTGTGCCAAACAAAGAAACTCCTCCACGGCTTATGATACCTGTTACCATGTTCTGCTTCTTGCTGCATTCCCCAAAACAAACACAAGTGTCTGTATTACATTTGAAACATCCCTGTTTTATTTTTAGTGCATTATTCATAGAGCTGTTCCCATAGAAATTGATCTGTAACGTGTGATGGTGGTCAGCAAAGAAGTAAGGAACGGCTGGTTCTCTGTCTACAGAACGAATTGCAGAGAGTACCATCTGCTGCCTGGATCGTGCCTCCTCTCTGTTCAGCCACCCTGCCTGGCACGAGAGCAGCACTTGTGTAATTATCAGTCCTCCCACTCGCTGTGATCCGCATTGTCAGTAGCCAGTTGGTGTGCAGCCCTGCTTCGGTGTGTCTTGGGGAATGTGTGAACTGTAAATGTAGACGCATGTGTAAGAGAATGGTGCTTGAGGTGCTTCTAGTGTCTGCTCATCATGCATTTCCACCGAAGGGATAGTAAAATGTGGCTCTCCTCTTATGAAGGTTGCGTATCAGTGGGGTGAAGGAAGAGTGGGCGGCATTTTCAAGAACATATGTTGGATTCTTTTCATTCTCCTCTCTTGGTGACAATGATTGATGGCATCTAGTGAGTCCCTGCTTGTCACTTCCGTGGTACATCTGGTAATGGGGGTAGGGGGAACCAAGAAGGGTTGGGCAAAGGATGCACCTAGAGAAGTAAGGGGGTCATAATATAGTACTAAAATGATGTTTCTCATAGTTAAGCTTTTAGTGGTGTCTCTGTGCTGTCACTGCACTACTACCTGCTGAGACCTACTCTCTTTTGATCTTTTTAGACTCTAGAGGAATCAGTGTTCATATCCTCCCCGCCCCCATCACGCATTGAATTATGTCCCCCCAAAGTATGTGTGTATCAATTTGGCTGGGCCATGATTCCTGGCATAGAGTGATCTTCCTATATGGTTTAAGTCCTGCCTCTATGATGTTAAAGAGGGAGTTGTATTACTGAGGCAGGACTCAATCTACAAGATTGGATTGTGTCTTGAGACAGTCTCCTGAGATACAAAAGAAAAGTGAGCAGAGAGACAGGGGGGATCTCATACCACCAAGAAAGCAGCACTGGAAGCAGAGCGCGTGCTTTGGACTCGGGTTCCCCTCGCAGAGAACCTCCTAGTCTGGGGGAAGATTGATGAGAAAGTGACAGAGAGAGAAAGCTTTCCCCTGGACCTGACACCCTGAATTTGGACTTTTAGCCTACTTAACCATGAGAAAATAAACTTCTCTTTGTGATACTTCTTGTGATACTTGTGAAGCCATCCTCTTGTGATACTTCTCTTTTAGCAGCACTAGATGACTAAGACACCCCCCTCATTCTTCACCTCCAGGAAGGAGTTAACTTTGAATGCAAGATACCTGTAGTCTAAGGGGAGGAAGAGGAGGAAGAAAACCCATACTGGATACAGCTTTTGCCAGTTGTCGCTCATATTTTGAAATATGGCCTGGCTTTATCTACGGCATTCTCTGGTGTTCTAGAATGTCCGTTATTTAGCAATTCCATATTGAATACCTGGTTGGGGAGTAAGAAAGGGCTATAAAAAGGAGAGTTGAGAGTAGGAAGGAGTTGTGGCAAATCAGGTAAATTTACGAGATCTTTTTCAGCTTGCTGCTTTTATTTTCCTGCCTAAGCTGGAGGAAAGAGATGTTTAAAAGTGCAAGAGCAGTGATTCTTTTGTGGTTAGGTCACGTGCACAGTGTAGACAAACCCAGGAAGAGAATCTGCTTCACCAAGCCTTACATCGATCTTTAGGCCGCAACTTATGCAGAAGCCTCAGATGAGCATTGAACGTGCCAGGAAACTGCTGCCCCGTACTTTCAGTTCTTTCTTCTTTACTTTTCCTCTGCACTCAGCTCATGGTTATCTTGCAAAACAGAAGGTACTTTGCCCTGTAAGCCGACACTGCAGCTTAATCTTACCTATAGCAAGGTCTAGGAAAGGCAGAGCCCCATTTTGGAGCTCAGTACTCGAAAACAGTTTGGTTGGCTGGCTTTCCCACAGGTTGACATATGTCTCAGCAGTCTGCACCCAGAGGACTCTGGGTCTTACATATGCAGGTATGTGTGGCCAGGCTGCTTAGGTGCACAGCAAAGAAATTCTGTCGAGACCAGTGTGGTGTCAGGTGGATCCCTGGGAGCGCTAGACTTTAAACTGACCCCCACCTACCTACCTCCTTGTTATTTCTTTGTGTGAACAGTTCTTTCTTCAGCACCTGTTATGTGTTGGTTACTTTTTTCCTCAATGATTTCACATATGGTATCTGTTTGGATTCTCATGATATCTCTGTGAGGTAGCTGGTATTGTGCCCAATTTTTTGAAAGAGGAAATTGCATCCCAGGGAGATTGTTGAGAACCAAGGTAATTATAACTAATACATTGCTGAACCAAGTTTCAAGCCAGGTTTTTGGGGATCCGGAGTCCAGTGCACAGCTACACCTCACACATACCTCTGAAAGTGTCAACAGCCTCTTCAGCAAGTCCCAGAGAGTATGTTCAACTTCATCTTGTATTAAGTGTAAGTACACCCGGCTTTAGGAAAACATAGTTTATGAAGGTCGGAACTAGTTTATTTTATTTTATTTTAGGGAACGCTTCACTCTGCATTTCCATTTAGGAAGAAGGATTCCTAGGAAGTGAGCCTAAGCCCTGTTTACTGAATTAATCAAGTGATTTCTCAGAGCAGAGTGGAGGGTGGCAGAGACGTGTCCTGTAGGGTTGACAACCTGGATTTGAATCGCAGCTCGGCCACTTCCTAGCTGTGTAACCTTGGGCAAGCTACTTAACTCTCTGAGCCTCTCTCTCCTTCCCTATTAAAGGGGAATAACATCAGTTTCCTCAGGTTAGTGTGAGATTACACTTGCTTAAGTGCCAAGTACCTGCTAAGTGCTGGTCAATGTGCTAAGCTAATAGAAACTCCAATTGTTTGGGGTTGATGTTAGTAACTGGGAGCCCCATTATAGTGGAAACCTGTCTTTCATTAACATATATAGATATTTATATACCAAAAACCAAGCCTGGTGCTGTCGATTCTGAATGAGACCTCTGCTCACTTACTTTGGACTTGTCATTGGAAAAGACCAGTCGCATTAATATTTTGCTATATATTTTCCTAATCTGTGTACATTTATTTAAGTATATATAATTTAGAGACAAAATCGTCTTATTGTATAATTTTGTCCTTCCCTTTTCTCTTAATTTAATCATAATTTTTCTGTGTTCTTAGATATTCTTTGGAAATATCACAAATGGCTACATAACATTCTACCCAACATAATCTAAACATATCCAAACATAATTTTGTTGGATATATAAGTATTTCTAGCTTTTTTTATGTTGCCTGCAAATCTTGGATGATAGCTGCATTTTATTAAGTTAATCACAAAGTGGAATATCTGGGTTGTATATTAAATTTCTTGATATAGTCTTTCAAGAAACCATATAGCGTGGTGGTTAATGTACAGATTTCAGAGTGAGATTTGAATTCACTGTAGTTTTCTTTCTTATATATGATCTTGGGTGAGGTATTTAATCTTTCTCACTATCTGAATCCCTAATTTTTAATGAGAGTGATTACTCATTGGGTAATGGGACAAACAAATGAAAGTTTATAAAGCTCTTGCACCATGTCTTCAACTTAATAGGTGTGGAGTAATTATTTCTCACTATATTATCCTAGAAGGGTTGTGCCAATAGTTCATAACTGTCTGTTTCATTGGGACTGCAGCAGCATAGGGTATAATAAAGAAAATTAGCTGTATCAATTACATAACCGAAAGGTAGTGCGTTGTTTTAATTTGCTAGAATACTGATAGTTTTATTACAGAATTGAAATAGTTACTGTTTCATTGATCATAAAAGTAAAGAATTACACCTTTTGTTTAAAAAAGAAAGATAATACATAAAGACATAAAGAAGGAGGAAATAATTGTTACCGATTGATGAGAAGCTTTTTGTATTTCATGTATATGTGTGTATTTTTTTAATAAAATGAGATCATAATATACTATTTTTAACAGCTTCCTGAAAATTAACATAGTATCATGTGTATCTTTCTTTGTCAGTAAATAGAGACAAATTATCTTAATGGCTACAGGAAATGGAATACCACTTTAAAAGATTGTTGCTCACAGTGGAGCCACCCTTTTGATTGTCATATTATTTCCTACTACCTTTGCTTTCCTTTCCGACCCTAACTCAGGCCGATCCATGGTGGGCCTGGGAGTTTGCTTTAATCTGAGGTCCTTGAGGCCACCCTGTTTTCAGAACTGAAAACCCATCTTGTTTCTCCATGGGGTCAGGTTTACTCTCATCACATGCCCCATCTTGCCTGGAATGCCCTCAGACTGTGGCCATCTACGTAGGTTGAATGTTAGCTTATGATGACTTTATTCTGAAGGCAGTAGGGCTATATGAAAGCAGGGGTGTTCTCAGTGAGGCTGTGCATCCTCAAAAGAAATCTGTACACAGCAGTATACGCATGGATCAGACTGAGGAGCAAAAGAAGCAGGGTGAGAGGAGGGTAGCAACTGAAAAGCTTCTGCAGCTGTTCAGGTGAAGATAGCAGGGTTGGTGCAGGAGCCAAGGCAGTGAGGCTGAAGAGGAAGAAGTAGACGAGAAAGCGTACTTTGCTTTGCATTGTAGTTAATGTTAATGTATACACCTCATCCCTCCTGTTTGACTGTAAGCTCCTTAAAGGCGTGATCCCTGTCTGCTTCCTCTTTATATCTCCCTGGCATCTAGCATTGTGCTTTACACATAATTATCACTCCATCGTCCTGTGACTGACTAACATGAACTCTCAGAGATGTTTGCAAGTCCCATACGCATTAGGAAAAGTATATAAATGTGTGTGTTGTATATGTAAGTACAGCAAATAGCAATCTGTATATCCCTACATGTTTTGCAGAGAGTTTTAAAGAACTGGATTTGAATACCTTTGTGCAGGACATACCGTTTCTAGTTTGGACACATGTCTCTCTATTCCTTCGCTCAGGTTTCTCGTCTGGCCGTGAGAACTATTTGGGTTCTCAACCCTTGTGAGAGGGTCCTGTCTAAAGAAAGGAGTTCACACACATTGGGGAGAAGGTTGTAGAATTGGGACTTCTGTGACATCTACAGACACATACTTGAAACGCTAGTAAGGAATATAAAAGATTGAAAGTTTCCAGAGAGCCGTGACTTGAGATTCCCCTTATTCTCACCCTGGATCCCTGGATGCAAAGGCTCTAAGGGTCTATGTTTTTCCTGTTCTAAACATTTTTTTTTCAAACCTATTTTTTTATCATCTTACTTTTAATCTTTACTTAGGCACCGACTATCCCTTGTACACTTAGCTTTTTGTTTTTTTTCCAGTTTCCAGTTTCTTTTTCCAGTTTTAAACCAGGGTGGTGTTAAAGCATTATTAAACACTAAACACTTGAACCCAACTCATCTAAGATCTCAGCCAAAAAACCTAATCTTGAACATATTAGATAATTGTCTCTTTTCTCCTGTATTAAAAGCAAGTTGAGTCATATGCTGAAGCTGTAAAAATGGTGTGAGGGTAGTGTCTGACCTCCTCTAACTTCACAGGAGGGAAGGAGAACCAAGATCAACAGCCCAAAGCTGATTCCTATGAGGTAAAGGTCAGACACACCTCCTTTCTCCACCATCTTTACCAATTCTGACACCGGCTGTCCCTCCCCTAGCACTCCCTACTGGGTTCGATAATTCATTGCAGTGGCTACATAGAACTCACAGATCATACTCACAATTATGGGGTTTATTTGGGAAGTAACAGTTATATTTCAGGCTCAGGATATGGTTCTTCCATCAGGATAACCTCTTCCTAGCCGTGCTCATGGGCATGCCTCTCCCTGGCCCTCAGGCTCTGCTCAGAGGCACGCAGCTTTCTCTCTCCATGGACCAGGAAACCCACCATGCCATCTCCTGCTGCCGGGTCTCCTGCTCGTCTCTTCTTCCTTGGTGGTGGTGGGCTCTTCTCTCCGCTCTGAGATTGGCTCTCTTTTAAGGCAAAACCGACCAGTCCCCTTGGTGAGCCACAATTACCCTATCGCTTTTTACTGTCCTGCCCAGTCACCTGGGTGGGGAGTTACGAGACCGTGGCCAGAAAGGCCTCACAAAAAGCAAGCCCTCACACCGCAGAAGCTGAAGGCTAGACTTTTGCTTCGTGGCACAATAAAATTAAAAACAAGCGCATGTATCGTATCTCTGTTTTCACCTTATAGGCTGATCGTTTTATGCAACGTCTGCCTAGCTCTGGAGATTTTAGCACACGTAAATGACCTCTTCGTGTTGTGTGTTTGTATGTGCCAACCCAGCTGCCTCTCCAGGCATGTTGTAGTATCGGCATGATGCGTCCTCGGTGGATGGCTAACTGGGCCGGGCTAAATAGGGTACGGTAAATATCAGGGTGGTGTCTGGAGTTAGAAAAAACTATCGGTAGAATGAGCATCTGAGCAACAGTATATACATAATTCTGTGAAATAATTATCAAACATTAAGCAGGCACGTTATAAATTGGGCTACAAAGTCTGCAGTCCTCTTCACATTCATTGGTGCCTCATGGACTGAAAAAAAAAAAAATTTTTTTTTTTTTTTATTTTGTCCTTATCTCATGTCTAAGGGAACATAGAAGGAAAAGGGTAAGATTAATGCATTAAATATATTTTTCTAAGAAATAACTCACCTGTAAAGACTCTATGAAGAGGCGTTCATTTGTTTGTTTTAAGAAAAAAAACACTTACTATCAAGTCAGTTACCACTCATGGCAATCCCGTGTATGTGTGTCAGAGTAGAACTATGCCCCCAGAGGTTTTCAGTGGCTGAGTTTTTGGAAGTAACGCACCAGGCCTTTCTTCTCAGGTGCCTCTGGGTAGACTTGAACTTCCAATCTTTAGATTTAGCAGCTGAGTGCTTTAACCATTTATACCCCTGAGAGGCCCCTTTTAAGAGAAAAGAACCAACATGTGAGGGACTTCTGGGTGCCAGCACTCTACTAGACACTGTTCCAGTACCATTTCATTTATTCCTCAAAACTGCATTGAGTTGTATGGTATCCTAACATGAGTGAGAATCTGAGACTTAATGCTCAGGGAACTGAGGGACTATGCCTGATTCATTAGTTAGAACGGTGTCTGGAAAGTACTATATGCTCAGTGACTATTAACTGAATTAATTAATTGATTAATCTGAGATGGTTACACATCTGGTAAATGGAATAGGCCAGATTCAAACTTGAGGGTATACTAATAATGGTAGTTAACGTTTGTTGGGTTCTTACAAAAAAAAAAAAAATTTTTTTTTTTTTTTTTTTTTACTATGTTTCAGGCACAGTCTTAAGCATTTTATACAAATTCTCATTTATTCCTTACTGCAGTCTTCCCAGGACTTTAAATATCCTCATTTTACAGAGAAAACACTCGAGAATGTTCTAGGGCTAGGGTTTAAACTCAGAAAGTAGTCCTAGAGACCATGATTTTAGTCACCAAATTGTGTTGTGTCTATTGTCTTCTGTTTCATTGTATGTTACTAAGTGTTCTGGCAGAAAGGGGTTCTGTGGTTTAAAAGTTTAGGAAACATTGAATTAAAAGAAATTATATTCGGTGCCTTACTTTAGGAATTCTCTGAGCTTTCAGGATGCTAATGCAACTTATGAACATTTGAGAGAGGATATAGAATGTAACATTTTCCAAACTTGGCCACAAACATGTTTGTTTCCCAGGATACGGGTAACATCTTGCTGAACCATTATTAGTATTCGGTGGAACACAGTTCCCGTTGAGTTGACTCTGACTCATGGCGCCCTCATGTGGTTCAGAGTAGAACTGTGCCCCAGTGGTTTTCAATGGCTAATTTTTTGGAAGTGACACACCAGACCTTTTGGTTAGCAGCCTAGTATGTTAACCATTTGTACCATCCAGGGGCTCCATCCTTTGAAGCCTTTGCTCCATTCCTTTTCAATTTGAGGGTCACATAGATTGATTTTTTCATGATATTGTATGTATATTTTAAAGAAAATAATTAACATTATGTTAACATTTCATATCATTTTCTTATAGTAAACTAAGTATGAGAGAAATATGCAGTGCCCATGGATGCTCGGGTGCTCAGTGTGTTTGCCTGCATTCACATGCCCCTGAGCTTGTAACCCGGATAGAAATCATGTGACAGTTTTGTATCAGCCTCAAGTGAGTGCAGAGGTTTAACATGGGAACGTAATTTAACCCTTCTGACTTTTTTTTTTCTTTACTTCCTGTGGCACAAAAGGTGAAGACTAGGTACACTATATACAACAACAAAGACTAGATATTTTAATATTTTTTTGCAAAATAGCTCACACGCTGATTTACAAAACATTAGAGAGAGAAATTGACTTCTACTTGACAGTTCATGGAATGGGTCATTAGTGTATTAAAACAGCGTTTTTGCAATAAAAGCACATTTTCTCTTCTTGGCCAGCAGTTCTACTTTTGGAACATTTATTCCATACAGCGCAGTATGATAGAGACCAAGATTTATAGCTGGTGATTTCCTGAATAACAATTTGGAGAGCAAATACCTCAGTAAAACAACTTTCATATGCTCTCCAAGGCACAGAGTGACAGAATAGAATGGGTCATTTGTCTCAGGGATGGATTTATTTGTTACCTTTTTAACGTTTTTTTTTTTTTTTTTTTTGGTCTGTAGCAAGAAAAACTGACATTATTTTTCTTTTTTGCCATAACCTAAAATTGGAAAAATTTCTCCTTTCTTTCCTCCTTTTTTCCCACCCCTTTGCCCTCTTCCTCCTGCCTCCTCTCTTTTCTCCACTCTCACTTGGATTCGTTTAAGGTAAAGCCATTTATGGAAACCACTTAACTCCAAAAACAGAAGTTGGAAACTGCTTGAATGATAAAAAGAGAAAAGAATTCCTTTTCCTTTATCTTATTTCTGTGTCTGTTAGGTGATCCAGAATTTCCCTGAAAAGAGAATAGAAAACAAGCATTACTCGTAGGAAAGCAGTTTCCGCCTGGAAAGGATAATGACGTTCTCTAGCAAGCTTTGAGGTACTCAGAAGAAGTAGTTCTGACTTTTGCTTTGGAATGAGACACTCTCAAATTGGTGCTGTGGGTCAGTAGGAGTAATCAGTAGAAGGAGTAGGTAAGAAGCAATTAGTGCAAGGGCAGCAGAAATGAGTTTAGGCCAAATTTGAGGACAGGAACTTGATGACTTGTGGGATTACTCTAGTTTGGTTTCATGTATAGGTACTTTATTTATTATCCAGGTGCTTAAAGACAACAAAAACAAAATCATAGATATACAGATTACTGGAATATGGTTAAGAGTCTAGAAATAAACCCTCACATTTATAGTCAGTTGATTTTTGACAGGAGTGCTGAGACAATTCAAAGCGGGAAGGGATAGTCTTTTCAAGAAATGGTGCTGGAGCAACTGGATATCCTCCTTCAAAAGATTGAAGTTGGGCTCCTACCTCACATCATATACGTATTTTATTAAAACAAAAAAACAAGTAAGACCTAAAATTATATTCGAAGTAGCCATAGATATAAATCTATGACCTTGGGTTAGGCAATGATTTTTTTTTTAGGTATGACATCAAAAGCACAAGCAACAAAAGAAAAAATAGATAATGAGACATCAAAATTGAAAACTTCTTTGCTTCAAAAGACATCATCAAGACAGGGAAAGACAATTCATGGAATGGGAGAAAATATTTGCAAGTCATGTATCTGATAAGGAATTATATCCAGAATATATAGAGAACTCTTAAACAACCCAGTAGTTAAAAGACAAGTGACCCAATTTTTAAAATGGGCAAAGGATTCGAATAGATACTTCTCTAAAGAAGCTACACAAATGGCCAACAAAAGCACTTGAAAAGATGCTCGATATCATTAGCCACCAGGGAAATGCAAATCAAAAATAAAATGAGATACCACTTTACATCTGCTAGGGTGACTATTTAAAAAAAAAAAAAAGCCCTGATGGTGCAGTGGTTAAAGCAAAAGGTCAGCGGTTCGAACCCAGCAGCTGCTCGTAGGAGAAATCTGAGATTGTCTGCTTCTGAAAAGATCTGTAGCCTTAGAAACCATAGGGGATGGCTCTACTCTGTCCTGTAGGGTCACTCTGAGTTGGAATCAACTTGATGGCAGTGGGTTTTTGTTTTAGGATGGCTAGAATTAAAAAAATAGGTAAATATTGGCAAGGATGTGGAGAAATTGAAACATTCATACACTGCTTATGGGAGGGTAAGATGATGCAGCCGTGGTGGAAATCAGTGTGGCAATTCTAAGAACACAGAGTTACCATTAAAAAGAGCCATTGCCGTCAAGTCGATTCCGACTCATAGCGACTCTGTAGGACAGAGTAGAACTGCCCCATAGGGTTTCCAAAGAGCGGCTATTGGATTCGAACTGCCAGCCTTTTGGTTAGCAGCTGTAGCCCTTAACCACTGTATCACCAGGGCTTCGAGTTACCATATGACCCAGCAGTTCTACTCCTAGGTATATACTCATGAAAAATGAAAAATTATGTGTACGCAAAAACTTGTACAGAGATGTTCGTAGCATTATTCCTAATAGCCAAAAAGTGGAAACAACCCAGATATCCATCAGCTGATGACTAGATAAATAAAATGTGGTATATCCATACAATAGAGTATTATTCAGCAAAAAAAAAAAATGAAGTAATGGTATACCCTACAATATGAATGAACCTTGAAGACGTTGTATCAAGTGAAAGAAGGCTCATCCATGGAAGGCTTTTATGTGCCAGGCCTAGGAGTGGTACACATCATTTCCTCCCATATTCCCCAGTCAGGTCCTAGCCAGTTGGTTATTTTATTGTGAAATAGCTTAATGCTTTAACCCCCAGATTACTTAAATTAGAAACTAGGTCTAGTATAGTGGGCTCCTAAGTTGGCTAGATTTAAAACAACGATAACAAAAAACCCACCAAACCCAGTGCCGTCGAGTCCATTCCAACTCATAGCAACCCTATAGGACAGAGTAGAACTGCCCCATAGAGTTTCCAAGGAGTGCCTGGCGGGTTTGAACTGTCAACCCTTTGGTTAGCAGCTGTAGCACTTAACCACTATACCGTCAGGGTTTCCACGACAATAAAGCCAGCATTATTATTGATTTCTTAATCTAGCAAGTTCATGATACTCTTACTTCCATTTAATTGAAGCAAAGCTCATGCAAACCAGTTATCTTGTATTCACCTTGTGTATAAGAGTGTAAAAAGTCAAGTTCATCATCATCTCATTTTACCTGTTCTCTTTACAAAATCAGGCTTCCAATTTCACAGTCCTCTAGAACTTTATTTATTTATTTTTTCTAGAACTATAGAGCCGGGTGGGACCTTCTCATCTGATCCTCCCTACTCCTTCCTTTACAGAAGAGAAAACTGAGGCCCAGAGAGGTTAGGGGACTTGCTTGAGGTCACACTGTTGGCAGGGGCTAAGTCCTGGTGTAGAGAGCTCCCCCATACCATGGTTCTCTTCCCGGCTGGTAACACCCCTCTTTCCTTCAGCCCCCCTTTCTAAGCTGTCACCAACTCCTGTTACTGTTTCCTTGAAATGTCTCTTGTATTCCCTCTTTTTCCATTTCTTCCTGCCTAATCTAAGCCCTCATCGCCTCATGTCAGGAAAAGCCTGACTTAGCGCTTTATCTCTGGGACATCCATCATACCAGATTAATTTTCTCTAATTACTACTGTCCGCATGTCACTCCTCTGCTATGAAGCTGCCAAGAACTCCCTGCTTCCTGTGGCAGCAAATATCAACACTCCTCTTCCTCATGTGTCGGGTCCTCCATGGCCAGGCTTCACCATACATGCCCAGCGTCATTTCCGTTTTCTCCCTATGAGCCCCCAGAGCCCAGAGCCTTCTGTTTTCTCCACAAGTCAGCCATCCCTGTTTTATGCCTTCAGTCCTGTCCCCAGCTTCTAGTCTCTCCTTGCCTGTCGATGTCCTACCACCCTTTCAATTCTTTTCCTGATTACCCTGGGATTACCCAATGATTCTCCTGTATCCCCAAACTTTTTTTTTTTTTTTTTAATTATACACCACCATGTAGCATTGGACGTAGTGGCCTCTCTTATACTGCTCTCTGGTTTTTCCTTGGAATTATGTTACCTTCTCAATTGTATTTAATGCAGTTGAAGACAAGGCAAGTGGTCAAACTTTAATCATATGTTCTGTATTTTGGGGTGCCTAATCAGTGGTCAGGGGCATTGACGGTTCAATGGTACAATTCTCACTTTCCACGCAGACGACCCAGGCTTGATTCCTAGGCAGTGCACTTCCTGCATAGCTACCACCGTCACTTAGTGGAGGCTTATATGTTGCTATGATGCTGAACAGGTTTTCCCAAAGCTTCCAGGCTAAGATGAACTAGAAAGAAAAGCCTGGTAATCTACTTCATGAAAATCAGTCAGTGAAAACCCTATGGATTACAGTGATCTGATCTGCAACCCGTCATGGGAATGGTGCTGGCCTGGGCAGAATTGCATTCCATCATGCCTAGGGTAGCCATGAGCTGGGGCCGACTCGACGGCAGCTAACAACAACAAAAAAACCCAACAACAAAGTGGTCAGTAAATACACCTTGCTGATTAGGGCGCTCTCTGAGTTTTTAAAATACATCATCCAGAGCTACAAGCAGTTCAGACATTTTACGGTGTTCACAGCTTGTGTCAGGAGCACCTAATACTGCAGAACAGTGTTGTGCTGTCATCCAACTGTGGCTAGGATCAGCTGCTGCCGTGTTAATGGTCCTCTGGGGGAATTGGCCGTACAGCATGGTGCTCATACACAGAGTTTACGATTTGGTTTTGAATCAGTGGCTGGGAGGCAAGGAGTTGGGGACCTCCCCTACTGAGAGCCTACACACCGGACTCACGCTTGGAGCAGGTAATAGTTACTGGAGAATGGGTAGGGCTAGTATTATCCTCATCACTCTGAGTGTGAAATGTCAACAGGCCTGGCTGCCCTCCCACTGTGTGTCCTTGAGCCAGTCGGTAAAGACTGTGGTGCCCTCTTTTCTGTAATACGAGAACAGTGTCCTAAGATCTAATCTGATCTTTTTCTAAAATAATTTTTTAGAACCTGGTAAGTACTGTATCTTCCCGAAAAGGTAAGCAGTTCCTGGTATTGAGTAAAAGGAGAGTATGTTACTTACAGAAGACTGTGTTTGCTTTCTGAATATTTGATGCCCCTCGACCTTCCCTGACTGGCATTTCTGGACAGAGGCAGTGCCTCGGACTGTGCTGTCCCCCAAGGCACAGCTCCTATGAGGATTTTGCCAGCTGGAGGTTCATAAACTTGGAATTTTTTTTTTTTTTCCTTTAATATCAGCAGGACTAATTCCACCCATACAAAATGGTTTGGCCTTTTTACTCTTTGGCATAAAAGAGAACTGGCAAAGATTCAGGTAAGGGTGAAGCTGACAGGCCCTGGGGTGGGAGTGAGTTCAGCACCTCAGTGCTTGTATTCATCCCCGTTGTTCATCTCATGTTCTGAACCCTAGTCCCAAGGTCTTCTCCTCCCAACTGTGACACCTGAAGTTGTTTCCAAGGCTGCTTTCTTTGTTGACATATTCAACACAGTGAAATGCTGCCTCTCTTCGTTTACAGAAAGTCACACAACTGGAGTCACTTTTTGTTTGTTTAAATCCTTTTAGGTGGATGGAAGTCTGCTTAGTTGAAGAATTGCCACCAACCACTGAACTGGAAGAAGGGTTGAGGAATGGAGTTTACCTTGCAAAGTTAGCCAAGTTCTTTGCCCCTAAAATGGTATCAGATAAAAAGATCTATGATGTGGAACAAACACGTTACAAGGTAACTGAAATCTAATTGATTTTGGCTTCTAGCTAAAAGTGAAAGTTTGATATTTCATTTCCTTTATTTTAGTGTTTCTAGTAGGATTTTGGTGGGGAGGGGAGGTGTGGAGTAGGGAGTGTCCTTGGTCTTTGGGGCCTGCTAGTAATCATTCCTGAGGCTGCAGCAGCTTCAAAGGTAAAGGGTTTCTATTTCTGGGCCAAGGCTGAGAGACCTGTGATTTGTTGGGCTTCTCTGCACTCCCTCCCATTCCCATTATTCCTTCATGGATGTCATTTGTGAGTTCTTATTAGTGCCAGTAAATGTAGAAGTGAGGGCAGTCTTTACCTCTCGTTTTTTTTTTTTTTTTTTTACCACCAACACAGTTTATTATTCCCTATGTTCTCATCAAGGAATAAAATACCCAGCTGGGACTTGAACTAGTGACCCCAAAGGGTTAGGGCCAGTGTAATAAAACCAGTAGTAATATGGAAGAGTGCGGTAGGAGCTCCTTTTCATTTGGAGTTTAAAACAAAATTAAGGCTAACTTCTTTGTGTGCAACTTGTTCCATGGCTAATTTGGAAAAGGCTAGAAAAGAAAATACTCTTATAGCACTTTTAGGCCAAAAGAAAAAAAAAAAAAACACTACATTTAGATTTGAAAGAAGCATAGGATCCAGGGGAAAGAAGGAGACAAAATCAAAACAAACACGAATCTTAATTTTAAAAACTCTGATCTTTTAGAGATGCAAGTGGAAGTATTTACAGATAAAATGGTACAGTGTCTAGGATTTGCTTCAAATAATGGGGGGAGAGTTGGATAGATGATACAAGACTAGCCATGAGTTCATAATTGCTATGGTTGTGTGACAGGTACGTTGGAGTTCATTATACTATTCTGCCTATTTCTTTTGTGTTCGAAATTTTCCACCAAAGAATGAAGGAGGAACATGTAAACCTAAAAGACCCTGTCCAGTAAATTTGTCTTCAAAAGGGAATTTAAAAATGTGTGGTGTTCCATCCTGGAACATGCGATTTCTTACCCACTAAGGAAGCCCTGATAGCATAGTGGTTAATTAAGTTCGGCTGTTCGAATCCACCAGGCGCTCCTTGGAAACCCTGTGGGACAGTTCTACTCTGTGTCCTATAGGGTTGTTATGAGTTGGAATCGACTCAACGGCAATGGGTTTTTTGGGGGAGGTTAAGGGCCAAGGTTTCTAGAGTTTCTATGAAACTCGATTCCTTATTTTCTTAATGTATTTAGTTCTTTATATGAACATTTTTTATCTACAGATTTTCAAATATTAAGCATTATTTCTCTCACAATTGCAGGGACAACATTGAGTGTAGTTGAAAATGGAATGATTTCCCATTCGTTGCCTGATAACGTACTACTCTTCAGCTGATCTTTAGACAAAATTTATTATAAAAATATACATACTTAATTCCGATCAAATGTTTGAATAATCATCTAAGAATAGATAAGATCAGTTGACAAATTTTATATAGTTTGTTCATAAAGGGCACCGAGCAAATGTTTCTGCCTCGAGTGATATTATAACCAACAGTGTTTGCATTTGTTAGAGTAAGTTGGAGTTTATGAAGTCCGGAGTCTCACCCCAGAATTCCAGCTCATTCTAGCCTTTCACAAGACCATTTTCCACATTTTAGACCATGGTGTTTACTTTTTTATTGCTTCTCTTTGGAGCCTTAGTGCCACAGTGGTTAAGAGTTTGGCTGCCAAGTAAAAAGGTCAGCAGTTTGAATCTACCCACCACTCCTTGGAAACCCTATGGGGTAGTTGTACTCTGTCTTATAAGGTCGCTATGAGTTGGAATCAGCTCGATGGCAATGGATTTAGTTTTTCCCATTGGCTAGGAGCCCTCGTGACACAGTGGCTAAACATTCGGCTGCTAACCGATAGATTGGCACTTGGAACCCACCAGCTGCTTAGTGCAAGAAAGATGTGGCTGTCTGCTTCTGTAAAGATTTACAGCCTTGGAAACTCATGAGGCAGTTCTTCTCTGTATAGGATAGCTCTGAGTCACAATTGACTTGACAGCAATGGGTGTGGTTTTTTTTTTGGCGGGGGTCGGGGGGCTTTGAAGTAGCCCTAGTAGGGCAGTGGTTAAAGCATTCAGCTGCTAACCAAAAGGTCGGCAGTTTAAACCCACCAGCCACTCCACAAGAGAAAGATGTGGCAGTCTGCTTCTGTAAAGATTACAGCCTTGGAAACCCTGTGAATCAGCTCTGCTCTGTCCTGTATGGTTGCCATGAGTCGAAATTGACTTGACTGCAGTGGGTTTTTTGGTTTTGGTCTCTATGGATGTTATCAAGACCTAGGACCACTAGTACTAACACCCATGTAGATTTTACAGTAGAGTTAGCTTGAATGTAGTTTGATTGTGCTACAGCCTGCCCTGAAAGGGGATTATGGGTATTTTGTTTGGCTTTGTGGACAGTAACAATCAACTGGAAAGAGAGACCCTTCTTGGAGCCAGGAGCCTTAGAGCAGAGTCTGATTAGCGGCGTGGGCTAATTCTTTTCTCCTCCTGACACGTCGTATACCTTGAAAGTAGGCATCTCCCTCTAGTTCAGGTGTGGCCCCCTTCATGGCAACTTAAACAAGTACTTTTTCCTCTTGTTATCAGAGATCCCACTGTTTAAATGATCCTACTTTTGGGGAGGAGTCCCTTGATGGTACAAATGGTTAAAATGCTCCACTGCTAACCAAAAGGTTGGCAGTTCAAGTCTACCCACAGGTACCTCAGAAAAAGGGCCTGGTGATCTCCTTCGGAAAAATCAGCCATTGAAAACTCTATCAGGCACAATTCTGTGACACACATGAGGTTGCCATGAGTCAGAGTCGACTCCACGACAACTGGTTTTTTTGGTTACTATTTGGGATGGGGACAGGGAAAATCATCTTTTCAATATTTTGTTACAAAATAAAATATCTGTGGGGCCTAGGCAAGGAGTGACATCCTTGAGAGAATCAGATGATGAGAGAGGAAACTGTTCTGTCTGGCCATCCCCTGCCCCATCAGGCCCCCGGTAAGCTGGGTGAACAGAAGCTGCAGTACTGGGAGACGGGGGAGGGAAGAAGGGAAGGCGCAGAAGGAGGGGGTTGATGCCAGCTGTGGCTTGGGAGCCCCTCCATGCCGCTGAGTTAAAAGAGAAAACACAGGACAAAGGGAAACTACCCCTTCATTAATTCGCTAGAAAAAAAAAAAGGTTTTTGTTTTTAGTTTCATTAAACCCCTGAAAGTACCCAGTGCCCTTCATGGAAATTTTTAGTGATTTGCCATGTAATCATAATATTTTATTTTAAAGCCTTTTCATTTCTTATACAAAAATGAAAGGAGACAAGTATCAGTGAATAGGAGACTTAACTTCCTGTTCTAGGTCCTTTCCAAAGAGCACTAAATCATGGGCTGTGGCAAAGATGTTGAGACACAAGGGAACACTTACTAGCCCACCCTTTTGATGTGCCATCTGGAAACCATGAATTCAGTAAACTTGGGCTCTCACCACAGGGTCTGCCTAGACTGCAACCATAAAATATGACCCACCCATTAGACACAATGTCCTCACTACAGAGCCACGCCCCAGAGCCTGACAGCCTCAGTATTGCCACTGATGGCTTTGACAACCATCAGTTAAGTAGATGGGAGCCTTCATGCTGTCTCATCCACTTGGTTGGCCAGCTTCTTTACAACCCTGGTAAATTCAGGGTTAGAGAGATGTCCTTAGTGTTATAGGTAAACCTCCCAATTGTGAGTATTCCTTCCCCAGCCACTTCCTCTTCCTACCCTCAGGTATGAGTTATGTGCGCATGCCCATCTTAGATACACCATACCATTCTGTAGAGATTGTCTTGTCATGAAGGCAAGCACTGGGTATGCTTTTCATTGCCAATTCCTCCGTGAATGGTGCAGGGTCTGGCCTGCAGTAGGTATCTTGACCAAGGCCATGGTATTTTCAGTTGCCTCATGTGTGTGTGAAAGCTGGATGATGAATAAGGAAGACTGAAGAAGAATTGATGCCTTTGAATTGTGGTGCTGGTGAAGAATATTGACTATACCATGGACTGCCAGAAGAGTGAACAAATCTGTCGCAGAAGAAGTACAGCCAGAATGCTCATTAGAAACAAGGATGGCGAGACTTCATCTCACATCCTTTGGACATGTTATCAGGAGGGATCAGTCCCCTGAGAAGGACATTATGCTTGATAAAGTTGAAGGTCATCAAAAATGTGGAAGACCCTAAACGAGATGGATTGACACAGTGGCTGCAACAATGGGCTCAAGCATAACAATGATTGTGAGAATGGCTCAGGACCAGGCAGTGTTCCGTTCTGTCGTACATAGAGTCGCTATTAGTCAGAACTGACCCGACAGCACCTAAAAACAGCAAAGGCAGTGCGTTGGGCAAAACAGACATGGTCCTCAGCTAGCAGAAGAAATGCTCATAATCTTTAACTATTACAGAAATGCAAATCAAAACCTCATCAAGATACCATCTCACTCCGACCATACTGGCACTAATCAAAGAAACAGATAAATGTTGGAGAGGTTGCAGGGAGGTTAGAACTCTTATGCACTGCTGGTGGAAATGTAAAATGGTACAACCACTATGGAAAACAATATGGCACCTCCTTAAAAAGCTAGAAATAGAAATACCATATGATCCAGCAATCCCTCTCCTAGTAATATACCCTAGAGAAATAGGAGCCATCACACGAATAGACATATGCATACCCATATTCATTGCAGTACTATTCACCATAGCAAAAAGATGGAAACAGCCTAAGTGCCCATCAACAAATGAATGGATAAACAAATTATGGTACATACACACAATGGTATACTATGCAACAGTAAAGAACAATGATGACCATGTGAAACATCTCACAACATGAATTACTCTGGAGGGCATTATGCTGAGTGAAATAAACCAATCACAAAAGGACAAATATTGTATGAGGCCACTATTATAAAAACTCAAGGAAAAGTTTACGCAGAGGAAAAAAAATCTGTAATGGTTACAAGGGTGGGGAGGGCAAATCACTAACTATATAGTAGACAAGTGTCAACTTTGGTGAAGGGAAAGACAACACACATTATAGGGTAAGTCAGCACAACTTGACCAAGACAAATTCGTAGAAGTTTCTTAGATATATCAAAAAACCTTGAGGGACCGAGTTACTGAGGGGCTGAGGGCCGGGGAGCATAGTGTCAAGGGATGTCTAGGTCAATTGGCATTAAATAGTTCATGAAGAAAATGTTCTACATCCTACTTTGGTGAGTAGCATCTGGGGTCTTAAAAGTTTGTGAGTGGCCATCTAAGATATATCTATTGGTCCCATCCCATCTGGAGCAAAGGAAAATGAAGAAAACCAAAGACACAAGGAAAATATTAGCCAAAAGGACTAAAGGACCACATGAACCAGAGCCTCCACTAGCCAGGGTCCAGAAGAACTAGATGGTGCCTGGTTACCACCAACAACCACTCTGACAGGGATCACAACAGAGAGTCCTGGACAGAGCAAGAGAAAAAATGTAGAGCAAAATTCAAATTCACCAAAAAAGATCAGACTTTCTGGTCTCACAGAGACTAGGACCTGGAGGAACCTCCTAGACTATGGCCCCCGGACACCCTGCTAACTCAAAACTGAAGCCACTCCCAAAACCCATTTTTGAGACAAAAGTTAGATAGGCATATAAAGCAAACAACATGTAAGGAACGTGCTTCTTAATTCCATCATGTAAATGAGACCAAATGGGCAACTCCTGCCCAAAAAGAAGACGAGAAAGCAGGAAGGGGTGAAAGGACGTGGGAAGCCCAGGGTGGAAAGGGGGATAGTGCTGTCACATTGCAGGGATTGCAACTGATGTCACAAAACAGTATGTGTATAAATTTTTGAATGAGAAACTAACTTGAGCTATAAACTTTCACTTAAAGCACAAAAAAAAATTAAAAAATAAAAAAGCAAAACTACAGACGTGGTCCTGATTTCATGGAGCTTATAGTTGGAGAGACAGAATGTAAGGAAATATATAATTATAAATTGTGATAAGCATATGAGGGGAAAAAAAGGTGTTATGGCACATAGTGGTGGGCAGGACATGGGCCTCTCTGTGGAGATGACATTTACTCTGAGGCTGAAAGAATGAGAAGAAAGTCACCCACATGGAGAGTCAGGAGTGTGGGAGTAGGGGAGAGCAGTCCAGAAACAGGGAACACATTTGTGATAGACTCAAGGAAGAAAAGACCTTGGCCAAATGGAGTTGCTGAAGGGCTGTGGGTGAGGGGCGGTGGTGAGGAGTGAGGGAAACAGAGATGAGATCTCACAGCCATCCAGGCCCACGGAGGATCTGTGATTTCATCCTAAGAGCAGTTGGAAGCCGTTGGAAACCTTAAACAGAAACATCGTGATGCCGTATGGTGCAATTTAGGTCTGAAAAAGATCAGTCCGCCACTCTGTACAGAATACATTGGAGGGAGGATGAGAATGGAGGGGACAAGTCCAATGAGAGGACAGTTCAGTCTGGGTGACGGGTGATAATGGCTTGCATTATCATCCTGGCCTGCAGAGACAACAGGAGCAAAAACAAGGGGTGACTCTTGGAAAAGGATTGGAGATAGGGGGAAGGAAGTGAGAGGAGTCAGCTGGGTGGACAGTGGGAGACCACCAAGGAGAGAATGGTCAGTTCTAAAGGGGTAAGAAGAAGACCAGGAAGGTCTCCATGGTGGAAGCTTGAAAGATGAGTGAGTGTTCCCAAGCCGACTAGAATAAGCAGGAAAAAGAGGATGAGGAGGGAAGGGCTTTCCTCAGAGAGGACTCAGACTGACGAAACTGAAAGACAAACTAGTACCATTCCTAGACAGTGCTTTGAAAACTGTAGGTTTACAATAAATGCTTGTAGAACATTTAGGTGAGCTTTAGATAAGGAAGGCGTGTACATATGGTTAGTAGTATGAGCTGTAGAATCAAAGTATGTGGCTTTAGGGTCCAGCCTCACCACTAATGCCTTTCTGAGCCTTGGTTTCCTTACCTAAAAAGTGGGAGTAGTAATAGTACTCGTCTTTGTAGTGGATTGATAAACAACAACATGATAAGTGAAGAAGAAGTCGAAGTTGCCAATGATGTCATTCTACTTGAATAAACAATCCATGCCCATGGGAACAGTAGTCAAGAAATTAAACGACGTATTGCATTGGGCAAATCTGCTGCAAAAGACCTCTTTAAAGTTTTAAAAAAGAAAGATGCCACTTTAATGACTAAGGTGCACCTGACCCAAGCCAGGATCTTTTCAGTCACCTCATATGCATGTGAAAGTTGAACAATAAAAACAAAAGACAGTAGAAAAATTGATGCATTTAAATTGTAGTATAGGTGTATAATATTGAATATACAGTAGACTGCCAGAATAAACAAATCTGTCTCAGAAGAAATACAACCAGAATGATCCTTATAAACAAGGATGGCAGGACTTAGGCTCACTTAACTTTGGAAACATCATCAGAGAAGACCAATTGCTAGGAAAGGACATCATGTTTGGCAAAGTAGCAGATCACTGAAAACTCTCAGTGAGATGGATTGGCGTAATAGCTTCAAGGACTCAAATACACCAGGGGTCACGAAGATGGTGCAGGACCCAGCACCATTTAGTTCTGTTATACCTAAGGCCACCATGGGTTGGCGCTGACTTCATGTGAACTAACTACAACAACACTACCACTTTTGTAGAGATGTTGCGAGGAACATGTATATGATCAGGCACAGTGAGCCTAACTAACAAGTTAAGTCATCTAGAGCAAGTGCTTGCCTTCAGTTTCCTCATCTATAAAACAAGAAAATTAGACTTTATTGCTCTCTAACCACTGGTAGCACAGTTATTAAAGTGATCAACTGCTAACTACAAGCAGCTCCGAGGGAAAAAGAAGTAACGGTCTGCTTCCATAGAGATTTATAGCCTCAGAAACCCTGTAGGGTCGCTATCAGTTGAAATTTGGTTTGGTTTTTGGTAAGCTACCTAACAGGAGCACCTGGGTGGTACAAATGGTTAAGCACTCAACTACTAACTGAAAGGTTGGTGGTTCCAACCTACCCAGAGATGCTTCAGAAGAAAGGCCTGGTGAACTGCTTTCGAAAGGTCACAACCATGAAAATCCGGTGGAGCACAGTTCTAGTCTGAAACACATGGAGTCACTGTGAGATGGAGTCAGCTCAGCAGCAGCTGGCTTTGTTTTGTTTGTAAGGTACGGAATAGTTCTAATATGCTCTGATTCTAATACATAGGAAGTTACGACTCAGAGAAGACTGCGCACCATTCCTCATATATGCGATTTAAACTAAAAGAACTTTGTTTGCTGGTGTAGCAATAGCTCAGCAATAGAAAATCAGCATATACTTTCTAGCTCAATACCTGAAAGAAATTGGTGGATGGACAAAAGCAACTCTTGGCTAAGTGTGACTAGACATGCCACCTGGTCTAATGTTAATATGTAGGACTGGTGGAAAAAAACAGACTAGCTAAAAATAAATATAATGGGCTAAGATTATTTGAAACCTGTTTATAAGATCATTTTTGTTTTAATTGAAGCTAACCTAGTAGATTGAAGATGTTATGCTACCATTCACTCACCAAAGCTTTCTTCCTAAATATACAGACATGAACTGTGATGCCTTTCCTGTAGAAATATGACCAGGATAACCAACCACCCGTTCCTTCATTGCCTCTTAAATGAAGCATTAAACCCTTTTCTGACCTTAAAGGTGGATGAAAAGTTTCGAGCCCAGGCTTGTAGGGTAATAATGATTATGTTGTTGTTGTTAGATGCCATAGAGTCAGTTCCAACTCCTAGCGACCCTATGTACAACAGAACAAAACACTGTCCGGTCCTGCGCCATTCTCATAATCATTGCTATACTGAAGCCCATTGTTGCAGCCACTGTGTCAGTCTATCTCGTCGAGGGCCTTCCTCTTTCTCGCTGACCCTCTACTTTACCAAACATGATGTCTTTCCCCAGGGACTGGTCTCTCCTGATAACATGTCCAAAGTATATGAGATGAAGTCTAGCCATCCTTGCTTCTAAGCATTCTGGCTGTACGTCTTCCAAGACAGATTTGGTCATTCTTTTGGCAGTCCACGGTATATTCAGTGTTCTTCGCCCAGCACAATAATTCAAAGGCATCAGTTCTTTAATCTTCCTTATTCATTGTCCAGCTTGCTCATACATATGAGGCGATTGAAAACACCATGGCTTCGGTCTGGCACACCTTAGTCCTTAATGTGACACCTTTGCTTTTTACACTTGAAAGAGGTCTTTTGCAGCAGATTTGCCCAATGCAATATGCCCTTTGATTTCTTGACTGCTGTTTCCATGGGCATTGATTTTAGATCCAAGTAAAATGAAATCTTGGGCAACTTCAGTATTTTCTCTGTTTATCATGATGTTGCTTTTGGGTCTAGTTGTGAGGATTTTTGTTCTTTTTATGTTGAGGTGTAATCCATACTGAAGACTCTTGTCTTTGATAATGATATTGCTAACCTGCACCTGTTGCCAGCAAGTCGCTTCTGACTCATGCCAACCCTATAGGACAGAGTAGAACTGCTCCATGGAGTTACCAAGGAGTGCCTGGTGGATTTGAACTGTAGACCTTTTGGTTAGCAGCTTTAACACTTAATAACTATGCTATAATGATAATAGCTAACATTTATTTCATTCTGTTGTGCACTTTGCAACTAAGAGCTTTCTGTATTGTCTCATTTAATCTCTACAGCTCCAAAAAGCATTACTTCTCCCATTTTATGGCTGAGAAACTGAGGTTCAGAGAGATTTTGTAACTTTCCTGATATTATATAGCTAGTAAGACCACTTAATAGAGTGTTATGTGATTTGGGATTACGGAAGCCCACCAGCCAAATATCCCTTGAAACCCATGTGTGGTCAACCAAAATTCAGCTTATGTAACTTGTGGTGACAAGGAAAAATGCACACCAGTGAAGCCATAAGAAGGAGAACAGAGACTGTGCTGCATGATTCTATGAAGTATTTAGGACAGTGAGGACCAGTTTTTGTTTGGTGCCCCGTCCGCCAGCAAGGTCAACTTGGTATTGGGTGTCTCGGTAATTTTTATTGAGGAGGCGAGAAGATTAAATCAAGGCTAGGTTGTTGTTACTGGTAAAGAAATCTGAGTTTCTTATATTAGTTGGATGAGGGGGGTGTTTACTTATATTTTGTGGTACAGAGGACCCTTGTCTCTGTCTTAGTTCAGACGGGATTGCATCTCTGTGGTCACGGAATGGCCTTGTCTGAGATTGTATTCTGCAAAAGTTATGTTGAGATAGGAACAGCATGGCCTAATGGTTAGCTTTTAGCTGACAGGGCCCTTCCTCTCTCCTCTCCCCTCCCCCTCCCTTTCTGTCTCCTATTCTCCCATCCTTCCTTCTTTTTCCTTCCCCCAGTTATTTCATAGCAGCTAGCTAGTTTCTTCCATTTGAAAAATAATCACACCATCATTAGTCCTGTGTTCCTTACTGGCAGGTATTGGCATAGGGAGGTTTTCAGATCCAGAGAGACCTAATCTTGAGTCTCAGCTCAGCCACCTAGCAGCTATTTGACTTTAGGCAAATCACTTCATCTTTTTGGCGAACGTTTTCTCAACTCTAAAACTGGGAATGATAATTACCTTGTGGGGTGTTTTAAAAATTAATTTATATAAAGTACTTAACACAAAATCTGATCTCAATAAATAGGGGCCAATATTAAAGGGCATAAAAATTTGTCAGATGTTCATTTGCTTATACTTCCCAATTTAGAACAGCAACAAGACTACTTTTTATTAAATAACTATTAGGTTGTAGATGGTCACAGAAGGTGGGCAGAGCCAGACATTCTACCACTGGATATTAATTATAAAACTTGGCTGTAGTTTCCTTTTTGTACCTATATTAAAATTAAAAATAGATTTTTAAAAATCTAAATAACATTGTGCTATACAGATAATTAAGTAAAAACACAAGATTCTTTTAAGTATCTTAATGGTTTATTACCTGATACAACCGCTTAAGGTGCAGGCACCTTAAGACTGTAAAAAAAATGACTGTCTGATTAGAACTATAAAGAAGATAAGGGATGTAGAAACGTTTTTATTGAACGGGTAGAAAAAGGTTCTGAAAGGTGTTTTCACCAAAGGTTCATTTCTTGCACAAGGCCAAGATTTGGGTTAAATTATAGGAAGGAGAGATATTAAAAATAACTTGAAATTACAGGATGCTTTTGTTTTTGTCTTTGTGTTTTTCTCTGTTTTCCATATTTTCTGCAGCAACCATATTACCTTCATAATCAGAGAAAAAGCATTTAGTCTTTTTAAAAGTCCTGTTTTTCCTGACATTTATGTGGTTCTCAGCCACAGTTGGCAAAATCATGACTTAGTATGTCTGTGTGTGTGTGTGCATGTATACATACATGTATGCACACTTGCCTCACGAGCCATCCTTAGGCATGTGCTAGACATTAAGTGGGCTTACCTGAGAATTCTGGTTGAGAATTACTCAAATGTGTGAACCGTGGAAGCTGCCATGGTCCATCACAAATGGTCAGAGTGTTGCTGAGATGTGGTCTAGCCTCCTAGAAAATAATAATCCTGGTAATGAACAAAAGCTATCACAAGTGACTCAGTTTTGGAGTGATCCTTTCTTTCCTTTTTTCTCTTATTTTTACTTTAGAAGTCCGGCCTTCATTTTCGACATACAGATAATACCGTCCAGTGGTTAAGAGCTATGGAATCTATTGGTCTACCTAAGGTAAGCCTTCATATACCATAACCTGAACTGGGAAGGCAAAAGGGGTAGTGTGCAGACATCTTACTTTGAAAAATCATTTGGCAGACTGGGATATGAAGCACATTGCCTTATTGCCCCATGAGTGAGAAATACAAAAACTAAACAAAAATATGAAAAGACTTACACAAAATAATAAATGACAAGAACTCATACTGAGGAGGTGGGGCCAAGATAGTGGAATTGCCAGATGTTTCCTGTGATCCCTCTTAGAACAAAGACCCAAAAAAAACAAGTGAAACGATTATATTTATGACAAGCTAGAAGCCCCCCTGAACATCAAAGGCAAAGTTAGAAAACAGACTGAGCAGCAGGGAGATAGAGAGACGGTTCAGAAGTGGAGAGGAGTTGCCAGACCTGAATCGCCAGGATCACTCAGGGACCATTCCCAGGAGTGGCTGTGGCAGGCTGGTAGTAGCGTTTGGCCGCAGTTTCCTCAGGGACAAGCAGCCGCACAGTCTGCTTACACCTCCGGAACAAGAGAAGAATGGCGTTCTTAGCAAAACCTAAGTACTTGGCGTATATTTTAATGCGCCCCCAGCCCCTAAGCTGGCTTCAGTGGCTGTTGATTTCCCTGGGCCTGAGATAGGCCCTATTAAGCACCCTGAGCCATCCTCCCAGCCTTGGAGTAGGAATAAATTCACAATTAGGGGAAAAGATAATTTGCCAGCTCCACTAACCAGGGGAGCTCAGGACAGAAGGAGCTCCTGTCCAGGCATAAACGGTCTGTGGACTTTGAATACCTTTCCCCCCGCGTGATCCTCTGTGGGCCTGTTTCAGAGTAGGCTATTGTTGGCAGACTGCAACCATTTCAACCGTGTGGTGAAGAGGTCGGTGATTGATATTTGAGACCACTTTGCTATTAGACAGGGTCTTCACCTACCCACATCAGGGGCCTGAGGACTGGTGGCTCCACTCAGGTCACTCAGCTGCCTACGACAGGGGCCCAAGGATAACTGGTACCTCCCAGTCCTTACAACCAAAAGCAATGGGTGCCCAAGGCCTGTCTTCAGAACCCACTCCCCTGTATGCTGTAGGGAAGAGGGACACACTTTCCTCACAGACACTTGGGGGACGGTTCTTAGCCCCCTGCATTGTTCAGAGCATGACCCCCTGCTGTAACCAGATACCAGTACCTACACCAATCACCCCTGCCCCTCTAAGACTGTAGGACAGATCCTGTACCACACACTTGATGATCAGCTACCTGGACACCTGAGCTCAATTCATACAAGAAAAGTGAATGGACTCCTAGACTGAAATACCTGATAACAGCTCTAACCATCTGGTGACAGGACGTCAGAGCTCCAAAGGTGAAAATAATCAGTCTGCCTCACTCAAGCAACCCATTTGGGCATATTAAAAAAATAAATAAAGGCAATAAGCCAGGATAGAGAAAGCAAACATAAAATAAACTAATGCAATAACTTACAGATGGCTTGGAGGCAACAGTCAATATCAAGTCACATAAAGAAACAGACCATGATTGCCTCAACAAGCTCTCAAAACAAAGAGTCAATGGGTCTTCTGCATGAAGGTGCCTTCCTGGAATTACTAGATGCAGAATTCAGAAGATTAATGTACAGAACTCTTTGAGACATCAGGAATGACATTAGGAAGGAGATCAGGCAGTATGCAGAACAAGCCAAGATATACTACAGATAAAGTAGTTGAAGAAATTAAAAAGGTTGTTCAAGAACATAATGAAAAATTTAATAAGCTGCAAGAATCCATAGAGAGACAGCAGTCAGAAATTCAGAAGATTAACAGTAAAATCACAGAATTCGACAACTCAGTAGAAAGTCAGAAGAGCAGAATTGAGCAAGTGGAAGGCAGAATTGGTGAGCTTGAAGATCAAGCACTTGGTACAAATATATTTGAAGAAAAATCAGATAAAAGAATTTTAAAAAGTGAAGAAACTCTAAGAATGATGGGGGACTCTATCCAGAGAACTAACCTATGAGTGATTGGAATACCAGAACAGGCAGGGACAACAGAAAATACAGAGAGAATCGATGAAGATTTGTTGGCAGAAAACTTCCCTGATATCATGAAAGATGAACAGATATCTATCCAAGATACTCATCGACCTCCACATAAGGTAGATTTTAAAAGAAAGTCATCAAGACATAATCAAACTTGACAAAACCAAAGATAAGGAGAGAATTTTAAGAGCAGCTAGGGATAAACGAAAAGTCACCTAGAAAGGAGAGTCAATATGAATAAGCTTGAACTACTCGGCAGAAACCATGCAGGCAAAGAGGCAATGGGATGACATATATAAAGCATTGAAGGAAAAAAACTGCCAGCCAAGAATCATATATCCAGCAAAACTGTCTCTCAAATATGAAGGTGAAATTAGGACGTTTCCAGATAAACAGAAGTTTAGGGAATTCGTAAACACCAAACCAGAACTACAACAAATACTAAAGGGAGTTCTTTGCTGAGAAAATCAATAATATCAGGTATCAACCCAAGACTAAAACACTGGACAGAGCAATCAGAGGTCACCTCAGACAGGGAAATCACAAAAATAAATCAAGATTAAAAAAATGCTCAAAACAGGGAAACAGTGATGTTATTATGTAAAAGAAGACAACATTTAGACAGTAAAGAGGGACTAAGATATGTACTCATAGATCTTTCATATGGAGAGGAAGACAAGGGGATATAAAGAAATAAAAGTTAGGTTTAAACTTAGAAAAATGGGGTAAATATTAAGGTAACCACAAAGGAGACTAACTGTTCCTGCTCATCAAAATGAAATACAAGAAAAAAATAGAGACTCAGCAAAGACAAAATCAACAACAACGAATAAGAGGAAAAGACGATATATAAAGATAAACCATTCAGCACAAAAAGTTATGAGGGGAAAAGAAACTGTCAACAACACACAAAAAAAGACATCAAAATGCCAGCACTAAACTCATACCTATCTATACTTAAGCTGAATGTAAATGGACTAAATCCACCAATAAAGAGACAGAGAGTGGCAGAATGGATGAAAAAACACGATCCATCTATATACTGCCTACAAGAGACACACCTTAGACTTAGAGACACAAACAAACTAAAACTCAAAGGATGGAAAAAAAATGTATCAGGCAAACAACAATCAAGAAAGAGCAGGAGTGGTGGTATTAATTTCTGACAAAATAGACTTTAAAGTTAAATCCACCTCAAAGGACAAGGAAGGACACTGTATAATTGTTAAAGGGACAATATACCAGGAGGATATAACCATATTAAATATTTATGCACACAATGACAGGGCTGCAAGATATATAAAACAAAGTAACAGTATTGAAAAGTGAGATAAACAGTTCCATAATTATGGTAGGAGACTTCAACACACCACTTTTGGTGAAGGACAGGAGATCCAGAAAGAAGCTCAATAAAGACACAGATGATCTAAATGCCACAATCAACCAACCAACTTGACCTCATAGACATATACAGAACACTCCACCCAACAGCAACCAAGTATACTTCCTTTTCTAGTACACATGGAATATTATATAGAATAGACTACATATTAGGCCATAAAGCAAGCCTTAGCAAAATCCAAAACATCAAAATATTACAAAGCATCTTCTCTGACCACAAGGCCATAAAAGTAGAAATCAATAACAGAAAAAGCAGGGAAAAGAAGTCAAACATTTGGAAACTGAAGAATATCCTGCTCAGAAATGACTGGGTTATAGAAGACATTAAGGATGAAATAAAGAAATTCATTAGAATCCAGTGAGAATGAAAACATTTCCTGTCAGAACCTATGGGACACAGCGAAAGCAGTGCTCAGAGGTCAATTTATATCAATAAATGCACACATCCAAAAAGAAGAAAGGGCCAAAAACAAAGAATTATCCCTATAACATGAACAATTAGAAAGAGAGCGACAAAAGAAACCTTCAGGTACTAGAAGAAAGGAAATAATAAAAATTAGAGCCAAACTAAATAAAATAGAAAACAGAAAAACAATTGATAGAGTTAACAAGACCAAAAGCTGGTTCTTTGAAAAAATTAACAAAATTGATAAACCGTTGGCCAAACTGGCAAAAGAAAAATGGAAGAGGAAGCAAATAACCCAAATAAGAAATGAGATAGGCGATATTACAACAGACCTAACTGAAATTGAAAGAGTCATATCAGATTGCTACGAAAAGTTGTACTCGAGCAAATTTGAAAACCTAGAAGAAATGGATGAATTCCTAGAAACACACTACCTACCTAAACTAATACAAATAGAGGTAGAACAACTAAGTAGACCCAAAACAAACAGAAGAGATTGAAAAGGTAATCAAAAAACTCCGAACAAAAAAAAAAGCCCTGGCCCGGACAGCTTCACAGCAGAGTTCTACCAAACTTTCAGAGAAGAGTTAACACCTCTACTACTAAAGGTATTTCAGAGCACAGAAAAGGACAGAATACCACCAAACTCATTCTATGATGCCACCATATCCCTGATACCAAAACCAGGTAAAGACTCAAAACAAAAAAAAAAAAGAATTACAGACCTATATCCCTCATGAACTTAGATGCAAAAATCCTCAATGAAATTCTAGCCAATAGAATTCAACAACATATCAAAAACATAATTCATCAGGACCAAGCAAGATTCATACCAGGTGTGCAGGGATGGTTCAACATTAGAAAAACAATTAATGTAATCCATCATATAAATTGGAAACCCTGGCGGCATAGTGGTTAAGTGCTACAGCTGCTAACCAGAAGGTCAGCAGCTGGAATTTGCCGTGCACTCCTTGGAAACTCTATGGGGCAGTTCTACTCTGTTCTATAGGCTTGCTATGAGTTGGAATCAACTTGACACACTGGGTGGGTTGGGTATCATATAAATAAAACAAAAGACGAGAACCACATGATTTTATCAATTGATGCAGAAAAGGCATTTGACAAAGTCGAACATCCATTCATGATAAAAACTCTCAGCAAAATAAGAATAGAAGGAAAATTCCTCAACATAATAAAGGATATTTATACAAAGTCAACATCATCCCAAATGGAGAGAGTCTTTTGAAAGCATTCCCCTTGAGATCAGGAACCAGACAAAGATGCCCTTTATCACCACTCTTATTCAACGTTGTGCTGGAGGTCCTGGCCAGAGCAATTAGGCTAGATAAAGAAATAAAGGGCATCCAGGTTGGTAAGGAAGAAGTAAAAGTTCTCTATTTGCAGAGACATGATCTTATACACAGAAAGCCCTAAAGAATTGTCTTGAAAACTACTGAAGCTAATAGAAGAGCTCAGCAGAGTATCAGGATACAAGATAAACATACAAAAAATCAGTTGGATTCGTCTATACCAACAAGAAGAACATTGAAGGGGAAATCACCAAATGAATACCATTTACAATAGCCCCCAAGAAGGTAAATACTTAGGAATAAATCTTACCAGATTTGTAAAAGACCTATACAAAGAAAACTATAAGACACTACTGTAAGAAACCAAACGAGACCTACATCAGTGGAAAAACATACCTTGGTCATGGATGGGAAGACTTAACATTGTAAAAATGTCTGTTCTACCAAAAGCAATCTATAGATACAATGTAATTCCGATCCAAATTCCAACAACATTTTTTAATGAGATGGAGAAACAAATCACCAACTTTATATGGAAGGAAAAGAGGCCCCAGATAAGTAAAGCATTACTGAGAAAGAAGAACAAAGTGGGAGGCCTCACTCTACCTGATTTTAGAACCTATCATACCGTTATGGTAGTGAAAACAGCCTGGTACTGGTACAACAGGTTCATAGACGAATGGAACAGAAGTGAGGACCCAGACATAAATCTATCCATATATGAGCAGCAGATTTTTGACAAAGGCCCAAAGTTAGTTAATTGGGGAAAACATAGTCTTTTTAACAAATGGTGCTGGCATAACTGGATATCCATTTGCAAAAAAATGAAACAGGACCCATACCTCACACCATGCACAAAAACGAACTCAAAACGGATCAAAGACCTAAATATAAAATCTAAAATGATAAAGATCATGGAAGAAAAAACAGGGAGAACACTAGGAGCCCTATTACACAGTATAAAAAAACGTTACTAACAATGCAGAAGAGAAACTAAATAACTGGGAGCTCCTAAAAATCAAACACCTATACTCATTGAAAGACTTCACCAAAAGAATATAAAGATTACCTACAGACTGGGAAAAAGTTTTTAGCTATAACATTTCTGATCAGCGTCTGATCTCTCAAATCTACATGATACTGCAAAAACTCAACCACAAAAGGACAAATAACCCAGTTAAGAAATGGGCAAAGGATATGAACAGGCACTGTGCTAAAGAAGACATTCAGGTAGCTCACACATACGTAGGAAATGCTCACTATCGTTAGCCATTAGAGAAATGCAAATCAAAACTACAACGAGATTCCATCACAAAATAATAAATGTTGGAGAGGTTGTGAAGAGACTGGAACGCTTATACACTGCTGGTGGGAATGTAAAAAGGTACAACCACTTTGGAAATAGATTTGGCGCTTCCTTAAAAAACAAGAAATAGAATTACCGTATGATCCAGCAATCCCACTACTTGGAATATATCCTAGAGAATTAAGAGCCTTTACACGAACAGATATATGCACACCATGTTCATTTCAGCACTGTTTACAGTAGCAAAAAGATGGAAGCAACCAAGGTGCCCATCAATGGATGAATGGATAAATAAATTATGATATATTCACAGAGGGGAATACTACGCATGAATAAAGAACAACGATGAATCCATGAAACATTTCATAACATGGAGGAATCTGGAAGGCATTATGCTGAGTCAAATTAGTTGCAAAAGGACAAATATTGTATAAGACCACTATTATAAGAACTGGAGAAATAGTTTAAACAGAGAAGAAAATATTCTTTGTGGTTACAATAGAGGGGAGGGAGGGAGCCGGATTTTCACTAATTAGTAGATTAGAACTATTTTAGGTGAAGGGAAAGACAACATACAATACAGGCAAGGTCAGCACAACTGGACTAAACTAAAAGAAAAGAAGTTTCCTGAATAAACTGAACTCTTCGAAGGCCAGCGTAGCAGGGGCAGGGGTTTGGAGACCATGGTTTCAGGGGACACGTAAGTCAATTGGCATAATAAAATCTATTCAGAAAACATTCTGCATCCCACTTTGGAGAGTGGCTTCTGGGGTCTTAAATGCTAGCAAGCGGCCATCTAAGATGCATCAGTTGGCCTCAACCCACCTGGAGCAGACGAGAATGAAGAACATCAAAGACACAAGGTAATTATGAGCCCAAGAGGTAGAAAGGATCACATAAACCAGAGACTGCATTGGCCTGAGACCAGAAGACCTAAATGGTGCCCAGCTACAACCGATGACTGCCCTAACAGGGAGTGCAATGGAGAGCCCCTGCGGGAGCAGGAGAGCAATGGAATGCAGACCCCAAACTCTTGTGACGAGATCAGACTTAAGGGTCTGACTGAGACTAGAAGGACCCCAGAGGTCATAGTCCCCAGACTTCTGTTAGCCCAAGACAAGAGTCATTCCCAAAGCCAACTCCTCACATAGGGAATGGACTGGACTATGGGATAGAAAATGGTACTGGTGAAGAATGAGCTTCTTGGCTTATGTAGACACATTAGAGTATGTTGGCATCTCCTGTCTGGAGGGGAGATGGGAGGGCGGAGGGGATCAGAAGCTGGCCGAATGGACTTGAAAAGAGAGATTGGAGGGAAGGGTTGTGCTGTCTCATTATGGGGAGAGCAATTAGGAGTATATAGAAAGGTGTATATAAATTTTTGTATGAGAGACTGACTTGATTTGTAAACTTTCACTTAAAGCACAATAAAAATTAGAAAAAAAAAGACAAAAAAGAAGAACTCAGAGTGAGGTATGTACACAGACTGAGAGCAGCCAGGTGTGTGTAAATTAAGATCTGAAGAGGCTACAGCCAGTAAATAGGTAAATAGTTGATTATAGAAACCAGCTCCCTTTTTTGTGTTGGTGGAGATGGTTAATGTTCTTGGCTGCTAATGGAAAGGTTGGAGGTTTGAGTCCAGCCAGATGCACCTCAGAAGAAAGTGCCTTCTGAAAAATCAGCCATTTAAGACTCTTTGGTTTGGTTCAACCGCTATGGAATGCAGTATGGCTCTTCCTTAAAAAGCTAGAAATAGAAATACCCTATGATCCAGCAATTCCACTTCTAGGAATATACCCTAGAGAACTGAAACTACTGACATAAACAGATATATGCACACCTACCTTCATTGCAGCGTTATTCACAGTAGTAAAAAGATGGAAACAACCTAACTGCCCATTAACAGATGAATGGATAAACTGTGGTACATACATGATGAAATACTATTCAACCTTAAAGAATAATGATGAGTTTTCAAAATATACTGTAACCAAAAACCAAACCTGTTGCTGCTGTTGAGTCGATTCCAACTCATAGCGACTCTATAGGACAGAGTAGAACTGCCTCATAGGGTTTCCAAGGAGTGGCTAGTGGATTCGAACTGCCAGCCTTTTGGTTAGTAGCTGAGCTCTTAACCGCTGTGCCACCAGGGGTCCAAAATATACTATAACTTGGATGAATCTAAAAGAGAACATTGTACTGAGTGAAATGTGAAATAAATCAATCACAAATGGACAAATGCTATATGATCTCGCCATTATAAAAAGACAAGAATAAGTGTACATACAGAAAGCAACATTCTTTGATGGTTACCAGAGACGGGAGGGAGAGGGAGGGGAAATCACTTTCTATATAGCAGACACTTATTAGTTTTGGTGATGGATAAGGCAATACCGAGTAATGGTAAGGTAAGTCAGCACAACTTGACTAAGGTAAAAGAGGACATTAAGAAGTACACAAGAATAAGGGATGATTCTGATAAAAGCCACAACATATACAATTTTGCAACAGTAATAACAACCAAAAAATATGTGTGTGGGTGCATAGGTAGATATGTATGCTTATAAATGTGTGGGTAAGCGCATATGAATATATGGGTGTGCAAGTATAGATTTCTGTGGTTAAATATATACACGTTTGTGTGTGCTGCATACATATTCATATATAAAATAAAACACATAGGAGACACAATTGTGGATGCTTCCTAGACATAACTAAATACCTCGTGGGACTGGGTTACTGGGTTTGAGGGCTTAGGACCATAGTGGGTGGGAGGACTCAGTCGATTAGCATGACATAGCCCATAAAGATAATGTCCTGCGTCCTGGTTTGGTGAGTAGCATCTAGGGTCTAAAAGCTTTGCATCGGCCATCTGATATACAACCTTTGGTATCTGCTTATCTGGAGCAAAAGAAAAATAAGGAAACCAAAGACTCAAGAAACTAGTCTAGGGAACTAGTAGTCTACAGGAACCACTGCCTCACCTACCTTAAGAACAGAAGTAGATGCTACCACCACCAACCGTTCTGACCAGGGACACAACAGATGGTCCCAGGTACAAAGGGAAGAAAATGTAGAACAAAACTCAAATTCCTAAAAATGACCAGACTTAACTGGACTGATAGAGACGAGGGGGACCCACGAGACTGTTGCCCTGGGATACCCTTTAAACTTGGACCTAATGCCGCTGCTGGAGGCCACCTATCAGCCAAAAGACAGAGTGGCTCATCAAATAAATAATATCACCCATGAGTACTGTGCTCCTCTAAACAAACATCTGAATGAGTCATAACGGTCAACATTTACCCTAGAACAAAGATGAGAAGGTAAATGGGGACAAATAAACTAGATTAATGGAAACAGAACAACCAGAATGGAAATAATGAGATGCTGACACATTGCGAAAAGTGTAACCCATGTCAGTGGACAATATGTATAGAAATTGATAAGTGAGAACCTAACTGATACATAAATTTTCTCAAAAATCACAACAAAATATTTCTAAAAAGCCTTGGGCTACACACTTCTACTGTAACATATATGGCGTCGCCATGAGTCCTAGTCCACTCACGGCAGTGGGTGTTATTTATATTTAAAAGATTCTAAGTTTCGCTGTTATATATTGTATCACTATAACTTACTGTTACAAATTTACTTTCATAAATTATTATAATAAATTACAGTATCACTTTAAATTTTAAAGTCTAGAGGGTTATAACTCTTAGTGCCGAGATAGATTTCCAAAATGCTTTGATTTCAAAGCTCATTCTGCAAATATTCAGTGCTTATTAGGTTCAAAGAGCAGGAACTTCTAAACCTGTGAAGGAAATGGTCAAGTTGGGGAAATGAGGAAGTAAATAATTACATTTGGCAAAAACTATTGTTCTATCTTTTAAACTTTTTATTTTGAATTAATTATAGACTCATAGGAAGGAAGTTTCAAAAATAGTACAGAGATTGCTGTATACTCTTCCTTCAGCACACAGTGGTGACATATAATTATATATAGCACAGTGTTAATTTGACATCAATTTTTTACTGTTAACCAGTCTACAGGCCTTACTCAATTTCCATCATTTTTTACATGCATTCATTTGTGTGTACTTAGTTCTATTCAATTTTATCCCATGAACAAATTTGTGGAACCACTACTACCATCAATATACAAAACTGTACCATCCCACAAAGGAAATCCCTTGTGCTACTCCATTATAAAGGAGCCCTGGTGGCACAACCGCAGCCCTGGTGGTGCAGTGGTTAAGGCATTTGGCTGCTAACCAAAAGGTCAATGGTTCAAACTCACCAGCTGTCCCTCGGGAGAAAGGGGTGGCAGTCTATGTCCATAAAGATTTACAGCCTCGGAAACCCTATGGGGCAGTTCTATTCTGTCCTATAGGGTCACTATGAGTCAGAATCGACTCGATGACAGTGGGTCTGATTTAGTGGGTAAATGGGCGTAAAGGAAGAAATTCAAATAGGATTTATCTGTATGAAGGTGGTATACGTCAGATTAGGATCATTTCCTTATGTTTGATAGACTTAATTTAAATCTTTTCAAACTGCGTGGATGTTGGGCTGGGTTTCCTTTGATTATGGGCCAAGCAAGTGATAATATATCGCAGATTCCATTTTAACACTGATTTTTATTATGATATTATTAATACATTACATTGTTTGGATGACAGACTAACATGGACTGAATTGACTGAAGTATTTGACAGCCATTAATTCCTTCATTCGTCAGTATGGGGTCGCTGTGAGTCAAAAAATTGACTCGACAGCACCTACCATCAATCAGCAATGAACCATAAGTTAATTCCATCTTCTTACCAAAGGAAGACACATTCATAGTGATTTTCTGGGAGAAATATAAGGGTTCTCATTTAAAGAAAAGGGAGGAGGGAGCTGGCCAACAATATGGTCGGATGTGAGGTACGTTTGTTATCTTCTTGCATAATAGAATCCGAGCCTAGGAATACTCCTCAGAATTGGGAATCCTCTTCTGATAGACGCTTGAACCGCAAACAGGTTGAAAAAAGTAGGAAAGACCTTTGGAATGTCTTAGGCTACAGGCATTCCTTTAAATGCTTAGTGACTATACATTTGTAGCTCAAAACACTTGGCTTCTTTCTTGCTTTTTTTGTTTCATTTTTTTTTTTCCATGTCCAGTAGAAAATTGCATTTGAGTAGTGTCATGGATTGAATTGTGTTCCCCCAAAATATCTGTCAACTTGGTTAGTTCACGATTCCCAGTATTGTATGATTATCTACCATTTTGTCATCTGATGTGGTTTCCCTATGTGTTGTAAATCCTACCACTATAATGTTAATGAGATGGATTAGTGGCAGTTATATTGATGAGATCTACAAGATTAGATTGACTGCTGCTTCCATGGCTGTTGATGGTGGATCCACAATCAACAGCCACGGAAGCAGCAGTCAAGAAATCAAAAGACGCATTGCATTGGGCATATCTGCTGCAGAGGACCTCTTTAAAGTGTTGAAGAGCAAAGATGTCACCCTGAAGACTAAGGTGCGCCTGACCCAAGCCATGGTATTTTCAGTCACATCATATGCATGTGAAAGCTGGACAATGAATAAGGAAGACCAAAGAAGAGTTGACGCCTTTGAATTGTGGTGTTGTCCAAGAATATTGAATATACTGTGGACTGCCAAAAGAACGAACAAATCTGTCTTGGAAGAAGTGCTGCCAGAATGCTCCTTAGAGGCAAAGATAGCAAGACTGTGTCTTACATACTTTGGACATGTTGTCAGGATGGATGAGTCCCTGGAAAAGGACATCATGCTTGGCAGAGTACAGGGTCAGCGGAAAAGAGGAAGACCCTCAACGAGGTGGACTGATGCAGTGGCTGCAACAATGAACTCAAGCATAACAACGATTGTAAGGATGGTGCAGGACCGGGCAGTGTTTCATTCTGTTGTGCATAGGGTCGCTATGAATCGGAACCGACTCGACGGCACCTAACAACAACAACAACAACAATCAAGATTAGGTAGTGCCTTAAGCCAGTGTCTTTTGAGATATAAAAGAGAGAAGCCAGCAGAGAGACATGGGGACGTCATACCACCAAGAAAGCAGTGCCGGGAGCAAAGCGTGTCCTTTGGACCTGAGGTTTCTGCTCGGAGAAGTTCCTAGTCTAAGGGAAGATTGATGACACCGATATTCCTACACAGCTGACAGAGAAAGCCTTTCCCTGGAGCTGGCGCCCTAAGTTTGGACTTCTAGCCTACTGGACTGTGAGAGAATAAACTTCTATTTGTTAAAGCCATCCACTTGTGGTATTTGTTATAATGGCACTAGATAACCCAGACAGGTATCAAGTGCTACCATATGGTACGTGATTTATTCTTAGTTTTCTGTGTCAAATTTTATAAAATACTTGCTGACAGCAAGTAATGTAGGTATGCTTATATTAATCTTAGAAATTTCCAGCCTAATTGTTTGTGTTTTGGTGCTTAGGTGCCCCATCCTAAGCGCTGTTTTACCAGGTTTTTACTTTCAAGCTTACAAAGAATAGTGGAAATGTGTATTAAAAACCTTAATGTTCAGATTTCTCAATCCCATAATTGCATATTTAGGTTTTTCTCCAAAAGAACTAATCACATGCTCAGAAAGTTCAGGGATGTTCATTACAGTGATTATAATAGGGAAAAAATTGGGAGTGAAACAAATATTTAACCTTGGAAACTGGTTAAATTATGGTCCAAAAGTATGAAAGAAGAGCATCCATTAGAAATAATGTTTTTATAGAATAGTGAAAGCAATGAAACATAGTCTTGTTCTATTTAAATTTTAAAAACATGTTTAAAAGTATGTACCATTTTGTTTTCACACACATATAAACATGATCAGAGATGCACATCAGAAAAAAGCTTGGAAGAAAATACACTAAGATGCTAAAAGTAACTTTTTGGGAGGTGGGATTATAGTTTTTGGGTTTTTTTTTTTTTCTTTTCTTTTTTCCTTTATGCTTTGCACATTTTCCAGATTTTATCTGGTGAAGATTATTGCTTCAGTCGGGGAAAAAAAAACCTGTGTGTGAGTGTGTGCCCACGTGCTTACAGAACTGTGTAGCCAAGTTTTTATTGTTTAGCAATGTAATAAAATGGCCACAAGAAGGACACCCTTCTCAGGCCCTTGGGACCTCTGAGTAGTCCCGTGAGTGAGAGGGCTTTGGAAGTCAGACTCCTCTACACCCTCTTGGCACCACCTTCACTTCTCCCCACCCCCGACCCCTGGCTAACACCATGTGAAGTGAAGCTGCCACCAGTGCTGTGGAGTCAGCCTTCTTGAAGTGGCAGGCAGTGAGCCCCACCATTCTCCTAAGAGCCGCTAGGAGGGGAGCCGCCAGGCAGGGGATGCAGCGATTGGTCCGTCTGCACAGCAAGATGAAGCATATACTAAGGGGTTCGCCTGTGTTGAAACAAATATGGAATAGCAGAGACAATCAAAGTAGGGCTGTTTGGGAGAAGTTAAAATAAAGGTGAAAAGTAAACCATAATAAACTCATCGTTTCTTTTTCAGATATTTTATCCAGAAACCACAGACGTCTATGATCGGAAAAACATACCAAGAATGATATATTGCATTCACGCGCTGAGGTAGGAGAAAAGTACAACTATAAGACTCTCTAGGAGGTGGAGTTAAATAAAACTACAACTCCAATTTTAAAATAGAGATCTCAAGTTACTTTAATAGCCTGAAGAATTTTTTATTAGACTGAGTTCTTTTGAATTTGCTGGCATAAAAATTAATTGCTACATAAAAACCATCCTTGAACTTGAAAAATATTTTCTGATTTTTTTTTTTACCTAGTTCAAAAATAGAAACCAGGAAATCAATGAAAGATCTTTATGTATAATGAGGAGACAATTTAAATAGAAACTTCAAGGAATTCAGTAGTAATGTGGTACCATATTCTTGAGTTGTAATCTAGTTTACACCATGTAGCCAAAATACATCAAATGGACAGCTTTCATAGTTATTATCATTTTGGTTTTGATACTTCAAAAACGATTAAGAAAATTGAAGATAAGGTCGGTTTCTTTTGACCTTTTGTTCAACAGAAGTTGTACCCTAAAGATACAGAAGAAATGCAGAAATTGCTTCAAATTAGTCAAATCAAGACACTCTTTGTTTTAAAGCAATTATTGGATAAGTACTGAATTTTTGACAATTCTCCTAGTTCACGGACTATTTATATTATTGACCCAAAAGAACATGATTTTTAGATAGTAAGAAAGGATTCTAAAAAGTCCAGTTTGTAGCTCTTGTCCTGTGTGCACACAGGTAATGATTGGGAAACTTCTGTCTAATTAAATTTTAAATTTCTTTTAGAACATCTGCCTTGTGTTTCTGTCACCAGCAGTCATTTTCCTGGCAGGTTCCTCTGCCTGAGGTTTATAGTAACTTCTTCCTGGCTCTTTTCCTCTCCAAAGGAAAAGGTTTCTATAATAATTCATTCAATACAGGTCTTTCAGAGAAAAATTTGGGTTATGTCATATAATTTAACTTTTTCCCCTAGTGGGAACTTAGGAGGTGACTTTGGCAAATGACAGTTGCTGGAAATGTAGACCAAATGTAGTTGCCTTTCTCTGATTTTTTTTTTAAATTCTCATGATTTAGAACAACTGGGTTTTTTGTTTGGGGAAAAAACCATCTCAGTGCCTGCCCCCTCATCTATGGCTAGAGTATCATTATGCCAGCAGGTTTTCTAAAATCTGCTTGCACAAAAGTGCTTATTTTGAGAAATATTTTTAAATGTGTTACCCAACATTCTTTATCAGATATTTTGCAAGGGCTTACCCTTAACACTATAGTTAGTACCATCTTTGTGACCTACTAAACCAGTTACCCATTAGTTAATGTCATTATCATACCAGTGCATTATAGTGCTAATCTCCGTAGTGCTTGCAGGGTGCATTGTATAAGCTTAAATTGATTTTCTGAAGTAGACACCTGGGACGGTAATGTTAAGCAGCTTATGTAAAAATGGTGTGCTAAGTTCTTTTCTGATGAAGTCGCTGTTCTAAAGATGTTATATAGAACTGCACTGAGGCTTACAAATACATGTTTGCCATAGTTTTAACCATGGCATGAACAGCTTGGTAAACAATGAAAAAGTGATTTCTTGTTTATTATTGCCACTTGGTGTGATATTTTCTAGGACTTTTTTTTTTTTTTCTCAGTTATTCAATTAGTCATCGTGAAAGTCTCCATTACTTTTACACATCATGGAGCAGACACCTCTTGGGTTGTGTTATTCACCAGGTCTGCTCTGCAGCAGGATCTTTTCTCTTTGAAAGCAATGTTTACTTAATAAGCAGTGTTCCCTGAAAGAACTGGCTTTATTTTTCACAGTTCTAAGCTTATTGCATGGCTGCCTGTCAGTGTGGAGCTGGGAACCCCCAAGCGGACCAAAAGTTTTTTTCTGTGAAAACTTTTTCCTGCTATGATTTAGAATGCAGTGAGTCACTGAAATGAGGCCAGTATTCTGTTCTGTTGGGCAAGACACCTTTGGAAGCTGGGCAGCAGGATCCTTTAATATGTGCAGTGCCCTTACTGCAGAGTTCGAAGTGATGCTGGGAATGAACAAACATGTCTTTAGCGATTATATCCTGGCTGCAAATACAGCAACATTGCTGGTGTGGGAAGCTGTCATTACCTGGTAGGGAATTAAGCAGGCCAGATGTTCTGATTATAACCCAGAAACCAGGAGGGCAGGTCCCCCAGGTAGCTAAGCTTACTAGGCGCCTTCTTCCTGCCCCAGCCTGTGGGCCTGGCTTGGTCTGTAGAGTTCACTGTTGCCCCTGACCTTGGCCCTGGAGACTTGTCTTCTGTCCCCTGTCTTCCTGGCTTGGATTTAACTATCTGATCAAGATCCCCTGGGCTCCTGCCCTTGCTCCCTGTTTGCATCTGTGTTTCCCTTTTACTTTCCTACGTCTCACCTTTGCGTCTTATTTCTGACCACAGACTCATTGCCTGACACTGACTGCTCCCTTTGTCAGTTTTCTCAAGCCGAGGCTCCAATTAAGGTCACCACAGCAGCCCCACAGGAAATTCTCAAGCTTTACCTAATGCAGACAGACTCGTCTTTATGATGGGTGGCATCATTCTTTTTCAAAGAAATGTTTGTCATTTTTTTTCATATTAAAGAAAAAATAAGTATATACTCATTGTGGGAAATTCAGAAGGAATGTAAAAAAGCTTAAGCACCTACTATCTCAACATCAAGTGAAAACCACTGTTAGTATTTTGATGTCCTTGAACTTAATATGAGTATTTGACATATTTTCCTTGCGTGACTTCTTTCAGAATGTTATAAAGTCTGCGCAATGAAAAGCAACCAGTTCAAGAAGTCAGAGCTCTGCTAACTAGATACTATTGCTGGTTTTTGGGTTTTTTTTGTTTTTTGTTTTTTTTTTTATGTCAGGAGGCTCTTCATCCATGGAGAGGAACATTTGATGCATTTTATTTAATGTATAATTTTATATTTGTAATAAACAATATTAAAACAATTATCATATATTTAAACATTATTTATAAAGTTGAATTCCCTTAAACTACTTAAACAATTAAATTTAGTAGAACTGATGTTTTCGTACACTTCAGATACCTTCTTGAACCTATTTTAAATAATCCACACTGCAGGCTTCACTCATTTCTCTGTGATTTGTACACTAACTTTTACTCATCTTAAGATTATAATAATATTTTTTTGGTACCATCCTAGAGTTGACATGATTTACCAGCACCACAAGCAAAAGAATACCCCTTCAAACTTGGGGTGGTCACAGATCTGGTTTCTGACTAATCCACTGACCATCAGTTGACAATCATACGTGGTGCTCACTGGCTTGGTTTCTTTTCCTAAGGTGATTCAGACTCTGGCCATCGGGTATGAGGCTGAGTTTCCTCGTTAGGATTGACTTTACACGTTAAATCGATCAAACATTTTTTTAAGTGCCTGGCCTTCAAGTGGGTTTTTATTTACACTCATCTCTCTCCACCCATCCACCCACCTCCATCACCCTGAAATGATTTATTTCCCAAGTCTCGCTTGGCAGGTATTATATAACCCATTGTCCTGTCATAATGATGTATTGGTTTGATCTGTTAGTGTTATTAAAAGCTTATGTATGCCTTTTTAATATTTTCTTGAAATTAGTTGGGCTGTCTAGAGGTTTCCATGTTGCAGGAGAAGAGGGATTAACTCTGAATAGAGCTTTTTAGGCCATTTAACTGATTTATCACCAAGGATTGCATTTCTGGGTCCTTTCTCTGCTCTATTATTGTGACCATCCGTGTTAGACCCTTTTCCACCTGACTATTTTTGTGACCACCTGACTATTTTTGTGACCACCTATGCTCCTCAGGACTTGGCTGGGACATTTCCTTTGTTTTCTGAGACTATTTGACTTAGAGTTCCTGGTCTTTATTCTTTCCTGTAGTCTGTGTACAGATAGCACATATCTCTACTCTGTAAACAGCACCCATGTGTTAATACCACTCCCCAGCTTCTTAAATCAATAAAAATAATTCTGCGTGTCCTGTTTTATTCACTCTATTTTATTGCAACTTTTTGTATACTTTATAATTGTTTTCTTTCAATATTGTTGTGAACATCTAGCCTTTCATAGACTTTACTAAGATTAGTATCTTCTTTTTTGATGGGTCAGATTGCTTCAGTTTGGTCAGCGGGAGCCCTTTCTGGCCAGCTCCTTTATGCCTGTAGCACTGACCTGACCTTCTTTAAAATATTCTTGCTTTGTTGTTAAAACACAATGTTCTACACCTATCCTGAGTGTTCCTGCTATGTTATTCTTCGGTGCCATCGAGTCCATCCCGACTCATAGCGACCCTATGCACAAAAGAACGAAAAACTGCCTGGTCCTGTGCCATCCTCACAGTTGTTGCTATGCTTGAGCCCATCGTTGCAGCCACTGTCAGTCCATCTTCTTGAGGGTCTTCCTCTTTTTCACCGACCATCTACTTTACCAAGCATGATGTCCTTCTGCAGGGACTGATCCCTCCTGATAACATGTCCAAAGTATGTGAGACAAAGTCTCACCATCCTTGATTCTAAGGAGCATTCTGGTTGTACTTCTATCCTCCTATAAAACATGCTGTCTACTACTGTTTACAAGGCATCCTTTTAAAGTCAAGTGAGATTTTTCCAGTTATTAGGGTGCTGAATTTTGTTTTTCTTAATATATAAAGTTAATTTCACCATTAAGAGTCTGTTACACTGCCAACCAGGAATCCCTGTGTTGTGTAAATGGTTAATGTGCTTAGATGCTAACTGAAAAGAGGTTCAAATCCACCCAGAAGAGCCTCAGAAGAAAGTCTCGGTCATCTACTTCTGAAAAATCAGCTCTTGAAAATGCCTTGGAGAGCAGTTCTACTCTGACACACATGGGGTTGCCATGAGTTGAAATCAACTCCACCACAACCGGTTACAATGCAAACCACAAGCTGAAAATATGTCTGCCTTTCCTTTGCTTGAGGATTACTGTTTCTGCCACAGATTATGTAGCTACCTACAGGTTGTCCCAGCAGTCATGTTTTCAAATGCAAGGCTGAAATGACACACAGTTGGGGCTTGCATTTGTGAAAATGGCCGTGGCAGACTGACTTCTGATTGACCAGCTATTCTAACTAAGCACACAGACTGCTTTGTGGGGAAGAACCCCTCCTACCCAACCCTCTTACTGTAAGTGGCTGCTTTGCTTGTCAGGTTGCCTTTGAACCTGTTCTGCCAGGTTTTAGTGCGTAACTTTCCCATGTTTTATACCCCATTCTCTTAAGATTTTTTTCCTTCCTAGGAAACCAGTGGACTATTAATACGGCATTTAAGTTGTATCTCTGACAGATAACATATTTACATTTATAAATAAGCTTTCCAGAGATACTTCTTTAACCCAGTGGACAGCCTCTGTCTAATCCTGTGTTCTCTGGAGGGACACCAGAAGATAAAGGTGTTTGGGATTAAGGTGAGGAAAGCAGTTGTACCTTTCCATATCTTTCACATCACTCCTTTTTCAAAATTCTCCCCACTGTCCGCAGTCCTCTCCCCCATCTGTATTAATATTATGGCTATACCTTTCTGTCTATGAGATTCTAAGCTCTTTGAGACTGACTTGTGTCTTGTTACCTAACACAGCACATACACCATTGCTTCCAACCTGAAGCTTCTAGAGTTTGTATTTTTAAGTTTTCAGGAGGCTTCACTGAACTAATTTCCCCATGATAAGATGGCCTCAGTACCATCAGTTCCTGATCATATGCTACCTCTTGAAATGGTTGAACATCCGCTAATTCTTTCTGGTATAATGACTCTGTGTATTCCTTCTGTCTTCTGTTGATGCTTCCTACATTGTTTAATATTTTCCCCATAGAATCCTTCACTATTGCAACTCAAGGCTTGAATTTTTTCTTCAGTTCTTTCAGCTTGAAAAACGCTGAGCGTGTTCTTCCCTTTTGGTTTTCCACCTCCAGCTCTTTGCACATGTCATTATAATACTTTGTCTTCTCGAGCCGCTGTTTAAAATCTTCAGTTCTTTTACTTCATCAATTCTTCCTTTTGCTTTAGCTGCTCGACACTAAAGAGCAAGTTTCAGAGTCTCCTCTGACATCCATCTTGGTCTTTTCTTTCTTTCCTGTCTTTTCAATGACCTCTTGTTTTCTTCATGTATGATGTCCTTGATGTCTTTCCACAACTCGTCTGGTCTTCAGTCACCAGTGTTCAATGTGTCAAATCTGTTCTTCAGATGGTCTCTAAATTTGGGTGGGATATACTCAAGGTCATATTTTGGCTCTCGTGGACTTGCTCTGATTTTCTTCAGTTTCAGCTTGAACTTGCATATGAGCAATTGATGGTCTATTCCACAGTCGACCCCTGGCCTTGTTCTAACTGATGATATTGAGCTTTTCCATCATCTCTTTCCACAGATGTAGTCAATTTGATTTCTTTGTGTTCCGTCTGGCGAGGTCCATGTGTAGAGTCGGTGTTTATGTTGGTGAAAGAAGGTATTTGCAATGAAGAAGTCGTTAGTCTTAAACAAAATTCTATCATTTGATCTCCAGCATTGTTTCTGTAACCAAGGCCATTATTTTCAAACTACTGATCCTTCTTGTTTCCAACTTTCGCATTCCAATGACCAGTAATTATCAATTCACCTTGATTACAAGTTCAATCAATTTCAGACTGCAGCAGCTGATAAAAATGTTCTATTTCTTCATCTTTGGCCCTGGTGGTTGGTGCGTAAATTTGAATAATGATCATATTAACTGGTCTTCCTTGTAGGTATATGGGTATTATCCTATCACTAACAGCATTGTATTTCAGGATAGATCTTGAAATGTTCTTTTTGACGATGAATGCAATGCCATTCCTCTTCAAGTTGTCATTCCCAGCATAGTAGACTATATGATTGTCTGATTCAAAATGGCCACTACCAGTCCATTTCAGCTCACTAAAGCTTAGGATATGGATGTTTATGCATTCCATTTCATTTTTGACGATTTCCAGTTTTCCTACATTCATACTTTGTACATTCCAGGTTCCAATTATTAATGGATGTTTGCAGCTATGGAAGTAATACACAGAGTCATTATACCAAAAAGAATTACTCGATGTTCAACCATTTCAAAAGGTAGCATATGATCAGGAACTGACAGTACTGAAGGAAAAAGTCCAAGCTGCTCTGAAGGCATTGGCGAAAAACAAGGCTCCAGGAATTGATGGAATATCAATTGAGATGTTTCAACAAACAGATGCAGTGCTGGAGGTGCTTCTTCGTCTATGCCAAGAAATATGGAAGACAGCTTCCTGGCCTTCTGACTGGAAGAGATCCATATTTATGCCTATTCCTAAGAAAGGTGACCCAACCAAATGTGGAAGTTGTAGAACAATATCATTAATATCACATGCAAGCAAAATTTTGCTGAAGATCATTCAAAAATGGCAGCAGCCAGGGAGCTGCCAGACATTCGGGCTGGTTTCAGAAGAGGACGTGGAACCAGGGATATCATTGCTGATGTCAGATAGATCCTGGCTGAAAGCAGAGAATGCCAGAAGGATGTTTACCTGTCTTTTATTGACTGTGCAAAGGTATTCAGCTGTGTGGATCATAATAAATTATGGATAACATTGCAAAGAATGGGAATTCTAGAATACTTAATTGTGCTCATGAGGCACCTTTACATAGATCACGAGGCAATTGTTCCGACAGAACAAGGGGATACTGATTGGTTTAAAGTCAGGAAAAGTGTGCATCAGGGTTGTATTCTTTCACCATATCTATTCAATCTGTATGCTGAGCAAATAACCTGAGAAGCTGGACTATATGAAGAAGAACGGGGCATTAGGATTGGAGGAAGCCTCATTAACAACCTGCGTTATGCAGATGACACAGCCTTGCTTGCTGAAAGTGAAAAGGACTTGAAGCACTTACTAATGAAGATCAAAGACCACAGCCTTCAGTATGGATCATACCTCAACAAAAAGAAAACAAAAATCCTCACAACTGGACCAATGAGCAACATCATGATAAACGGAGAAAAGATTGAAGTTGTCAAGGATTTCATTTTACTTCGATCCACAATCAACAGCCATGGAAACATCAGTCAAGAAATTAAAAGACGCGTTGCATTAGGTTAATCTGCTGCAAAGAACCTCTTTAAAGTGTTGAAGAACAAAGATGTCACCTTGAAGACAAAGGTCCGCCTGACCCAAGCCGTAGTATTTTCAATCACATCATATGCATGTGAAAGCTGGACAATGAATAAGGAAGACCGAAGAAGAATTGACGCCTTTGAATTGTGGTGTTGTTGAAGAATTTTGAATATACCAAGGACTGCCAAAAGAACGAACAAATCTGTCTTAGAAGAAGTACAACCATAATGCTCCTTAGAAGCAAGGATGGTGAGACTGAATCTTACATACTTTGGACATGTTGTCAGGAGGGATCAGTCCCTGGAGAAGGACATCATGCTTGGCAAAGTATAGGGTCAGGGAAAAAGAGGAAGACCCTCAACGAGGTGGATTGACACAGTGGCTGCAACAGTGAGCTCAAGCATAGCAATGATTGTAAGGATGGCTCAGGACCGGGCAGTGTTTCATTTTGTTGTGCATAGGGTTGCTATGAGTTGGAACCGACTTGATGGCACCTAACAACAACAAAAGAAGCCTGTCTCAGAATTCGTTTAGTTTTTCCCTGAAAATTAAGTATAGATCACTGGATTTTGACATGATATTATTATTGCCATAGGTGATCAAGGTGAAAAACTAATTTGGCTTAGTAGATAAAGCCATTTCAAACATGGAGTCAATGAGGGGAAATAGTAAAAGATTCTCAGTGTAAGAAAGAGTAGAGAAACCACAGTAGAAGGTTTTCAGTTAAGTGTTTGATACAAAACACACATGTATTTGACAAACTTAATAGAAACAATAAAAACAAAGGTTAATACTCACTGAGCTTTTAACTACAGGCAGTACCCGGATTACGAACAAGTTCTGTTCCTAAATCTGTCTTTAAGTCAAATTTGTACGTAAGTCAGAACAATCAGGTTCATTTGTATCTAACATCAGTCAAATGTTTTGCCTTAGTGTATAGTATACAGTGTACTTTTCTATGCATAAAAAATACTAAAAAAAACACTTCCAGATACACTAGAACATCTTTACCATAATACAGTAATAATAATGTGTTGATACACATCACAAAGCAGTGCCCATTTGTTATTATGAACTGCTGTTTGAACCTCAAATTTTTAATATCGTAGGCTTTAAGGGGGTTGGTTCTTAACTACAGGTTGTACAGAAGTCAGATGTTTGTAACCTGGGGATTGCCTACATATGCCTGGCACAGTTCAAAGTACTCTACAGGTATTATCTCATTTAATCCTTACAGCATACCTAAGCAGTATTTACTATTATTACTCCCACTTTATAACCAGGGCAGTTGAAGCACAGAGAGACTGTTCAAGGTTACACAGCTAGTAAATGGCAGAACTGAGATTTAAAAAACAGGCTCTTTGATGCTAGAAACTGTGCTATTAACAATTCAACCAGCCATGGACCTCAAAAAGGAGTCGAGAATTTCCCTACTGCTAGTTGCCATGAGTCGGAATCGACTCGACAGCACTGGGTACTGGGGGAGTTGCCATGAGTCAGAATCAGCTCGAAGGCAACTAAGAACAGTGACAAGGAAAATTAAGTGGGGAGGCAGTGGTGATTCGGTGGCAGACTTCTCACCTTCCATTCAGGAGACCCAAGTCGATTTATGGCTAGCGTGCTGCAGGCACAGCCACTGGCTGGCTGTCAGTGGAGCCTTGTATGTCGCTATGATGCTGAACAGGTTTCAGCAGAGCTCCCAGACTAAGAAAAACTAGGAAGAAAGGCCTGGTGATCTGTTAAAAAAATCAGCCACTGAAAACCCTTTGGGTCACAATGGTCTGCTCTGCAACTGATCATGAGGATGGCGCAGGACTGGGCAGCGTTTTCTTCAGTTGTTTTGTTTGTTCCGTTGTGTGTGGGGTCACCATGAGTTGGGGGCCAACTCAACAACAACTAACAACAATAAAAAACCTCAAACCGTTTGCCATCGAATCGATTCCAACTCATAGCGACCCTATAGGACAGCGAGTGCCCGATAAAGTTTCCAGGGAGTGATTGGTGAATTCAAACTGCCAACCTTTTGGTTAACAGTCGAGCTCTTAGCCACTGTGCCACCAGGGCTGCAGGAAACAACGGGAAAATTAAAAGAGCAGTGGCATCAGACTTGAACTTCAGCACAGGCCTCTGTTACATTTTAAAAAATGTTACATTTAGGTTGTCTAAAGTGAATAATCGTGGAACTTTAGAACTGGAAGGACCTTGGGAAGTTATTTTAGTCCAAATTGTTCGTTTCACAGATGAGGGGACTGAAAGGTCGGGCTGTATGACTCGCTCAAAATCACGCATGAAGATTGCCAGCTTTGGGCCCAAATCAGGCCTCCAGTTCCAGTCCAGTGGTCTTTCTGGTCTGCCACGAGGCTTTGATTTATAAACACTCATCCCGCTGCTATGGCATGAAACCAGCTGCATGTGATGTGGTCCAGAAAAGCTGAAAAAAAATTCAGCTCCTGCCTTTTAAGCTTGCATTTCATTACTGTCTCATCTTTTAATGTATATACTGAAATTAGTGGAAAAATCCGTAAGAGTATATATATATATTTTTTTAACTTTATGACTTATAACTATAAGTAGTATTACTTTTACAAATAGGATCACATGGGCCAGCAGGGCCCTAGCTCCCTCAGGGCAAGCTTGCCTCAGCCATACAAGGGCGCTATACCTTTTCTTACTTCACACAAAGTGCTTTCTTGTTTGTGGGAAGCAATGTTGACATTAATTCCACAGCTTCCTTGGGAATGCTCTTAGCCCTCTGTGTTGGCTCTTAGGCACTAAAAAGTGCTCAGTAAATCCAGTCGTGAAGAGCTACAGGGAATTGGCATTTTTTCTATTGGGCTTTTTTTTTTTTTTAAAGATGAAGACTCTGGACTTGCCTACGTGCTTCAGGTAATGAATGGCCTCATTTGAATTTAAATGCTTCAGAAGGAGCGGGTTGCTATTGCTAATTCTTTTTGGTGTGTGAATACTGGATAAATATGGTTTCCTAGTAAACACTTGGAGTCCCTGGGTGGTGCAAAGGGTTAAGGCACTTGGCTGCTAGCCAAAAGGCTGGAAGTTTGAGTACATCCAGAGGTTTCTGGGAAGAAAGACCTGCTGAGCTACTTCTGAAAAATTAGCCATTGAAACCCCTATGGAGCACGGTTCTACCCTGACACACATGGGATCACTGTGAGTTCGAGTCGACTTGGCGGCACTGGTACTGATAGTAAACATTTGCCCTCTTTGAGTAATCTGTTTACAAGCACCACCCACATAAAGATTGAGTATAGAACTCTTAATACTTTGGGCTGAGTGCAGGGGCCCATGGTCTCAGGGGACATCTAGCTCAAATGTCATAAAATAGTTTATAATATTCTACATTCTACTTTGATGAGTAGCATCTGGAATTTTAAAAGCTTGTGATCGACCATCTAAAATAATCCATCGGTTCCACCCCATCTGGAGCAAGACAGAATGAAGAAAAACAAAGACCCAAGGGAAAGATTAGTCTGAAGGACTAATGGACCGCAACTACCACACCCTCCACCAGACTGAGCCCAGCACAACTAGATGGTGCCCAGCTATCATCACCAGCTGCTCTGACAAGAATCACAATAGAGGGTCCTGGACAGAGCTAGAGAAAAATGTAGAACAAAATTCTAATTCACAAAAAAAGACCACATTTTGATGGAGAAACAAATCACCAACTTCATATGGAAGGGAAAGAAGCCTCGGATAAGCAAAGCATTACTGAAAAAGAAGAAGAAAGGGGGAGGCCTCACTCTACCTGATTTCAGAACCTATTATACAGCCACAGTAGTCAAAACAGCCTGGTACTGGTACAACAACAGGCACATAGACCAATGGAACAGAATTGAGAACCCAGATATAAATCCATCCACATATGAGCAGCTGATATTTGACAAAGGCCCAGTGTCAGTTAATTGGGGAAAAGAGAGTCTTTTTAACAAATGGTGCTGGCATAACTGGATATCCATTTGCAAAAAAATGAAACAGGACCCATACCTCACACCATGCACAAAAACTTTACTCCAAGTGGATCAAAGACCTAAACATAAAGACTAAAACGATAAAGATCATGGAAGAAAAAATAGGGACAACCTTAGGAGCCCTAATACAAGGCATAAACAGAATACAAAACATTACCAAAAATGACGAAGAGAAACCAGATAACTGGGAGCTTCTAAAAATCAAACACCTATGCTCATCTAAAGACTTCACCAAAAGAGTAAAAAGACCACCTACAGACTGGGAAAGAATTTTCAGCTACGACATCTCCGACCAGCCCCTGATCTTTAAAATCTATATGATTCTGTCAAAACTCAACCACAAAAAGACAAACAACCCAATCAAGAAGTGGGCAAAGGATATGAACCCGCACTTCACTAAAGAAGATATTCAGGCAGCTAGCAGATAGGTGAGAAAATGCTCTCGATCATTAGCCATTAGAGAAATGCAAATTAAAACTACGGTGAGCTTCCATCTCACTCCAACAAAAAAAAAGAAAACAAGGCTGGCATTAATCCAAAAAACACAAAATAATAAATGTTGGAGAGGCTGCGGAGAGATTGGAACTCTTATACACTGCTGGTGGGAATGTAAAATGCTACAACCACTTTGGAAATCTATCTGGCCTTAAACAGTTAGAAATAGAACTACCATACAACCCAGAAATCCCACTCCTCGGAATATACCCTAGAGAAATAAGAGCCTTCACACAAACAGATATATGCACACCCGTGTTTATTGCAGCTCTGTTTACAGTAGCAAAAAGCTGGAAGCAACCAAGGTGTCCATCAACTGATGAATGGGTAAATAAATTGTGGTATATTCACACAATGGAATACTACGCATCCATAAAGAACAGTGACGAATCTGTGAAACATTTCATAACATGGAGGAACCTGGAAGGCATTATGCTGAGCGAAATCAGTCAGAGACAAAAGGACAAATATTGTATAAGACCACTATTATAAGATCTTGAGAAATAGTATAAACTGAGAAGAACACATACTTCTGTGGTTACGAGGTGGGGAGGGAGGGAGGGTGGGAGAGGGTTTTTTACTGATTAGTTAGTCGATAAGAACTGCTTTAGGTGAAGGGAAGGAAAATACTCAATACATGGAAGGTCAGCTCAGCTGGACTGGACCAAAAGCAAAGAAGTTTCCGGGATAAACTGAATGCTTCAAAGGTCAGTGGAGCAAGGGCGGGGGTTTGGGGACCATGGTTTAAGGGGACTTCTAAGTCAATTGGCATAATAAACTCTATTATGAAAACATTCTGCATCCCACTTTGAAATGTGGCGTCTGGGGTCTTAAATGCTAACAAGCGGCCATCTAAGATGCATCAATTGGTCTCAACCCACCTGGATCAAAGGAGAATGAAGAACACCAAGGTCACACGATAACTAAGAGCCCAAGAGACAGAAAGGGCCACATGAACCGGAGACTTACATCATCCTGAGACCAGAAGAACTAGTTGGTGCCTGGCCACAACCGATGACTGCCCTGACAGGGAGCACAACAGAGAACCCCTGAGGGAGCAGGAGATCAGTGGGATGCAGACCCCAAATTCTCACAAAAAGACCAGACTTAATGGTCTGACTGAGACTAGAGGAATCCCGGCAGTCATGGTCCCCAAACCTTCTGTTGGCCCAGGACAGGAACCTTTCCCGAAGACAACTCATCAGACATGAAAGGGACTGGATAGTGGGTAGGAGAGAGATGCTGATGAAGAGTGAGCTATTTGTATCAGGTGGACACTTGAGACTGTGTTGGCATCTCCTGTCTGGAGGGGGGATGGGAGGATAGAGAGAGTTGGAAGCAGGCAAAATTGTCACGAAAGGAGAGACTGGAAGGGCTGACTCATTAGGGGGAGAGCAAGTGGGAGTACGGAGTAAGGTGTACCTAAACATATGTGACAGTTTGACTTGATTTGTAGTTTACTTGAAGCTCAATAAAAGTTAATTAAAAAAAAAAAAAAAAAAAAAACACAGTTACTGGTCTGACAGACTGGAGAAACCCTGAGAGTATGGCCCCCAGACACCCTTTTAGCTCAGTAATGAAGTCACTCCTGAGGCTCACCCTTCAGCCAAAGATTAGGCAGGCCCATAAAACAAAAGGAGACTAAATGGGCATACCAGCCCAGGGGTTAGGACAAGGAGACAGGAGGAGACAGCAAAGCTGGTAATGAGGAACCCAAGGTCAAGAAGGGAAAAATACTCACACATCGTGAGGCTTGCAGCCAGTGTCACAAAACATATGTGTATTAATTTTTTAATGAGAAACTAGTTTGCTCTGTAAGCTTTCATCTAAAGCACAGTAATAAAAAAATATATAAATTTAAAAACAATCATTATACACCCAAAAAACAGATTACTGTGGAGTCATTAAAAACAATAATGTAAATCCAAACAAAACAAAAAACAACTCTCGTACTTTAAGAAGTGATCTTTTTAAAGTTAATAGTTTAAACTTCGACATCAGGGGCCATAAATACTGAAAATTGAAGCCAAATAGAAAATATACACTAAAAAGTAAAAATTTTTTTGGTAAGCAATTGAGAGTCTTCCCTGATCCATATCAGCCTAAATAAACCTCTAATTTAAAATTAATTTGAAAGTGGACTCGACTGAAGGTCAACTGGCATCCCAATTTGAAAAGGTAACTTCTCAGCACCACCTTGTGGTAACTTTTAGTTAAGCCAGGATATTTGCTATTGTGATATTTATATTCACATTACAGCCCTGTGGTGGCACAGTGGTTAAGTGCTACGGCTGCTAAACAAGAGGTCAGTAGTTCAAATCCACCAGCCACTCCTTGGAAAATGTATGGGGCAGTTCTCCTGTGTCCTACAGGGTTACCATGAGTCGCCACCCTTCTCTTTTTGAATTATGAATACATAATTTAAAAAAAAAATTTTTTTTTTTTAATGCCTGTTTCACATTGAAGAATTTTAGAGTCTAATATGCTTTTCCCTGTAGGTAAGATGTGAATCTCATATAGGAATTTAGGGCTAAAAATAAAATTACTATATGGTAAAAAAAAAAAAAAAAATCCCACCATTTGTTCTCTGTCCTTTGGCTGCGGTTTTGAGGGAAAAGGAGAAAAAACAGAGAAAGATAAAGTCTTCCCCCCCCAAATAAAAAATCTTTAAAATTTGTAAATTCATTAAGAGGCATCTCCAGGAAGAAATACAAAATGATTGATACATGTATGAAAGATATTTACTCTCACAACTAACAAAAGGACATGTGGATTTAAATAACATTGTTTGGCTCTCAGATTGGCAAAAATTTAATTGGTGATAGCATGCATTGATGGCAGAGTGAGGCTATGTCCATCGGGTTGTCATCTTAGGTTCAAGTAGGTATACAGATTCCCATGACTGCCAGAAGCCACATCTAGCATCAGAAGAATTGAGTTATCTAGGAACCTCAGCAGGCCAGCATCAGGCATTTGATCTTTAATGGGGGTCTTCATGACACTCCACGTGGTAACCCACGCAGCCATCTAGGAGCTGTTGCTCTTTGGTACCCTAGGTGAGAGCTTGGGCGGGAGGAATAGGTCTCACATCGGCGGATGTAGGAGCCTCCCTGGTTTAGAAGCCTCATGTCCCCAGAAACCATTATCAGTTGTTGCAGCATAGCTTTCAGGTCCCTGAAAGGAATATGCTGCTTATAAGTATCACTGAACTTGGGAAAGCCCTAAGATATGGTGTGTAAGATATAGGTATTTGTAATTTTTTTCCAGTTATGATGCAATGTGTCGCTCAAGTTTTCTCTTTAAGCAATGTTGCTTGGTAATACAGTTGACAGTATACCTTGATCAGGTTCCTAAGGGAACTGAGCTAGAAGTTAACTAAAGGTCAGATTCCTGCAGAGGAGAAAAGAGTTTTGTTAAACCTTTAGTCACAAAGAGTATATGAGTATAGTCTCTTTTTAAGAATACAATTTGACAATATAGACTGAAAGCATTTATCTGAATATCCTTACAATCTGGTGATTTCATTTTTAGGGATGTGTTTGTGCCTCTACGTAAGTAGGCTCCCTGCGGCGTAATTTGCAAAGGTGAATAATCGGTGACAATCTAATTGTTCAGCAGCTGGTTCAGTAAGTTATAGTACATTTGTGTTATAGAGTACTAGTAAGTTTATAGAACAGATATATCCAGAAGTAAGATTGAAAGGATTTATATCAAAATACTTAGTGTTTATCTCTGGATGATTTTCTAGGTAATTTTTTAAATCACTTTGGGCTTTTTTTTGTGTGTGTGTGATTCTTTGATTTTTAGGTTTGATCATATATTACTTTTCTAATTGTATTTTACAGAAATGATCAAAGAAAGTCAATGCGTGCTACTTTCATTGACTAATTACACATTTTAAGAGTTTGTCTTAACACCATTTGAGAAGGCTGGGTCTTGACCGTCTTTAATGTGTCTTAATGAAATTTTATTTATTTTATCAAATACTCAGATTATGTCACCTCAGCATCTGAAGTGAAAGATTTCATACCATTAAAATCATTCTCAGTTCCTTTTCCTAGAACCAACTGCTGTCGAGTTAATTCTGAGTCAGGGTGACTCCATGTGTGTCAGAGTAGAACTGGGCTACGTAGCTTTTCAGTGGCTCAGTTTTCAGAAGTAGACCGCCAGGCGTTTCTTTCAGTGCACCTCTGGGTGGGCTCAAACCTCCAGCTTTTCGGTTAGCAGCCAAGTACTTAACCATTTGCACTACCCAGAGAGTCCGTCACATACATACTTTTGAGTAATTTTTAACTTCTAACTAAAATCTCATAAATCCTAAATCTCAATACAAAATTGATGATAAAGTGAATACAGAATTTTTTTTAATTGGTTTCTATAATTAATCTTGGGGACTGAACTGGGGAGGTGAGAAATAAATATGGGATAGAAACTATGGCTTAGTAATTCAGTGGGAAAAGACACTTAACCATATATTTCACCATGAGTCGAAATCAACTTGATGCCCGTGGGCTTGGTTTTTTTGTTTGTTTTGGTAGAATTTATTTGCCAGCCCTCATTTTGTCAGGTTACCCACACACACACACAAAAAAAAACCCCACTGCCATCGAGTCGATTCTGACTCATAGCGACCCTATAGGACAGAGTAGAACTGCCCGATAGGGTTTCCAAGGAGCGCCTGGTGGATTTGAACTGCCGACCTCTTGGTTAGCAGCTGTAGCACTTAACCACTATGCCACCAGGGTTTCCTTTGTCAGGTTATGGGTAGGTAATGCCTGCCATCATTACTGCCTAAGGGATTTTTTTTTGATCATGCAATTAACTCCATCTTCCACTGAGCAATATGCCCATAGCATGGTTTGTCCTTAACATCACCCATCTACCAGCAATAGTCTTGCCACTCTGTTATTTCAAAAAATGTAAAACAAATGTTCTCCCAAGGGGTATGTACTATTTAGAGGAATATTGAAAAGTAAAATGTAATTCTAGCTGTACCTTCAACAAAATCAGAATCATATAAGGAATAGCCAAAGAAATAATTATTCTGTTTAGATTACCTGCTGTTTTGTATTAGCTCTGTTTCTTATTCTCCTTACAAATGGATGATGGACAGCTGGTTGACTCTATGGAAGGACTGTGTACTACAGAAGACCAATCTCTCGGTCTTAGACAGGAGTTCTAGTCCTGGCTCCACAGGTACTGTGTCACCTTGGAACTCAGTTTCCTCATCTATGAAATGAATGGCTTAGATAAGATGATCTCTTAGGTCCTCCTCAGCTTAAAAAAAAAAAAAAATTATGTAGATAGAGTTTCTGATAAATTTTGTGTTTTGTCTTTCAGTTTATATCTGTTCAAACTAGGATTGGCACCCCAGATCCAAGATTTGTTGGGCAAAGTAGACTTCACAGGTACTACTTTATTATATTTGTAATTTTTTACAATCTCATTAAGAAAATTTACCAGTTATTTTTGTTTCACTTTGATATTATTGATCCCCTTTCTTCCTCTGTATTGGCAACAGAAGAAAACTTATTTATCTTACTTGTACTTGGCTGGGTTCCCTTTTCCCCACATTTGTGAAACGAGAAACTACAGTTGGTTTCTTCTTAAGGCCCTTGTTTAGAAATGGCCTTACTATCCAATGAAGACATTTCTTGATATGAATATACTCATTCCTGCCTCTACCTTTGTTTGTGACTTTCTTTGATTTTTGAGTTGTTCTTTTTCAGAGGAGGAAATCAGTAATATGAGAAAAGAACTTGAGAAATATGGAATACAGATGCCATCTTTCAGCAAAATAGGTGGTATTCTGGCCAATGAACTGTCTGTGGATGAAGCTGCTTGTAAGTCCGTTTAAAATCCAAACTTGCTATTAACTTGAGACTTACCTGTATTTTAATTTTTGATTTTGATTACATGAAGTAGGACAGTTAGGAGATATTTTAAGCACCCTGAAAGCATTTCTTCTATGCATTTTAGTTAATTTGAAGATGTCTGAACATACCAAGTAATTACTTTTGGACTTTAGATACCCACTTGTACAATGTGATTTAAGGCGTTCCAGGAATATAGCTCCATTCTCCAAAATATTTCTTTACATTCTGTGTCCTTAAATTTTAGTGGACTCACATGAACAGGTATATGCACACCCATGTCCATTGCCGCAATGTTTACAGGAGCAAAAAGATGGAAACAACCAAGGTGCCCATCAACAGATGAATGGATAAACAAATTATGGTATATTCACATAATGGAATACTTTGCAATGATGAAGAACAAGAGTGAATCCCTGAAACATCTTATAACATGGAGAAATCTGGAAGGCATTATGCTGAGTGAAATTAGTCAGTTGCAAAAGGACAAATATTGTATGAGACCACTATTATAAAAACTCAAGAAAAGGTTTAAAGACAGAAGGAAACACTCTTGATGGTTATGAGGATGGGGAGGGAGGGAGAAGGGTATTGACTAACTAGATAGTAGGCAAGAATTATTTTAGGTGAAGGGAAGGACAACACACAGTACAGGGGAACTCAGCACAACTGGACTAAACCAAAAGCTAAGAAGCTTCCTGAATACAACCAAACACTTCGAGGGACAAAGTAGCAAGGGCAGGGGTCTGGAGACATGATTTCAGGGGACATCTAGGGTAATTGGCACAACAAAGTGTATTAAGAAAACATTTTGCATCCCACTTTGGTGAGTAGTGTCTGGGGTCTTAAAAACTAGCAAGCGGCCATCTAAGATGCATCAATTGATCTCAGACCACCCGGAGCAAAGGAGAGTGAAGAACACAAAGACACAAGGAAATTATGAGCCTAAGAGAAAGAAAGGGTCACATAAACCAGAGACTCTATCAGCATGAGACCAGAAGAACTAGATGGTGCCTGGCTACTACCATTGACTGCCCTGACAGGGAACACAACAGAGAATCCCTGATGAAGCAGGAAAACAGTGGGATGGAGACCTCAAATTCTAGTAAAGAGACCAGATTTAATGGTCTGACTGAGACTGGAGGACCCCAGAGGCCATGGTCCCAGGACTTTCTGTTAGCCTAAAACCTAAAACCGTTCCCGAAGCCAACTCTTGAGACAAAGATTGGACTGGACTATAAAACATAAAATGATACTGGTGAGGAGTGTGCTTCTTAGCTCAAGTAGACACACGAGACTATGTGGGCAGCTCCCATCTGGAGGCGAGATGAGAAGGCAGGGGGACAGCAGCAGGCTGAATGGACATGGGAAGTACAGGGTAGAGAGAAGGGGAGTGTGCTGTCACATTGTAGGGAGAGCAGCTAGGGTCATATAACAATGTGCGTGTAAGTTTTTGTATGAGAAACTGACTTGAATTGTAAACTTTCACTTAAAGCACAATTAAGAAAAAATTTTAGTGGACTCAATAAAATATTTTAAAAAATGTTAGTGGTAGTATGCATTACTTGGGGTCTTTTAGCATTGGAGACTGAATTACAGGTATCTCTTGGCAGGAACTGGCTCTGTCCATGTCACCCTGACAAGGGAGCAGGGACTTACCTTCACACTCCAGTGGTTGGCATAGTGCTTGATTCATTTTAGTCTTTTGGTATAGGTTGAATAAATTAATAGGGATTACTTAACAGATGCTGAGAGCAAAAATAGAAGAGGCACATGGCGAGGTTGTTCAGAGAGGGACTCCATGATTTGTCTGAGGTCTCTTTTTTGGCCTGCTTACTGGGAGCCAAGGAAGACCGTGAACCTGCTTGAGTTTACACAGAGTCGATGCAACTGTCAGTATTGCCTTTTGCTGATAAAAATCTCTTTTTTTCTCTTTACTTGTCAGTGCATGCTGCCGTTATAGCCATTAATGAAGCTGTGGAGAAAGGAATAGCAGAGCAGACCATTGTAACACTAAGAAACCCAAATGCAGTTTTAACTCTAGTGGATGACCACCTTGCGCAAGAGTATCAGAAAGAACTCTGGGAAGCCAAAAAGAGAAAAGAGGAAAATGCAAGACTGAAGGTACTTAATATGTTCTGAGGAATAAACATAGTTAGCTATTGCTAGTTTGAAAAGCCTTAATGTTAAAAGTGATGTATTTAAATTAACTGCTTAGAAATGACTCTGTCTCCATAAACATAGGCAGCTGGTTTGGATGAAATGCAAATGTAAAAGAAGAGCATGTTACTATATTAAGGAAGTTAGATTTCCTTTTATGAGGAAAATGATAGGTTGGAAGGATTGAAGGTCCTGCCGTAAACTTACTTCCTACCCAGAGAGTGTAGAGGCAGTAGCTAAAGCTCTTTCCTTGTTAGGCATCACTAGCTGACTTTGTGTTAGCTGCATTACCTTTGTATTTGTTAATAGAGGTTAAAGGAGCCCTGGTGGTGGAATATTTAAGTGCTTAGCTGCTGACTGAAAGGTTGGTGATTCGAACCCACCTAGCAGCTCCGTGGAAGAAAGATCTGGCAATCTGCTTCCATAATGATGATAGCCAAGAAAACCCTGTAGGGGAGTTCTCCTTTATCACACGGGGTCACTGTGAGTCAGCATTGACTCAATGGCACCCAACAACACCAACAGTAAACATAGAGGTTAATAATTCAGTGTGATGAAGTATAGAGAGGGTGGTTTTTCAATCTATTCTTCATGTTTTCCCAATAGTTAACCTTTTATATATTTGAGGAAGACGTATTCCTCCTTGGCAAGGCAGCCTGCCCCTGGGCCTAACTCCATGCTCACTACTTCCCTGTCAAGTCAGTTATTAAAAACCTTGTCTAGGCTCAGACTTCCTCACCAACATTTCTGTCCTTAAGCTCTTACCACATGAGTTCCAACTCCATCACTGAGAGCAGCAACCTCTTTGCCTTATGGTGTTTTCTCAACTGTTGACTTTCACCAGCATCCAGCATGGTTGTTCCCACCCTGCCCCACCTGCCTGGAGATTCTCTGCTTCCCTGGCAGATGCTCTGTGCTGCCATGGTTCTCTTCTATGTCTCTTAGTTCTCTTCTTCCCCCACCTCCCTCTAAATGTGGGGATTCTTCAAGGTCTTAAACATCGAATCATTTCTCTCTCTGTTCTTGCTCAGTCAATCTCATCCACCTGAAGAAATCGGCTGTCAGCTTTATACCAGCCTCTCTTAAATCTACTTACTAATGCTCTCTTAAATCTACTTACTAATACCAAATATCTTCACATCGATGTCCCGCAGGCCATGAACCACGACATCCCAAGATGGCACACTTCTACCCTGTACTTCTCACACGTGTGCCCCTTCCTGACTTCCCTGGTTGGGAACAACAGCCACATTGTCTCAGAACTTGTTTTATATCCCCTGTGTCTTATCCGGAATCTCTGGGTGGCGCAAATTGTTAAGCACTCAACTACTAGCCAAATGGTTAGCTGCTTAAACCCATTCAGAAGCACCTCGAAAGACAGGCCTGGTGATGAGCTTCCAAAAGGTCACAGCTTTGAAAACTCTACGGAGCAGTTCTACTCTGCACACGTGGAATTGCCATGAGTTGAAATCAACTTGACAGCAACTAACAACGTCTTATCCAGAGTCCCTGGGTATTGTAATGGTTTATGACCCAGCTGCTAACCAGAAGTTTGGGAGATCAAGTGCCCCTATAGGTGCCTTGGAAGAGAGGCCTGGCAATCTACTTCTGGGAGAATGATTCGTTGAAAAACCTGTGGAGCACAGTTCTACTCTGACACACATGGAGTTGCCAGCAGTCAGGGTGACACAATGGCAACTAGTTTTTTATGTCCTATCCATTGCTACATTCTGTTGGTTTTCTCTTGCCTTGAATCCGATGTCTACTTTCCTGTCTCATGCAGTCCTCAGTGTGCCCCTCCTAACCTTACCTCAGGGTTCTTGCAGCACCTTCCACAGCTCACCCTGCTTCCTGTTACTCTCCAGGCCAACCACTGCCAGTGCTGGGTGCTGCAGAATTAATCTTTAAGTATAGCCTGATTGTCACCCCACCAGAAACCTCAGATTCCCTATTGCCTACTAAATTAAGTACAGTCCTGAGCTTAGCCTTTAAAGGCCTCCATGATACCAAACTAACCTCCCCATCCGTTTGGCTAACCCAGGGCATAGACCCCACACTGCGACCATCGCGCCAAGCTTTCCCACTTCGTGACAAAATTCTGGTCTCTACATCCTGTTCTCCCATCTCTGCTATTAACAGCACGCTCTTCCTCCAAGCCCCCCTCAGTTGTTGCCTCTTTAAAACTTTCCTTCCAAGTGTGAATCCTTTCTTTAAATATTTATAGTAGTTCTTCTGTAGAATCTATCCTATTCTATATATAGTCATTATTTGTGTTCTTGGCTGTATTAGGTTGAATCATATAAAATTGTCAGTATTTACCTGTTTCTGATCTACAAAAAAATGGCATTACTAAGTGGTCCAACCTAATGGTCAAACAATAATGTTTTCCACGTTAGACAACAAGTTCTTTTCAGAGAGCCACTGGGTCTGTTGTTCATCTGTGTAACCCTGGCAGAGCATCTCTAACTCCAGTGCCCTGTGTAAAGCGAGCACTCCATAAATGCTTGTATTGATTTCAAATGCAAATGAGTGACAGATTTTTATCACTGTATGCATTTTTGCTTTTGATTATCGAGGTTTGGAAACATTAACTTCAGAAGTCAGCGAAGCCTTTGTTTTGCAGAATAGCTGTATTTCTGAAGAGGAAAGAGATGCATATGAAGAGCTGCTGACACAGGCAGAAATCCAAGGCAATATCAATAAAGTCAACAGTAAGTAATGGGTTGTATGAAGGAAATGGGGACTCCTACAAGACGCAGACCTTCTTTGCTAAAGCCCCAGCACAACTGTAAACTTTTATCCTTGTAAAAGCTGCCTTACATGATGAAAAAAATCAACTAAATGTCAATGTTGCTCTAAACTATGGTGTCTTCTGACAGTTTCCCGTTGAGCTTTATTGGTGACCCTACCCCTAAGTCCATTCAAAGTATCTTGATGCTAGTTGAATTGGACCTTTCTGTTTCATCATGGGGACATTTGCATCTTACATTTTGAACCTGTTCCTTAGTGGTTATCTAGAAAAAGACTATGACCTAAAGGCTATATATTGTTCCTTGCCCATGAGAATGTGATGATGTTGCATGGAGTTGTAAATGATATTTTTGACATCTGTTTTTTATTACTTCTCAGTCTGCAGTTTGTAAGAATTATTTGCTTTAGTCCAAGCGAATGAGCTTGTGTAGCTTTTGCCCGAGCGAATAAGACTGTTGACAGGCAAGATGAAATCACATAATGGCAGGTTTGAGTCCTACGTCCCTGAGCCTCTCTGAAGTCATGCGGTTAAATTCTTTTTGGTGCATAGTTCAGTTGTATGACTGTGAAGAACAAAAAACTCAGGTTAATTAAAATAATTACATGTAAGTTTAGATGCATTAGCTTTTTTTATTAGTCTTCCCTCCCCCTCTCCCATCCCCTTCATACAGCACCTTCACATTTTGGGGTACCTGTTCCTGTTCTTTTATTTCCATTAACTCTTTAACATGTTGGCAATGATGCATGAAGCATAATTTCAAGTTTCTCCTTCTGCTCTGTTTGAAACCTGAGAATTTCATTATGCTAGACCGAAATGAATTACAGAAAGAAATTAATATTTCCAGCAAGACTTTGTAGGCTCATAAACTTAAAAAAAAAATTATTATTATTTTTAGACCGAAATGAATTACAGAAAGAAATGAATATTTCCAGCAAGACTTTGTAGGCTCATAAACTTAGTGAGAAAATGCTTCCATAGCCTTTTGCCATGCTTTGTTTTTGAAAAAGTCCGTAACCGCTAAAGCAGATTTCTTTTCATGTTAGACAAAATGCTGTATATAAATGTTTTAATACTTTTCTCAATGTCATAATTTCCTGACCACAAATCTAATGCCAAATTGGCTATACTTTTTTTCTTTTTTTCAATTTTTAAGGAAAAGACATGGAGTGATTTGCACTAATGATATAACCAGCTGAAGCTGATGAAGGACATTTCAATGTTTGATGGCTCTAAGGGCAGGATTATCCTGAAGTTTTTGATCTATCCCCATCTGAAAATTTATGGTCCGGTAGAATGGAAAATAGTCTGGAAAAACCCCTTTGAAGCATATTTTAGTTGCTGACATGACAATGAGTTGATTGCCTGCTTTAGAATATGTGAATATATCGACTTGCACAAGCTTTTCCCCAACCACGCAAGTTATTATACTAGAATGTTAAGGCGTCTACATTAGTCGCTGCCATGGAAATGGCGTAAGTGACAGCTTTGGTGGTGATGTCAGCGGCCCTGTTGTCAGAGGCTTCGGCTTTGTTTGAACTGCAATAATTTAAGTTTTGGGTTTGTACAGTCATCCTGTTCATTATCTGATGTATTGTTAAGATCAGGACTGGAAATTTTGTTAAATGCAGAGTGTAAAAGAGTGGACAAGCTTGCCTTATTTTTTAGAAGAAATGGTTTACGAAGAGTGTTTTGAGGGTGTGATTTTCTGCCACTTTTACCACCAAGCTATAGAAACTGATATAAGATTTTTAACAGTGAAGTGAGATCCTATGCAGAGGAGCGAGAGACACAGGCGGAAAGCCTTGGATAATTTTACCAGAGCCACAAGCACCACAGCCACCCACTGACCATCCTTTCTGGAATTGTTTAGTTTGCCACATTGATTCTAAGAGTAGAAAATGAGTGTTTGGGTTCTTAGGGTCCTTTTGATTAAGTGTGAGTTTTTTTGGGGGGGGATGGCATAAAGGATTCTGTTAGTCGTAAGTATTTCCTACTATTGAATGATATCTCTTACTAGAAAGGATTATTGAGGGAAGCTCTTTGTGAATGTATTCAGAGAAGATAAATTATCTTCTGTCAGGAAAGGGTTGTAACAATCTTAGCTGCAGTCTGGTCATGTACCAGGCAGACACTAACCCTTGAAAAGCCCTAAAAATATATGGGCCTGTGTTATTCCTCCTACCCCAAGGCCTTCTTTACAGGGCAACATCCTTTTGGTTCTGTCTGGCTTGCTGTTCCCTGGTGGCAGAGTTCATCATTAATTCTTCAACTTGGTCAGCTATTCCATGTCTGTGCTCCGAAAACTAAACTAAATCTACTGGTTCAAGCACCCCAGTTTAGTTGCTAAAATTCCAGTCCTTTGTAATCTGCTGAACATTACAACTGGTAAAAAGATCGCAGGATTTATGATGTGTCATATAATGGAAGATTCTATTATAAAGACATTTGTGTGGCCAGGGCTTTTTGGGAGAGAGGTGGTTAAATGTATTAGTAGGAGCCCTGGTAGTGCAATGGTCAAGCATTTGGCTGCTAACCAAAAGGTCAATGGTTCGAACCCACCAGCTGCTCTGCCTGAGAAAAGACCTGGCAGTCTGTCCTTTTAAAAAATTCCACCTAGGCAACCCTATGGGGCAGTTCTACACTGTCTTATAGGATAGCTGTGAGTCAGAACGTACTATGATGTGTATTGTAATACAACAAATGTATTAGCACAGATTTATTTAATGATAATGAAGTTCGCTTATAGTATCTTAAAGTGTTTTTAAAAAATATGAAATTATTTTTCTTAAGGCTAATACTTCATAGAATGGAAGAGTTGAGGGAGGATGTCCTGAGAAATAAGTAATATGGACAACATCAAGCAGCAAAGTATCAGTGCCTGCTGTGGGTTTACCATGGTGCTGACGCAGAGGAAGGTCACAGCAGGGCAAGGCTTGTTCCCAGTCTTCACAGAGCTTAGAGTCTGATTGGGGAGGGAAGACTGACCCACAAGAAGCATTAGAGGACAATGGCTGGTGGAACTGCGTGACCCAGTTCTAAATATCGTGGGGATTCAAAAAATCTGAAATCTAGGGACTAGAGCAATCATGAAGGCTTCACGGAAGAAGTGGGACCAGAGCTGATCCTGAAAGGAAGGGTTTCATAGGCAAGTCATGCTAGGTAGGAATGATGTCATAACTCAAGCCCCTTCAAGACTGAGGTGCTTGTAGGGACTTACTCCAGGACTGGACTGTCTTTGAATTCCTAAGCTAACATTTCCAAGGCTTTGCCAACACTGAAGCTAACTGCAGTTTCTATGAGTTCATGGAAAGTGAGTGTGCTGAGGTCCTGACCCTTGGGAAGAGGGCTAGGTGGGTCAGGTGGCGGTGGGAAGAGCTGACATTCTCATGGACTGTGAACCCCCACCCTCAGGGCTAGCTGCGGTGGACCACATCAATGCTGTAATTAGGGAAGGTGACCCTGAGAAGACGCTGCTTGCGCTGCAGAAACCGGAGGCCCAGCTGCCTGCTGTTTATCCCTTTGCGGCTGCCATGTATCAGCATGAACTTTTCAACCTCCAGAATCAGAATGCCATGGTAAGTCAGCGAAGACTCCAGTTCTGGAGATGTTGCTACTCACGTCCAAGCAATGAGGAAGGCTGTCTGTGAAAGGTGAATGGGGGTGTGGAGTCTTTAACTTGTACCAATCCCAGGAATCATTGTCTCACCTGCGCCAATTCCGGGGTCTCCTGCCGTTTTCACTGTTACCTTTAATCTACATAAAGAATCTAAGAGCCCAATTAGGATATTGAGGCTCTATACAAATGTACATGAAAACAGGTTGTTCCTATTCTCTGTGATTTTTTAAAAGAAGATTGGATAATTTTTTTAACTACTAATTTTTTTTTAATACATAATATTCTTGATTTAGAAAAGTAAGCTCTGTTTTCTAGAAATCTGCAACTAAGAGCATTGAAGCCATGCTTTGAATTTTGCAAATTTATGCGCCTTCATTTTCCAGTAGTATCAGACATTAATATTCATATAAGGTTATAGCAATTAAGACTTGTTTACTAGTACAGGAATAAGCCAAACAATGGAATAGATTAAAAAGTACTGGAAGCAGAGCCAAGAATTTAATGTATGAGAAAGCTATTATTTCACAGAGATGGGGAGAGGATTCTTTAATATACAAAATCCTTACATGTGTTCAGCCATTTAGGAAAGAAAACGTAAGCTCACTATACAGATCATATATCAGAATAAATTTCTAACGGATTAAAAGATTAAATGTAAGAAATAATTAAAAAACTAAAGTTCTAAGGAAAACCTAGGACATTTGATCTTAAAAATCAGAAACAACACTCTCCCACCAAAAAATGAAGAGGAAAGGCCAAGAACATGAGTGGGCAACTCACAAAACAAGGAAGATACACATGTCAAACGTAAATTTTTTAAAAGTTCAAATTCCAGTTGGAAGTAAATAAATGTAAATTAAAATAAAATACGATTACTTTAAAAAATCACGTTGGTAGAGATTAAAAAGATTTTCCCCAGCGTACATATAAATGTGGGGAAGCAGCATTCTCATACAGAGCTGACAGGAGTGTGAATCCTACAGCCTTTCTGAAGGGTAATTTTAGTAGTGTGCATCAAAAGCTTCAAATTCGGTTACCCATTTTCCTGTGAAATGAGCCTAAAGGATATGAATCAAAAATAGTTATCCACAGGAATATTTCCCAGTGTTGTATATGGTATTGAGAAAGTGGAAACCACAGGTTTTACTAATAAGAGATTGCATGATTTATGGTATTTCTGTGTGCTAGAAATACTATGTAACCAGTAAAAATGAGAGTGTAAAAGAATAATGACCTGAAAAGATGTTCACACTATATTCAGTGGAAAAATGAGATTAAAACATATAACCAAAACCCATTACCGTTGAGCCAATTCCAACTCATAGCGACCCTGTAGGAGTGAGTAGAACTGCCCCATAGAGTTTCCAAGGAGCATGTGGTAGATTCGAACTGCTGGCCTTTTGGTTAGCAACCATAGCTCTTAACCACTACATGGGGTTTCCTAAAATATGTAACATTACCTTTTTTTTGTAGTAAGAAAAGAAAAATAAAAAGTTTTTTTAAAAAAACAAACCTCCATAAATATTTAAAACCAAACCAAACCCATTGCCGTCAAATCAATTCCAACTCACAGCGACCTTATAGGACAGAGTAGAACTGCCCTATAGGATTTCCAAGGAGCAGCTTGGTGGATTCTAACTGCTGACCTTTTGGTTAGCAGCCACGTAACCACGGTGCCACTAGGACTCCCCATAAATATATGAATGCATTAAAAAAAAGGCTACACTGAAGTATTTGGGTGGTAGGATTTGTTTTCTTATTCTTGCTTGTCAAGGCTTCTTAGATTTTTTAAATAGAAATATACTATTTTTGTAATAAAAGAAAATAGGTTATTTTCTTAAATTGTACTTCAGTTTTTTTTTCATTAATATTTTCTCCCTCATCTCTAGCTTGAAGGCCAAGGCTACTTATACTCTGGTCAGTAGTCAGTGTGCGGTTGTCTGGCTCATTTCTTCTTTCCTTCTCCTCTTTACTATTTGCTACTTTAGATATTTGCATAGTTATTAGAAAGGGTAGAGGAGGTGAATCTTAGGTTATTCCATGCTTCTTTTTATTTATAATTTTATGTCTTTCTCATGTGTTAAACTTGTAGTGAATGTAAGGTATTTGGATAAAATTTACTTTGATGCTCCCTGTGATAATCCCTTTTTCCCATTCACTTTAGAAGATAAAATAATACTTTATTACTCTGAAATCATTTTGCTGCAAGATATCTATAGAGATCCAATACTATAATACTGCATTTTAATATGAGTATAATATTGTTATATATTTTAAATATATGCAATATCCTTAAATGTAAAGGAAACTTGGTGGCACAATGATGAAAAGCTTGGGTGCTAACGGGAAGATTGGCAGTTTGAACCCACCTAGCCGCTCTGCAGGAGAAGAGACCTGGTAGTCTGCTCCGGTAAAAATTAGATCCTAGGAAACCCATGGGGCAGTTCTGCTCCATCACACAAGGTTGCTGTGAGTCGGAGTCGACTCAATAGTACCTAACATCAGCTACAACCTTAAAGGTAAAGACATATATCAGCCTTTCTGTTTTATAATTCTTTTTCTTACTCCCTTTTATGTTTCCTCAGTATGAAGGGAGAAACATCCCTTTTGAACTTGGGCCACGACTGTTTAAAATTATTAAGTGGAAGAGAACATTGAAGGGGGAGGATGTTCTGAAAATCTATGATGTATTTCTTAAATAAGCCAGATCCAGATTTATAAGTCATATAAATCTGGAGATGCTTGTTCACTTTACTGAGAGGTTTACCTTAGATTTATTCAGATGTCTAGACTTTATGGTGCATTTTAAAATTTCTACATCTTTTCCAAAAATGTGATTTAGACTAACTTTTTTGGAATTAGAATCAATATTCTTGGCTTAAAGACCTTGATCTACTTTTCTGGGATTATAACTTTTTGATGAAATTCTGACCTCCTTTCCTTCACCCTTAATTCAGATTGGCAGTCATCTGCTATGCTAAAATCTTACCTTCCATTCTCAGTCAAGGACCACCTCCACCAGTTGCTGTTGACTCCATTCCCACTCATGGAGACCCCATGTGTGTCTGAGTAGAACCCTGCTCCATAGTTTCCAGTGGCTGATTTTTTGGAAGTAGATAACCAGGCCCTTCTTCTGAGGCACCTTTGGGTGAACTCGAACCTCTAACCTTCTGGTTATCAGCCAAACACATTAAAGGTTTGACAGCATTCTCTAATCCTTGACGAAATTACTTGGTAGGACTGAGCCTGTGACCAGCCACAGGAACTGGGAGTGGGGATCAGCAATGGGACTAGAATTATAACTCTGTTGGTCATAATTAACTCAAGTCTCCAAAATGATAATCTAAGGAAAACCCCAAGGCCATTTACCTGTTCCTTAAAGCCAATGGAAAGTAGATGGTCAGTGACCCCTCTTTCTGCTGAGATATCAAAATCTTAGGCTTTTCATTGTTCTTTCAAATTTTTGCCTTACAAACCTCCATCATACACAAGAGATGTGTGACTTTGGGAACTTATATTGCCTTACGTTTTCCAACAGAACTACGTGGCCCATGAAGAACTGTTGATTGCAGTGGAAATGTTGTCTGCTGTTGCTTTACTAAACCAGGCCTTGGAAACCACCAATCTTGTGTCTGTGCAGAATCAACTCAGAAGCCCAACAATAGGCTTCAACAATCTGGATGAAGCATATGTAGAACGGTAAGGAGCAACTAGGCGTTCAGCCCTCCTTTTAATGCAGAAATCTGTCTTTGTCCAATCTCGCAAATTAAAAGGATTTGTTCCTTGGTGTAGAAATTCATATATCCACGCTCATGTGAGGAGCCCTGGTGACTTAGTGGTTAAGAGCGTGGCTGCTAACCAAAAGATCGACAGTTCAAATCAACCACCTGCTCCTTGGAAACTGTATGGGGCGGTTCTACTCTGTCCTGTAGGGTCGCTGTTAGTTGGAATCGACTTGACGGCGATGGGTTTTTTTTCTTTTTTTAGTCTACCTTATTTTAAGAGTATTTCTAGTATTAGAGACCTTCTTTACAGTGTTCCTTTTGGAGGAGAAGAGTGTCTAAAACTGTGACAGTTAATAACTGATTTTGTCATTAACAAGGTTTACTGGGGTTAAAATATGGGTTAAATATGGGTTAAAAATATGAAAATATGCCTTCCATTGGACTTCTTTTGGAGATGACTCAATGGGGAAGAGTTGGAAGCAACTTTAATAAACATTCAGTCCAGTCTCTTATATTACTGATGAAGAAACAATCAGGAATTATGGACCTGAGGTTGGGCCCCAAATCAAAAGTATCCTGAGACTAGGGTGGGTCATGGCAGTAGGTAACAGCCTCAATTTAGTTTCATTTCATATTTCATAGTTAGGCTACTGGATAGCGCAGTTGATAGTATTGTAAGACACTATTGCAAATCTAGAGAGAAAATTAAGAGGCTGTATTAAGGAGGTGGAGTCTCTGGGTGGCAGAAACAGTTAAGCACTTAGCTGCTAACCAAAAAGTTAGCGGTTCGAATCCACCCTGCAGTGCCTCAGAAGAAAGTCCAGGCAATGTACTTCCGGGAGATATCAGCCATTGAAAATCCTGTGGATCACAGTTCTACTCTGAAACACGTGGGATTGCCATGAGTTGGACCTGTAGTTTGGTTTTTGGTTTTTATTAAGAAGCTAAAGTAGAGATTCGAGAAACCAAGAGCCTGGGTTAGAACGAGTGATTTTTCCATCCTAAATTCTTGTGACCACCAGGGGGAGGTATCTGCATAGATCTTGTCAAACAACCTCTTTTCAGATACTAATTCTGGAACTGCTGTGCTACTGAGTAGATTGGGTGGTTCTCTCAGGTCATGTACAGTTGTAAAGGAAAAATCAAATAGACTTCTTAGGTATTGAACAATTGGTGTTTGACCACTTGTCTATACAGAGAATGGCCAAAAAGTAGCAGAAGGACAGTGGATCTTTCTTGAGGAAACTGATGCTCTTGTTCTATAGCCATCTGGTTCATATAACTCCTCAGAGTCTGTTTCCGAGGTAATTTATTTCTACCTCCACTGTTTCTATTAATGACGCCACCCTCTCCTCCAAGCTTACAAACCTCAACTCGAGTTTTCCCCTGCCCTCTGCCAGGCATCCTTGTGCAATGAACAGCCTGCTCCCTTCTCTCACTGTGAGGGCCAATCAGTGTGCATTAGACCTCTGCAATGTTCCCATCTCCCAGCTACCCACCCTCATTGAGACTTGACTTCTCCCCTTCACTTTTGTAATAACCTTCAAATTGTTCTTCCTACCCTTTTTCTCTCCTCATGCATTAATCATTCTTTCTTACCTATCTAGTCTTTGCTGCTGTCTCTTAGTGCTAGAGTAGAAGGCAAAGCTAGTCACTTTGTTATGAATTAACAGTCTAGCAGGAGCACTATTGGCACCTTGGTGAGACAGTTATCCAAAGACTGTCACACATAGCATTCCTGGCCAACCAACCGACCACTTGCTATCAAGTCACTTCTAACTCTTGGTAACCCAACATGTGTCAGAGTAGATCTGTGCTCCATGTGCCTGTGATTTTTTGGAAGTAGATTGCTCAGCCTTTCTTCCTTGGCACCTCTGGTTGTATTTGAAACATCCCTGGCCAATGCCCTCTAAATAACTGTAGCCTTCCACCTCTACCCAATCATTCATTTTAATGATCAAAAATGCCACCTCCCCCCACTTCCAGATACCCCATAGGGAATTGGCACCATTTCATTTGAGAATCACTTTACCTGTGGTTTTCAAACCAGAACCTACAGATACAGCCTCAGATTGGAAGTGTTCTTTATGAGAGATTTTTTAAATTTGTGTTTTGTTTTGATAATCTTTTTATAGTTTTGTTTAGGCATATTCTGAATCCCCTAGATAACCACCTGGATTACCCAGTACTGACATGGGATTTCAGAGCCCACTTTTGCTCTTGTTTTGACAAATGCACTGGCCCCACGTAATCTTCCACAGCCTCTTCATTTCACTTTCAAAGCCAGTGTCTTAACCGAGGTTCTTGGAAGCTCAGGTTTGTAGGTTATCACGTGTGAGGAACATTGCTCTATCCAGGACCACTCCATATGGTTATGTAGGTTTTTCATAGTGCAAGGGTGCTGGGCAGGGCCAAGCTGATTAATTCTCCAAGAGACTCTACCTACTCACTGAGACTTGTACCGTTAGGGCTGTGTTCACCCAGAAAGGTTTTATGGATTTGCAGTGGCTCTGGGCATACTGTGTTCGCAGGTTAATTGTTGTAAAACGTAGCTGCCCTTATAATGCTTCTCTTCTCATCTGAATTGAGTACAGACTCCTCACTGTAAGCATGATACTGTGATCTTAGCCCCAGCTACATCCCTACCCATATTTTGCACCTCAGCAAAGCTGGATCATGTCCTGGTCCCCAAACACACTGTGTACTTTTTGGCCTTTCACTGCCAGCAAAGTGGTACCCATCACCCATCTCTGCCTGGCACAGTATTGGTGCTTCCAAGCCATGCCTACATCTTAGATTTATGCTTCCATGAGTCATTTCCATCTTCTCCCCACCCCAGCTAATGTCATCTTGCAGTGTCATGGATCACTTTTATATAGCCTTTCATGCATGTGAATAGCTTGACAGTGGATAAGGAAAACTGAAAAAGAATTGATAGTTTTGACTTCTGAATATACCATGGACTGCCAGAGAAGAACAAGTCTGTCTTTGAAGAAGTATAGCCAGAATGCTCCTTAGAATCAAGGATGGCGAGGCTTCATCTCACGTGCTTTGGACATGTTATCAGGAGGGACCAGTCCCTAAAAACGGTTATCATGCTTGATAAAGTTAGAGGGTCAACAAAAAAGAGGAAGCCCTCAAAAAAATGGATTGACACAGTGGCTACAAGAATGGCTCAAGCATCAACAATGGTATGGGAATGGCACAGGTCTGGGCAGTGTTTTTGTTCTGTTGTACATGTGGTCAACCAACTCGATGGCACCTAACAACAACAGCCATGGTCTTGTAATTCCCACCAAATGGTTGGGTGGGAGTATGCAAATAAGGTGACTGTGACCCACCAAGATGATTGCATATTAGTTAATAATGCAAATAAAGTGCATGGTACCCTTGTGGGGATGGGACTATGCAAATAAGGTGTATGGAACCCTCACGAGGGGATTGGTCAGTTTTACCGTCCCTTTAGGCTTAAAATGAGCCACCTCAGAGGTGTAAACCCTAACCCTAACCCTTACTACCACTAAGAAGAGATGGGAGCAGAGCACATCCTTTGGACCTGCGATCCCTGTGCTGAGAATCTCCTTGACTCAGGAAACAATGAGAGCCATAACACCAGAGACAGTACAAGACGACAAGAAGCAATAGCAGAGAAAGGGTGGCTATGGAACCAGAGGACTGGGATTCCTGGCCCATGGATCAAGGTGGTTACAGTGGGTGTGCCGACCTGCAAAGCAAGAGAGGCTGTTCTAAAAGCTCCGTGAAGAAAAGGACCATGTCTTGTTCATCCTAATACTCCTGTAATGCTTGCCATACTCTTTTGCATGTAAAACCAAAACCAAAACCAAATCTGTTGCCATCGACTTGATTCTGACTCAAAGCCACCCTATAGGACAGAGTAGAACTGCCCTGTAGGGTTTCCAAGGAGCAACTGGTGGATTCAAACTGCCAGTCTTTTGGTTATCAGCCAAACTCTTAACCAGTGTGCCACCAGGGCTCCTTTGCACTAGAAAGTGCTTAATAAACATCTGCTGAATGAAACTGGGTGGTTAATCTTTTTAAAGGAAACTGTAGAATGTTTTCCAAAAGCCTGTTGAGCTCTGTTGTTTTCATCCTAAAATATTTTTTCTTTGTTTAGACTTTGTTCGTGTTTATATAACTGAAGGCCGTGTGCGTATGCATACGTGTATGTGTGCGCGTGTGTGTGCGCCTGTTTTCTGTGTTCATCCTTAAGCAGCCTCATTTTACTCCTGTTGGGTCATCATTTAGACATTCCGGTAAAACCACTTGCTGTCGAGTTGATTTTTGACTCATGGTGTCTCCATGTGTGTGACTATAGAATTATGCTCCACATTTTTCAATGGCTGCTTTTTCAGAAGTAGATCCCCAGGCCTGCCTTCCAAGGCACCTCTGGGTGGACTCAAACCTCTAACCTTTTGGTTAGCAGCTGAGTGCATCAATCATTTGCACCACCCAGGGACTCCATTTAGACATTAAACATATGAAATGCCCATAAGAACTTCGTACTTCTTATAGACGGATACCCAGCTAGAGATGGTAGTCAGTGTCAAGTCACTGTTCATCCATATTGTTATTGTGATTAGCATTAATTATCATATATCACTAGTGTAGAGTATTTTCTTAGGTTTGTGACTATTGGTAAGGTAAAAATCTTGCATATAACATTTAGCCAGTTTCAGGTCTGTGTTTGGTGATGATTCATTCAACTACAGTCATCCCTACTTCCTACTTTGAATGATGTTTTCCTTTCAAGCTGTCCTCTGTGGGAGACACTTCAATGTTAATTTGACAGTCAGTGCAGAACTTGGAGAAAAATTAGTCAGAGCCGGAAACAGTTTTAGACTCATGTTACTTCTTCTAATTTCTGCTTTTAGCAAATCCCTATGAACTTATTCAGAAGTCAAATCGCGTGGTGAGTCAGTATGTGCAAAGAGCATTGTTCTTTATTTCCCTGAGATAAAGATGTACTAGCAAACTCAGCTACTGAGTTTCTTTGCTTTGGGCTAGCATAGTTCGTGTGAGCTTATGGTTGTAACATTGATTTTGTGGTTTTTAAATGGGAATATTGATTGTTGAAGAATGAAATTTCTTTTATCAATATAAGGTGCATAACTCTTACCAAAATTTTCCCAGATAAAATTAATCAAAGTGGTTGGCCAAACTCTGTATTTTCCAGAGGGTTGTGCACAGTGAGGAGCAACAAGTGTCAGAAACAAGAGATCAGTGTGTATGCCAGTCAGGGGGCATAGAACAGAAGAGAGATTTTGCACAGCTGCTGTGGAACCTCTGGGGAGAGGGACCGGCGAAGAGGAATTGTAGGGTATTCTGCATCAACTCATGCTCCACCTCTTTAAGAAAACATATAGTGAAGATCTGTGCTTTTAGCAAGATTTCTGAAACTGCATTTGTGTCTTATGCAGTTCCTCAGTGAGCAGCCCAGCTGTGTTAGGGTTACATTGGTGGTGGTGGTGGCTGCTGTCAAGTCAATTCCGACTCATAGCGACACCATTGGTGCAGAGTAGAACTGCTTCATACGGTTTTCAGGGCTGTGACCTTGCAGAAGCAGATCACCAGGTGCCTCTGGGTGGGTTCGAACCACCAACTTTTCAGCTAGTAGTTGACTGCTTAACCATTTGTGCCACCCAGGGACTCAGAAAAAGTTTTTGGAAGCTTAGATTTTAGAAGGGACAACAAAAATAATAAAAGGGGCTCTTGATGGTGGAAAAGTTTAAAATTCTATCACATAACAATCTGGAGACTGAGCAAAGAACCAAGACATGAAAAGGGAAGGAAAATCGATGAATAACGGGGGAAAAAATTAATTCCACAGAGTTGAGAGCTTTTGGTTTTGCTTGAGTTAGGCACAAGGTTGTGTTTTGAGAAACTTTTGTTAAACCGCATTTGTACCTGAAACTAGTTTTCAGAAAAAACACCATTAGTACAAGCACGCTTGATGTAAGTTGACAAAGCTGCAAAAGAGAATTTTACTTGCCTTTGTACTATTCGCCTGACCTCAAAACATCTGCATTTGGCCACATGTATCAAATTTAAGGTACACACCAGACATAGAATGAACGTCTCTGATTGGTATCGTGATTGTTTTCTCTTCCACAGTTATGCAAATGCACTACTGGCCATTAAACTTGAAGCCTTATCACAAGGGCAAGATAGCTTAAGCTGGAATGAAATTCAGAATTGTATTGATATGGTTAATTTCCAAATTCAAGAAGAAAATGACCGTAAGTATGGGGACACTTTACTTCTCTAGTATAGTAGGAGAATAAGGTGTCTGGACAATTGAGTTCTCTAGTGCTACAAGGTTTTCCTCATGGAAATCTACGAGTCCATGTTCCCCTAGTATGCATGTATGTATACTTATACTGCTGTACCAACATATTATAAACATTACAGAGCATACACAAAAAGACATAAAATGATAGGATAAAAAATACATAAATAGAAGTTCTAAAATTTTTTATATTTGTTTGTACTTCAGAGACACTGCTCTGGATAATGGCTTTTTAAGCACCCACCTTTATTTTGACCTTTCATTTGGGCATTTTGCTGAAATAGGGCACACGTTTCTGCCCTAGGAATAAAGAAATTGAAACACAATCACTTCTGTTATAATCATAGATCACGGTGATTTGTTGTGTTTCTAGAAATTATGAGCTACCAGTGTAAAAGTGCACCGAACCCAAGATACGCCCTGAAATGTACTTTCTTGAAACTCTCTTATTATCTACCACTTGCTTATGAAAAAGAATGAAGAATGGGGAGCTGTGTAACTTCTGCAATCAGTATTTTAACTGCTGTTCTGGAGCATGAATTACCAAATTCAAGCTTTCAGCTGTTTTTTTTTTTCCCACCATGAAAACAAACATACACTATCTTCTTTGACTTTCTCAGAGCTCTTTGACTTAACATCAAAACTGGATTGTTGTGTTGTTGAGTGCTGTTGAGTTGATTCTGATTCATAGCAGCACTATATGACAGAGTAAAACTGCCCTGTAGGGATTCCCAGGCTGTAATCTTGACCAGTGCAGATAGCCTGGTCTTTTCTCCCACAGAGCAGGTGGTAGTTTTGAACCACTGACATTTCGGTTAGTAGCCAAACCCTTAACCATTGCCCCACCAGGACTCCTTAACACTGTATTAAAAGAAAAAAAAATCATTGACCTCCATTTTACCCTTTAGCTGTGACTCACTTTTTTTTTTTTCTTGTACTTTAGATGAAGGTTTACAGAGCACATTAGTTTCTTATTAAGGAATTAATACACACATTGTTTTGTGACATTGGTTGCCAACCCCACAACATGTCAACACTCTCCCCCTCTTGATCTTGGGTTCCCCATTACCAGCTTTCCAGTCCCCTCCTCCCTCTGGTCCCTGCCCCTAAGCTGGTGTGCCCATTTAGTCCATTTAGTTTAATGAGTCCATCTAATCTTTAGCTAAAGGGTGAACCTCAGGAGTGACTTCAGTACTGAGTTAAAAGGGTGTCCAGGGGCCATACTCTTCCGGGTTTCTCCAGTCTCTGTCAGACCAGTAAGTCTGGTCTTTTTTTGTGAGTTAGAATTTTGTTCTACATTTTTCTCCAGTTCTGTCAAGGACCCTATATTGTGATCCCTGCCAGAGCAGTTGGTGGTGGTAGCCAGGCACCATCTAGTTGTGCTGAACTCAGTCTGGTGGAGGCTGTGGTAGTTATGGTCCATTAGTCATTTTGACTAATCTTTCCCTCATGTCTTTAGTTTTCTTCATTCTCCTTTGCTCCAGATGGGATGGGACCAGTGGTGTGTCTTGGATGGCTGCTCACAAGATTTTAAGACCCCAGACACTACTAACCAAAGTAGGATGTAGAACATTTTCTTTATAAACTATGTTATGCCAATTTTAGCTTTGACTCACTTTTGACTCAGTTTACTTGCAGAGTTAGGCAGGTATTTCCCTCACTAGTTTAAGATGTTTTGGTAAGGTCTTAGGTCTGGTCTTTTAATACTGTGTCTAACAATGGAAACCCTGGTGGCATAGTGGTTAAGAGCTACGGCTGCTCGCCAAAGGTCAGCAATTCAAATCCACTAGGTGCTCCTTGGAAGCCCTGTGGGGCAGTTCTGCTGTGTCCTGTAGGGTCACTATGAGTTGGAATCGACTTGATGGCAATGGGTTTGGGTTTTTTTTGGTTTGTAACTTTGAAATAGTAAAATCACTCTTGAGATAAAACATATGACTTTGTTAGCTAATTGCGTTTGCAAAGGTTTCCTCCTTCTTCTCCCTCCCACCCCGCCCACTGTTTTCTGTGAGCACTGTGCCAAAAATCAAGGTAGGATTTTTTTTTAATTCTTCTCACTCTAGGCTCCTGATATAAAACAGGGTCCAGGGGTGCTGCCTTGATTTGTCTACCATGGATGAACCACTATTACGTTGTATAATTACACTTTTCCCCAAAACTTCCTTAATTTTGTCTTTTTCAAACTGGATACAAAACTAAATTTCCTCTTATACCCACTCAGCTTTCTGCTGTCTCTCTGCGTTTCTTCTCAGTGAGGCCTTTTGGAATCCCTCCTTGCAGATGGCCTGCACACAGCCCACATAGCTGTTTTCTGACATATCAGATTGGGAGCTTGTGGTTCTTGCCAGATGTTAGTCAAGAGGAAACACTATTTTTTTTTTTAATAATTTTTATTGTGCTTTAAGTGAAAATTTACAAATCAAGTCAGTCCCTCACATGAAAACCCATATACACCTTGCTACACACTCCCAGTTACTCTCCGCCTAATGAGACAGCCTGCTCTCTCCCTCCACTCTCTCTTTTCATGCCCTTTTCGCCAGTTTCTAACCCCCTCCACCCTCTCATCTCCCCTCCAGGCAGGACATGCCAACATAGTCTCAAGTATCCACCTGATCTAAGAAGCTCACTCCTCACCAGCATCCGTCTCCAACCCATTGTCCAGTCCAATCCCTGTCTGAGAGTTGGCTTCGGGAATGGTTCCTGTCCCGGGCCAACAGAAGGTCTGGGGGCTGTGACCACCAGGGTCCTTCTAGTCTCAGTCAGACCATTAAGTCTGGTCTTATGAGAATTTGGGGTCTGCATGCCATTGCTCTCCTGCTCCCTCAGGGATTCCCTGTTGTGTTCCCTGTCAGGGCAGTCGTCGGTTGTAGCCGGGCACCATCTAGTTCTTCTGGTCTCAGGATGATGTAGTCTCTGGTTCATGTGGCCCTTTCTGTCTCTTGGGCTTGTAATCACCTTGTATCCCTTGGTGTTCTTCATTTTCCTTTGCTCCAGGTGGGTTGAGACCAATTGATGCATCTTAGGTGGCTGGTTGCTAGTGTTTAAGACCCCAGACGCCACTCTTCAAGGTGGGATGCAGAATGTTTTCTTAGTAGATTTTATTATGCCAATTGACTTAGATGTCCCCTGAAACCATGGTCCCCAAACCCCCACCCCTGTTACGCTGGCCTTCGAAGCATTCAGTTTATTCAGGGAACTTCTTTGCTTTTGGTTTAGTCCAATTGGGAAGCGCTAATTTGAGCAAACGTGTTCAGTGTCATCTGGGGGAAAAAAAGACGCTGGCATGCCTTGTCAGTATGTACTGTCACAGGGCTCAGTTCCCAGCCCTCTGCTTCCCGCCTTTCTCCCTGAACCCCCACCCCACACTCTGAGTCTCCTGCAGCAGTGGTTTGAGTAGGACAGATCTCCTCCATTTGGGTAGGCAAGACAAAGAATCATGTCACCTCTTGTTTTTCTGACTGTTTACTCCAATTCCTTTTGGCAGCACCCACAGTCCAGGTTTGCTTTGTGATTTCTGTGTGCTGCTTACATGACAAAGGTGCACTAGTTCTCAGTGCTGAATAGTTGTGGTTTTACTCTTATTCTCAGTGATACTGATAAAAAGGGGGAAATGCCATTTTATCCCAGACTTACAGATAAAGCCTTGGTTTTTACCAGAAAAAATAAAAATAAGTGACATTTGTATAACTTAAAAAGAGAGTGGTCTTTTGTAGATAGATTTTTTTTTTTTTGAAGCAGAAATCTCTTTTGGACTGTATGGCATTTACCCACCAAAGTAACTTCACTGCTGAATTATTCTCCATAGAGGATATCATACAGGTACTATCACATTTCTTCTAAGCATGTTATCGTGAAGCGCTTATACCATAACCAGAGAAGTTATTTCAGAGACTTCTGTTTTCTCTCTAGGATTTGGGAAGTTTAATATAGGGTGTTTGGAGACCTTGGGTGGTGCAAATGATCAGTGTGCTCAGCTGCTAACCAAGAGATTGGGGGTTCAAGTCTACTTAGAGGCACTTGGAAGAAAGGCCTGGTGATTTTCTTCTGAAAAATCAGCCATTGAAAACCCTATCAAGCACAGTTGTGCGCTGACACACGTGGGGTCACCAGGAGTCCGAATCAACTCAACGGCAACTAGTTGGAAAACAGAGCATCTCATTTCCCTGATGTGTTTTGTTCTTTTTTCAAGATGAAGTATTTTTTGTTTAAAGTTATTAATGTATTAAGTTTGATAATGTATGCTTAGTTAAGTGCTTAGAAAGCTGAATTTGAAAAAAAAAATACACCATTGTGAACAGACATGAATTGTATGATATAGTAATTAAATCACCTGAAATAGCTGAGAATTTTTTATGGACATCTTAAGAGTACATTACTCTCTCCACTCACTACCCCCACTACACCCACTAGGGTCTTATCCTGTGTCTGAGTTGTGTTGTTAAGGTATGTAGCCAATAAAGCAAATGATAAATGTGGAAGGTGAATTTAACAGAGAAACTGCTAAATGTGTTCCTCTGACTTGGGTGCTGTGTTGATTTCTTACTACAAAGTTCACTTTTCTCAATAGAGCCATAGAAGAGCATTATTTTAACCATGTAGCCAAGACAAGGACATTTTCTTCAGCTGAGTCTTTGAGTGCTTTCCAAACTTAGTAGGTACTGGTCTTTGGAGGTTACTGCTGTCTCAAATACACGAACTCTAAGAGAATACCTGCTTTCTCATTGGACTAGAATGTTATTATCACACATTAATTTAAAGAGTGGACCATGGGCTGAGGCTCAGCAATCATAGTTGAAAAGGGATTTCCCCTATAAACAGAGGAAGTGATGCAGATATGCCCAAGGGGCTTCTGGGTAGGTCTTTCAGCTCCTATGAGGTCATTTACTATGACCTCAGCAGCTTGCGTTCTTAGAAACACACCAAACAAAAACTTAAGCAGGTGATTTCAATCAAGTCAGCTGGAATGCACTCATTCCCAGGTGATCGGCCATTAACAGCACAAATTCTCTTTTTCTCTGACTTAGTTCTATAGGGACCATTTTTGGATGGGGTGTTTAAAAGTATAGGTACCCAATAGAGTGTTCAGTGATAGACATGCAGTATTCCGTGCTCTTTATTTGAATGCTACAGGGTGAAATGATAATACCTTGCATGTGTATAGTATTTAGACTTTCCAGAGTTCTCCCAGTGTGTTTTGATATAATGGAACTTGCATGCTAGAGAAATCGTTTTTCTTATTCTTCAAACATATTTAAGTATTATAATCCAGAATAATTTCTAGGAGTTTTAGGTTGTCCCTTTCCATTTATAGATAAATATTTTCATTCTTAGCAGGGTAGTGTTTATGGGATCATTTATTCAGAAAGTATTTAGCTAAATATTTTGAATGTCAAAATGGAGATATTTTTAAAAATTAGAAGTATTTAGTCTGTTTCATGGCATATAGGATTTATAAAGTGACTTGGGATCATTTTTGTCAAAAAAACTGCAAAATGAAAAATAATTTGACTTTAAGAATGTTTATTTTCTAAGCTTGTTAATGTTTAGTTTTGTTATCAGTTCTTGTCCAGCTCTAACCTGAGAAGTAAAAGCCATTCTGTTACTGTTAGTATGTGTATGTGTGTATATATATGTGTGTATGTGTATATGTATATACACACATACACGTGTGTGTATCCGTGCACACACTATGTGAGTACACACACATACACTGTATTATTTTTATGACTGGGTGACAGTTTATTTTTTTAATAGTAAGGTAGTGTTGAGAAGTGAGCTTCAAATAGATCTATTTTTCTAGAATTTAAAAAATGTCAGATTCAATAACTTGGCCTCTGTCCTTTTCATTCCTAAAGCATATAATTTATATTCTGAGATCCTTTGGTGTGGTAGAAAAATGTGGTAGACAATTAAACTGCTGGATATACTTATTCATCCTTGGGTGCATCCATGAATTAGGGCTTCGGGTGTCATTTTACCACCTGGTGTTCATTAAACAATATGTGAAATTGATTAGCCATACTTAACCTTAAAAGTATCCCAGACATGCATGGAGCCTACTGTACTTTCCAATAAAGTAGCCATTAGCCCCATGTGGATATTTAAAATAATTAAATAAAATTTAAAACTCAGTTTCTCAGTCACACTAGCTACATTTCAAGTGCTAAGTAGTCACATGCGGCTAAAAAAAAAAAACCAAACTCGTTGCCATCTGGTCGATTCCGACTCATACTGACCCTATAGGACAGAATAGAACTGCCCCATAGGGTTTCCAAGGAGCACCTGGTGGATTTGAACTGTCAACCTTTTGGTTAGCAGCCATGGTCCTTAACCACTACACCACCAGGGTTTCCCACACGCGGCTAGTGGTTATCATATTGGGCAGCTCAGAGATAGAATGTTTCCGTCATGGCAAAAAGTTCTACTGGACAACACTGGAGTATATTAACCTACCTGGAAAGTCACTCTGCTGTTCATTAACACTGTAGGGAGTTGTTTGATTTGTAACTATCTCTGTTCAGACATCCTTTACGGAATGGTGCGTAGAGTAAGCCAGAGAATAGAAAGTATACACAAACCTCTCTGTACTTCAGTTTTCTTTTCTGTACAGTGTCTGTGTTATTTTCTTCCAGTTCTGATATTCTGTGGTTTCATCACATAATATCTTGGCATTGCTATGTAACGTCTAAGGCAGGGTTACACTAGAAATTAGCATGCCTGCTGCTGCTTGTATGCAAATTTATCCTTTTTTCATAACAGCCTTACTGAGATACAATTCACATGCCATAAAACTTACCCTTTTAAAGTATACAATTCAGTGGTTTTTAGTATATTTAAAAAGTTGTACAACTGTCACCACTATCTAATTCCATAAAATTTTCATCAACACTCTATACCCATTAGCAGTCACTCCCTATCTCCCCTTCCCCCCATCCCTTGGCAACCATTAATCTACTTTGTCTGTGTACTTGCCTATTCTGGACCTTTCATGTAAATGGAAATCTTGCAATATGTGGCCGTTTGTGTCTAGCTTCTTTTACTTAGTATAATGTTTTCAGGATTCATTCATGTTATGTTATGTATCATTGCTTCATATTCCTTTCTAGGTCAAGTAATATCCATTGTATAGATAGACATTTTGTTTATCCATCCATCAGTAGATGGGCATTTGAGTTGTTTCTACTCTTTGGCTATTATGCAAAAGGCAGCGATAAACATCCATGTAGAAGTTTCTTAAGTAGGTATAAGTTTTCAATTCTTTTGGGTCTGTACCTAGGAGTGAAATTGCTGGGTTATATGGTAATATTGTTTAACATTTTGAGGAACTGCCTAACTGTTTTCCAAAGTAGCTGCACCATTTTACTTTCCACCAGCTATGATGAGATTTCAGATTTCTCCACATCCTCGCCAATGCCTGTTCCTGTCTCTCTTTTTTATTGTAGCTATCCTAATATGCAGAGAGTGGTAGCTCATTGACTTTATTTAGTGCCTCGCATTTCCGTATGAATTTTAGAACCAGCTTCTTAATTTCTGCAAAAGAAAGCAGCTGGGATTTTGAAAAGAATTACATTGAGTCTGTACATCATTTTGGAGAGACTGTCATCTCAATACTATTAAGTCTTCCAGCTGAAGAGTACGAGATGTTTTTCCATTTATTTAGGTCTTCAGTTTTTCTCAGCAATGTTTTATAATTTTCAGTGTCTTGAACTTTTTTTATTAAATTAATTCCTAAGTGTTTTGTTTTTGTGTGTGCTATTGTAAATGGAATTGTTTTCTTAAATTTCAGATTGCTCATTGCTGGTATTAGAAATACAACTGATTTCTGTATACAGATTGTGTCCTGCAACCTTGCTATACTCAATTAACTCTAATAGTTTTTTTGTGGCCTCCATCCTTTATAATCCAATTTTTGCAATAAGGGGCTTTAGTGCATTTATAATGTACTGTGACTTAAAAGGAAAACTTTTTCATTTTGTAGGAATTGTAGCTGTAGGGTATATCAATGAAGCTATTGATGAAGGAAATCCCTTGAAGACTTTAGACACCTTGCTGTTACCTACTGCTAAGATTAGAAATGTCGACCCAGACTATGCTCAGCACTACCAGGACGTTTTATACCAGGCTAAATCCCAGAAACTCAGGGTAAGTCTTAAGATGCTTCTTATTTCTTGTCAACTTGCAGGCCTGGGTGGGGTGAATTTTTGACCCATTTTTCTTAAAGCTCATGAGCTTTTTGTCCCAGTGATCACCTTTGAATCAGAATGGAAATAATAGGGCTGGTACTTTTTCTAATGCTAAACATTAGGGGGAAACCAGGTGCAGACCTGATTATTGCTTCCGTTCTTTAACTAAAACTCAGTTTATGGGTTAGTTCTTTTTTTTTTTTAATTGAGTTTTTGATGAAAGTTTACATAGCAAGTTATATTCCCATTTGACAATTTCCACAAAAATTATTCATTGACATTAGTTACGTTTATCACAACATGTCAACATTTTTTTTTGTGTTCTGTTTGTTCCGTTTCTAGTACTCTAGTTTCCCTCCCCCCTTATCTTCTCATCTTCGCTTTTGAGAAATTATTGATCTTTTGGTCACATACTGATGGTTTTTAAGTAGGGCACTGATCTTACAGGTAATAGCCTTTATTTTGTGTGCCCCTCTGCTATTTCACTAAAAGATGATCTCAGGGGATGGGCTCAGTTGTAGGTTTAGAGAGTATCTCAGGCCGGTAGTCTCAGGGAGTCCCCTGTTCTCTATTGTTCTAGTTTGTCTGGTGCTTTTTTAACCCCTGTAAGAATTTGAGTTCTCCATATTTTTTTTTCCCATTCTATCCAGTACCAACTATTGTGGCTCCAGTAAGAACGGTGTGTGGTGGTAGCCGGGCACCATCTACTTCTTCTGGTCTCAGGGTGGATGAGGTTGTGGGTCTTGTAGACTTGTTTCTTCTCTGTGCTTCTGGTCACCTTCTTGCTGTTTTGTTCCTGGCGAGTCAAAACCCGTAGTTGTGCCTTAGATGGCTGCTTGCAAGCTTTTAAGACCGTAGACACTACTCACTTCACTAGGATGCAGATCATTATTTTTTGAACTATGTCATGCCAATTAACTGAGTTGTCCCATGAGACTATGATCCTAAGCCTTCAAACCCAGAAAACCAGTATTGGAAGGTGTATGTCTGAGGAGTATCCATATTTGTGTCCTCAATGAATATACGTGTCTGCACCCACATGTTTATATTTACACGTACCTATTTTTTTTTATAGATACTTCTATGTGTTCTCAACTTTGTACATATCTGTACCTACTTGTATACCAGTTTGTCCATACATGCTCAAATACTCATCATTACTTTTGTTTTGCTGTGCTTACTACTGTAATGGCTGCCACTTTTCCCATCACCAAAATATCTAGTCTCTATTGTATAATTTTTTTTTTTTTATTGTATAAAGTATGCTTTCTTGGGTGAATTCTTGTTCAGAGTTCAATGAGTATATACTGTGTGCATAGTGCAGTCCATAGTATTTAGTGAAAGAAGGGGATATGGAGGAACGCACAACACCATTTGAATGTTCTGTTCTTACCCTCAAGATACTTAGAAATGGCAGTGGCATTCTCATAAAGAATAATTAAATAACAGTAGAGATTAGTATGTGGCAAAATATCAAAATGAGGGCTACATAGAGGGATTCAGACACGGTTGGAATTGTTGTAGACTAGACTCCAAAGAGAAGTTGACACAGGAATGGAACAGAAGCTGTGCCTGAAAGATAAGGAAGAGTTGGTTAGGTAGGTAGAGAGCAGAATGATGCAGGCAAGTAATAGAGCGATATTAGCAGATGATAGCAGTTCTAGGTGGGCAGTGCATGTTATTTTCTGGGCGCAGGAGGAAGCTAACCTGGCCTCGGTCCTCTTGAAGAATAGTGGATTTTATCTGGCTGCAGGACTTGTACTGATGTTTTGAGGAGTCCCACAGATAATGGCCACTATTGGAAGGATACTGGACTGAGGCTTGTATGACCTGTCACCTGAGGGTAGGAGTGATGTTACCTGGGACCCAGCTACTTGTGGCTGTGATATACCCAGGTGCAGGCCAACCTGAAAGGAGTTGGCATCACCCCTGTATAAGTATTCAGAATCCAGGAACTGCCCCATCTGAAACAGGAAAAAGATTTTTGGCTAGAGCAAATATTTATTGAGCACCTACTCTTTGCCAGACATGATAGACATTTTATATATATGATCTCATTTAACCTTAACAGCCCTGTGAAGTAAGTATCATCGTCACCACCTTACAGGCAATGAAACCAAGGTAATCAACTTCTCCAAAGCCATCAAAAAACTAATCATAGCCCAGGTCTGTCTGATTCAAAAACATATCTTTGTATATTAAGGCAAATGAAAAGGATGTTTATTGCAGCATTGTTATAAGCAAAAGACCAGAAGCAACCTAAATGCCCATTAATAGGGGACTAGTTAAATAAGTTCTAATGTATCCATACCGTGATATACACTAAAAAGGATGAGTGGATCTATACTGAACGATCTTTCGATCTTTAGTATGCATATTGTTAAATGCAGAAAGCATGTTTACATTTCCGTGTGCATAAAAATGGGATACACACTCATTTAGCCACTTTTGCTCTATAAAATTAGGGGCTTAGACGATATTGGCAATTTGCCAACAGATTTCAACTACTGTGATTCTAATTAGATTTGGTTCATTTGCTATATTTAAGCAAAGGTTTCCTTTCCAGTACGTTCCTTTTGAAGCTTTCTTTCTCAACCCGTTCTTTTTCCCAGGAAAAATCTGTTTGTTTGGCAGCGTCTTTGTTTTTGTTCTTTAATCTCTGCTATTTCAGAACCTGGAAATTTGCGGTCGTGTTTCTTATGGTTGTATTTTTGTGCCTTGCTTTCAGGGTCTAGCCTTGGCAAACAATAGAAGAAAATTAATTACATCACTGTTATTGTCAGTATAGAGTAAAACTTGAATCAAGGTACACAGCCATGAAAGGTCACTGAGTGGCGTCCTCAGAGAGTGCATGCTCGTTTTTACCAAAGGTTGAGGATAGTGGCGTAGTTGTGGATCCTTGGTCCTCTTTAACAGTATTTTGAGGATAACCTTGCATTATACTTGATTCCTTTTATCTCTTGCAGAGAGGATGTCAGATAGGGATGTTGGCTGAGTAGAACACACTTTCTGTGTCTATTCGCTTGAGACATTCTCTTGGGAGCTATTTTAAATTTGAAGGCTTTTCTTGAGAGCGTATGATTTATATCCCACCAAAATATTCTGTTTGACTTACTTATATGTTTATGCCTTAAAAATTGTGTTTTTAATATACAAATATTGCTGTATTTTTCCCCTAGGTAAAATTGTGTTACAGTTGATAAGTTTTTTGTTTGTTTGCAAAAGCCAGTCCTTTCCAGTGATCTTAAACTTATTTTAGATTTTTCTTGCTTGCTTTAGTGTTTACCTGATTTTCATTTTTCACATGACCACACACAGACTGTAAAGGGTCTTCATATACGACTTTTTTGCCTAAGTCCAGTGAGATAGATATGAAGGAACTAAGAAAACTCTGCCCATTCACAAATATGCATTTAAATAGGGTTTTTTTTTAATATTATTTTTATGGTTATTACAGAGTATATGGTCAGTGCACATTCCCACTGTAAAAGTAAATGCACCTCCACAATCCTTCATGCTTAAAGATCTCCTCAACCTCGCTTGTATTCCCTGATACCGCCCCACCCTTAACCGCCGATACCCTACCTTCTGTCCAGTTCCTCAGTGAAGGGAAACAATTATTTACTTACAGGAATATACTGGACATTTACAACAAAATATAGTTTTCCCTGTTAGGAATTATATATATGCAAGGAATAATGGAGGGGTTATTTTAACATTTGAAGTGAGCCTATGAGTATATTTTTATTTTATCTTCCTTACGTTTTTTTACATGTCCAACCAGAAGTGATGTTGTCCCATGCCCTACAGACCACCTTGCCCTTTCAGTATGACTCTGATGGGCTTTCGTGCCGTTAGGATGCTCGAGCTCATTCATGCTTTCAGCAGCATGATGTGCAAAGCCTGGGGTGGGGACCCACGGAGGCTGAGAAGACTCAAACATGGGGTTGCCACAGAGCTCAAAGAAGGGAGAGGATAAGCACCTTCTCCACTTTACACATAGTGTTTGATGTGTGTTTATGGAATTATGATTCGTTTGTAAATGAGCTATTTAAAAGTGCTGTCGTAAAAGTACAAGAAAGTGCTTTAGAAGTTCAGATGAGAAAAATGGTGCTCCTAGCTTGAGAATCGGAGAAAAATGGTCCTTTGAGGACTTCAGGAGTTGGACAGCATTGGGGCAAAGGTGATAGAATTAGCTTTCTAGTCAGGGGCAGGGGCAATGAGAGGAGAAATCTAAATCCCAGCAAACCAAGAAGTTTAGCCTTTGCCTACATCATATGCAAGGCTTAACAGGAAATAGGATAGTAAAGTTAGCCCTGAAGGTCAGATTAAAAATTTATAATTTATTTCAGAAGCAGTATAGAGTCAATGAGAGATTTGGAGATGACATTTTTGAGTGCTGTATTCAAATTGATATTTGAGGAAGATTAGTCTGGCAGTTACCTGTGAAATGGCAGGTAGCATGGCAGTGAGGAAAATGGTTAGAAGGCAAAGGTGGGACTGGGATAAAGGATCCTAGTGAGGGACATTACAAAGGTAGAAGAAGTTGCAAAGATAGAATCAACCACCAGTATGAGAGTCAAAGGAGGCAGAAGAATAAAACATGATGCTAAATTTCAGTGATGGCGATGCCACTCACAGAAGTAAAAAGGGAGGAGAAAAAAAGTAGAAGAGAATTTCATTTGGAGATGTAAGGATTTAAAGTACCAGAAGACAAATGAAAATGTGTAAGTTGTCACGAAGGGTGTGGTGAAGTCTTTTCTACTGAATTGTAGTCTTAAAATACTGATAAAGTATTTTAAAAAAGAAAACAAATCTAGTGCTTTTGTTGTGATGTTTAATATGGAAGCACTTTTTCTTAGGAATACTTACATGTAAGTATGGGATAGAGCTCCTTGCACTACACGTATGTGATCCCAAGAATGTATGTTTTCACACATGGCTTTCCTTGTTCTCTAAGATGATTTCAGGACTGTAAGGTAAGCAGTGGAGTGATCTGTGATTTTTGACATGAGAAAATACAGGAATGGATCTAGGCAGCTATTCAGGCTACCCAGGCACAAAGCTATGAGATAGATAAAGTATAAGCCATCAGTGGTGTTGTAGTAGTAGTTAGCATGGTGAATAATGAGTATAATATTGCTTGGAGCAAAGCAAATGGTAAAAATCACAAGGATGAGGAGACTTGCCTTCACTGACCGTAACCACCTGTGATCAAAAGCATTCAGCGTCCTAATGATGGCTGCATAGCAGAAAATGATGACCACAAATGGAATGAAGAATCCAAAGAATGCCAAGGAAGTGAAGTAGTAGATTTGGAAGGGAGATGAAGACTCGCATATATTGTGGACATCGTGGCAGGTGGTGATATCCGGCCGGACAAGATAGTACTCCTGCTTAAGGATGAAAAATGGCAGCATGTATAAGAAAACAGTTGCCCACACCAATCCACATGTTAGTAAGGTATAGGTGCGCTTGGGTAGCCCCCGGTAAGTGAAAGGGTGGACAATAGCCAGGTAGCGGCTAATGCTGATACAGGCGAGCAGCAGAATAGAGCAGTACATGTTGCCATAGAAGATGATAATGGTGGCCCGGCACATGACCTCTCCAAACACCCAGTTGTTCCCGTTGAGATGGTAAGCTATCTTAAAGGGCAGTGTGATACAAAAAAGAAAATCCGCAATGGCCAGGTTGGTGTAGAAGATGGCCATACTGATGGATCTGGTCCTGAAGATGAGCATCCATAGGGTCACTGCATTGGCTGGCACACCAACCATGAACACCAGGGTGTAGATGGTGGGTATCACTTTGGTGCTTAAGGAGCTGCTCAGGTACCCCATGGTAACATTATTCACGTGGAGATTTGAAACACTTTCTTCAGGACACTTAGTTTTTATAGGTACAGTGGCTCCTGTCCAGCCTTCTATGGCAGAAAAAGGAAACTCTTCAAAAGAATTTTCGGGAACGCCGCGAAAGGTCTTAATAGGTAAAGTTGGCTCTGCCAAGTTGTCTGCATCATTTTCCATGCCTGTAATTGAAACAAGTATTAGCATGTGATTTCCTGCAGAACCATGCCTACAGTTCAGGAGAAAATAAAACCAAGTATCTTATCCGACATAATTTCTGTAGATCTAGAATTTAGGGTCATTTTTATTTTTAAAAAACTTTTATAGGTCAGACAATGAACAGTGTATATAGCCTAACACCATGCTAACTGTGCAGGAGCTGTTAAAAACTAGATGATTAGTCCTTGCAAGTAAGGAGTTTATAGTATGATGGGGAAGACAAAAATAGCACGCCAGACCGTTATAGACCAATATCATACTGATGACGAACTCTGTAGGAATTCAGGCAGTAGTTAACAGATTCAAGTGAGCAGAGTGTCCCAAGGAAAAGATGAACCTGAGCAAAAGTGAGCAAGGGCCATGAAGATGAAACTTAATAGATTAATAATATTCTGGTAGGTGATGTATGGGCAAAGACATAGGGTGAGTTGACATGAGATTTGGGAATGTCAGATAATTTGATTCAGCAAATGTTCATTGCATACTTATGTACCAGTGGTATAAAGTTTTGATAAATTCCATCCCTATCTTTAAGTAACTTTCAAGCTAGCATACAGGTTCATAATGCATTGTCTTATGGGAGATTGTCCTGGATTATCTGGATTATGGTCCTAGGGTAATCACAGGGGTCCTGATAAGAAGGAGCCAGGAAAGTCAAAGTCAGAGAGATTTGAAGATGTTACACTGCAGGCTTTGAAGGTGGAAGAAGGGACTATGAGCAAAGGAAGCTGAAAAAGTCAAGAAAACAGATTCTTCTCTAGAGCTTCCAGAAGTAACACAGCCCTGCCAATACCTTGATTTTAGGACTTCTGACCTCCAGAATTGTAAGATAATAAACCAGTATTGCTTTAAGCCACTAAGTTTATGGTAATTTGTTGTAGCAACAATAGGAAACTAATACACTCATGATTTGACTTGTGTTTAAGATGACTTTGGGTGACAGTGTAAAGAATAGTAAGGCTAGAGGCAAGGGGGCCTGATTTAGAGGCTACTGTAATTGTCCAAACTAAAGATGATGAGTTACTAAACGAAAGCAGTGGTGGTAGAAAGGAGGGGATGAACACAAGCGACTCGGTGGTAGAGGCTCAAAGGGACTTGTCATCTGATGGACCGTGGGGGCCAGTGAGGGAGAGGCAGGAGGCAAAAGGGACTCATGATTTCTACTCCAGATGACTTGGAGGAGGATGCCATTAACTGAGGTGGGGGGACAAGGGAGCAAGACTGTGGAGAAGTTAAATCTCAGGTTTGAATTGTGGGTGGTGTAGCAGTGTATTGAATTGTCCAGCAGGGTTGGAAGACTAAGTGTAGAGTCCAAAATTCCAGGAGCCCAAATTAGAGGTATGAGTTTATTAGTCTGCATAGAAATTGTAGTTTGATTTAGTAGAAGTAGTTGTGATGGTCTAGGGGGAGATGTGAGAAGAAAGAATCTAAAGGTAAACTTTAGGGAAAATGCCTGATTTTAAGGGGAAAGGTGACAAAGAAATATCAGAAGGTGAAATCAACATGGTGCCTTAGACGATTAAAAAAAAAAAACAAAAAAACCCAGTGCTGTCGAGTCAATTCCGACTCATAGCGACCCTATAGGACAGAGTAGAACTGCCCCACAGAGTTTCCAAGGAGCACCTGGCAGATTTGAACTGCCAACCCTTTGGTTAGCAGCCGTAGCACTTAACCACTACGCCACCAGGGTTTTCTTAGAAGATAGGAATGAATTTTAAAAGCAGAGAAACACAGCAACCACATACTTAAGTATTTGGCATTACATTGCATGTACATATTAATAATCCTAATTTCTGAAAAGGCAATTAAACAAGCTTGAATGGTCAAACCTGTTTATCACTATACAATTTTTCCAGTAATTAATCTTTGACATGTGTAGGAAATTCCGGTTACTGGTGTGTCAGTTCCGATTCATGGCGACCCCAGTGTGTGTCAGAGTAGAACTGTGCTCCGTAGGGCTTTTAATGGCTGATTTTTCAGAAGTAGACCACCACACCTTCCTTCCAAGGTGCCTCTGAGTGGACTTTCGGTTACCCAAGCGCAGCAGCCATTTGCACCACCCAGGAGACCCCGTATAGAAAATAGGTTCTCCCAAATTTCTAATGTTACCTTAGGATGGACTTTGATCCCAAATATAACCTTGTACTTATTAATTAAAGTTGTCAGTGTTCTGCCAGTTAAGTCTTTTCACATGACCTCTGAATTCCTACTTGTTGAATATTTGTGGTTACCTGTTTCTCTCATACAGATTAGTTTCTCTTCCTGCTTTAATCTCTAGGAGTTAGCTTCAGGGTGAAATTGAAGCCTTTCTCACAACCCTGAGATTACACAACTGAATTCAGATGTAAAATAGAGACGGAGTGTTGCCCCAACAAGTGAGCACATGTGGGTGATCCATCCATCAGTGTCACCTAAGGAAGGGTAGCGCGATTGAAGAAGAGGGAAGAAAAATGTGGAAGGTGGCATTCTTCTGTGCAGCCTTTGAAGGCATCTTGTGTAAGACATCTGTTCAGCCACAGAAATCCCTCCATTCATTTTTGTATTTTGGAAGCATTCTTGCACCAACATCACCCACAGAGAGTGCTTTTAAAGATGGACATGAAGCTGGAAAATAATGGATTAAGAACATGCTGTACAAGTAATTTCCCTTCAGGGTTTGATAAGAGAGCTACTGAAACCAAGTGTTTGTTAGTTTTCAGAAATTCCTGTGATTGAGCAAGACATACATAAAAGCATATCCTAAACAGTCACTGTGTTTGTGAAAAGCTGACTGGATTCCATTTTCTGCCAGAATTCCAGATCTAGTTCAGCTTAAATAAATCTTTTGTTCCTTAGAGCCCCGTTTTCCTGAAAATAGCACTCATTGTTAAATTTTATTTAAAAAAAAAAAGTTATTTGAATTCTTTATGCAGGTTTCGATTTGGCGTAATGTGTCTGAAATGTTTTTCTGAGAAAAGGAGAGAGTCCTAATCTAAAATTCAGCTACTAGGTAATGATTCCTTCCTTCAATGCTTCATATTTTCCCCCCACCCCAGTTGAAGAAGGCACATTTACTTGTATTTACTTACTTTGCCCCTTTTAAGTTCCCTTCTTTTCAATTTCACCAAAGCCCACTAGCATCCTGAAGGAACCACCTCCACAAAACTCTGTTCTTTTCCAATTTTGCTGCTCCAAGTTTGGCTCATCCATGCCCAGAAAAAGCACTTACTTATCCTATTCTTAGACTCCACACGTGCTGCTGCTAGCCTCCCATCCTCTTAGAGCTTTCCTGTAACCTCTGGGATGCAGTCTATCAATTGCAGCAACGTTCCCTTACTAGAGTGGTGGTGGTGATTTTCTTGTTGTGGTCTTCCCTCACCACCCCCTTCCAACTCCTAACAATGTTGACTGGAGATGACCTAATGGTAGAAGGTTATGGATACAGATCAATCACAGATTTGCTAATTTTGGAGCGAGCAGGTTACAGGCTAACGTTGTGATAGGTGAAATAGGAGATTTATGAACACTTGAATAATAGCCTTTGGGAGATCTTATTTCTAAAACTAAAAATTCATATATGAGGATGAGAGAACTTGCTCCTACCCCTGAAAGTCAAAAAGGTATTTCATTTAAGAAACACTAATTTATTCTTAGCATCATAGCATCACTGGCATTTGAAAGCAGATATTTTACTCTGTCTAGCAGTATTCCTGCGCACACACACACCCCCTTTTTGTTTATACCAGAAGGTGTAAACATAGGACTTTTCTTTTTATCCCTTGAAAAAGTACTATCTTGGCTGAATCAGAGGAAATTGTTAAAAATCCAAAAACTTCTCACAAAGAACATTGACTTTTGACTTAATTGTAGATATTTAAAATCTCACATATGGCATAAATTTTGAAATATCAGCAGAGAACACTTAGTGACAAGGTCTGAGTAGAGTGAACAAGCTCTAGATACTTCCGTGACTTCACTGTTTAATTCAAATCAAGCTCTGCCTTTTCAGTTTGCAGTTTGTGTGAAATGTAAAGAAAATCAGGTTCACTTGAGTCAGCGTGTGACAAACCAAGACTCCCATGCTACCCCGTAAGGAAGGGGCTTACCGCTTTGACAGAGAGTGGGCGGCAGAAGCAGTAGTCCAGCAGCTGCAAAGATGAGAGCCTTCATTTTGATGACCTGAGTCCGAGTTCTCAAACGTTATCAGATGTAAAAACTTACGGAACACAGCTGGAAGCACGGGTGCGCATCAGTTCCGTGTGCTAGCAGCAAATGGAAATTTGTCATCTCAGTAGAAGTTTGCTCTCCTGTGCTCTGCAGGCAGGAAACTCGCCTTGTCTTCTGCAGGGAAAGGGCGTGACATCACTGATTTTCAGTATGCCGTGACTCAGGCTGAGCTTCTGGCCAACAGGAGCACGCTACATGATCCTCAAGAAAGTCTTTTAACTCTTACTCATCCCTAATAATCCTCTTGAATAGGCTGTAATTCCCATGCAGCGTAGTTATGTGCATTTAAAGAAAGCAGAACGTACACAGTCCTTTCCAGAAGGTAGCTGAAAATCGATGCTAACGGTTTTGAATCTGCCCCATCTCTCATTTTTACCCATTTTTAAAGCCCAGCTTCTACTTCTTAATTGAGCTGTCAGAAATTATCCTTTCTTTTATCCTCCCAGCTATTTCAGACGTTAAATCTTGAGCTCATTACATAATTATAAATTAAGCCAATAGTGGAAGACAAACATTTGTAAGACGTTAAAAGTAATTGGGCGCTTGGTGACTTTGAAAATTCTCCATTGATGTCACATTGGCCTGAATTTGTCATCAGTGCTTGACCAGAACTTGACTTTGTGAAGTTTTTTTGTTTTGTTTGGGGAGGGCTTTGTTTTATTTGTTTGCCACTGCTCAGTGTGTTCTGAGCCTCTTGTTCTGTAGGGCCAGGTAACCGAGGGGCCCCAAGCAACACTATTTGATGAAACTAAAATCATAAAACAACACTGAAGTACAGAGGACTCCCTTTATTCCGTGAGTCTCCAGTAAGCTTCTATGCGTGCTTATGTTCTAGGTCACTCAAAAAGAAAACTGTGTTATAATAGGTTTTCCTATAGCTAGTGACGTTTAAGATTAAATTTTAAGCTAGAGAACCCAACAGCCTGTTGCTTATAAAATGCCGCCAGAGCCAGAAAATGCAAATTCCACGTGAGCCTTAAAGGCTGAGGGATAGAGCTAGGAAATTGATCTGTGTGAACTTTAAATTAAATCTCATCAAACCAAGATTTTTATAATCCGAGGTCAGCATTTAATACTTCAACTACATAATGTATGCTAACACAAACTGAGAAAGAATGCTCTATTGAAGAAATTATAACAAAAGAAAAAAACAAAATATTGAGTACATTTTCCTTAGTTGAAACTTTTCTAGGAATCATCTAAATTCAGGAATTTATTATTTGATTCACACATGGCCTAGTTTTTGTCCATTTGATCCATCTATAATTCGCATGTGGAACCTGGTTGTTTAGCTGGATATAGAGGTGTGGCCATCCATAAAAATAAAATTATTTTCAGTTTCTGGTAATGCAATTTGAAAAGGAGATCTTACTTTGATAAAATTCAGTTTTCGCTCTTGGTTTTCTATTTAGCTCGACCTTCAGTTTGGAGCCCTGGTGGTGCAGTGGTTAAGAACTTAGCTGCTAACCAAAATATCAACAGTTCGAATCCACCAGCCGCTCCTTGGAAATCCTGTGAGGCAGTTCTACTCTGCCTTATAGGGTCACTATGAGTTGAAATTGGCTCACTGGCAGCGGGTTAGGGGTTTTTTTTTTGTTTCTTGTTTTGATATCTTCAGTTTAACATGTCACAATTTAAACTGTTGACCTAAATTCATTTGATTTACAAAGTCCCTCTTGAGCTTGGCTTGTAAAACCAATGTTTTAAAGGGGAATTGTCATTTTCTTCTCATCTGGATAGTTTGTGCTGGTGCTTCTTCTGCAGTGATAAGTTATGAAGGAAGATGGGTAAATACCCTCCAAAAAAATAAGACAGACGTAAATAAACTTGTATAGAGCTTAGTTTTAGAACAATAGAATGAGAAATATTGAGTTGTCTTTGGGCTTGGAAACACAAAATAAAAGAGTCCCTCCTCTGTCGTCCATTCATTCCTCCTTTAGCCTTTGGCTTCCCATCTTATTTCCTGTTTGAACTTTCCCCATCCATTCTTAAAAGAAATGGAACATCTTACTAATAGCTGATAGGTCCCATGTGGCAGTTCTGGCTAGAAATGATTGTGGAAGCAGGGCCAAGCCTCTCTTCCCCCAGTGGTCTCCGACAGCCTGGATGTTGCAAGAAGAAATAACAACAATTGTTTTGTCTCATTTTCAGAGCCCTCTTCACACATTAGCCTCTGAGGGAAGTGGGGTTAGAAGCCTGCTGGAGGAGCTGGAGAATGTCATATCTCCTTCCTGCCCCCATCCCTCTTGAGTCCTACATGATAGAGTTGGTTTTCCAGAGTACGCTATGGCTCCAACCCCAGAGTCACTACCTCCCACGCATCGCTATCTTGCTTTATGATTTGGGACATGACACTCCTACATATAAGCAAATATTCCCATTTTTTAAGTGAAATGTCTCAACCTCCCTAAAAATATTTAATTTCTACCTCCTGATAGCAAAATTTACTTGCAGTCTTGGACAAGGTTTTGTAAAGCATAGCTGCTAGCTGGAAGCTCCATTTAATAAATTATATATTAGCATCGCATTTGTAGCAGGATCATCAGAATCAACCCAAAGGCAGAACTGTAAGATAATTCAGTACATTTTAATTGCTCTTATCACTCCTCTCGGAAGCCAGCCTTATCATTGGTCTTTGCTTCTCCTGCAACTCAGCACTCCTATCATAAATTAATCCCTTCTTAGCTATTTCTAGATATGTCTACAGCTAGTATTGGCATGGATCACATTGTATAACAATTATTTCTTGACGACATCTGTCTCTTTTACTAGACTGTTAACTCCTTGAGGGCAATCACTGTGGCTTTGTTTCTTTGTTTTTGTCTCTGTGTTCTATAAATGTCAAGTATCACTGTGTTTCTGTCAAATTTACCATACCCCATGACACCGAGGGGCACCTTGGCACGTAGTTTGGGAACCAGTTAGAGTGACTGGGGGAAGGAAGGGCGTATTTAACTAGAGCAGTAGGAGGCGATTGAGTTGAGGCCTGAAAGATAAGATAAACTAGTCAGAGGAGTGTGAGGTGAAGAGGGGGCGGGGGTATGTAAAGCCAGATCATTAGAGCCTCACAGTTGATGGCAGGAGAGCCTGTGCTTCATTCTAACTGCAGTGGAAAGCCTTTGGAGGATTGTAAGCAGAGGACTGACTGATGAGATACACTTTTATAGATTGTCTGGTTCTCTGTAGAAGACCGCTGTCATAGAAGGCAAACTCGGAAGCAACAACAGCAGATAGGGGACCAGCTGTCTGAGAGGTGGCAGTGGAGAAGTGAGAAGTGGTCAGACTGGGTCTTTTTCATAAGTAGCTTTTACAGTATGTAACAGTGCTTGGTAGCTGCTAAATAAAACTTTGTGGAAGCTAATATAAAATGGCTCTTGATAAGCAGTTATTCATTCTGTTTCATCATCATTCATCCTTCTTTCTTTCTTTTACTCTATGACAATGTTTCCAGGACCCTGAGTCTGCTTCCAAAGTTCTTTGGCTGGATGAGATACAGCAAGCAGTCGATGAGGCCAACATGGACAAGGAGCAAGCAGAAAAATGTGAGCACTTGCCTTCTTTCACTGCTGAACTTGCCTTTTTTTAATTTAGCTAGATGCTTGAATCATGTAATTTTTAATTTCTGAAGTGATTTGGACCCTCTTACCAAATTTTAGTTCTTGAATGTATATTTATACAAAAATAAAATTAATTGTACTGTGTTCAGAGATTAGATTCTATCTCTGATATTTCAGAATGCGGCTGAACAAAATCCAGGGAACAAAACAATGATTCTTAAGCTCTTAAATTTCATAACTGAATCGAATCCTTTTTTATCTTGATCCTTAAGAAACTAGCCCATTTCTGCTTCATGAATGCCTATTCTCTCTTTTGTGTCTTCCATGATTCTATTTTCTAGGAGGTATGGTATGAAAATTTCTGTGACAATTCAAAGTAGCTTCTAAATGGTACAGTAACACTCAAAGTATACTAATAACCTACACAAATTAAAATAAGGTTCTTAAAAATATAGTTAATTAACCTGTCCATTCATGGCATGATTTAGAATCTGTTAGGTTGTGTCAGGTCATAGGATGCTGTTGAGATGCCTTAGTCTTGCTTCATAGATGTGCTTTTAAACCCTGGAGGCATCTGTGAGAAACATCTGGTTTTTATTTCCTTAGCCTAGAAAAATATCTGGATTTCTCCAGCCTGAACTTTATACCCTTAGGAACTTCGAAGTCTTCCCTTTTCTAGCAGTCTAGTTCTTAAGGAAAAAAAAAATTAAAATTGAGACACACGTATAAGAGATTTAAGTTTAAATGTAAAAGTGAAGGGAAGCCATAGTCTGAAGAAATAATTTAAGAAATTAGTTTGTAGTTGTTTTTGTTGTTAGTTGCTGTCTAGTTAATTCCAACTCATGGCTACCTCATGTGCGCAGAGTCGAACTGCTCTGCGTAGACATTCAAATAGCCTAAAATGGTTAATGGTTTTTCTCTTAGAGATTAAACTAATTTAAGAAGGTATTTTACTCCTTCTATTCTGGATTCTTCTAATGTTTGGCCTGCAAATGTTACATGGATTATTTACTACATTGGGACTCATGGACTGTTGACTATAAAAAGCAAGAGGCTTTTCTCAAATATGTGCAATTTTTTATTGCACGTTTGCACATTCAGAATCCTCCCTTTCCCTCTGACCTGTGCCTCGGAGAGTTTATGTTCTTTCTTCTACAATATATAACAAGAAAAAAAGTTGCTTTGAAGTTCAAAGCCATCTACATTCTGACATTAAGATGAGAATTTTCTGGTTTTTCAACAAAGTAATCTTAATTTTAAAAACATTTTTCATCTTTTTATGAAGACTTGAAACAGATTGTGGTCACATGTTGTAAGCATCAAACCCATTCCCAGATAATAGGATAAAAGGAAATGTGTTTGCCCATATGTTTTACCACAGGCAAAATTTAAAAGGGCAGAGTAGCCCAAGTCTTCTTCACTTGACTCAGTGTTCATTTTTGCTGGAGGTTCTTGCTTCCTTAACGTAGGTTTGCCTCTACCATGACTCCTTAGAGCAGTGTTTCTCAACCATTTTTCATTATTGCCCCAAGAAGTCTTTTAGACATTTTTTCCCCTAATTGCCCCCACCATAAAATTCTATTACCAAACACACATTGTATATCTGTTTATGTGCTGTATGTGGATCTGTGCTTTATACATAAACATATTTTTTGCACACCCCACAAGACCCAATTTTTGCCCTGTTGGGGTGATATTGCCCTCACAGAGAATATATACCTTAGAGAGAGCTTGCTGGTATATGACTTAAAATGTCTAGCAGATATTTTTTGGCTCTGTAGGGAGATTTATGGAAGGTTTCTTATTCCTTCCTTAGCAGAAACATACCTGACTTGCTGGACATCATTAACCTGACATCCTTAACTATCTGAAACTTAACCACAAACCCACAGATTAAACAAAAAGGTGTCAAAATAGATGTCTCAAAACCTGCACGTAGGAGCCAACCTGCGTTAGTCGCTGGGGACCCCTCGGCCAGACACTTGGGGCCTGTTTGTTCCTGTCTTAGGCGTGACTGTAATATGTTTGGTTGTTTCTCTTCCCAACTTGGATCACATAAGAAGCAACAAATTACAAGCAGGTTAAGTGTTTGGGCTGCCATAGGCAGGAACACTAACAGCAGCAAGAAGAATTCGTGAGTAGTGAAGGAAGAGGGCAAAAAACTAAAAAACATAAGGAGTTTGAGGCCATGTTGGGCAGGAGCAGGTCTCTGGGTGGTGAAACAGTTTGTGCTTGTCTACTAACTGAAAAGTTGGTGGTTCAGACTCACCCAGTGGCACTGCAGAAGAAAGGCTTGGCTATCTGCTTCCATAAAGATTTCAGCCAAGATGGTACCCGACTACCACACTGACTGCTCTGACAGGGGTCACAATAGAGGGCCCTGGACACAGCTGGAGAAAACTGTGGAACAAAATTCTAACTCACAAAAAAAGACCAGACTTACTGGCCTGACAGACTGGAGAAACCCCAAGAGTATGGCCCCCGGACACCCTTTTAGCTCAGTAATGAAGTCCCTCCTGAGGTTCACCCTTCAGGCAAAGATTAGACAGGCCCATAAAGCAAAACGGAACTAAAGGGGCACAGCAGCCCAGGGACAAGGACTAAAAAGCAGGAGGGGACAGAAAAGCTGATAATAGGGAACCCAAGGTGGAGAAGAGTGTTGACATGTCGTGAGGTTGTTAACCAGTGTCATGAAACAGTATATGTAAAAATATATGTACTAACTGTTTAATGAGAAACTAGTTTGCTCTGTAAACCTTCATCTAAAGTACAATAAAAAAAAAAAAAGGGCACTAGAGATCGCATGATAGAATTTTGCAAGACCAACAACAACAACAAGATATCAGCCAAGAAAAGCCTATGGAGCAATTCTGTTCTGTAACACATGGGGCTGCCCTGAGTCGGAATCAACGTCATGGCAACAGATTGTACAGCAGCAAATAAGTCCACACATCTCCATAGTCCTTGAAAGTATCACGTATTGTATTATAACAGAGTATAATTTTAATGACATAAAGGATTCTTTTGGCAGCTCTCAGCAAACATTAAGTACCTACTGTGTACTAGGGACAATAGCTAAAGAGAGAAGCAGGATAGAGACCATTCCATTCTCGTGGACTTCTCCACGGCTTGCTTTATTTAGATTTTTATGGGAAATGGTTCTGTTAAAATCACTGTTGGTACATAAAGGAGTAAGCTTCAGTTACCTGGAAAACCAACCTGTGGCCCAGCTCCTTACACATCAATATTCAGTGATAACATTAGTATAAGCAAGAAATGTATGCCTCTAAAATACCCCCTATTGAGGAAATTGGATTTTACTGAGAGACGGTTAGATGAAGCTATCAGATGTAATTCATGTGAGAATTCTTCTTTGCCATTTACTTACTCCTTCTGCATCTCTCAAACCACAAACTTCTCAAATGCCAATACCGCTATTTTTCCCCATCCTACAAAGCTTTCCCGAAGAACAGGAAAGGGGACCAGTTTGCCCAGTTCCTATTAACCTCTGTAAGTACGAGAACATAACCGTTATACCTTTGTTCAGAAACTATTGGACTTTGCTATGGAGTTCTCCTTTAGTCTTTCCGTCTTCCTATACATTTGCATGATTTCAATTTCAGGCTGTTGATAAAACTCTGTTTTTCTTGCCTATTCAGCCCTCATAATGATATGCACATGTGAACATCATTTTATGACAATATGCCATTTAGCGCTTACGTGGTAGACTTTGGCATGTGTGTATTAAAAAAATACATCCACCTCTCCCCATCACTTTTCATCTATAAAATATTTTAACCAGGTTTCTTCCATTTTTTGTTCTATGTTTCTAACAGTGCATACACAGGCTGTGAAAACAGTAGTTGCATTGGTTGGGCCAGAACATTCTTACATGGATCATAAAGAATTCACCAAGTTAACTTTTTTAGGCAATCGGGAGTTCAATGTGGTTTTATTTGTGGGGAAAGACAGAAATTTGAAGTGGGATAAAATGCTTTCAAGGTCTAAATTGGTTCCAGGATGAAGCTTCTGGACTCCATTGCACATATCCACCAGATGTGTCTTCCTAGAACATCTGTGTAGGTTGTTCAAGACAATTCCATGAAGTATGCTACCACTATACAAGGGAATAACAGACTCTTCACAGCTTCAGTAGCATTTTGTTTATTCTAAAATAAATAAATGTCTTCATAAAACTGGTTCTCAAATATTGATTAATGACCTAATCAAAGCTGCATCTCTCCTTTTGGGTTGCATTCACCCCACTTCATAGATTACTGTAATAAGCAAAATCTAGTGTCTTGTTACCCCACGAGAGTAACCAATATTGAGTAAGGCAATATTTCCATTTTAATAAGCCATACTCTCGCAGGATCTTATTATTCTTACAACCTAAACTGATAGGTAAATTGGTGACTGGCTTAGGTATATGTGGTACATTCTCTCAGAGTAAAAAGGAAGGTCCCTGAGTGGCACAGTTTGTGCTCAGCTGGTAACCAAAAGGTTGGCAGCTCGAACCTACCAGTGGCACCCCAGAAGAAACAGGCTTGATGACCTCCCTCCACAAAAATCCCAGCCAAGAAAAGCCTACAGAGCCTTTCTAGTCTGTAACACAGGGGGTCTCCATAAGTCACAAAAACAACAGTAAAGAGTAAAAAGATTTAATACCAATGAATTCCATTCCTAAAAGGTCAAATTATATCTTTGGGTGCCTTTAGGGAAGGTTGAAGATAACCACTAACAGAAGCATATTTCCATTACCCAGGGGTTACTCTGGTCATTGATGTTAACCAGTTTTTGGAGAGAGGAAAACCAAGTGATACTTTGTCTGTATTGACATCTTCCAGTCTGGATGCAAATGACATAATCCCCGAGTGTGCTAACAAGTACTACGATGCTCTTCTGAAGGCAAAAGAACAGAAGTCTCAAAATGGTAAGCTTTTCCTTTACCTGTTGTTGTTAGGTGTCATTGAGTCGGTTCTGACTCATAGTGACCCCATGTACAACAGAACGAAACACTGCCTGGTCCTGCACCATCCTCACAGTCATTGTTATGTTTAAGCCCATTGTTGCAGCTACCGTGTCAGTCCATCTCATTGAGCGTCTTCCTCTTTTTTGCTGACCCTCTACCAAGCATGATGTCCTCCTCCAGGGACTGATCCCTCCTGACAAAATGACCAAAGTACGTGAGACATAGTGTCTCCACCCTTGCTTCTAAGGAGCATTCTGGTTGTACTTAGATTTGTTCATTCTTTTGGCAGTTCATGGCATATTCAATATTCTTCACCAACACCACAATTCAAAGACATCAATTCTTCGATCTTCCTTGTTCATCGTCCAGCTTTCACGTGCATAGGAGGTGATTGAGAACACCATGGCTTGGGTCAGGTGCACCTTAGTCTTCAAGGTGACGTCTTTGCTTTTCAACACTTTAAAGAGGTCTTTTGCAGCAGATTTGCCCAATGCAATGCGGCTTTTGACTTCTCCACTGCTGCTTCCATGGGTGTTGATTGTGGATCCAAGTAAGATGACATCCTTCACAACTTCAGTCTTTTTCCTGTTTATCATGATGTTACTTATTAGCCCAGTTGTGAGGATTTTTGTTTTCTTTATTGAGGTGTAATCCATGCTGAAGGCTGTGGTCTTTGATCTTCGTCAGTAAGAGCATCAAGTGCTTTTCACTTTCGGCAAGCAAGATTGTGTCATTTACATAAAATAGGTTGTTAGTGAGCCTTCCTCCAATCCTGATGCCTTGTTCTTCTTCATATAGTCCAGCTTGTCAGATTATTTGCTCAACATACAGGTATGGCGAAAGGATACAACCCTGACACATACCTTTTCTGACTTAAAACCATGCAGTATCCCCTTGTTCTGTTCAGATGACTGTCTCTTGATCTATGTTTAGGTTCCTCACGAGCACAATTAAGTGTTTTAGAGTTCCCAGTCTTTGCAAGGTTATCCATAATTTGTTAATGATACACACAGTCGAATGCCTTAGCATAGTCAGTAAAACACAGGTAAACATCTTTCTGGTATTCTCTGCTTTCAGCCAGGATCCATCTGACATCAGCAACGATATCTCCGATTCCTTGTCCTCTTCTGAATCTGGCTTGAGTTCCTGGCAGTTCCCTGTCAATACACTGCTACAGCCTCTTTTGAATGATCTTCAGCAAAATTTTACTTCCGTGTGATATAAATGATATTATTTGATAATTTCCACATTTAGTGGGATCACCTTTCTTGGGAATAGGCATAAATATAGGTCTCTTTCAGTCGGTTGGCCAGGTAGCTGTCTTCCATATTTCTTGGCATAGATGAGTGAATACTTCCAGCCCTGCATCCATTTATTGAAACATCTCATTTGGTATCCCGTCAATTCCTGGAGCCTTGTTTTTGCCAATGCCTTCGGTGCAGCTTGAACTTCTTCCTTCAGTACCATTGGTTCCTGCTCATGTGGTACCTCCTGAAATGGTTGAACGTTGACTAATTCTTTTTGGTATAGTTGGTTAATTCATTTACCAAACGACTTTTTAAACAAAGAGGATCTTGCTCATTGGTCTCCTCTATCTACTTGTGGTGTGATTCACATCTTCCTGGGATGTATATACCTGAGTTCCTTTTCCTTCTCTTTGACCAGTTTATATGCCTGTCTTCCTCATGAAAAATTTCAGATCCAGAACAAGTACTTGATATCTGTGTCTTTTCCTTGGCTTAGCAAGAAACTCCTGTTGAATACATACAATTCACTCCATGTTAGTGGATCATTTCTAATGACAGTAATGTGACCATCTGAATGCTTTGTGAAAAACAGATTAGATTATTTTATATATTGAAAGAACTACACTAATGCTTAAGGTTTCAGTGTTCCTCTATAAAATTTAATACTCTTTTTATTTCCTCAGTTTCTGGTGAAGGTTCATGGCTCAGATGTCCCCTGCAGGACAAATACGAGTATTATTACGACATTGATTCGAAGGAGAGTTCCTGGAAAATGCCTGAAAATGCCTCACTTAAAAAATCATGGCTCCTGGGAAAAGACATTGAGGTAGGAGGTTGGTGTTTGAAGAAAACCTGAACTATACTCACAAAGTGTCACTGCTTTTCTATTTTTGAGTCAATGTAAGTAAGGGGAGGGATTAATTGATTTACTTGAAGGCTGAATATGGAGTAAAATCTTCATGAACTGCAGCTGGACTTGGCTGTGTGGTAACTATCCTTTTAGAATTTTCTCCATATAAGCATGACAAAACCAACAAGAGAAAGCTTTCCCGGCTTATTTTGGTTGGTAGATTATCCTAAGAAACAGGTTCCCAGGTTTTCTTTGACAGAATTGAATTTGTAATAATACCGTTGGCTTTCTGTATTCAAATGTCTTGTTTCTTCCCCCCTCTCAGCACGTAACTTAGCATAATAGCTTTCCAACCAAAATGTTATTTTTCTCCATTTTGTGCTGCAGATGGCTTCAGGAGCAGAGGACAGAGTTGGGCAAAGAACAGGACAAATAAACTTTAAATGTTTGCTTTGTCTAAAAAAAGGAGCCCTGTGGTGCCAACGATTAAGTGCTGTGTGGCTAACCGGAAGGCTGGCAGTTCAAACCCACCCAGTGGCTCCATAGGAGAAAGATCTGGCCATCTGCTCCTGTAAAGAGGACAGCCAAGAAAACCTACTCTGTCACATGGCATCACTATGAGTCAAATTGATTCAATTGCACCTAACAACAGCAACATCTTCTAAGAAAGTCATGCTAAGAAAATATGTTAGCATGTTTTCCCTATTTAAACAAAAGTGTTTCTAGAGCTTTGTCTCTATCCATGTCCAAATGTAAGTGCTAACAACACAAGTGAATGCATTTTATACCCGGTTTTGGATGAACTGACATTTTAAAAATCAGCCATGTGCCCATATCAAATAACCAAAGATTAAACATACAATGAATTAAAATTTCTTACTTAACCATTGAAGATTCCTTTTAGCTAATCCTTGATCAGTGTTTAAAAGCTTTGGTTTATCAGATTGTACTTATCAAAAGCACTTCCTCCCTTCCAACATCTTTTGTAACCAAAGACCTATAAATAGTACTTTCTGTTAGAAGTAAAGAAACAGTGCATTAGTTAGCATATACAGCAACATTATTAAATGGGTATTTAGTATATTAAAAATAGAAGGAAAAAACCTATTTGGAATGGGCGGTGTTAGGATCTCTTGTTCTAGTGCATTTTCCTGTTACTTATAAGGCTGGCCTAAGTTCCGGGGCACCTAATGATTCCACTCTGTACGTAAGTCTTATCCATTTTAATCCTAATTCTGTCCCCCCAAAATCAGTTTTTTATATGTGCAGAAAACCAAGGCTGAGTATTTACTGGAAAAAGATAACAAATAGCTTAAGAGCAGTACTATACTGAGATATGGGGCCAAGGATTTCTTTTCAGTCTCAGTGCTGAGTCATTTAAAATCATTCGTTTTTTAGTTCCACCCTTCTTGCTTAAAGGAATGGGAGGGGAGGATTAACAATAGATTGGCCTCTTTGCATGTGATCACAGTTTTATTAGATTTGTACTATTTATTTACTTACAACATGGAAACAAGAAACTAGATTCTTGGTAGAAATCCCCTAAAACGAAAGAAGACTTAGCTAAAAATAAATAGAGAGGTAGCTATTGTTCAAATATGGAGACCTGTTGGCACAGTGGCTTCATGCTCAGCTGTTAACCAGTAGGTTGACGATTGGAACCTATCCGGGGGCTCCGCAGGAGAAAGACCTGGCAATCTGCTGTTGGAAAGATTGCTGTTGGTGTTGTTAGGTGCTGTCTAGTCAATTCTGACTCTTAGCTACCCCATGTGACAGAGTAAAACTGCCCCGTAGGATTGTCTAGGCTGTAATCCTTATGATGGCGTAGTGGTTAAGAGCTACAACTGCTGACCCAAACATCGGTAGTTCAAATCCACCAGGCGCTCCTTGGAAACTCTATGGGGCAGTTCTACTTTGTCCTGTAGGGTGGCTATGTGTCAGAATGGACTCAACAGCATCAAGTTTGGTGGGTTTTTGTTTGTTTGTTTGTTTAATCTTTATGGGAGCAGATCACCAGGTTTTTACTCCCACGGAGCCACTGAGCGGATTTAAACCACCAACCTAGAAAACCTTTTGGGGCAGTTCTGTTCTGTCAGATAGGGTTGGTACGAGTCAGAATTGACTCAACAACACCTAACAACAACAACAAAAGGTATTATTAGAATGGCCTTCTATGTGAGCATTTGTGATAAAGGAATTCTGCTGTTTTCTGTGAGGTTGGTAGGAAGCCGTGAAGAAACAGGAGAGAGTTAAGTCAAAGGAATGTGAAATTGGAATCTAACCCTTGTAATAAGCTGTCGGAAACAAGTTAATGTGGCCAAAAGAATCTTTCTTAACTGGTTTGCCACAAATACCCAAAGAATGTTTAGCACTGCATGTAAGCTTTTCTGAGTCTCAAAAGCATAGCCGAGCACCCTGTGTTGGTGTAAGGTTTCACTTGCCAAAGCACTTTCATATCAGTTTGATCCTTAAATAATTTTCTGAGTGGAGGTAGGGCAAGTATTGTCACCCCTCATTTTCTAGGTGGTAAACTGAGGCAAGGTCCCTGGGTGGTACAAACAGCTTCTCCTCATTTGCTAACCTGAAGTTGGTGGCTCAGACCCACTTAGCCGTACCATGAAAGAAAGTCCTAGTGATCTGCTTTCATAAAAATTACAGCCAAGAAAACCCTGTAGAACAGTTCTATTCTGTAACAGATGGAGTTGGAATTGACTTGATGACAATGGGTTTGCTTTTTGTTTTTGTTTTTTCCTTAAACTGAGGCACAGAATGGGTGTAGCAGTTTGTGTCTGTCACCTAATTTGTTAATTAGCTGAGGCTTATACCCAGTGTTCTCAATTTCTAGTCTGCTATCTTTTCCACCATTCTACTTTTGGCTTGTTTTTGCCACCAGCTGCTCTGGATGTATTAATAACACAAGATAGTGACTCAAGACAGATTTATTCTAACACAGAGAGGCAGAACCTTTAAAAAAATGACTAATGTTTCCCGGGGGAAATACTCTTAAAGAAGTGTTCACTAGGATTGACTTGAACTTGGGACCAAAAGTTGAACCCAAAAGATGTGAAAATTGCTGATGGATCCAGGTATTATAGTATTTTTAAAGAGAAAGTACTGATAATAATTGAGTTCCATTTCAGAACATAGAAGTCTAGATCTTGTAGACTCATTAAAAGTCAAGAACATGAGAGATATTGCAGTTAGCAGTATTGTGGTCAGTCACCAATTCAGGATCTACTAAAACTCAAGAAGAAAACATGGCCTAAGGCTGATGATGCTACCAAAAATTCTGAATGTCAAGAAGATAACTGAAGAACATAGCTTATTTACACATCTCAGACATTCAAAGATCCTGCACTTTATAAGAAAATGACATTGTAGCAATGGATTATTAGCGCTAATTTGTTGAAAAATGAAATATGGACAGTATAAAAAAAACCATATCACTATGATGGAAACAGCTTTAAAGAAGAAGCATCAAAGGGTTAAAATCCAGAGCCAGAAATTGCTCACGTAGGAGCAAAAGATGCTCTAGACATAACTTTGTTATACTGAGCAAGCGGTAGGCTGCTAACTGAAATGTTGGTGGTTCAAACCCACCTAGTGGCTCCGTGGGAAAAAGACTTGATGATCTGCTTCCATAAAAAATTACAGCCTGTAAAGCCCTATGGGGTAGTTCTGCTGTGTCACATGGGGTCACTATGAGTCAGAAATTGACTTGATGGCACCTAACAACAACAGTCCATTAGGATTATTAAAAAGTACCCCTCCAAAAGTATTTCTTCTAAACCACCTGAAATTACTGATTTTATTCAATGAACGTACATGTATATGTCTTCTCTTAAAGTTATTTCTGTAGTTTTTACATGATTTCACTTCTAACTGACTACTTAAATTAACCAACCATTAGTCGCAGTTGCACAGGATAAGAGGCATTAGCCATAGGAGTCCAGTCTTTGTCAAAGAACAGAAAAGTAAAACCAGTTCATAACCTATAGAAAGACTTCTCACAAACCCTTTTCTTTCTTCTCACTCCTCTAGATTTCCCCCATCTGTCCATGACAGCGCTTGTCTTCCCTTTCTCTCCCTCTTTCCTCCTTCCCCAAATGTTTTATTTTTCCTAGACCGTAATTGAGGTTTTCCCCAACTCATTGCAGGGATCTGCCTACTGTGGCCTGGGGAGGAAAGGGAAGCCTGGGGCTGCAAGGGCTCTATTCCTCTCCTTGGGAGCCTCAGGGAGGGAAGAAGGCAAGTCATATTCTCACAGTGATCACCCTTGTCCCTGTCACAGTCTGTAGTGCTCAGGCCTCACCCCCGGTCCTTGGGAACATCATCTGTACATCTCTGATTCCATATCCTCAGATCATTCAACCATGTTCCTATTCCAGCTCAGCACAAAGCTCAGAGGATTCGAAAATCAATGATTGTCACTAGAAAGAAGCTAAGCCAGCTCACCCCTCGGCTCTGGGCAAATCCATTTTTAAACCAAGCCAGAAAAAGCTATCTGTATCATTTTTTTTATCATTTTCTAAAGATAAAAATTGCCAGAAGCTCTTAGAAGAGAACATAACTATTCTTCTTTCACCTGATGTGTGAAATATAACCTTAAGAAATCTCTCTTGCCAGGACATTATTTCGGAAATTACGGCAAGTTACATTCGTGAGAAGATATGGTCTGCTTCAGAAGACTTGATTCTTCGGTTTAAAAGCACACCTTCAGGACACCTCCTTAGTGAAGAGTTTGAAGCTAGGAAATCATTTTTGTATGATCAAGAAGCGTATGTGGTCAAAATACAGGTATGTGAATCATCTACCGCTTCTTAAGGCAGACTGTCATTTCCCCTGAAAACGTCTGCCAATTGAACAGTCAACCACAGTAAAACCTGTGAAAGCCAGAGCCTCGGTAAGGTGGAAACCTGCCAGAGAAGGAAAACTCAAACATTTCCACTAATAGAGAAGGATAGAAAACCGGTAAGACTGCACCCTGTCAAAGGCGGAAAACTTTTAACACCCGGAAAAACAAGGCAGTCCCTCTGAGTTCCGGCTCTCACAGGTTTCACTGTATTTGCATTCTAATAGACGAACCTGACCTCAGATTTTTATATCGTCAGTGCTTCCTAATCTACTTTATTAAGGCTTTGTAATGGGAAGGATCTCCACGTTGAATGAGTCTTTACCGGTTGGCTTCAGGGGCATTGTGGACTTGTACAGACCCGCTTGTCACCAACCTAGATGAAGCCAGACATATGCCTCAGATCAGAGTTGAAATTACGTTTTCCTAAAAAGCTGGATCTCCGTGTGTGTCCTCCTATCTGAGTCAGGTGCTTTACAATTTGTTTCCGTTTTTTCATGGTTTTTGGATGTTGAGTGCTATCTGAATGTCTGTGCTTCTCTAGCCAGAAAAAACAGAAGAGCTAATGAAATAAAACAGATTTAGTGTCTCTTTTTTCTTCTCACACAATCTGTTGTTTTTCATTCAGGCCTGCAAAAAATCCTTATTCCCAGTTGTTTTGTTTTGTTTTGTCTTAAGTTGTTGTTTAGCTTGTGTGACTTGTCTGAGCCTTCTGGTTGGCAGGAGAGGAATCTTGCCAGATTTAGGTGTTTCTCCTCGATATTCCCATAGCTCCCTCTACCTACCAACACACTGGGTTCCAGAAGGCTGTGTGTTTGCCCTCCAGTAACTCCAAAGCAATACTATTATTGACTGGCAGTATTGGATGAGTTTTTGCTTTGGCCAATAATTATGATATTTTCTAAATTGAAAACTTTTAAGTTGCAGATGTCATCAGCGATGTACTTATTTGCGTCTACCACCTGCCTATAATGTTGTTCAGGACAGAAAATGAGTTTTAAAAACTTTTGTCTTCTTGTGTTTTGAATATGGTACGTGCTCAAATGTTTGAATTTGCTCAGAGCTTAGGATGTTAGTAAGGCAAAAGTGATGATTTTTTTTTTTTTTAAAGAAAGTCTTCCTCTAAATCTGCCATTCAAAGGATTTCCTAGAGGAGCCAATGTTTTCCTCTTCATTCCTTCTTAAAAGAAAAAAAAATAGACAACTCTTAGTGTGGTAAACAAACACCTGAAAGTACAGAAGGAAGCAGCATCTACTCTAATCTCAGGCTCTAGTTTGCACAAAGTTTAGAGTGTCAGCCGAGGTAACACAACGTAGACCAACACCATGCCTGCCAGTCTTGGAACACAGAGCACAGTTACAATGGAAGATGTTCTGAAGAGCCCACTAGTACAGTATCTCTAGGATACTAGGATCTAGGACTGAAGTCATGAGGAAGCTGGGGGAAAGACAGGATGACCATTTGCAGCCTTTCTCCACCACCTCGACAGAGGCAGCAGGACTGAAAAGGGAGCCATTAAACTATGAAGTTGTTCCACCAGGCTTTTTTGCACTGATTTGGAAGTTTCCTAACAAGGAAGTCATAAGGTCTAAAGGCAAGCCTGCATCATAGATGTAGGCCAGAGATGAATATGCAGTCAATAGAAACTTGCCGATCCGTAAAACCAGAAGACCATCAACCAAAGGGTGCCACGCTATTCTCATTTCTTACCAAAGTAGTGCCCCCACTACCCCCTCCCCTGCCATAGAACAACTCAAGCTTTTTACCTGGCTGAGCCAGCCCCAGACACAGCAGTCTTAACGAATTCAGAGAGAAATACAGAGACAAAGCTCCTAGGCTAAGCCCAATCACCCCTGTTTGACCACCTTTATCACCTCCACCCCAATCTCCTTGCAAGTACTGAGTAGTGGTGTAGAGAGCATATGTAGCCATCGTCCAACCCTCTGTCATAGATGCTTATGGAATAAATCAGAAGATGCCCAAGTAATCCTGGAGGGAAGTCAGAATCTATTCGGCCACATTATTTTTGAGCAATTAGAAGACCCTGAGACCCTGATAGAATTGCCTAAATTTAAAAATGAGTAAGCCAGAAATAAATCTTGAAAAGATAACATCCAAAAAAGAAAAAGGAATAACTGTGAAATATAAATGAAGTAAACATTTAAGGATACTCTTATTCCAGGAGATAAAATAAATTTTGTACTGAAACTTCTTTGTGCTCTCAATAAAATTAATAAGATATGGACTTAATGAAACAGGGTAAGGCAATAGAATAAAATGAAAAGACTAAGCTAAGGAGGGCAAGAGCAGTAATGACATTGTAGAATGTAAATTGAAACCATGGAATGCAGAATAGACGCTGAAATAATTGAAACGGTTTTGAGAAAAATCATATACTTTTCTCCTCTAAAAATTCTATTATTTTATTGCAGGGTTGTGAGGATTAAATGGAATAATTCATGTAACAGACCTTTCCCAGTATTGGGGCTCAATAAATGTTAGAAATGATGAAGTGATAAAGATGATGACTCAGAAGACAGATAATGGGAATTCTATATAGAACTTGTTGGTATGGCATGGAAAGAGATCAGAAAAAAAGGAGGGAAAACACATAGCTACAGAAGAAAGTTTTTCTAGTACTGAATAAAGCTAGAATACCACTTTTCGGGGAAAAAAAACCTAACAGTGACTACCTTGTTATCTAGTGCTGCTATAACAGAAGTAACCACAAATAGGTGGCTTTAACAAACAGAAATTTATTTTCTTACTGTTCAGGAGGCTAGAAGTTCGAATCCTGGGTGTTGGCTCTAGAGGAATGTTCTAGTCTCTTTGAGCTTCTGCTTCTGGACAATCTTCAAGTGGCTTGGCATTTCTCTTCCCTCATCTCTGCTTTTTAGCTTGCTTGTTTTAATCTCTTTTATGTCTCAAAAGAGATTAACTCAAAATACACCCTGTACTAATCCTGCCTCCTTAGTATAACAAAGACAAGCCTTTCCCAAATGGGATTTTAAGCACAGGCATAGAGGTTAAGATTTACAACACATATTTTGAGGGGACACAATTCAATCTATAATAGTGACAAACATCAGAACTTAGTCCTGGGACTTAGTGAATTAATTACTCAGCTTCATGTCAGAGAGTGCCACAGCATCCAGGCAAAGACAAGCTTCTCTGCCAAAAGGTCAGGTTACCTGGAGCAGTGGCAGAGTCTACAGGATGGGAGGAAGGAGGTGAGAATTATTCATTATATTTTTTTTTAAATATAACTGACTATTCATGTTGAAGGAACCCTAGTGGCACAATGGTTAAGTGTTCCACTACTAACTGAAAGGTTGATAGTTCGAATCCATCAGCAACTCCACAGGGGAAAAGACCTGGCGATCTGCTCCTGTAAAGATTTTACCTAAGAAACCCTATGGGGCAGTTCTCTCTCCCACAGGGTCACTATGAGTCTATACTTATATAATTCTGACTGTGAGTCAAAATTGACTCGATGGCACATAACAACAAAAACTTGTGTTGATTGCTCTATTTTACCTTCAAACAGGGAGGGAGATGAGGTAAATATTTAGGGCTTTTTTTTTTTTTTTTTTGGCTAACCAAAATTTGTACTTCAGAAGTCGAAGTTGGCAATTTGAATATTACAATCCTGGATGCCACATGGAGCCCTGGTGGTGTAGTGGTTAAGAGCTCAACTCCTAACCACGAGATTGGCAGTTCAAATCCACCAGCCACTCCTTGGAAACCCCATGGGGCAGTTCTACTCTGTCCTACAGGATCACTGTGAGTTGGAACCAACTCGACGACACCCAACAACAACAACAATCCTGGATGCTGTCATCAGGCAAGGCAACCAATTTAACAAGGCAGATTTTCTAGTGTTGACAGTTACAGTCTTTAAAACAGCAGTAACCTCTGAGGTCTAGGTATTTCGAAAGACTCTTTTGATACAGAGGTACTACAATGGTAACAGAAAATAAAACAAAAAAGATGGCTCCTATATAAATTTTCACACAAATTCTCATGCCAGACAAGAGAACAAAACTGATATCTTTATAAATGCTTTGTTTTTAATTTTTCTGTAAAAATCTGCTTCTCAGTGGCTTTATGGTTTAGAATTTTGTCTCCTTTTGCACCTTCATCAACAGCTCCTTCCTCCCAACTTCATGCCCATATTTGCATTTAATCAACAGCCTCTATTAGAAGAGCCTGCAATCTCATGACTATATATAGAAGTTCTATTATTAGCACTGAATAAAAAAAGTCTAGTCCTACTGGAACTAAAATTTATAAAATGGAAAAGAAGAACATAGAATTTTGACAAATGGAAATATGAGGCATGTAACTTTCTGCTCCTATAGACTAAAATTTTATACCCAGCCAAGTTACCTTTGTTTGAAAGGGTAACAATAAAATATTAATAAATTTAAAAGGATTCCAGAAAAATCTGTGTTAGCAATTAACAAAGAGGTGCAATGCAATAATAAAATCTCAAGGAAAAGAATAGCGGTAAGCATTGAATCTATAGTACATTGAAAGAGCGATACAGTATAGAGAAGTGTGGGGTTCATTCCACAAGTGCAAGAATGGTTCGATATTAGATAATCTGTTAATTTGATAGATTACTTATCCAGAATGTTTGTGAATCTGAGCTAATAGAAATTAATAGGAGTTTAGATCATTTAATTCCAGAAGAGCAGAATGAAAATTTGCACTAATTGCATACATTTTGTTTTGCCTTCCAATATGGACTAAGGAATGGTGTGTATAATATATATTTGCTTAATTGTGCTACTTTGCTTCAAACAGTTGTTACCCACTAAAATATCATTGACAACCATCACAACAAATATGTATGGCTCATTGCCCTGAAATCCCAGTAACCCACTAGTAGGATCCACTTCCCCTAGTCTCTGTTATGCTGTTGGGCCACTTTTATGAACTATCTGTTGGTGACATCAGAGCGGATTCTCCCATCATCTCAGAAATGCCATACGGTGATAAATTCCATGGTGGGTTTTCCTAACTGGATGATCAACTAAAAATCCTTTGACTTTGGTTGTTTAGATCTTTATTACTAAAAATGACCCACAAACCAGCACTGTCATTGCCTGGAAGCTTGTAGTAATGTAGAATATCAATCCCTACCCCAGAACTACTGAATCCTAGCCTGCATTTTCACCAGATACCCCAGATGGTTTTGTATATTCTTTGAGAAGCACTGTTAAGATGACTCCAGTTTTAAACCTCTCAATAGTTTATTTTCTTGTATAATTCTGTCACTAAACAGTTTTAAGGAGAAAAGCTGTGTATTCACCTCAACAGCTAGTAAAAATGCATTTGACAAAATTTCAAATCTATTCCTGATTTTTTTTTTATTACATTGACGTTTTAGTTTCAATCCCTAATTTTCTAATCCAGATATGAGTGTATTTCTCCATTTATTAGTCTTTTATACTATAGTGTAGTGTAGTATTATAATTTTATTCCTTAATATTCCTTTTTATACACCTAAGTAAATATTTTTGTTGCTGCTGTGAATGACATCTTTATTCTATTATGCCGTTGCTTATTTTTGACAAAGAAAATTTATCAAGTTGATATATTCATTTTATAACTAGTCAGCTGCATGTATCTTAATTCTAATAGTTTTTCAATTGATCCTCTTGGATCATAACAGCTTTTTTCCTTCTGATTTTTTCTTTAAATCTTGGAATATGTCAAGAAATAAATTGATATGACCTAAATAAATAATAATAAAAAACTATAAAACTTTGAGGACTTAAAGTCTATTTGGGTTTGACTTCCACTTCAGAAAGATGAAATAGATGTACTTGTCCCTATTCCTTCCACTAAGTACAACTAAAATCCCTGAACATTGTATATAAACTGGACATAACATGTTGGAAGATAGGAAAAATAAAGTCACACTTGCTAGAGAAACTTGGGACCTAAGGAATGACATGGTGGTGAGTTCTCTGGGCTTTCTTTTTGTCTCATATATCCCAGTCTTGGAGCTGAAGAAGCTGGCTACCTGGAAATGCCAATGGGTACAGATTTAAAAAAAAAAAAAAAAAAAAAGACAACTATCTAGCCAAGGGACCAGGAAAGGGACAGTCTAGCAAGACTGAAAACCTTTAAACAGTAACAGCTGTATTCTAGCCAAACATAACAGGAAAAGACTGTGGCCCTACCCCGGCCCACACCAGCAAAGGCCAAGTGGGGAGACTACACTTCCACCCTTGTGAGCTATAACAAGGTGAGGATGGTATAGAGGAGGTCATATAGAAAGCTGAGACTTTCAGTACCATAAAAAAAACGTAGTGTTAGCAGAGATAGTATGAGGAGTCTGGAATTCCACCCCCCACTGAGCAGTAATGTGGTGCCCCTTCCTATCCTGGGTAGGGTGGTGTCAGAGACGCATAGTGGAGTGTTGGGACTTTCACCACTACCCAGTGATAAAAAAGCCACCCCTCCTAATGTCAGTGGAGACCACATAATAGAGTAGTAATGAGGCACTCCTACCCTCCCTGCCAGGTATCAGCAGAGGCTTAGTGGGGAGCCACGCCCTACCTCAGGTGTCGATGGAGGTCAAGTAGGGATCAAACACTTCTACCCCCACCTGCCAGGAATGAGGTGGTACCTCCCTTCTCTTGCTAGAGAGGTATCAGGGAAAGCCAGCTAAAACAAAAGGATTAAATAAGATCCAGAGTCTTATGATACCCAAATTATATAAGGTTTCATCAAAATTTACCATTCCAAGAATTAGGAAAGCCACAATGTTAGTTTAAAAAAAAAAAAAGACGGTAGATTCCAGCATAAAATCTAGTCCACTGCCATTAGGTAGGTTCCAAATCATAGCAACCAAAACTGTCCCATAGTGTTTCCAAGACCGTAGTAAATCTTTTCAGAAGCAGACTGCCACATCTTTATTCAGCAGAGCAGCTGGTGGGTTTGAACCACTGACCTTTTGGTTAGCAGCTGAGTGCTTAACCACTGTACCACCAGGGCTCCTGATTCCAACATACAGATGTTGAAGATGTTAGAATTATCTGACAAAGATTTTAAAGCTGTCATCATAAAAATGTTACAACAAGCAATTATGAATATACTTGAAAGAAAGGAAAAAATAAAAAGTCTCAGCAAAGAAATAGAAGATGTAAAAAGGAACAAAATAGAACTTAAAAATATAATAGTTGTAAAAAAAAAAAAAAAAGAAGAAGAAGAAGGAGCCCAACAGCAGAATGGAAGAGGCTGAGGAAAGAATCAGAGAAGTAGAGGATAGAAAGATAGAAATTACCTGATCTGAGCAACAGAGAGAAAACAGACTGAAAAAAATGAGTAGAACAGGTATCTATGAGACTAACAAATGATTTAACATTTGTGTCATCAGAGTCCTAGAAGAAGAGAAGAAAGATGATGGGGCTGAAAAGTTCCCAATTTTAGCAAAAGACGTAAAATCACATGTTCAAGAAGCTGAGTAAACCCCCAAAAGGATGAACGCAAAGAAGTCCACATGAAGATACATCGTAGTGAAACTAATGAAAAAAAAAAAAAGACAAAAAAATCTTGAAAACATTTAGCGAGAAATGACAGTTTACCTATGTGGGTAAATGACAGAGAATTTCTCATCAGAAGGAAGTAGCACAATATTTTTCAATGTTGAAACAGAAGAACTATCAACCCAGAAGTCTATATTCTGAAAAAAATATCCTTCAGGAATGAAGGGGAAATTAAGGCATTCTCAGATCAAGGAAAACTAAGAATTTGTCACCAGAAAAAGAATGGCTAAAGGAAGTTCTCAAAACAGGAAGAACAACAGAAAGAGTAAAAATATTCGTAAATACAATAGATTTTCCTAATCCTCTTTAGTTTTTAAAATTATATTTGATGGTTGTCATGGATTGAATTGTGTCCCCCCAAAAATATTTGTCAACTTAGCTGGGCCATGATTCTCAGTATTGTGGGATTGTCTGTCATTTTATGTGATTGTCCACCAGTTTATGTGATTTCCCTGTGTGTTGTAAATCCTATCACTATGATGTAATATGATGAATTAGGAGCAGTTATATTGATGAGGTCTACGAGATTAGGTAGTGTCTTAAGCCAGTCTCTTTTGAGATAGAAAAGAGAAGCGAGCAGAGAGCCAGGGGGACCTCATACCACCAAGAAAGCAGTCCCAGGAGCAAAGCGTGTCCTTTGGACCTGAGCCACCTGCGCTGAGATGCTCCCAGAACAAGGGAAGACTGATGCATCACAAGGACCTTCCTCCAGAGCCAACAGAGAGAGAAAGCCTTCCCTTGGAGCTGACACCGTGAATTTGGACTTGTAGCCTACTTGACTGTGAGAGAATAAACTTCTCTTTTTTAAAGCCATTCACTTGTTGTATTTCTGTTACAGCAGCACTAGATGACCAACACAATGGTTGAAGCAAAAATTGTAATAGAGAGATAAAAAATACTATAAGTAAATTGTAATAGAGAGATAAAAAAATACTATAAGTAAATCAAAATGGAATTTTTAAAAATCTTCACTTAAACCACAGGAAGGCAGGAAAAAGAAAACCATGTAAACAGAAAACAAAAACTACAATGGCAGACTTAGGCCCTAACATATCAATAATTAAATGTAAATGATAAACTTTGTTCAGGCATGGTTATAGTGCTGTTGGCTGTGAGTTCATTGCTAATGAATCAACAATATATTTTTTTCAAGTTGTCTTTAAGCAGAAACAATAAGTTTATGTATTGATCGGTTGATGAAAATGTTATGATCGGAGGCTCATAGAAACCTAACCCTGTCTTTCTCCTAGAAGCAATGTTTCAGTCAGTATTCACTAATTCATAGTGACTTTATAGACCATCACTACCACAAAAAACAAGACTCGACTGTATATTTAAATAAAAAAGTGCTCATAAATGGGTTGGAATGAATTGAGATAGGTATGAATTTAATCCTTCTAGAGAGTTTTTGTAAATGTTATTCATAAAAAAAATTTTTAATAGTGATAATCTAATTAAGATATTTTGATAAATCATTGTTAAACTCTATGTAGAAATATATGAAATGATAGAAGATAATTATAACATTCCTATCTTCAGAGATCCAAGGGATCCAGGGTTGCAAATTAGTGGAGATCTTCCTTTCCATTCTGGTCCACAAGGGACTTTTTATCAGAGAAAAGATGCTTATTAGACATTATTTTGAAGTATCTTTTATTGTTACCAGATAATATCAGCACACTGTTGCTCTGTGTTTCAGGGAAATTCCATTGTATTATTCCTTCTTGTCACCCCGGACCTTGGTAAAATTAAGCTTTCAATTGGGAAAGTGGGCTAATACCTGGTAACTTACCACCCTCACTTTGCTTTGTTGAGCTTGGGACAAACCTCAGCTGTGAGGTGAGCTGGTACGTTCTCTGCCCTGGTTAAATGGCCACCCCCAGAGATGATGGGCATGTGAAATTTGAAGGGGAGGGCCCCCAACAGTGTCCCAACTCAGTGCCTCCTGAGATGTACCCTGTTCTTGGGCTTTCTAAATAAACTGTGGGGAAGTGTTGCCCCTAAGTAACTCTGTAATCAACTATTTCCACAGGCTTTTTGGAAGGGATATAAACAACGGAAAGCGTATTCTTGCAGACGGCAAATGTTCATTGATAATGTTGCTTCTATTGTGAAGGTAAACATTCTTCACCACTTTATCAGGGGCCTGACTTAAACTGTTCCCCATTTTAGTTTTGGTTCTGGAAAGCAGTGGCTACGTTGAAGTCGGAAGGAAGTCCTGGGCTTGAATACCACCTCTACTGCTCACTTAGATGATCATCTTCAAGCAAGTCAGTTAAACGATTAAAGTCAATATAACTGAGTCAGGTTCTTTATGTGGTTATGAGAATCAAATTTGAAAGTGCATAGTAATAAATGCTACTTTTCTAGGAAGTCTGGGGAAAATCCGGATTTATTTCATGTTTCTCATTGCATTAGCTAATAATATTTAGAATGCTCAAACGTAACAGCACAAAACCTTATCTATGAGAAAAATGATGCAAAACCAATCACCAGAGGAACCAGAGCTAATTGAAGACCTGTGTTTGGGTGTTGGGCCAGCCTCACCCAGCTTTCCAGCCAGGCTGATTGCTCTGATATTAGAGAGAGAAAAGGAGCTATGGTGCGGTGCCCACTCTCACAGAAGTTACAGAGGACTGTACTGAAATGAGCATATAGACAACTTGGAAATCTAGCTGAGGGTGGGAATGGTGAGGCCAAAGAGAAACTGGAATCAGATGAGATTAGTTTAAAAGACCTTTTAAACTGTGAGGTAGGAGAATGGCATGGTCTGGATCCATTGTGCACTAGCTCTTTAATGAAATAAGGCCCTGGACTTATCATGGAAGACATGCCTTTTCTCTAATGAAATCTCTTTGGATGTTTTCCTGTAAAAACCTAAAGGATTTTGGATGCATTTAAAAGATGTTGGAAGAACCCTGGAGTTAGGAGAAGTCTTAGTTTAAATTTGATCCCCTGATTCATTGCAACTCTTAGCAAAATACCTTGCCCTCTTGGCTTTTATTTACTGGGATAAGCAAAATAGTACAAAGCTACATTACCTTCCCACCTCTCTCCTATGAAGGCAGTGAGATTAAGAGGAATACGTAGTCTTTTGAACCCCTTAAGAGAAAAAGCAATTGAAGTAGAAGATGGGGAGTAGGCTTTGGATACTTGTTTAATGGGCTGTTAATTTTTATATCAAATAAAATGTCAATATTTTTTAGAAAGACTGCATAAAAACATAAGGTTGTTTGGTAATTGCCTTGATTTCTTTATTTAACTTATTTTTAGATTCAGTCCTGGTTCCGAATGTCATCAGCAAGAAACAGCTACCTTTCACGACTACAGTTTTTCAGAGATCATGTAAGAGAAACACGTGTGGGTTTTTATCCAGACTGAGAATGAACTAAATGAATACTTTTGTTTAGTGTTAGCATTGAATAATTTAAATTAATGATGGAAATGAACGCTATTAGAATAAAGAGAACTCAATGCAATAAAATTTGGAGGTTTAATTTTCATTCAGAAATCATGTTCAGAGCGGGACTGCATTAGTCCAGACTGGGTAGGAAATGGATGAGAGAAAACCAGTGCAGGCTAGTAATGCCAAAGAGAGAAGATTCTAGAGAAATACTATCCAACACTGCATGTTCAGGTTTTCCAACTGCCAACTGATTAAATAGAAGCCCACAGGAAGATTTTTTTTTTCAGGATCTTTATATATATGTGAACATAAATCGGATCATCTAATTTCTGTGCTAAAGTTGTTTTCCCCTTTTAGATCTCTTTATTTAAGCAGTCTTCCTACAATCTTGTTTATACTTTTTGCTAGTTTATTTGACCCTTTCTTCAAAGAAAATGGAAAAATTAACTTTGCACGTACCACATCTAAATACTGTCAATTCTAAAATACTGGAGTCTGCGTTGGTGGAGCTCTACCGCGGAGTAGGTAGGACTCTGGGAAATCATGCCTTGTCTCAATCTTTTACAGAGAAATGAAATTGTGAAAATACAGTCGCTATTGAGAGCAAACAAAGCTAGAGATGACTACAAAACATTGGGTAAGTGAGATTCTGAAACAGAACATGGATTTCTTATAAACGGGACAAGGACAAGTTGTTTCCATCTTAGTCACTCAGAGTATGCACCAGGAACAGAGGACACTTTGTCTCCAGTAGATTTTGATGATCTCAGACCCCAGGGTCTGGACTGGTATACAAGGAACATGTGGTGATAGGAAATGGGCCTTTCTGTCCTTCCAGAAAGGAGGGATAAGTGGGGGGATGGGTTTAATTTCTTCTTCAGAAAACAATGGAACTGACATAAATGCTCATTTTTTTATATTAAATTTAAGCTAGAGTCAGGAATCTTATGCAAAAGAGTTAACTAGAAGATATGTTTACATTTGAGTTGTTTCATTGGCCTATGATTTTTTTCCCTTTACTTAACATGTTCACATAAGAAATTTTGGAAATATGAATGAGAAGAAGGGGGGATAAAGATGTTCTCATTTCCCCAAGATAACTACAAATATCTTTTTTTTGTAATTTAATTATGAACTTTTCACAGTAGCTGTGGCTTTTAAATATTTTTTTCTTATACTACTAGTATATACTAGAAAGTTTGAATATCCAAAAGAGAAAATATAACCTAGAAATAACATCACATTTTGTGCTGTCTCCTTACAGTCCCAACTCTGTTTATTATTATTTTTTACCTAGTGAATGTTATCCCCTAATACTGATTTTTGAACATTCTAATTTTCACAACCACGTGCACCTGCTGTAGACTAAGTCAAGAAGAGTTTGCTGATAAATGTATTGTTATTGTTGTTAGGTGCCATCGAGTTGATTTGTATTCACAGTGACCCTGTATGACAGAGTAGAACTGCCCCCATAGGGTTTTCTAGGCTATAATCTTTATGGAAGCAGATAGCCAGCTTTTTCTCCCACAAAGCCATTGGGTGGTTTCAAACCATCAGCCTTTTGCTTAGCAGCAGAGTACTTAACCATTACACCACCAGGGTTCCTAGATAAATTTATTAGTGCTGCCCAATTTTTTTTTAATATATTCAGGTCATTCAAATTTGGTTTTTAAGGATTAAAAAAAAGCATTACTTGAGTCTCTTAGTAATGAAAATAGCCATTGTGTTGTACTCTCCAAGAATGTCTTTTTGTTTTGTTTTGTTTTGTTTTTTTGGAAGAAATAAAACACTGCTTAGTAATTTTCATAGCACAATGTCTAGTAAGTAGTTTAGCCAGAATCTTCTATTGCCCAGCGTCTATGTGAATTCTGGGGTGAAGTACATGGCTCAAGAAAGATCTTCCTGGATACCTGTTAAGGAAAAGCCTAGGAAAACTTTGGAGCCCAGGTTCTGCTTCCAACCTATAGAATCTACTCAAGAATACCCTACCCCACTAGCTTCCAGAATTTAGTAAGCAAAAAGATTAAGGAAAGGTTGGCCAGTCTTTTCAATGCCACAGCTTCTCCTCTTTGGAACTGTCGAAGTTCATCTCTCCACTAGTAGAGGTATTTAAATTTTTTTATAAGAATACTAAGTAGGAGATTTGTTTTCTGAGCCCTAACGCACTGAAATAGGTGTGCTGTTGTCTTTGCACGTGCAAGACAATTAAGAATATATTTTCCAAATGAATGAAGGCTGGTTTTTGTTTTGTTCTGGGCAACATGTTTTGATAGGTAGGTGTGGTGATATTTTTCCTTTAAGAAACTTACATTTGTGGTTTTTTCTTTTTCATTATAAAGAGAAAAACAAATTTCAGTTTTTAAAATCTGGGCAATTTTATTTTAAAGCATAAAAGTTGAATAGAAACTTTGTTAGTGAATAAACTCTGGGCTTTGGCAAATAGGATGACTGTTGGTAAATGAACTGTAAAGTTTCATTTTTTAACTGAACATCATTATAAAACTAAGTCCTTTTTTTGAAATCTGAAAAAACATGATAATTTTTGTTAGTGTATCATCGCCTGTCATCATCCTTGCCCTTTGTAAAGGCACTGAATGCTTTCAAGCTCGCACAGACACTGGAAAGTCACGGAAGCTGTGTGATTTCCTGAAGCTAGGATACCACACAGTGATTCCCAAAAGGAAGATGTCAAAAAGCCTAGAGTTAATAGGGAAAATGTTAAATTTGAGCAGTAATAATAATTAGCATAGCTAAAAATATTAGTTTTTTTTTTTCTAACAAGCGTATTAGCACATACAAAGATACACATTCTTAGGGGCAAGAAAAGGGAACCCTCAACTTTAGAAATAAATGGGGTGGCTGGTATTCTGTCATCCTCATTACGTCAATGAGCTCTACTGCATCACTCAGGCATTTTCTGAAATGGCCCCATCAGCACCAGCATCTTTGCTAGAAATGGAAAGAAAATAAATTCATATGGGCCTCAGTGATCAGAAGATGAAGGGTCCCATGATCTAAGGAAACTTCTCCAATGAAGACCATCAGAGATGGAAAAGTAGTAATCTAGAGAATTCAATATTTGGTTGTTCAGTATGGATTCGTGCTGTTAATTGTTTAACTCTTTTTATTTCTTGAGTGTCAAAATACCACAGAACCAAGCTGAAAGTAAAAAGGAAGAGTGTCAAGCACCTTAGATGTAAAGCAGAGGAAGGTTATTGAGGTTGCCATGATTGGACTGGGATCTTTCAAGTCATGGACGAATACTTTTTCATCCTTGAAGGTCCAGAGAGTTTATTCCTGCAGTTTACCCAGAGTTGATGTCACTAAACACGTTTAAAAAAAAAAAAAAAATTTTCTTTTTTGCAATTATCAGTATGCTAGGGAATTAATGTGTAATGTTCAATATATGAAGAACTATAAGTTTAGCCATTTATATGAAACTGAGAATTTATATGAAAATACCCACCTAGATGACTGAGGTGAAACATCTAGATTCTGAGCACCCTTCCATGGTCAGTGCTGAAGGGACAGTGATCAAGTTTCAATTTCTATTTTTTTTTTTCCTACCAAGCAGAACACCTGTCCCACTTGTGATTCCAGTAGATCCTATGTGGCCTTTACAGTTCTCCCTTCTTTGACCTTTTCTAATTTTTGCTTATTTCCTGCTCTTTCCCAGAGGTCTTTTGAGCTGCGAGAAACCACTTTCTGTTGCCTGTAACACAAGCATAAATCTCTTATCTGGCTCAGCCCTAAGCTTGTGGAGCCGAGGTAGCTTACATTAACTTCTCTTCCTGGGTTTCTCATCTGTAAGACACAGATAATACCATCTTTTCAGGCCATGAGTCCTGGGAACAGTGTGAGAGAGTGCTGATAAATGAGTATTACATAAATAGAAAATAGTTGTTCTAGACATTATCAGTGGTGTGCATTTATTTAAATGATCAGTTCATTTTCTCAACCAGATTTTTCATGGGGCAGATTGATTTGCTCCACAGACCAAGTACTTTCATTGGTATTTTTTCTGGGTAATACTTCATTTGAAGACCTGGTTTTCTTCCTGTTGATAATAAGCTTGCCTTATGAAATACATATATTAAATACATAAATACATATAAAATACATATTTCAATATGACAATACTTGGGCCTGGTACATTAAAAGACACGATGATGTTGTTAGAGGCTTGGCCTCTTCACAGGATAATCACGAACAAGAGCGGCACAAACAAGACTGGGTCAGGTGTGTGGTATAGCTGTCATGATCTTGTTTTCCTAAATGGAGAACAATTCTCTGTAAAGGTCACAGTAAGCGTGCCAAATGAAATCATGCCTATTTCTTTCCCTGCAGTTGGTTCCGAAAACCCACCGCTGACAGTAATTCGCAAGTTTGTACACCTCTTGGACCAAAGTGACTTAGATTTCCAAGAGGAGCTGGAGGTAGCCCGATTAAGGGAAGAAGTGGTGACCAAAATCAGAGCCAACCAACAGCTGGAGAAAGACCTCAACCTGATGGACATCAAGATTGGACTCCTGGTGAAGAACAGGATCACACTGCAGGTCAGTGCAGTTTGTGGGAGTGTGGGCCCCAGAAGGGAGAAGGTGCACAGATACATGACCACAACACCTTGGTCCAGCCAAGCTCATTTGAAATCCAGAATGAGTTGGTCAATATTCATTTATCATTTTTATTACAAATTAGTGTTTTTTAAACCTGGAGAATTTTATGACCCCTTTTTATTTTGTAAGACTCCTTTATCATTCTGAGATTAATTTTATGTATATTACGTATCTGTTGTAGCTGTTAGCTGCCGTCGAGTCAGCCCCCAACTCATGGCAACCCCATGTGTTCTACCTTCATAATAAGACCAAGGCCTTTATATTAATACAAAAGAAATAAAAAGAAAGTAATTTGTAGTAAAAATACATATTTCAGTATGAAAATACTTGGGCCTGGCTACATTAAAAGATACAGTGATGTTGCTAGAAGCTTAGCCTCTTCACAGGATAATCACGAGCAAGAGCGGCACAAACGAGACTGGGTCAGGTGTGTGGTATAGCTGTCATGATCTCGTTTCCCTAAGTGGAGAACAGTTCTCTGTAAAGGTCACAGTAGGCAAAGTGTGATCTCCCTCCAGTTTACACAGCAGTTACAAACCTAGAAAGCTAAATGTCTATTAAAATTATGGGGGGAAATGTATCATGCTTATTCGTAAAACAATTAGATACCCCGCTCAGATAATGACAGAATTTTGACTTACATGAACTTCCACCCAGGAAGGTTTTGGAAAGTTCTCCCATGGAAAATGTGGGATGATTGTTTATGCAGGACTGTCCCACAAATTGCAGGTCAGCAGGGCATCTGACATCCCCAGGCCCCACCCATTCAATGCCAGGAGTGCCCCGCTTGTATATGTTTTCAGAATGCTACCTGCAGGATGGTACTTCCCCCAATAATAGCATCTAAATAAATGAGCCACAGTTTCCTTCTTAGTGAAACCTGCCAATGCCAGAGCTCATAAAACAGTGTGAAAGGTATTGTTTTTACCCAAGAACAGGAAATTTCCAGGCTGAGGTATCTCTCCATGTCCCTACTCCTTTCCAATATGCCACATCAGTTCTCAGAAAACTGGTAGGTCAGGGAGAAAGCTGGCCTTCCTGATGCTCAGAGAAAGCTACAGCCTCTCATAGGTGGATGCCAACGTCTAGAGACTGAGCTCGTGGTTCTAGAAAACTGGGAGATGAGCAGCTACAGTGGGCTGTACTGGCTAAGTGGGCATCTGAGTGCCCCTCTGCCCTCCAGCCCTCACAGAGACACCAGTGAAATAGCTGAAGGGGAAATGAGGATACAGCAGCTTATAAAATAGGAAATGATAATCTTTTCTAAATATTAAGGATTAAAGCTATAATTGAAATGTTCTGTATTTTTATTGTGTTATCCAGAAAAAAAAAAATAGTACTTTTTTCTTTAAAAAAATGATAATAGCAATGGATTTGTATTATTTGACACATAGGAGCACTTTTAAAGTATAATGTATTCCAGAAGGTCTTTCAGAGATTGCCTTTTGTAAGCTTAGTCTGCTGTTTTACCCTATTCCCATGAAGTTGTAAACAGGAAATGTCTTACCCTAAGAAGAAAGGCTTAGTTGCAAAACAGCGAATAGCTTAAATAATATGTACCTTGTAGAATTACAGCCATGGCAGCATTCCAGAGCTTTATCACTGTTCCAGATTTTTTAAAAAATTGTTACTAATTGACAGCACTGAGACAAAGTTAATTTTTCAACTTACATTTTCAGATACCAAAACTTATCACTTATCAGAAGTTAAACTAGTGAGTATTAAAATATCTAGCCCTAAGTCTTATTATCGATAGTAACATTTTTGGTTTGAAGATGAGAAGAGTGCCGTTGAAGTTTCAGAAATAAAGTTGTTCGTTGAAGCTTTATATATAGTAGTGAAAAAGTGGGAAACAGCCTAAACACCAAAGCAGTAAAAATACAGGATGATAGAATTAACATGTTTGTTAGAGAGTTAATACAAGTAATGTTTTTGAAGACTATTTAAGGGTACAGAAAAAGGTTTGCAATAAAATAAGTAGAGAAGAAAATAATACCTAAAACAGTATAATTTTATTTATTGTAAAAAAGCTAGAAGAAAAAAAATTAAGTGATTTTTTTTTGGGGGGGTGGTAGAGTTAGAACCTATCTTGCTTCCCTGTTGGCTTGTTTTTAAACAACGAGTACATGCTTAGTGGGGGAAAACGGTCTTAAAGGGGTGGAGGAAGTGGCTCGGTTCTCATGTGGAAAACGGTCTTAAAGGGGAGGAGGAAGTGGCTCGGTTCTCATGTGGAAAACGGTCTTAAAGGGGAGGAGGAAGTGGCTCGGTTCTCATGTGGAAAACGGTCTTAAAGGGGAGGAGGAAGTGGCTCGGTTCTCATGTGGAAAACGGTCTTAAAGGGGAGGAGGAAGTGGCTCGGTTCTCGTGTGGCAACTGTGGCTCTCTCTGGTAGCCAAGTGTCCTACAATTCTTTTAAAACTGGCATTCCTCCTCAAAACTTCAGAACGTCAATGAGTGTTTGAAGTGGCTAACGTTGATTTTAGGCATAAAAAATGGTTTGGAAAAGGAGAGACAAAACAACTGAAATGGAATTTGCTTAGCAGCCAAGGAAGAAGAAAAGATGTGGTGTAGACACAGACTTGTTCTTGCCTTCGAGTCCACTCTGACTAAACAGAAACTGAAACTAATATTTAATCTCAGTGCCAGAGTTCTCATTTATGAGCGTGACAAATCATATAAGAGCACAGATATGCCGATGTAAGCCCAGGATTGAGATTGATTTTATTACTGAATGTTACTATTTTATTGATTTTATTAACATGTGACCTTGTCCATGTTACTTAACCTCTCTGAGCCATGTTTTCTTCATTTAAAAATGTGCTACGTGCTGTACATGTATTGTTTTTAATCTTTACAGCAACTTTGTAAGATTGTGATTATTAAACCCATTTTATAGATTAGGAAACTGAGACTTGGAGAGGTTTAACGTGTGCAGGGTCACAAAGCTGATTCTGCTTTGAAGATAGTCATGTTTTTATGACTCCAAAGCCCAAGCCCTTTGTACTACTCTACACCTTCTACAAAGATGTCATTTTGAGGACTAAGCTGTGCCTGACCCAAGCCATCATATTTTCAATCGCGTCGTATGCATTGGAAAGCTGGACAATGAATAAGGAAGACCAAAGAAAAATTGACGCCTTTGAATCATGGTGTTGGCAAAGAATATTGAAGGTACCATGGACTGCCAGAAGAACAAACAAGTCTGTCTTGGAAGAAATACAACCAGAGTGCTCCTTGGAAGCGAGGATGGCGAGACTTCGTCTCACCTACTTTGAACATGTTATCAGGAGGAATCGGTTCCTGGAGAAGGACATCACGCTTGGTAAAGTAGAGGGTCAGCAGAAAAGAGGAAGACCCTCAACGAGATGGATTGATGCAGTGGCTGCAACAATGGGCTCAAGCATAACAACGATTGTAAGGATGGCGCAGGACCACGCAACGTTCCACTTGATTGTACGTCGGGTCCCTATGAGTCAGAACCAACTCGATAGCACCTAATAACAGCAACACCTTCTACAAAAAAAAAAAAAATTTATATCCTATTACCTGCATGCAGATGCTCTGTTTTCAGGGGAAGGGAAAAGATGGTGGCAAGCAGGGTGACATTGAGATGTGAAAATATCTTAAGCAAGCTAAATATTGTTGCTCTTTCAAATCAGTATTCTTTGAATGTTCAATATTTCTTGAGCAAAAATAAGGAAAATTAAATTTGTATTAATAAAAAGTATATGCCTCTGTTTGTAATCCCTACCTGAGTTGGCCCCTTGTCCCATTCTTCCAGCTTCCCTAAGCAAACTTCCATTCACACAAAAGTATTAGTGCACAAGGCAGAATTCCACAGGCAAGAAGAAAGAAGGGTTTACCCCTTGGAGTACACTGCTCTGTCCTTGGATCTCCAGCAGACAGGCTCTGTTCCAGCTGCGTAGCCGCTGGCTCTCCCCCCTCTCTCTTTACCACTCAAGGGCTCAGCGTTTGTGCCATTGTCCCTTTTGCCGGATTATTCTCCCCGATTTTCTTTCATCAAGTCTCTCTATTTCTAATGGAAAGGAATTTAGCCCTACCCCAGAGTTTGCCTACCACACCCCCTTCCTCTCATGTCTCTGTCAGAAACCATTATCCTAAAGGTGAAACCTACAGCAAAACAAACAAAAATTCTCCAGTTTCCTGCTCTACCCTCCATTGAAAGAAGTTGGGAAGGACAGATTATAAGTAATAAGAGTTTATCCCCTGCCATATATTTAAAATCAAGGCGATCGATGCGTTCCACGTATTTGAGGGTGTTGAGTATTTTACATATCACTGGTTATTTAAAGAGGGGAAACGGGGATTAATTGGAACTCTAAGCCAGGCTTATTCCAGTGATATCCTAGGACTTCTTTTAGATGGAGGAAGCAGGCAGCCACTGCCTGGACTTCCCCTTAACCTCTGTCTGGTGGTAAGTAAACTTCCCTTCTTCAGTTTGAATATACTTTATCTATTTGTGAAGCAAGGGAAGAATTGTTGCGGGTTTTTTGTTTTACGGAAATGTCAATCTTCTCTCGTTCTTCCCCATATAAGCCATTGGGGGAACAGAAGTAAGTCAAGGTTGCCTCTCTCTAAACTTAGAATGAAACCTGGAAAGGCAACAGATGTAACCACAACATGGAGCTACCTTACCCCAGAGCTGAAAGGTGTTTTTTCTACTTACGTGCTGACCTCAGCTGTGGGAGAATGGGCATGCTGGGACAAAGCGGTGGCTGCCCACAGGCAGATTTAGAGCTTGTCTGTAGGCAAGTCCTGGCAGTGGTTCTCATCCCCAGGGGCAATTGGAAATGGAGGTAGGTGTGTTTTTTGTTGTCGGAATGACTAGGAGCTCCTTCTGGCATTTGGTGGGCAGATGTCAGAGAAGTTAGATGGCCTGCAGTACAAACACAGCAAAGCCGCATAGTGCCCTAGGTGCCCATAGCACTCCCACGAAGGATCAACAGTTGAGCATTCCTGATGGTGGCAGCAAATAGAGTCCTCATGTGGGGGTTGGGCTAAGAGACAGAAAGAAGTTTATAGAGAAGGAACTTTGTTACGATGATGGAGTCTTCATGAGTCGGCAGTGGGTTTTGGCTGACTTGTTTGTTCTATGTGGGACAGTGACCCAGTGTTAAGTGGCAGGGGAAGCATCCTGGAGCAGTGGCTTTCAAATATGGGTCATGTCCCGTTACTGGGTCCTGAAATCGATTTAGTGGGTTACGATTAATTTTTTTAATGAAGTATAATAAGATAGAATAGACAATATCAATGTTTCCTAGTAGTGAGGGTAAGTATTATTTCATTTAGTGTATCTGCGTGTTTACCTATATTTACCTACCAAAAAAAAACAAACCCAGTGCCGTCGAGTCGATTCCGACTCGTAGCGACCCCTTTATACGTACAAGAGATATAAAATGTAGTTGTTGCTATAGTTTCCTGTAAAAATGTTTGTTAACCCCTGTTCTAAAGGAGCTACTCTTGGTCATAACCCTTTGAGCTCCCAAGCCCACTGATATCAAGTCAATTCCGACTCCTAAGGGGACATAATAACCTGAAGCAGCCATTTGACAGTGTTTCCAGACACGTTTCCTAAGATTTTTGGTAAATGGTTAAAGGAGCACAATGAGAAAAAAAGCATGAATCCTGTTACATATTTATAATTTACAATGAGAATTCCTTTCCCTTCCATCTCTAATTTCCGCATTACATTTTTTGCAAGTGCTTTTTTGAATTGAGATGTAGCTCGCATACCATCAAATTCACTTTTTAAAGTGTACAGTTTTGTGGTTTTTAGTACAGTCACAAGGTTGTGTAGACACCACAACTATCTAATTTCATAACATTTTTATTACCTGAAAGGAAACTGCAGTGATAATGTTCTAGAAGTAGATAGTAGTACACTTTTAAAGGGATGAATTTTATGGTATGTGTATTATATTTCAATTTTTAAAAAAGAAAGAAACCGCATACTCATTAGCAATCACTCCCCAAGTCCCTACCCCCACCCCCAAGCCCCTGGCAACCACTACTTCCTGTCTCTATACTTTGTCTATTTTGGATATTTCATATAAGTGGAATCATACAATATGTGGCCTCATGTGTGTGGCTTCTTTCACTCAGCATGTTTTCAATGTTCATCCATGTTGCAGCATGTATCAGTACTTCATTTTTGTGGCTGAATGATAAAAACTCATGCTTTGTTTATCCATTCAAGAGTTGATGGTTGAAGGTTGTTTCCAGCTTCTGGTTATTGTGAATAGTATTGCTATGAACATTTGTGTACAAGTTTTTATTGAGCACCTATTTTCCTTTCTTTGGGATATATACCCAGGTGTAAAATCGCTGGGTTGTGTTCTATGTTCAAACCATTTGCCCATTTTTAAATTGAGTTGCTTCTTTATCATGGAGTCGTAAGATTTCTTTATACGTTCCGGACACAAATCCTTTATCAGATTATGATTTACATGATCTCCCTTAAGGCGGATTCCTTAAAGAGCCCTGGTTGTGTGATAGTTAGACACTCAACTGCTAACTGAAAAGTTGGCAGTTTGAACCCAAGCCGCAGCTCCATGTGAGAAGGACCTGGTGATCTGCTTCCCTAAAGATTATAGCCAAGAAAACCCTATGGGGTAGTTCTACTCTTTCATATGGGGTCACTATGAGCTGGAATCGACTCAGGGGCACCTAACAAGAATTCAGGGTCACAAAGGTTTATACTTATGCTTTCTTTCACAAGTTTTATAGTTTTAGCTCTTATGTTTAAGCCTGTTATCCATTTCGAGTTAATTTTTGCATATGGTGTGAGGTAAGGGATCCAACTTCATTCTTTCATATGTCAATATCCAGTCGTGCCAGCACCGTTTGTAGAAAAGACCAATTTTCCCCTATTGAATGATCTTGGCATTTGCATAAGATTTTAAGATCAAATGAGTACAGCTTTGGAGAATAAATATTACAAAAGTTAAGTTTATCTCCAGGCTGGATTTCCTTAATATGTTTAACATTCTTTATCCCATTGTTTCTTTATGAGGGAAGTGTGGAAAATTAGTCTTAATAACTAAGTGTGCTCCTGGGTATCTTTGAAGGGAAGAGGTAAAGAGTATCAGAGGAATAAGTTGTAATTTCACAAAATTTTTTACAGGATGTAGTTTCACACAGCAAGAAGCTGAATAAGAAAAAAGGAGGAGAAATGCAAATATCAAATAACACAGACAACCAGGGAATCAAAAGTTTGAGTAAGGAAAGGAGAAAAGCACTAGAAACGTACCAACAGCTGTTTTACCTTTTACAGGTAAGAACTATTTATCTTTCACTATGAGTTTTTGATAAATACTACTTTCTATGTTTGTGGTTAAAAACTGACTTCCCAGGCTTCAACTGTAATAGCGTATGTGTTTTGAGCTCTTACTAACTACTAAGTGCTTTCTTTAATTTAATCAATCAATTAATTATTAAGAATTAATTTAATTAAATAATTATTATCTATTATTAAATAATTGTTTAAATTAATTCTTAACTTAAATGCTTTATTTAGTTTAATTCTCATTTAATTCTTACCATGACCCTTGGAACCAGGACAGCATAGGTACTGTTGTTACTCCCATTTTACAGATGAGAAAACTGAGACACAGCCAGTAAATGGCAAAGCAGGGATTTGGGAACCCAGGCAGTTTGACTTCAGACCCCTAGCCCTTCACAACTGCACTATTGTGTGGTTAGTTTTCTGCAAAAACCATATAGACCCAATAATAACAGAAGCCGATGCTGTCAACCATGAAAAAATTAACTGCATGTGAAAAACAGATTTTTACCACAAGCAGCCCACCCTACTTCCTTTGGGAAAAGAGCCAGAGGGTTAGGAAATAGTGTGCCTTTATATTTCATTATTTTCATGGCGTTACTATAATTTAAACGAGTAGTTGTTTTCTGTTGCTTCCAGACTGTTGATGAGAACTGATAAGTTTAACTGGTTATGTTTGGACTTTAATGGCCAGTTGTTGATTTGTTTGACCATTGATTCGCTCTATCCACCCTACCAGCACATACAATTAGTCATAAAGGAAACTGAGTGAACAACAGTGATGAGTATAAATAAGCCTCCCCTTCACAGGAAAACTTTCCTAATAGAGGTGGATCGGTAGTTCTTCCTTGTGAGTCAGAAGTCTGTCTGTGTGGAGCCACTGTTGTTTGTGGTGATCCCTTCAAGGCCTGGAGATGCCTAAGTCTTGAGGATGTCACTAGCATTAGATAAACAGTGAACATGTTCCCCAAACCAGAAAATAAGAGGCGCTGCTGACTCCATTGAGACGAGATGTTAATTTTGATAGAGTTGAGAATTCCCCTCTTGAAATACTAGATTGGAGAACATTTTCTTCAGACAGGTGTAGGTACCACACGTAGCCGCCAGGTGGCGGCATAGAAGGAAAAATATTAACCCTCAGAATTGCCTGGAATCCCTTGCTTAACATCCGCAGCCCTTCCGGAAAGAAAGGAGGCTCACAGTAACCAGATTAGTGGTCAGCCACCTTTGGAAAATGAAGTTTTAGGCATTTTTCATTTTTGACATCCATGAACTTCCAAGCTTAGATAGCTTCTTTAAGATTTAGCTTTCCAGTCTTAGCTTTTGACAGTATTTGTGTCGCATGAAAAGTCGAAATTTAGACATTGGCCTATGAATTGTATTTATGAATGTAAATGGAAGCTCATTGGAAAGGAGTAAAAGCATAGGAGCATGTTCAGAATAATTCCACCAAGTTTTAGCCCCCAGTCAATCCAAAACTGATCATCTCACGGCATGACCATTCAGTGTCTCGCTGAAGCATCCTTTGAAACCATGTATTTTTCTCCACCTTTTCTCCTCTCTCCTTTTGAAACATTAGCCCAAGATCAATGAGAAAAGAATAGAAATGCCCATTCCTTTGGCTCCTAGGCTAATGCTTAGGCAAAGCAGCTGGTCAGCCAGGATAGGTTTTAGACTTGTCCCTTCAGTATTTGGCTAAATTTAGAGGTATTAGGTCATCTGAGGAGGAAGTAAGAGGCCTAGAGGCATGATGAGTGGGCTTCTTTAACTTCAGGCTGAGTTTCCCTCATAATCCTCATATGCTTAGTGTGGGAAAAGAATCATTACAGAGCTATAAAGAAAAAGTACTCCTGAACTTCTTATTTGTTAAATTTCAGCCTATCCTTGATGAACTTGAAAATAAAGCTGAGTAGTGAAGTCAACCATACTTTGGGTTTTCTTAAACACTATAAAGCCAAACTGCTGGAGTATGTTGGATGAATACTAGTTTCCATGTATGGAAAAACAGTAACATTTTTTCATCAGAAGGAAGAAGAGTGGGAGTATTAAATGTGTCTGCATCAGTACCTCCCTCTATAACCTAAATATTATTTTTTCTCTTCTGTCCTTGACCTGGGTAGTGGAACTGCTAGAGAAAACCAAATAATCTTGAAGGGTGTTGCTTCATCTAATGGAATTCATCCTCAGAGGAGCCCTCAGGGCTCAAAGTCAAATTTTTTTTTTTTTTTCATTTCTGCCAAACTTTTAAATTCTTTTTTTTTTTTTCTTCTTTACCTCAGTTTCTTCTGGCATTTCTTTTATCAATTACCCTTCTTTTCAGTCCCCCTACCTCACTCCTACCTTCTTAGTCCTTCAGGAAAATTATGCCCATCTCGCTGTCTCCACATTTAAATATATCTTATTCTTTCTAGTCTGGGTAGATGAGATGTGTTTCCTTCTATACATCCATCAGTTCTTCTAGACCAGCCTATTTAGCTAAACCCTTGGTCTCTTCTTGCCAGTGCCTTCTGATACCGGCTATCCTTTCTGTTTTGTGTCTCTAAAATATTATGTGACTCAAAGGATTAACAGTGAAAAGTATATGTGGCCTAATTATATATTACATTATATGTTACAATATATCATACAGTAGGTACACCAAAACCAAAAACCAAACCCGTTGCAGTCAAGTCAATTCCTACTCATAGCAACCCTGTATGACAGAGTAGAACTGCCCTATAGAGTTTCCAAGGAGCAGCTGATGGATTTGAACTGCTAACCTTTTGGCTGGCAATCGTAACCACTTAACCACTGCGCCACCAGTGCTCCTATAGTATGTATATAACCTTTAAATCCTATTGTAACTTTCTAATATAGCTTTCTGTGGTACAGTATTAACACTAGCTGACACCTTTTAAAGCCTTACTATGTCCTAGGTCTCTTCTTTATGTGAAGGACAGGGAATTGAATACCACTTTCTGCTTTAATAATATGTTAACTATAATTTTGTGGGTTTTGTTTTGTTTTTACTTCTTCGTTCTTTCCTTTCCTTTTAGACCAATCCTTTATACTTGGCTAAGCTGATTTTCCAAATGCCACAGAACAAGTCAACTAAATTTATGGACACTGTTATTTTCACACTATATAACTATGCTTCTAACCAACGAGAAGAATATCTACTCCTCAAGCTTTTTAAAACTGCCCTGGAGGAAGAAATAAAGTATGTATATAAGCATATAAGTAAAATTACCAATGAATAGATTCTTTTGTTAGTAGTGGCTATCTCTGATTGACTAAAATAAGATGTATTTAGATATAGTTTTTCACCCACCAATGATGCCTTGTTTAATGTTAAATTAACTTTTCATTTCGCATATACACAACAACTGAAAATCAAAAACACATTGAACGTCAACAAGGAAATTTAACTTAATTACAATTTCCCGAGTTGTAACAGAGCTGCAAGAACAGAGCTGTAAGAAGTAATGTAGGGTTGGGGTGGGAATAGCAGTGACTGCTGAATAGTCCTCCCTTCTTACTGGAACTTAAGTTACTTTTTGCTAACTTGTTTTCTGATTTGGTTAATATTAAAAAAAAAAAATGTATATAGTAGCTATAATGGATGGACTGAAAACATGAGAACTGTCCTTAGTTAACTAATTGGACTTTGACTGCCTTCCTGACTTCTTGATACCTTAAGCTGTGCTAGTTACTATGGGTCTCCGAAGCATTATTAGCCAGGCACCTCCGCCCTCAAGCTGTCTATAGCAGCACAAGAAATGTGACTTCTGAGTAACTAGTAAAGCTGTGCAGTGGAATGCGGTAAGTACTACGTGATGATACACACAGTGCGACAGGTAACAGTGGGATGGAAGAAATGCTTCCAACTGGGCTGATTGGTAAAGACTTCACGAAAGAGGATGTACTTGACCCACATCCTTGAAGAATCGCTATCTATGCTTTTCGTAAGAAGAGATGGATAGCACAATAAAGCATAATGGTGGTGGGAACAGCATGGACAAAGGTACAAGGTATGTTGAAGAAGGTAGATTCGTCTGGCTAGGATGTGGCTGGATAGTGACTGCCAGGAGATGAAGCTGGAAAGAGGTTGGGGCCAGATCGTGAGAGACACTAGTTACAGGCTCAAGTGCTGGGGTCTGGGAAGGAAGATATGAGAGATTTTTCAGCAGGGTATTGACATGACCATATTTGACTTTGAGAAGATTGATCTGCTAGTCATGTATGAACAGCATGAATTGGAGCTTCATAGGTCTAAAGGCAAGAGGTTGCCTAGGTTATTGTTCAAGAATCATGAAGTAATTTTTGTACTGAATAAATCGTGCTGAGCATCTACTGTATTCAGAGTTCTGTGCTAAATACTGAGGGAGATGCTGTGTTCTAAGCCCTTTCTAAGGGTTAATTTATTTAAGATTCATTACAGCCCAATGAGGAAGCTACTTTCATTTCCTCCATTTTACAAATGAGAAAACTGAGGCACAAATAGCTTAAGTAATTTGCTCAAGGCCACAATGAGGAAGTGTCAGAGGTGGAATTTAACTCCATTCTAATTTGAGAACTTGTACTCTTAGCCACTTCATTATATGCTTTGCAAATCACTATAATACACACGCAGGCAACCGTAAAACATTACATAATACCAACATCTGTAATACATGGTTCTGACTCTGCGTTTCCTGTAATTGCTCTGCCATCCTCCAGTCATGCAAATTTATTGGCTTTTTTTTTTTTTTTAAATGTGTAGGTTGAGTCTTACATTGTACATGCACAGAATTGAGAAATATTTCTTATGTCGTAGAAGAGAATGAGAGCAAGCTTCTGGATGGAGGTGGATTTTTTGGCTGGGCATCGAAGGATAGGTAGTGCTGAGGCAGTAGGGATAGTGTGAGCTAAACGTAGAGACATACAAAAGAAAAAGCAAGTCATTCACTTTAACAAATACATACAATGCCTGCACAAGTGTAATGGAAGCTTCAGATGGAAAGATTGGCCAGATGATGGAGAGATTTTGAATATCACACTAAGACTTTTCTATATAAGTATCTACATTAATAGATTCCCCATAAAACCAGTGAGTAACCACTGAAGGTCTTCAAGTGGTGCAGTGACATGGCTACAATGATCCTTTAGGAAGGTGACTCTTATAGCAGTTAAGAAGTGAACTGAGGGGTGAAGGGGACTAGGCCATAGGGGTTCCAGTTAGGAGGCTACTGTATTCCAGATGAGAAAGTCCTGTGTTCTTTCTGAATTAGGTCAGTATATACAAACTGGGTGTGGCATGAGGAGAAGAGGGAGGAGGAGAGTTGGGCTGGTGAGGAAGGAGCTGGAAAACTGAACTGGGCACCAGAAAACACCTTTGAGTTCTGGTTCTGCCGCTTACCAACCAAGTAAGTGCTTTAGGCAAAGCACTTAAGTTTTCTGAGCCACCATTTCATCTTTAACGGGTTAATTTTAAACGTCATAATATTGATGACGATTAAAGAAACGGCATATCAATATGAGGGTAATATGGATCTTCAGGGCTTGGCTCTTTAGGACTCAGCAGATGCCGCCATTTGCAGAAATACAGAGATAGCCCAGAACTTGGTGGCAGAATAGTAATGCAGGGGAGGGAGAAAGAAAGCACAATTGTGGAAGGAAAAATCAAGAGAGCTTAGCAACTTGCTAAAAATAGAAGCCAAAGTGAAAGATAATGCCAAGGATTTGAGTTTAGAAGATTGGGACAGTAGTGTTGCCATCCATTGAAATGGGGGAATCAGAAGGAAACAAGTACAGCTTGGATTTTTATCAACACTGAGTTTGAGGGGTAGGTATAGAATATGTGGGTGAAAATATCTAGCAGAAATTTGGAAATTCAGGACTGGCCTTCAGGAAAGAGATGTGGAGTAGAGATTGAGATCAGGGGAGAGGTTCCAAAGAGATGGTAGCTGAAGCTGTACATGTGGGTGAGGTCTGCAGGGGAGCATATAGAAGGATGTGAAAGAAAGCAGGATCCAAAAGTGGGAAGAGAAGTCAACAAAGGAAAGAAAGAGGAATAACCAGATAAGGACCAGAATATGGCGATATCAGACCCTAAAGAGAAAGGATATGGAAGAGGGAGGAGGGTAGTCATGAGGAAGGAGAGTAGTTAAGAGGGAGAAGAGTCAGAGGTTGCACAGAGGTGAAAGGGAGGGGATGGAGAGAAGAAAGGTCATAGGAGTTGGCAATTGGAAGTCCGGAAGAGCTCTCTCCCAGCTACATGATGTAGTCAGTAGCTGTAGTGCAACGAATTTGAGTTTGATTTAAAGAAATGAAGGCAGTTCATTCAATGAAGGTTACGTTTTGAAATTTAGTGACTAGAAGGGGCAGAGTACATGTGCAATGTCTTCCAGCATTGTTGGTCTTGGTCCTTCTAGATTGAAATTAAGGTTGATGAGAACATATTTGTAGATCCTTAAATATCTTGGATAAGAAACACAGCTTGCAAATTATTGTTTCTTTTCAAGTTATACCAGTTTCGACCTTCACGGAGAAAAAAGGTAGCCCCACAAAGCCTGGGAGAGAGAATATATATACATTGTTTAAAACTGCCTATGGAGACAATCCATTTTGTTCTGGCTTGGGTTTTTTTTAGATCTAAGGTGGACCAGGTACAGGACATAGTTACTGGAAACCCTACAGTCATCAAGATGGTCGTCAGCTTCAACAGAGGTGCCCGTGGACAGAACACCCTGCGCCAACTGCTGGCTCCAGTGGTGAAGGAGATCATCAATGACAAATCTTTGATCATTAACACGAGCCCAGTAGAGGTGTACAAGGCTTGGGTGAACCAGTTAGAAACACAGACTGGAGAGGCCAGGTAACTAAGCTAGGAAAATACTATCTTTAAATCATGTTTTATGACCATTTTATATGTATATTTTTATATATACTCTTAAATGCTGTCAAATGGTAAGAAAAGAATTTATTATTATTGAAGTCAGTTTTCAACTCAAGATATTCTTCTCTTTATCATATCCACACAGGTCACATCCTTGATCTTGCCTGAGTCATCTTAATATTGAAACGGTCTTTTCAAATTTCAGTATTAGTTGATCCCCAATGCCAAACTTCAGTAATTCTCTCTCTCTTAATTCTTTATGTATTTTCCTAAACCTAAACCAAGAGATGGCACATGATTTTTCCTCACCTGATAATACATACCTTTTTACAATTACCAAGTGTCTTAGTCATCTAGTGCTGCCATAACAGAAATACAAGTGGATGGCTTTAACAAAGAGAAGTTTATTCTTTCACTGACTAGCAGGTTACAAGTCCAAAATCAGAGTGTCACCTCCAGGGGAATGCTTTCTCTCTCTGTCGGCTCTGGAGAAAGATTCATTTTATCAGTCCTCCCCTGGTGGAGGAGCTTCTCAGGTGCAGGGACCCCAGGTCCAAAGGACGCACTCTGTTCCTGGTACTGTTTTCTTGGTGGTATGAGGTCCCCCACTCTTTCTGCTTGCTTCTTTCTTTTATATCTCAAAAGATTGCCTCAAGACACAATCCTATCTTGTAGATTGAGTCCTGCCTTACTAACACAACTGCCGCCCATCCTCACTTATTAACATCATAGAGGCAGGGTTTACAAAATACAGGAAAATCACACAATACTGGGAATCATGGCCCAACCAAATTGATACACACATTTTGGGGGGACATAATTCAATCTGTGACAGCAAGTGAGTAACTTTAACATGTAAGCATAAAGCCAAGTAGAATTCTAGGTAGTTGTTTGCAGAGCTAAGTAATTGCAACTTTTTATTTCTTACAAAAGAGTACCTTTTGTGGAATAAGAATAATTAAGGAAGCGCACAGAGAATTGACCACGTGGTGGTTGTCACAGGACTATTTATAAAGCAAAACACTGGGAAAAGTCAAAATATTTAGCTTTGGGGATTTGTTAAATGAAGATTTGTATAGCACATAATGAAATAAGTAACTTTGGAATAGCGGCATAGCAATGTATTTATTGACATAGAATGATGTTCACAATATATTGTTCAGTTGCATGTAGGTACAATAAGTCATTTTCTGAAAAAAAAAAAAAAATTTAGTCCGTACATGGAATCTCTACGGAATTTGTATACACATAAACTGCATTACACCTATGAACGAATGTGTGAGGCCCACATACACACATGGATAGAGAAGAACTTGGAAAGTTATGCACTAAGGTTTGAAAAGTGGTTCTCCTGGGGTCGATATTAAGTGTTCTTTTTTTGTTGTTGTTTTCTTATATGCAATTGTTTCTGTAATAAACATGCTTTCTTATTTATCTTGGAACATAAGAATATTTACAATTTTTATTTTATTGTGGTGGAATATACAACAAAACATTTGCCATTTCACTAATTTTTTACGTATACAACTCAGTAACATTATTTACAGTCCCTGTGTTGTACAGTCATGACCACTATCCATGTCCAATTTTTTTTCATGAAAAATACATGCTTTTCACATTTAAAAGAAAAGAAAGCTAGCAGAGTCTGTCGTTTTCCCAGAAGAGCCCAGAGGGAGGGCCTGGTGTCCCTCTTCTACACTAATGGCAGAGGGTACCCTCTGGGCATGTGGGGCCTCCCCTCACTTAGCAAACATTTCATCACTGGAGTCAGTGGACAAAGTCAAGTTCACTATATACAAAGCTTGACTTTAGAACCAGCTTGGTGAGAATGAGAATGCTTGTACCTACACCTTCAGTTAATTTCAGGCCCCTGTGTTTTCAGCAAGCTGCCTTATGATGTGACCACAGAACAAGCTTTAACATACCCGGAAGTGAAAAATAAACTGGAAGCATCCATCGAGAACCTGAGAAGGGTCACTGACAAAGTTCTGAACTCTATCATTTCTTCCCTTGATCTACTACCGTAAGTGGTATATATAACAACTTTGACAGTCTTTTCTGAAAGTTCCTGAAATACTGTGTAAAATAGACCCTGGTAGTGAAGACAGGAGTTGCCCTCATATTTTTGTTTACTATTTTAACAGATTGGCTGTATTTGTCTTCTTAATTCATAACTGTTCTCAAAAGAGGGAACAATGCCTCTGTCGTAGCCACAAAGCACAACTTGGTTATTATCATCAGTGGAAGTCCTGTGATTCCATTCCCATCTCACTTTATGTTTTATTTTTAGGAAAACTGCTCAGCTTTAGTTGACTGGAACAATTACTGTGTGTTTCTTCCTCACTTAGTCTTTTTCCATTATTTTCTTTTGTCATCTGTTTTGTATGTAGTTATGGATTGAGGTATATAGCCAAAGTACTGAAGAATTCGATCCATGAGAAATTTCCTGATGCAACAGAAGATGAGCTATTAAAGGTAGATTTTCAAGAGTAATCTCACCATAGCTTCTCTTGGGGGTTTAAGCCAAAACTACTAACATACCGTTTTGTAAGATTTTACCCTATTTATGACCATTTATGATAAGCTGCAGGTTTTCTAACGACTGTCAAGATTATTGATTATGGTGAAGTAAATTTGGAAATCGTACGCATTAATGAAATTCTTTATATTAGAGCATTTTGGGGGCAACAAGTATGTTTTTCACCAAGAAATAATTTTGCTAACTCTATTAGTGATATGAAAACCTTGGCAACATAGTGGTTAAGAGCTACAGCTGCTAACCCAAAGGTCAGCAGTTCGAATCCAGCAGGCGTTCCGTGGAAATGCTATGGGGCAGTTCTACTCTGTCCTATAGGGTCGCTCTGAGTCAGAATTGATTCAACAGCAATGTTTTTTGTTTTTTTAATTAGTAATACAAAGGTCGCTGGGTGGCGCAGTTCGCTCTCAGCTACTAACCAATAGATTGGCAGTTCAGTCTACCTAGTGGATGCCACAGAAGAAAGGCCTGGCTTCTGTAAAGATTACAGCCAAGAAAACCCTGTGGAACAATTCTACTCTGTAATACATGGGGTCGCCATGAGTCGAAATCGACTCAACTGCAATGGGTTTGGTTTTTTGTTCTTATTAGTGGTACATGATTATTTTCACCCACCTTTTTTTTTGTTTGTTTGTTTTTTACTTAACTCCTAGTTAGGATTCAGATCAGAATATGATCTGCCTTCTCCTTTTAAAAAACTCTCCAGTTTTCTCTCTTAAAAATGGCCTTTTACTTCTGCATCATCACTCCAGATTGTTGGAAACCTCCTATACTATCGGTATATGAACCCGGCCATCGTGGCTCCCGATGGCTTCGATATCATCGATATGACAGCCGGCGGCCAGATAAATTCCGACCAGAGAAGAAACTTGGGATCAGTGGCCAAGGTTCTTCAGCACGCAGCCTCCAACAAGCTGTTTGAAGGAGAAAATGAGCATCTTTCCTCTATGAACGATTATTTATCAGAGACGTATCAGGAATTCAGGTGAGAGGAAGCTTGACTTTTGGAGAAGTTTACAAGATAGTAGGCAAGAATAATGTGTGTTTTGTGCCTAGAGCTTGAGGTCGGGGTCGGAGACAGAAGCCCCAGGTAGCTGCGTGCATTTCTTCTCCCAGTTGCCAGTGGGGATAGAGGAGGGAGGGAAGGACAGGCCAGGTGCTTTTGCTGGTCTTCCCCATCCCATCTCCACCCCTACTCCAGTACCCCTGTTACACTGAGTCATTCCCAAATCTGATTTCTACTGTTGACAGACTGAAGTATTTATTCTTCCTGGTATGATACAGGCTTATAATAATTAGAACCTAAAAATCAAATAGCTGATTTCTGCTTTGTTAAACTTGAGGATTTTTTTTTTTAAAAAAGAAGTTTCTCATTTAGGAAGAATTTGCCTTCACAGCATCAAACAATAGTAGGAAACTGATGATATGGCTTTGAAAGGATTGGGAAAGTCCAAGTTTTATGTTTTCTGATGACTGTGTGAATATGTTCTATTCTATTCTCTTATGTTTTTCCAAATTATCTCACTAATCGTGCCACATGGACGTGAAAGGAGTGAGCCCGGCAGTGGGGTTCACTCTGCCTGCTGTTTTCTGAGGAAGTACTGCATCCTGGCATTCATGTTGTTCTCTTGTCTACCCTTCAAACGGTCTGTAGGTCATAGAAGTATGATGTAAATTTGGTCCCTTTTGATCCTCACTTGGAAAATGACAGTTTTCCATTCTTCAGTTTTCCTCTGGGTTAATGACATCCGCTAACAAGGGTAGTTCATGATCTTTCATCTCTGTTTAGAATTTGTGGCCTCTTTGAGAAATTCTCCTCCATCCTCTTGCTACAGGAAGTTTTGCTTTCTCAAGCTGCTACTTTTAGTTCTCCTCACTGATGAAAAAGGTAATATCCATTCCCCGTGTGTCTCGCGAACTCTGCTCGCTAGAGCTTCCCTTTACTTCCTTTTGCTCGTATTATTCCTATCAGCCATCTATATTCCCAGCTCTTTCTCACTAAAAAAGAAACAAAACCAAAGTCTTTCCCATAAATTCATCTCTTTTTCTCTTACGCTCTTAATTATCTTTTGTGTTCCTCATCAACCCATGGAAAATTATAGCCAAAAATGTACAGGAAGACAACTGTCATCTGGGCCATTTCTACCCGGGAAGGTAGAGATCATTTCTGGTGTATTAGGAGATATGCCAAATGAAACATATTTCCTAATAGTTTTGATGAAGCTCGGGCATATGGAATATCTATGATTTTATAGAATAAAACATACATTGTACCTGTGCAAGGTTTTTTTTGGGCAAAAACTATCTGAGACTTCTAAACTGCAATCACAGACACCTGGCTTTTCTTGATCTCTGTCTAAATTTGCTATAGAATTAAAATAGACTTTTTTAAGGTCTGAGTACTGGAGGGATAGGACATTGCATTTATTTGTGTGTCCAGCCTTAACAGTCTTTCCATTAACTGGCAACTAATTGTTCAGATCAACTGAGAGTAGGCTTAATTCTCATTTTTGTCAAATTGGGGACAGAAGTTTTGAAGGGTTGATAGGGTGTTGTAGGCCCAGGAGCTTGTACCATTTAAAGTAGCAAATCTGATGAATTGCTTTTTCGATTGTGTTCTCCAGGATGACTTAATTCTCAGATCAAGAAATACCAGTCTTGACATTTTTATTTTATTTAAATGCTATAACTTGAGTCACTAACAGGGTCTGAAGCCCTTGTAGCTCTCCCCAGTCCTGTTTGAGGAACTGGGCCAACCCTCCAGAAACATGGCCTTGGCCTCCACAGTCAGGAGCCAGTCTGGAAGATGCTGTAACAAGTCCTCATAAGGTTTGGGGCGGAGAATGAAGCACTAAACCAAACCATCCTTCAAGATTTCCTAACTATTCTGGTGAGGCTGTTTAACTCACAAATTTGACAAGATTTTTTTTTTCCCCTTTGTTAGGAAATATTTCCAAGAAGCATGTAATGTTGCTGAGCCAGAAGAAAAGTTTAATATGGACAAGTACTCAGACATAGTGACAGTCAGCAAACCAGTCATCTACATTTCGATTGAAGAAATCATCAGCACGCACTCAGTAAGTGGGGTGGGGAAGAGTCTGCGTAAGGCACCTGTGGTTCAGACTTTTGTTATTCTGAAAACACTTAGCCTCCACAGGACTTAATATAAGCATGTGCTGGTACTCGTATTTTTAAACCTAAAAAACTCTGCATGATTCATTCCCTGATTCTTCTACATTAATGCAATGCCTTCTCCCAAACAAGAAGAGTTTACTTTTTACATAATGTGTTTACAAAGTCCAGCCTTGAATGTTCAGCTGAGCCTTGAACAGAGATGGGCCTTGGTGGTCTCCCCACCCACCAAGTTCACACTGCCTGGACCCACACCCTGTCTCTCTCCCTGCGGAGGAGTCCTCTCCGCTTTTCCAATACTTTCTAGGAAATAAAAATGTTTTCTTTATTCTAATGTTTGGACACAAAGAGGGAGGGAGTAAATGGGCTGTTCAAGGTTAGGGAAGAGAAGAAACCCCCACCCAATAGCCTCCTGCAAAGAATTACTTCCATCGCTCTGAAAGTTCCCATTTCTTAGAAGCATGCCGTTTTACAGCCTATGTGATTTGTGTGCAAATCAACCATCATCAGTCGTCATCACTATCAACGATTAACATGTATTCAGTGCCTGTTATGTACACTGTGGTTGGCACTGGGAAGCCTTGGGTGGTTTTTTTAATCATTTAATGTGAAAAAAGAGGATAAACATTGGGATTTGTTTTGTTTTGTTTTTTTTTGAAGACCAGTCAGAACTTGTTTTTTGAAAAATCAAGGCACTTAAAAGGTAACTTTTTCAAGGATAGCTTAGGACCTCGTTACTCAAAACAAAGTCTTGAAGGGTATCTTAGAAACACACCCCAGAACTCCTGAATCCGAATCTGCATCATAACAAGATCCCCAAGTGATTTGAATGCACATTAAAGTTCGAGAAGCCCTGTCATTGTTAACTGCTGCTGGGTAAGCCCCCTAACTTGTGACAATCCCATGTGTTACAGAGTAAAACTGTTCATAGGGTTTTCTTAGCTATAACCTTTAGGCCACCCCATGTGTTACAGAATAGAATTGTTCCATAAGATTTTCTGAGCTGTAAGCAGTTTGCCAGGCCTTTCTTCCATGGAGCCACTGGGTGGATTCGAACTTCCAACCTTTATGTTAACAGCCAATCACAAACCACTTGTGCCACCCAGGTTCCTTTGAGAAGCTCTGGTTAAGGATATATCCAACTTTAGATTACGTACACAACTAGAGGGAATGAAAAACATATGCTTCTCAAAGGTCATGTTTAGTAATATGTCCTTCTCTATTAAACCAGAGGAAACCCTGGTGGTGTAATGGTTTAGAGCCACAGCTGCTAACCAGGAGGTCAGCAGTTTGAATCTACTGGGCACTCCTTGGAAACTTTATGGGGGCAGTTCTACCCTGTCCTGTAGTGTTGCTATGAGTCGGAATCAATTCAACAATGGGTTTGGTTTTAGGTTTCAAACCAGATATACTAACAAGCTGCAGAATTGGCTGCTTAAAGTTTTCAGCCTTTATTATTCGGTTTCTCTTAGAAACTAAAGGATACGTATGGGTTTGGAAGAACGACTGGGTCTAGTTTTGATTGCCTATTTTCACGATTGGACCAGGGTACTTTCAGCATTTGCAACAAGCTCTCAATATGTATTTTGAGTGGCCCAAAACAAGGATAGGCCTGAGTGACCAGCTGAAGGAGTGAGTTGGCTGTTTAGAATAAACAGGCAGTGCTGCATTTCTGTCTATATAAACACCCAAAATCACAGAGAAAACATGGTCAGTAATATAGCATTTGCAAAAATGATTTTCCGGTGGGGGAATAGACTCAGTCATATTTGAGCAATGATCCATTTGTCTGTTTTCAAGAGAGATTATCCATTGCAAAAAAAAAAAAAGAAATATCCACATGTTGGCTGCACATTTGCTGATGGCAATATTCACACACACACAGAAGTGGTGGGAGTCCTCTTTGAGCATGAGAGATTCTTTCCCAAGGATAGCAGAGAGAAAGTGTCATTGTGTTAATTTACATTGTTGTTTTTTAAGAAAAAATAGTCTGTTTCTTTTGTTAACAAGAATTGGAAACAGAACCCAGTCCTGGGAAATATAGCTTGTGACTGATTAGGAATTCTTTCTTGTGTTAAGTTGGAAGCAGATGTAATGAGGGGAAATGTTATAGCAAAGGAAGGCTGTCCTGTTTTTTGTCTGTCTCAAATGAGGAAGCATCCACATGCAGACACAAGCACAGTCAGCAGCAGGACCTGCCAAGCCTGTGGCCACATGTCTGCCTCTTGTTCTTTAAGGGACCTGTCTAGCTTCAAAATAATAACCCCTTAAAGAGAAATTTTCAGGAAATTTTTATATACTGTAATTACCAGAATAAAGGGTAGAAGCTGGCCTAAGTCATCCGTTTTTGGAGACAGCAGCCAAATTGGCTGTCCTCTCTTCAGAGAACAAGAACATAAATGTATCTCTCTAGTCTATTTCATTCTTGTCCCTAACTTATTTTTCCTTAAAGTTCTATCATTAACATACTACCTCTCAGATTTTGCCATGTCTTTATATCACCTCATTATGTAGTGTTTTCCTTTGAACCAACTCAACTAAAAAAAAAAAATTCTATTTCTTTTCTTTAAAACTAAGTACCAGAAACTGAACCCATTACTGTCAGGTCAGTGCCCACTCATGGGGACACCATGTAGAATTGCTCCATAGAGTTTCGTTGGCCATAATGTTTATAGAAGCAGTTTGCCACTCCTTGCTTCTGCAGAGCCACTGGGTACGTTTGAACCACAACCTTTAGCTTAACAGCCAATCTCAAACCACTTGTGACACCCAGACTTCTTAAGTACTAATACCGTAAGTAAAAAACTAGCATGGCTTGCCATTAAAAGAAACCTTAAAAGTAAATAATAATTGGTTATAGTAACTTCCTTGGGGCTGTGCTCTGAGTCCTGCTCTCCCTTTGTTAAAAACACAAAGACAACTGATACTGAAGGATTACTCTCTCATTCACTAATCTTAAAAGAGAATGGAAAAGGCAGTAATCAAGATACTGTAATGCTAGCATAAGAGTAGACATATAAATCCATAGAATAGAATTGAGAGCCCAGAAATGAATCTTTATGATCATTTCATTTTCAACAAGAGTGCCAAGACAAGTCAATAAGAAAAGAATAACCTTTTCAACAAATGATGCTGAAACAAGTGGGATATCCACATACAAAGGAATAAAGTTGGGTCCCCTACCTCACACCATATACAAAAGTTAAAATGGATCATAAACCTGAATGTAAGAGCTAGAACTAACTGTAGAAGAAAACCAAGAGTAAATCTTTGTGACCTTGGGTTAGGCAGTGTTTTCTTAGAAGTGACACAAAAAGTGCAAGCAACAAAATAAAAAATAGATAAATTGGACTTCATTAATATTAAAAACTTTTATGGTGCAAACAATGTCATCAAAAAAGTGAAAAGACAACCTACAGAATGAGAGAAAATATTTACAAATCATGTATCTGATAAGGGATTCAGAATATATAAAGAAATTCTGTAACTCAATATGAAAAGGTAAATAACCCAATTGAAAAATGGGCACAGGATTTGAATAGACATTTCTCCAAGGAAGATATAGCCAGTCCTCAGTATTTGTGATAATTGTGTTCTTTAAAGTCACCATGGATATTGAATTAACGAATACTGAACCATTGTTCCAGGGGAAATATGAGGTTAGGTTCCCGTGAGCCTCTGGGGGCAATACTTTCATCAACTGATGAATATATAACCTTGTTTTATATGTGTTTCAGTTTAAAGACACCTATATAATATATATCCTGGCAGCACAGTGGTTAAGTGCTTGGCTGCTAAACGAAAGGTCAGTGGTTCGAACCCACCATCTACTCCATGGGAGAAAATACCTGATGATCTCCCATAAAGATTTCAGCCTAGGAAGCCCTATGGGGCAGTTCTACTCTGTCCCATAGAGTCACTATGGGTTGAATCAAGTCAACTGAACAAAACAATATTTAATATATATTGACTGATTAACATTGAACCCAACAGGCCTTATCTCATGCCTGAACAAAGTTTATCTAATAATACATGTATTTTCTATGAAGTAAATCACAGCCTTGTTGCACTTGGGAACACTAGACAGCACTTTAGCATTACTCTAGGGGACCATTTTAAACAGCAAAATCACTAGCAAAAACACAAAAATGTGGCACTAAATAAACCACAAAAAGAGCACTTTTTTACAATATGAGAGCTGAAACAAGAAGGCATTGCGTACCTTGTTCAACCACAGCTACAAGGGAATATGCGTAATAAATGACTCAAATTTTAGCCACTCTACACATATCTGCAAATGAGTGAAAAAGCACTGCAAGTATTAAATTTGGGGTTACAAATTTTAGCAAATAGACAAATTCACAAATATGGCATCCTCAAATACTGAGGAACAATTGTGTACATATGGCCAGTAAGCGCATGAAAGGATGCGCAACACCAGTTCGTCACTATGGGAGTGCACATCGATATTACAATGAGATGTCACTTCACACTCATTGGGATGGCTAGAATCCAAAAATCAGATAAAATCCCAAGTGTTGACAATGATGTGGAGAAATTGGAACCCTTGGACCCTGTCGGTAGGAATGAAAATGGTACAGCAGTCATTTTGGCAATTCCCGAAAAATTTAAACCTAGAGTTACTATGTGACCCAGCAATTCTACTCCTATGAAAAATAAAAAAATATATGTCCACATAAAAACTTGCACACAAAAGTTCATAGCAGCATTATTCGTAATAGCCAAAAATGGAGACAAACCAAATGTCCATCAACTGATGAATAGATAAGCAATGTGATAGATACATACAATGGCATATTATTTGGCAATAAATAAAGGGATGAAGCATGATACATGAGCCTTGAAAACGTTAAGCCGGTCTTACACAAGACTACATATTATGTGATTCTATTCATATGAAGTATCTAGAATATGCAAATTCATAGAGACGGAAAGTAGATTAGTAGTTTCCAGGAGATAGTCAGTTTGTCATACTATGGTGGCTTGAGTGTTGCTGCGATGCTGGAAGCTATGCCACCAGTATTTCAAATACCAGCAGAGTCACCCACGATGGGCAGGTTTCAGCGGAGCTTCCAAACTAAGACAGACCAGGAATAAGGACCTGGTGGTTTACTCCTGAAAAAACTGGCCAGCGAAAACCTTATAAATAGCAGCAGAACACTGTCTGATATAGTGCCAGAAGATGAGCCTCTCAGGTTGAAAGACACTCAAAATATGACTGGGAAAGAGCTGCCTCCTCAAAGTAGAGAGTCGACCTTAATGACATGGATGGAGTCAAGCTTTTGGGACCTTCTTTTGCTGATGTGGCACAACTCAAAATGAGAAGGAGCAGCTACAGACATCCATCAATAATTGGAACATGGAACGTACAGTGTATGAATCTAGGAATGTTGGAAGTCATCACCAATGAAATGGAACTTATACAAAGATCAATATCCAAGGCGTTAGTGAGCCGAAATGGACTGGTATTGGACATTGTAAGTCAGACAATCATATGGCGTACTATGTTGGGAATGGCAAATTGACGAGAAATGGTGTCGTATTCATTGTCAAAAAGAACATTTCAAGATCTATCCTGAGGTACAATGCTGTCAATGATAGGATAACATCCATATGCCTACAAGGAAGACCAGTGAATATGACTGTTATTCAAATTTATGCACCAACTACTAATGCCAGAAATGAGGAAATTGAAGATTTTTACCAACTTCTGCAGTCTGAAATTGATAAAAATGTAATCAAGATACATTGATAATTACTGGTGATTGGGATGTGAAAATTGGAATCGAAGAAGGATCAGTAGTTGGAAAATATGACCTTGATGATAGAAACAATGCCGGAGATCACATGATCAAATTTTGCAAGACCAATGACTTATTCATTGCAGATACTTTTTTTCAACAACATAAATGGTGACTATACACATGGACCTCACTGGTTGGCAACCTCAAAAATCAAATCGACTACATCTGTGGAAAGAGACAATGGAAAAGCTCAATATCATCAGTCAGAGCAAGGCCAGGGGCCTACTATGGAACAGACCATCAATTGCTCATATGCAAGTTGAAGTTGAAGAAAATTAGAACAAGTCCAGCATAGCCTAAGTATGACCTTGAGTGTATCCTACCTGAATTTAAAGACCATCTCAGAAGTAGATTTGACCAATTGAACTCTAATGACCAAAGATCAGACAAGTTGTGGAATGACATCAAGGATATCATAGATAAAGAAAACAGGTCATTAAAAAGACATGAAAGAAAGAAAAGACCAAAACGAATGTCAGAAGAGACTCTAAAACTTGCTCTTGAACATGAAATAGCTAAAGCAAATGGAAGAAATGAAGTAAAAGAGCTGAACAAAAAATTTCAAAAGGCGGGTCGAGAAGATGAAGTAAAGTATTATAATGACATGTGTAAAGACCTGGAGTTAGAAAACCAAAAGGGAAGAACACACTCAGCATTTTTCAAGCTGAAAGAACTGAAGAAAAAATTCAAGCCTTGAGTTGTAATTTCGAAGGATTCTATGGGTAAAATATTGAAAGGCACAGGAAGCATCAAAAGAAGATGGAAGGAATACACAGAGTCACTGTACCAAAAAGAATTGGTCGATACCCAACCATTTCAGGAGGTAGTATATGATCAAGAACTGATGGTACTGAAGGAAAAAGTCCAAGCTGCGCTGAAGGCATTGGCAAAAAACTAGGAATTGACGGAATACCAATTGAGATATTTCAACAAACAGATGCAGCGCTGGAAGTGCTCACTCATCTATACAAGAAATTCGAAAGACTGGAAGAGATCCATATTTGTGCCCATTCTAAAGAAAAGTGATCCAACAGAATGTGGAAGTTATCAAACAATATCATTAATATCACACACAAGTAAAATTTTGCGAAAATTCAAAAATGTTTGCCGCAGTACATCAACAGGGAACTGTTTGAAATTCAGGTCATATTGAGAAGAGTATGTCAGACAAGGGATATCATTGCCAATGTCAGATGGATCTTGGCTGAAAGCAGAGAATACCAGAGAGATGTTTAACTGTGTTTTATTGACTATGCAAAGGCATTCGACTCTGGATTATAACAAATTATGAATAACATTGTGAAGAATGGGAATTCCATAACACTTAATTGTGCTCATGTAGAACCTGTACGCAGACCAAGAGGCAGTCATTTGAACAGAACAAAGGAATACTGTGTGGTTTAAAATCAGGAAAGGTATGTATCGGGGTTGTATCCTTTCACTGTACTTATTCAGTCTGTGTGGCAAGCAAATAATCTAAGAAGCTGGACTACAGGAAGAAGAACGCGGCATCAGAATTAGTGGAAGATTCACTAACAACCTGCCATATGCAGATGACACAGTCTTCCTTGCTGAAAGTCAAGAGGACTTGAAGCACTTGCTGATGAAGATCAAAGATTATAGCCTTCAGTATGGATTGCACCTCAATATAAAATAAAAATTCTCACAACTTGACCAATAAGCAACACTGGCAGTGTTCTGTTCTGTTGTACATACAGTTGGTATGAGTTAGAACGGACTCAGAGGCCCTAACAACTAACAGGAGGAGGGGGAACAGGGAGTGTTGCTAATACATACTGAGTTTCTTTTTGGATTAATGGAAATGTTCTGAAATTATATAGTGTTGATGGTTTCACAACTCTGAATATAACAAAAATCATTGCATGCTTTATTTTAAATGAGTGAATTTGATAATATGTGAATTATAACTTAATAAAACCATTAAAAGGAGAGAGAATGGAGAACGGAATAACTTTATCGTTATGATTCAGAGTTTTGTAAGGTGGTTGCACAAAACAACTAAAATCATACTCATACCACTAGGGCTACCAGTCCCACACTTTGGAAACACTGCTTTAATTGGACTCTAAAAGCAAACAAAACTAGTTGGTTTTCCCCTCCAATCCTGCTGCCTCTCAAGAGTTAAGAGTATTTTCCCTGAGACATGGCACCTGGCCGACTCTGGGAAGACACCCCAGTAGGTGTTACTCACCTTTGAGCTTTTGCTGGGATCACTAAAGGGGGAACCACCTGGGAAATCCAGGTCTCAGGGCTGGAATTATATGAGCATTTCTGCTGTCCCCGCCCATGAAAGATATTTAGAGCCAGACAGAATAAACAGCTGCAGGTGGTGATTTTATTTTAATAACTGTAGTTTTAGTTTACTGCATGTTTTCTCTGAAGAGATATGGAAATGCTTTTGTATTTGCTACCAGCATTTTCCGAAACATTTCAGCTTCATTTAATACTCTTTCTCCCAGCTGACTTTTTCTTTAAACGTTATCTATACATGTGGAGCGGAGCACCTATGTTACACCTATGTTGTAAGAAGCAAGGCTCCTTCCTACAAGATCTTGTTCTGAGAGTTGATGAACACCTCCCACAAAGCTTCATTTTCTTGCTGTAAAGTAGCTACTTCCCTCTGAGATAAAATATGAACTGTCTCTCTCTGTGGTTTCTAATTTTAGTGTCAGGCTCATATTTAAGATCTAAACTCTTATCAAAAGAAAAATACCTGGAAACTGTAAATATGGTGTCGTCTGAGAATATACTTTTATCTTGTGTGTATGCTTTCTCTATGAAGCTCCTGTTGGAACACCAAGATGCAATTGCACCTGACAAAAATGACTCGCTAAATGAACTGTTGGAGTTGCTGGGAGAGGTACCTAGTGTGGAATCTTTTATTGGTAAGAGCTTGTTCCTTCTACTTACTGTCTCATTTTTGATTGATTGGTTGGTTTTCCTGTCTTAGATTTTTTTTTTTTTAATTTTTTTTGTTGTTGAAATTTAATACTTGAGCTTATTTAAAAGACAGTACATGTACTGTTGTTGTTGTTGTGCATTGTCGAGTCCTTATAGGACAGAAGCAGAGCTGCCGCATAGGCTGTTATCTTTACGGGAGTAGATCTCCAGGTCTTTCTCCCACAGAGTCCCACTGAGTGGGCTTGAACCACCCGCCTTCCGGTTAACAGCTGAGCACTTAACCATTGTGCCACCAGGGCTCCTTATAGCTATACTATCCCTTCCTATATTAAGAGTAATGTAATTGGTAGTGGCCTAGATTGTAAAACAGTTTGGTATTTTTTAAGGTAAGCTCTAAATACATCGAAACAGACTCTTTATCTCATAAAGTAAACCTCATTAAAGAGTCAAACTTATTAGAAAGTGAGAAATCCCTTGCTGTGATTTCTAAGGATTTCTTTCATTAACAGTTCTTTCTTTCAATAACTCAAATAACAAAATCCGTTTATTTAGCATTTTGATTATCCATGTCCCGTGTTATTTTGATGTTTCAGTCAAGATAAAAAGCTACTTGAGATAAATGTGTTTATTTGCCAAGACCATGATCTCCTGTCCAATTTCTGAGCATATCTTTCCAACGGGATCTTTATCTTACCTGATTGATGCTGTCATCACAATAAGTGAATTGGAAAAATAATGCTCCTGTTTTTTCTACAGGGGAAGGAGCAGTTGACCCCAATGACCCTAACAAGGAAAATACGCTAAGTCAGCTCTCAAAGACTGAGATTTCCCTTTACTTGACAAGCAAGTACGACCTACAAGATGGTGAGACTATAGACGGCCAAAGCCTCATGATAAAGTAAGTTCCATGATTAAAGGCTACATGTCTCCAGTTACATGTCTTAGATCCTGCATATTCAAACAAGGCTAAATTCCCAAATAATAGATTTTAGCATACCTGAATGTTGAAATACATTATGCTTATCCATCAAACAACTAACCAAAGATGATAAACTCTTCATAATTTAAGAGAGAACTAAGCATTATAATAGTTTACAAAGCCCGGCTTCTTTTTGCATGTTCTATATAATAATTTGATTCCTTCCCTTTAAGAAATGAAGTGGTTAACTTAGCCTGTGAAAGTCCTTAAGTAACTGAATGGAGATATATTTTTAGAGTGGTCAAAGGTTAGTAAGGAAATAATTTGAACCAAATTTAATTTTTGGTATAAAATGATAATGTAAAAAGTACACACTTCATAAGATATAGTGATATCTTCTGATTTACTGGCCTTCTTTCCTGTTAAAGTAACTCTGGATTTGTTTACCAGCTTTGACTTCATACCCTACTTCTGTTTCTAAAGATTTCAAGTGAGGCACTCACACTTCTAATTAATACTGTATTTTTTCTATCAAGGCCTCATAGATATTCCACATAAGTTCTTTAGACACAAATTAAGAAAGAGTGAAATAAATCCATGATGTTGTTGTTGTTAGTTGCCATCAAGTTGGCTTCAACTCAAGGTGACCTTATATATAACAGAATGAAATGTTGCCAGAATGTCTTGTGCCATCTTCGTGATCATTGGTATATTTGAATCCATCATTGTGGTTATTGTGTCAGTCCATCTCAATGAGGATTTCCCTTGTTCTCATTGGCCCTTTACCAACCATGATGTCCTTTTCTTGTGATTGATCTTTCCTGATGACATGTCCAAAGTAAGCAAATTGAAGTCTTGCCATCCTTGCTTTTAAGGAACATTCTGGTTATATTTCTTCTAAACTAAGATCCACAGTACAACAATATAAATCAAAAACACATGCTCGCCAAACAATAAACAGTTTACAAGAACTCATATAAACAAAAGGATGCATACTAAACACATTAGAACAGTTATATTGGGAGGAAGTAGAGAATGGAAGTGGGAAAAATGGGGACAAAAGGGAATAAATATGTTTTTAAATAGTACTTCACACTGCTTCCAAGCTGCATGTCCTAAGTTGTGATGCGTTCATTTATGACAATAGCTTTTTCTGTCTTGCCACTGAATGCTTCAGACAAGAGTCATTTCCAGTTGATTTTTCCCAGATATTCAGTCACACATGGAAAGTGCGTGCAGAGCTTACTCAGCGAGCTGTGCTGCGATAAGTGCTTCTTCTGTTTGGCCTGTTTATTTTGTCCACAGATCATCTAAAACTTTGTTCACTGATCCAGCAAAAGTTTGAGTACTTGTTCTCTGTTCAAGGCACTGGGTTGATGGTGGGAAAATGTCATGAGCAAGCCCCTTCCCTCCAGAGGTTCGAACTCTAATGGTGGGAAGCGCAGTTCATCTTTAGGACAGAGGGTAAACTGCAGGGCTGCACACGTCCTTGACCTCACCAGGCTGCCAGTCTACTTGCCCTCCTAGAGTCCAGGGCAGTTCTTTTCAACTACTGATTGCCAAGTCAGGTTAGCTTGCAGGGCGATAATTCAGGGCAAGGCAATAGAGAAAGGGGGGTAAACCATGAAATCTATTCCCCAGGTTCCTCTGCACAAGTGCCAATTATAAAGGTAACCGGAGATACAAATTGTATCTTTCCACCATGCAGATTAAATTAAGCCAAGCAGCCTATGATCTCATAAGCTTTGTCCTTAGAAATAATGGGAGGAAATTTTTCCCATAATTGGTTTTGTCTGTTATTTGAACATCATTTACTAAATGCAGTCAACTGTCTGCATTAATGGATGGCATCCACAATTTACATAGTCTAAAATATCGGATAATTGGAACACCATATTCAGATTTATAGTTATTCCTAAATGTGTGTCTCCATGGTTCTGTGAATTCTTGGAATTCTCATATAAAGCCGAGCGTGTTGGGAAGAGATGTGACTTAGCCAGGGAAATTTGGTACATTGCTCTGCTCATCTCACCTCAGCCCTTGTGTGGGTCTCTCCCAGCTACCCAGCGCATGCTGGAAACAAACTTTGTCTACTCCCTCAGTCACCATACTAAGTGAGCCAGCCAGTGGTTTTGTTTGTTTGTTTTCATTATGGTAAAATATGTATAACATAAAATTTACCATTTTACCCTTTTAAAAGCGTACAGTTCATTGGCATTTACTACATTCACAATGTTATGCAGCCATCACTACTATCTGATTCCAGAACATACCATCACTGGCGAATTACCACAGGTAAACTGGTACCCAGTAAGCAGTTACTCTCCATTGCCCACTCCCCTCAACCCCTGGCAATCACTGATGTGTTCTCTCCCAGTGAATTTGCCTATTCTGGATATTTTATATAAATGGAATTATGTGTTAAGTGGCCTTTTGTGTCTGGCTTCTTTCACTCAGCATAATGTTTTCAAGGTTCATCCAGGTTGAAACATGTATTGACACCGTATTGATTTTCATAGCTGAATAAGATTCCATCATATGGATATGCCACATTTTATTTATCCATGTTTCAATTGATGGACATTTCAGCTGTTTCCGCTTTTTTGGCTGATGTGAATAGTGCTGCTCTGAACATTGAAGTTCAAGTTTTTAGTGGATCACCTGTTTTCTGATCTTTTGGGAGATACAGCTAGGAGTGGAATTGCTGGGTCATTTTATACTAATTCTATATTTCACTTTTTGAGGAACTGCCAAACTTTCCCACAGTGGCTGCACTTACTATATTTCTACCAGCACTATATGAGCGTTGCCGTTTCTTCTACTCATCCTCACCAACACTTGTTATTTTCCCTTCTTCTTCCTCTTCTTTTTTTTTTAATGTATTATAGCCATCTAAAAAAATAGTGGATATTAAGTAGTATCTCATTGTAGCTTTGATTTTCATCTCCCTAGTGGCACTCAGCTACTAACCAAAAAGTTGGTGGTTCGAACCCACCCAGCTGCTCCGCAGGAGGAAGACCTGGCAATCTGCTCCCATAAAGATTACAGCCTAGAAAACCCTATTGGTTCACTATGAGTCAAAAATTGACTCCATGGCACCTAACATCAACAACAACAATGACGTTAAGCATCTTTTCATGTACTTGTTGACCATGTGTATATCTTCTTTGGAGGAATGTCTGTTCAGATCCTTTTTCTGTTTTTTAGTTAGGTGGTTTGTCTTTTGTTGCTGAGTTTTAAGAGTTCTTTATATATTCTAGAGATTACACCCTTATTAGATATATGATTTGCAAGTATTTTCTCACAATCTATGGGTTTTCTTTTCACTTACTACATGGAGTCCTTTGATGAACAGAAGTTTTTGATATTCATGAAATCTAAGTTTTTTTTCTTTTGTCACTTGTGCTTTTAGTGTCTTATCTGAGAAACCATTGCCCAATCCAGGGTCATGAGATTTACTCTTCTTCTAAGTCTTTTACAGTTTTAGCTCTTATCTTACATTTAGATCTAAGATCCATTTTGAGCTAATTTTTTTATATGGTGCTTCATTCTTTTGCATGTGGATATCCAGTTGTCCAACACTATTTGTTGGAAAGACTGTCCTTTCTCCCATTGAATTATCTTGGTACCCTTGTTGAAAATCAATTTACTGTATATGTATGGGTTTATTTCCAGGCTCTCTGTCCTTTTCCATTGATCTATATGTCTGTCCTTATGCCAGCACCATAGTTTTGATTACTGTAGCTTTGTAGTAAGTTTTGAAATTGGGAAATGTGGGTCCTTCAACATTGTTCTTCTTTCTCAAGATTGTTCTGGCTGTTTGGGGTCCCTTGCAATTCCATATGAATTTTGGGATTGGCTTTTCAACGCTGCAAAAAAGACCATTGGGCCAGTATTTTAATTGACTTGATAATTCACTGCTTTCATAGACCTATTGGGTCTAAAATGCCTTCCTGTGGGCAACTTGAGATCCTGCTGTTGGCAGAACACTTCAGTAAGCAGCCCAGCAATGAATGTGGATAACAATTTGAGAGGAAGATTGACTAAGTAGCCCTCCCCAGAAGTGGAATTTGGGTATTGCCCAAAACATTCGATAGAGTTAGCTCCATGATTTAACCAAGCCTTTCGTCCTGATACGTTATACATCTTATAAAGTATCTATTTGAAAATCTTGATACTTAAGAGATAATACCAAAGTGTGGCATTGACACAGTTAAAGCCCATCTAATCTGCATCTTCAGCTTTGAGGTGAGGAAACTGAAGTCTAAGATTATGGGAAGCACATAGCTAGTCAGTGACATGCTCTAAGTTGATGTGTCACATTTCACTGATATTCCATTAAAATACATTTTGAAATATTTACTTGGAAATTGTTAATGAATGGCGTTTTCCAAGCTAATAAACAAAATTTTTAACTGAAAGTTAATAGTTCTTGAGACTTTATTCCACCAAAACAGCTGTAGTACTTAACCACTACACCACCAGTGTTTCCAGACTGTTTATTAGAGAACCAAATTTAACTAAAATCAGACAATGCCTTTCAGAAGTTACTGTGAAGCAGACAAACATGGATCCAGAGTGACTGGAGGGTGAAAATACCTGGCTTTTTTCAATCAAAAAATTATTTTTGGAAGAAAGGCCTGATGATCCACTTCCAAAAAATCAGCCATTGAAAATCTTATGGAACATAGTTCTACTCTGACATGCATGGGGTCACCATGAGTCAGGATCAACTCGACAGCAACTGGTTAGGTTAGGTTAAAACCAAAAAACCTGTTGCCGTCAAGTCGATTCTGACTCACAGCAGCCCAATAGGACAGAGTTTCCAAGGAGCACCTGGTGGATTCAGACTGCCAGCCTTTTGGTTAACAGATGTTCTCTCAACCACTACACCACCGGGGTTCCCTTGGTTACTTTAGTTGCCTCTAAAAGAGCTGATATCACCAAGAATTACTGTCATGGAGCTCTGGTGGCACAGTGGTTAAGAGCTCGCTTGCTAGCCCAAAGGGTGGCAGTTCTAATCCACCAGCTGCTCCTTGGAAGCATATAGGGCAGTTCTACTCTGTCCTGTAGGGTCACTGTGAGTTGGGATCGACTCAGCGGCAATGGGGTTTTTTTTCTGGCAGATGTGAGTCACTGTGAGTGCCCTGTCTGATGTCACACAGTGGTGGTTGTACAAACTGGCTGCTTCACTGTGATCGTTTCCCTCTGCTCTGCTCTCAGATCTTCCGTATCCCGTGTGGACTGCCTCTGGAACTCATTGCTGTGCTTGGGACTCAGCTCCATTCTCAGAACTCGGTTCTGCTCCGTTGTTGTAATAGGGGGGACAGTGGTGAGATCCTTGAGCAGCTTACTTTGTCTTCCCACACTCTCACCTCATCTTTCTGAGCCAACCTTCTGCTCCACAACAAGGAGGAGACACCTGTCTGACTAGTATTGCTTTAATCAAGCCATTTTTCAGGGCAGATTAAAAGAAACCTGTTAGAACCTGATAAAAGGTTTTAAATAAGAGGGGTAGAGAGGAATACCTAAGATATGGGAAAGTCTGCTTTAAGGAGATGGAACCAGAGAGACAGATTTCTATCATCTTGTGCTGAGGGATGTTTGGGAATCTCTTTCAAAGTAGAGTTGAATTAGATCATTTTCTGAAGGCCAGAATGAAATAAGCCCACCTGTTAAGTCTTGGGGTGTGCCTACTTACAAGCTTGTATGTATTTTTCAACAAACCACGAACTAAACATAAAACAACCAAGTGAATTAATTTGAGCTAGGACTAAACCTAGACATGTATTTTTTTTAATTGTGAAAATATATATAAACACACCATTTGCCAATTCAGTATATTCCAGGTGCAGAATTTAGTGTGATATCAATTACATCTATCACGTTGTGGTATCACCACCCATAATCATCACCAATTTCCCATCCCCGTAAACAAACACTCACTAATCAAAAACTCCCTTTCACACCTTCCTCCCACCCCTGGTAACCACTGATAAGCTTTAGTCTCTATTAAAAAATAAAGAGAAAGAAAACTCTTTTACTTCTTGTTAAACAGGTTATATATTGAACTTTCAGAAATGTCACACACCCCCCACCCACACACACACCCCCTTGCTTAGTTGCAAAATCACTAGCTTTCCAGAGATGAGTAACTTCTTTATGGAGGCCTCTGCAGTAGCAGAATTTGAGGAATTGTTAATCCTCTGTACATTTAACATCATGCTAGTCCTCATAATTCTTATTCATTGATGAAGATGAGGATGCAAACACCTATGTAGTGCTTACCGTGTACCAAGACTGGTTTAAGAGTAAGGCTCTGCAGCAGTCCCGTGAGAAGGAGGTTATTGCCTATATTTTATAGTAAAAAAGAACAAGTACAGAGCCTTTCTCTGGGTTTTACAGCTATTAAGTGGAGCAGAGATCCAAACTCAGCAGGTCTTAAATTCTCCAGAGCCTCCACTCTTGATCACGAAGTTTTATAGCCTATTGAGGGCAAGGTTTGTAATCTTACGAATCCTAGATTAAACAGTGAGAACGATAGCAAAGAATTTATGAATAGCTGATGCTGGGCATCTTTCCAGGCCAAACAGAAGGAGTAACTGCTAAATGTGAGGGACCCAAGGGCACATATTAGAGTAGGAAGAAATATTTTGTTGCTGCTTCCTGTATGTTTATGGGATAGGGAACCTCACTTTGGACGATTGCCATTTTCCCAGTTCTACCAAGCATGGTAGTATGAAAAAACAAAAAGCCTGGTCAAGGAGTCCTAGGAAAACCTAGGATTATGGCCTCAATCTATGACTTATTAGCCATAGGCCTTTGAGCAAGTTGCTCAGCCATGAGCTACCTCATCCATAAAATACAGGAAGAAGGAGGTTTTGGATGATCTAGAGAAATAATGCGTTAATACCTTATAAACTCTAAAGAACTATGCGATGATAAATCTCTTATTATAAATTGTGACTCAACATAAAATATGTGATCCTTGGATCCCTGGTGGCACGGTGGTTAAAAACTCAGCTGTTAACCACAGGGTCGGCAGTTCAAATCCACCAGCTATTCCTTGGAAACCCTATGGTGCAGTTCTACTCTGTCCTATAGGGTCACGGTGAGTTGGAGTCAACTTGATGGCGATGGGTTGGGTTGGGTTGGGTTGGATTTTATGGCCTTTATTAGGCTTGTTTTTCCAAGAAAGTGTGTGCTTAAGCGGAAGGCAGTAATTGTGGTTTTTTATTATACTTAGGTGCAAGTATGCTTAAATTGTCATCTCTTAAGAATTTTTTTCCTCTCACATGATTCAGTTGTAGGTGTTCATTATTGCAGTTGAAAATTTCCTTGTTTTTGGTCCAAACTTCCAGGAGTGCTTCCAGGAGGTGATATTTGAGATCTGGTTCTAAAAACTTGTAACCATGTTATTAGAATTGGAAACTACTGAAGGTATTCCTTAGCTTCTACAGATACTAATTTCTTTTCAAACTTGGGCAAACTGTAAGGCAAATGACAGATGGGGTGGTCAAACCAAGGGGTCAGACCAGCTTACAAGCGTCATGGGGGCTCATTTACCAACGCTGGATTTGAGCACAGCTATGATGAATAAAGTTTTTTTTTTTTTTTTATGATGAATAAGGAGACCCTGGCTGGTGCAGACAGTTAACATGCTCAGCTGCTAACCAAAAGTTTAGAGGTTTGAGTCTACGCAGAGGCGCCTGGGAAGGAAAGCATAGTGACCTACTTTTGAAAATTCAGCCATTAAAAACCCTATGGGGCAGAGTTCTACTGTGACACACATGGGGTCACCATGAGTTAGAGTCAATTCAGTGATAGCTGGTTATGGTGGAAAAACTCCCAGGTGTGAAAAACGTTAATTCCTTTCTCTTTCTTAACTCTTCCTCAGAGTTAGATACCTCCTCATTCAGAAAGGGCAGGATCCGTGTTCCATATTGTTTGATCAGCCCTGGGGCCCCAATACTGTAACCAGTTGGTTTATGGAATATTATGTTTGCATTGAGGTGGGGAGGGAGACACGTCTTAAGAGGGTCATTGGCAAACTGAAATGTGAGAAGATCTGTGACTTCTACAAATCATGTTGTGAAGAGGTTTAAGGAACTGAGGGGTCGGCTTGGGAAGAAAGTGGTAGAAGAGGGTGTAGGGAAAACAGTCCCACATATCCTTCTGGGTTTGTAAGGGCTAATGATGTGAAAGGGGAATTTAACTTGGTTTCTGCAGCTTTAGAAGGTAGAGTGTGACCTCTGGTTACCCACTTAACCTCTCTAGGTCTTATTTGCCTCGTTTGTAAGGTAAGGAATTAGACTATTTCCCAGAGGTCTCCCATAGTGCTAGAGACCTCTGACTAACCAGGACCAGTGAGTGGGTGTCACTGGGAAGCAAGCCTCACAATGTCAGCTTCCTGTTCAAGAAGGGAATGTCCTAAGGTGCCCTTTCTACAAGAAACATGATATGAGCCACACAAGTCATTTTTAATTTTCTAGAAGTTACATTTTGAAAAGAAGCAGCTGAAATTAATGTTAATAATGTATTTTAACCTAATATATCTAAAATACTGTCATTTCAATGTATGATCAATGTAAAAAATTATTGAGATATTGTACTTTTTTTTTTTAATATTAAGTCTTTGAAATCCAGTGTGTATTTTCCCTCCAGCACATCTCAATTTGGACTAGCCACATTTTAAGTGCTCCGTTGCCACCTGTGACCAGTGGCTACCATACTGGGCCACAGAGAATGGCCACGTGCATGCTCACCATGTGTCAGATCCCAGCTAAAGGCTTTCCATATTTCTTTTCATTTCATCTTCATATCAGTCTTCTGAGAGATTCCCTTTTTACAAATAAAAAAAAAGCACCTTATGGGGTTAGGTAATTTACACAAGGCCACATGTTTTTTTTTTTTACATACCTTAGTAAGCAACAGGAGCCCAGGTGCAGCCTTAGATCTTTCTGACCTCAATGCCCTTAATAATTATGTACACTGCAGGGTGAGGTAGTGAATTTCCTATCATGGGACCAGATGGTTACTTAAATATAGGATGCCGTGGGTAGAACTTTGATGATGAATTCCACAGGCCTAACATAAAGTAGAATTCCAAGCAAAACAGGCTACATGGGCAGTTTGTCCTCTAGGAGCTCCTCAGCAAATAAACATTTCTGTCTTTTGAGAGGCAAGCTTTAGTGACTCCAGTCATTTGGTTATTTGACTGCTTCTCTGAAGGACAGGAGCTAGAGGCTTCTTGGAAATGCATATCATGGATAGTTCCTAGAATATTATTTCAAATAAGAAACAGCCACTGTGTTTACGTTTTTTAAATCATCCAAAGCATTTATTTTTAACTCAGTGTTCCTGTTGAATACACTGATAATGGTGATTGGAGGAGGGAGTTGTGTGGGAAGGAAACGATGCATGGCTCTCTGAACCACAGCTGCCTAAGGACGGAGCTGTCTCCCACATGGCGATAATTAGCTGTGTGCCCACCTTTGACTCCTGGTGAAGTACTTATCTGTGCACTCCCAGACAGCCTGTAAATCCCCAGCATCGCGGGGTCACACGCCCAGAGGAAACGGCTCTTCAAAATCTAGGGGAATGGGAACAAAGGAAGCTATATTGTGATCACTCTTCTCAAGCAGACTTACAATAAATAGGAAATGACGAAAGTAGTGTTTACAGATGGTTAGTTGGATTTTTAGTCTGTCTTCAAAAATCATATTCTTGGATTTAAGTTTGAGGATATCTTGTGTCATTTCGGAGCAGTTGCCCCTGTGCTTCAAAACACACGCGTTTTGTTTTGATTTCCAGTCTTCATTCTGTATGAAAGTTTCCTGCTGTAGTATGGGAAAAAATGCATCATCCAGTGACATCCTATAATGCCCCTGAAAGAACTGAAGGGAAACCCAGTAACAGGGCTGTGATAAAAGCGAAACCAGGTATCAGTTAGACCTGGGTGCACTTTAAGGCAACTTCTATTTCTGCTCATGATGCTTCCTTTTCTTGGGAGGGAAGCAGCTTCTAGTAATACTGTTCCTACCTTATGTAAAACCGAGTAGACTTAACCACTTCCCTTTTACAGTAAATCTTTTTTCTTTTTCTTTTTTTTCAGTTGTGATGAAAATATACATACCAAAACATTTGCCAGTTAAACATTTCTACGTGCAAAATTCATTGACATTGATTACATTCTTCATGTTGTGCAACCATTGTCACTATCCTTTTCCAAGTTATTCCACCACCATTAACGTAAACTCAGTGCCCCCTAAGCCAAAATACCACCTCTGGTAACCACTCATCATCTTTGTTATCTATATACTTACCTATCTCATATAAGTGAGATCATAACAGTGTTTGTCCTGTTCTGTCCATGTTGTAGCATGCTAAAATCTTTTTTAAGAAATGTTGCTGATCCCTATTTAGAAAGACGTGGCCAGTTGCCAGGGTAAAAAATGGGTATGAAAGAACATATGGTTTTAATGCTTCCAGAGGAGTGTTCCAGCTCTTAATTTCCTATTGAGCCACTTTTCTATCCTCTACCACCTGAGGACAAGTCCCCCACCCTAGTTGTTAGCCCTTCGGCCAACTCTGTGGCCATTGAACACGTACCCTCCTACCTGCAGAGTCAGCCAGCACCAGCCCAAAGCCAGCACAGCCCACATGGGGATCTGTACTTCCACTACTCTTCATGCTGTTTCATAACTTTCTCAGGGCAGGAAAGGTAACAGTTCATCTGACTCCTGAAGGCTTACATTGTATTAAACAGGCTCAGAAGTTTAAATGTTATTAAAGGCAGGAAAGGGGAAGCGGGGGGAATATGAGATAGCATTCCTGCATCCTCTACAGTAGCAGGTCCTATCACAGCACCTAATCCCTCCTGCCCATTGAAAAGGAGTCTCAGTCTAAAAAGAAGAACAGAGAATTTAGATAAGCAGTCTTCTGACATATTTGTGCCCATGGTAGTGATAGTCTAATCCTACAACCTCAAGCATATAAAACCCAGACATCGGTTATCAAGCCTTAGAAAGCTTTCAGGAGCCTTAGGGCAGACAGGTTGAATTTCTGCAAGTATGTTCTACTTTAAGGAGTTATCGCTGAAGCTTCATTTTTGTATATTTGTGCACTCCCTCAGGAGAGGCAGATGTTTGTGCATCAGGGCTGCTCTCTGAAGTTCTGTTTCTTTTTTCATTTTGTAAGGACCAAAAAGCTGATAATTGATGTGATCCGGAACCAGCCAGGGAACACGTTGACAGAAATCTTAGAGACACCGGCAACTCCACAACAGGTAACCTGTCTTTAAGTGTAAAATAATAAGTGTAGAAGATATGAGTTGATTTTCTTCATATATCTTCATGCTAAGAGTTTACTGTTATCTCAGAGAAACTATCTAATGTGATTAGGAAGTAAGGAATTTTATCTATTATTCTGGTCAACTGAGTTCAGCCGTATATAAAACCCATAAGGAGCACCTAATGAGAATGAGATCAAAAATGCAGCATGGAATTCATGCTGACCTGAGTCCTGGGACGACTATGAGGAAGATAGCTCTAGGAGCCTTGGAATGTTCACCATAAACTCTATTTATTGCACAGTGGTTGGGCAGATGAGTTGGTTAGGAATTAGTTCTGGTTGACAGGATGTAGAAAAATACCTTTCATACTTTATGTATTTGCTAGAGAAGTGTCTCGAACATTAAGCTGTTTTCTAAATGCTTCAGAAGCAAAAGTCTAGAGTCCATTGGGTCAAAGCATCATTATGTTGGTGGAAGTAACTGAAGTTTCATAACAATTTTGCATTAAACTTTTTTTCAGCATGTTTAGGAGTGCATCCTTGTGTAGTTCATTCTGAACTAAGTTAATTTCAATGTTATTATTGATTTAGTACCAATATTTGCCAGTCCGTAAACAAAATCTAACAAAATTATCTAATTAGTTACTTCTTAGCAGAACTACATATAATTTTCCTGAATCATTCTTAATTGGTCACCAAGAAATCATTCCATCACAGTTTTTAATTAAAAAATGAATAAAATAAAACTTCAAATTATCTGATATTAGTTCATGTGTGAGTATTTTTTAAACAATGGGGGTAGAATATCATTCAAATTTAGTATGAGAGACTTTCAGTGAGTAGCCATCTAAGATAATCCACTGGTCTCACCCCATCGGGAGCAAGGAAGGGTGAAGAAAACTAAAGACACAAGGAAAAGATTAGTCCAAAGGACTAATGGACCACAACTACCACAGCCTCCACCAACCAAACTGAGTCCATCACAACTAGATGGTACTCAGCTCCCATCACCAACTGCTGTGACAAGGATCACAATAGAGGGTCCCAAAGAGAGCTGGAGAAGAGTATAGAACAAGGTTCTAACTCACAAAAAAAAGACCAGACTGGCCTGACAGACTTAAGACACCCTGAGATTATGGCTCCTGGACACCCTTTTATAGCTCAGTAATGAAGTCACTCCTAATGTTCACCCTTCAGCCAAAGATGAGACAGGCCCATAAAACAGAAGGAGATTAAAGGGGCACACCAGCCCAGGGGCAAAGACTAGAAGACAGAAGGGACAGGAAAGCTAGTGATTGAGAACCCAAGGTCGAGAAGGCAAAGTGTTGACATGTGGGGTTGGTAACCAGTGTCTATATGTGTACTAGTTATTTAATGAGAAACTAGTTTATTCTGTTAACCTTCATCTAAAGTACAACAATAAAAAAATTAACTAATTAAAAAAAAAAGAGACTTTTAATCCTTACAGAATATTTTGTTTTCCCCCCAAATGTAGCATAGTGCCAAAGAACACAGACTGCTAGGTTCAGGTGTAACTGTGTACCTCCTAGCTTTGTAATTCTAGGCACTTGGAAATATTTCTGTGCCTCAGTTTCCTCAACTGTTAAACAAGAATAATTACAGTAACCACAAGTAGGATTAAACACCTGTTAAGTGGGTAGAACAATACGTGGCTCAATATTGTTGATGCTCAATAATGTTGGTATCTGCTGCTACTGTTGTTGTTTACTGCTGACCTGGTAAACTGTCCCTGTGTCCCTACTGTTGACCTTTTCATTATGTCCCTAACATTACTGTTACTAACATAACATTACTGTATCTAATAATAATTATATTCTTAGACCTCACTTATTGGATTAGTCAGTTGTCTAGTACAATGAAATGGGCATATCGTCAGTCTCTTTTTATTAGTGTTTTCTTGAACAAGTTATCCAAATGGTATTCATTCATTCATTTATTTATCATGTATTTGAAAACTTATTATGTTCTGGAATAGTCTTATTCCCTTCGGCTCGGGGAAACCCTGTTTTTCCAGGATGATAGTTTGAGAATGATGCCCTTATCAGAAATAGGTCACTGACTGATTCACTGTTACATTGCCTTGTGAATCTCCATGAGAATGACTGATGTGTGGCAAAGTTTAGTTAGATTCTGCTAGTTCAGGGTTCTCGTAGCCACATTTTAATGATAATCTAATTTTAGTTTTCTCAGCTGGACTATCCAGGAATTAAAGTCCGTCCATCCGAGGTAATTTTATAACAATATGTCCACCTTAGCAGTGAATCAGCTATTTAGAATTTTGTCAAAATCAGACCCGCCATTATTGCTATGTTTCTCAAAAAGATGATGTAATTCCTTCCCAAAGACCTACTTTGAAACTCATGCAGAACATATTCTGGTTCTAGTCTTTGAGTTTAGGCTTGAGGACTTCTTTAATTTTGACATTAACTTGCCTCATGTAACCTCTGAATAGATAAGATTAGGAGGTCAGAGAAAAATCAACATCTTGATATTCCCTTTTCAGGAACAAGATCACACCAAAGATATGTTGAGTCGTGCTATTATAGATTCCAGAACACCAGAAGAAATGAAGCATAGCCAATTTATGATTGAAGATGCACAACTGCCTCTTGAACAGAAGAAGAGGAAAATCCAGAGGAATCTCCGGACATTGGAACAGACTGGACATGTGTCATCCAAAGATAAATACCAAGATATTCTCAATGAGATTGCCAAGGTTTTTGGAACAGTATTCTTTCTTCTTCACTTAGCAGACACTCACTAATCATTGGTCACGTGTTGGGAATTCTGTGAGGTGACATTAGAGACTCATAAATGTATACACCATGGTCCGTACCCTCTATGATATTATAGATTTTTTTAAACTTCAAAGCACTTGATGACTTTTCATAGAGAATAATTACAGCTCTCCCAAGTCATTAGGAGAGTTGAAATACACCAGAAAATAAATGCAAAATAAATGTAATTGAGAAGTTTGGTCTATACATTTCAACAGTACCTACTTGCTTCCAAAATGACACTTTAAAAGAGTCCTCTCCTAAATTGTTGTCATGGAGCCCACGTGCTGTTAGGACCTGCCATTGACGTGGTGACTGTCTGTCACTGAGAATTTGTCTCTAAGCAGCTTAGCATAAATGCAGTTCACACTTGAAGGTTAATTTCTGTTTTCTCATCCCATATTTTTACACTTGAGAAACTTCCTGAGAAAAGGATCTCAAATTAGTACAAGGACAAAGGAAACATCATAGGAAGTGGCCAAGATCTGTTTGTCAAAGATAAGGAAGCATATATTAAAAAAAAAAAAAAATTAAGGAAGCATATATTTGGGGTAAAAGGGCTTTTCATTCATTTTACCCAAATGTGCAGATTAATATAGGTCTAGAACTTAAAGACAGTTAAGTGATCAGGAAAAAATAAATATGCTCACCTTCTGGGAGGGAAATGTACTCAGCTTCATTCTTCCATGGAAATTTATGGTCAGCTCTGACAGTAATGTATTCCTTCTAACCCGGAGTGACTCAAGGGAAATGGCATTTCTTTCTGTAGCTTTGGGGTTGAAAATATTTCTTTTTAAGAAAATGGAGTGCACAAATTAATGCCTTTGTCTTTAAAAAAAGGAAAAGACTATCATGAAGATATCCACCAAAACTAAATTTTTTTACTTATGAAGATAGTATAAATATGTATCTTTGTAGATCTCTGGGGGAGGGGGTTTTTTAATTTATCCACCAAGGAAAAATAATATTAAACAGGCACCATTTTCTTAAAATGAAATATTTCATAACAACAAAAAAAGATGTCTGTAAGTTTAAATTTAGCATAGCTCTTACAAGCTATAAGCAGCTTAGGCAACTTTATGTTCTAGGAATTCTATTTAAATTCAAGCAACAGTTTTCACTGTTGAATCTTTTTGATCAATCTTGAGAGCCAGTTGTTGCTTTTACAGATTAAAAAGTTTTTTTTTTGTTATGTATTTCTAAAGTGAATGCAGTATTTTCAATTTAAAGGTATTCTTCAAAGTGGAATGCTGAAAATATTCTGTAGACATTGCACGTCTCCTGATAGTCTTTTGTGCACCCTTTTAAACACTGTTTTTCCTTGAACTAATTGTATGGTTATTCTAGAATTATTTCTTTGCTTTTCCATCAAGAAAAAATAGAATAACCTTAGCAAATCTCTTAAAATGAAATTTTCCAGTTCTGAAGTAAGAAAAGATGGGAACACTTTGGTGTTGAGAGATTAAAATAAGGTGAATGAGATAAACTACAAATTAACAGTCACAAACAGTTAATTACTACTTGAATTCTTCTTGCCCTAAATTGGCAATATTGGAAAGCAGATTTCTGCTTAAATCTCATAGCTTTTCCTTGTTGTTTTAGGATATTCGGAATCAAAGAATCCATCGTAAGCTTCGAAAAGCCGAATTGTCAAAACTTCAGCAGACCCTGAAAGCACTTAACGAGAAGGCAGCATTTTATGCAGAGCAAATTAATTATTATGACACCTACATCAAGACTTGCTTAGACAACTTAAATAGAAAGTAAGTTAAAATTGTGTTCTGTTTGCTTGTTATGCCCTGGTTTATAAGGACTGTCAATTCTTCTACAATCCTAGGTTTTTTGGCTGGATTGGATTTATAAGCAAACTTTTTGCTTTATTTTATAATCTGAAACTTAGAAGCACAGTTTTATTATTTGCCACTGTGAACTAAGAAGCCAGAAATGAACGTAGAAGCTTTTTAATTCCCCATCGGCAATGGGAGTAAAGGGGCTTACTTACCCTGCTGTTTTTAAGCAATAAATAGCATTAATACTTGGGGAAACGCTTTAGTTATTCCTTTTATCTTTTTTAATGAAGGGTGTTTTTAAAATACTGTTGTGAAAATAAAAACTATTTTTGTTTTTGGAATACTTATAATAAACAGCATTTTATATTCTTGGTAATATTAGATAATACCAGATGTTTGCCAGCTGCACAGAGCAGCTTATGGTTTTAAATTGCTTAGTGGTTTTAAAAATTATTAGGGCAAATGTTGTATGATCCCACTAAAATGAAATATCTAAAATAGGCAAATGCACAGAGACAGAAAGTAGCTAAGTAATTACCAGGGGCTGGAAAGATGGGGGAATGGGGAATTATTGCTCAATGGGTACAGAGTTTCTGTTTGAAGTGATAAGTTTTAGAAATAAATAGCAGTGAATATAACACCACTGAATTGTGTACTTTAAAATGGCAAATCTTATTACATATGCTTTATCATAGTAAAAAAAAATATTATGGAAAAAATTATTTTTGACATGAAAGGCAAAATTTGGCATATAAATTACAAAGTTTTATGTATAGTTTTAGTGAATGTTCTTTGCTCGTAATTATTCTTATCACCAGACTAGAGTCAATATTTAATTAAATTTAATTACCTATTTGAATGTAGAATACAATATTTTCAAATAATCCTTGTAGTCAATTTGGCAGTAGGAAATGATGCTGTATGAAATTATCAATTGAATAATCATTAGAAGATTTGGTGAAGGGAAATGATCAAAACTAAACCTCACTTACTTGGGTCATACTGGTTCTGAATTGTGTACTCATTCACTTGGGGCCTATAATTTACCTTTACCTTTACATACATGGGGATTGGGGGCGGCGGGGGGGGGAGTTGGTAAAGCTAATTTTCAGTAAAAAATGAAAATGTTAAAGGTTTGTATTATTTATTACAACTACTTCGAGGCATTTTACAGAAGTTCTGAAGTTGGGTGATCTAGATTTGGGTTTTAATGCTTGCTCCTGTATTTGTGTGATCTTGAACCAGCTTCAGTTTTTTCATTTTTAAGGTGGGATTTGAGGTACCAGCCTCACAAGTATGATTATGAGAGCTGCAGGAAAGAAAATCAGGGAAATGAATTTTGTGTGTGTATATATATATATATATATGTAAATAGAAACCCTGGCGGCTTAATGGGTAAGTACTATGGCTGCTAAGCAAAGGGCCCAGCAGTTCGAATCCACCAGGTGCTCCTTGGAAACTCTATGGGGCAGTTCGACTCTGTCCTATAGGGTCGCTATGAGTCGGAATTAACTCGACAGCACTGGGTTTGGTTTTTGATTTTTTTTTGGATATATGTAAATAAATAAATATATCCCGTTGCCAATGAGTCAATTTCGGCTCATAGCGACCGTATAGGACAGAGCAGAACTGCCTCATAGGGTTTTCAAGGAGCACCTGGTGGAGCTGAACTGCTGACCTTTTGGTCAGCAGTCGTAGCTCTTAACCACTATGCCACCAGGGTTTCCATATATATATGTTGTTTGAGATGGAGTTTTTGTTAGGTGCTGTCGAGTTGATTTCAACTCCTAGTGACCCCGTGTGACAGAGTAGAACTGCTCCATTGAGTTTTTTAGGCTGCAATCTTTACGGAAGCAGATCGCCAGGTGTTAATCCAGCGGAGCCACTTAGTGGGTTTGAACCACTGACCTTTCAGTTAGCAGTCGAGCACTTAACCATTTGTCGCACAAGGGCTCCTTTATATGGGAAAGGAATTTATTCATTACAAAGTACAATGGAAATGTTATTTTTATTAAAAAGATTAGTCTGTAATTCATACTTGGAAATTCACTTGGAAAATAACTTTTTCCTGAACAGTTCAATAAAAATAATAAGTTCAATAGGGAGGTTTTATTCCATGGGAAAAACTGTTACCTAGTATCAGAAAATAACAAGTTGTGCATTTGATGTAATGGGGCTGGGTATATACAATGTTATACACTAGGGGCATGGTTATTACTTACTAGAAACAGCTGAGTTTGACATCATGATGATCAGTGGTTTGTTCTTATTTTGTCAGAAATACTCGGAGATCAATTAAACTCGATGGAAAAGGAGAACCCAAAGGGCCGAAGAGAGCGAAGACTGTGAAGTACACTGCAGCAAGGCTGCACGAGAAGGGTGTCCTGCTAGGGATAGACGACCTCCAAACTAACCAGTGAGTGGGGCCTGGAGGCTGCATGGAACGAGAGTACCATCTAATCAGTTCACAAAGCCTGACTCACATTGTTTTGTTTCCTGAGGCCTTCAGTTGGTTTATCAAAGCTTATCCTTGATTACAGATGAATACATGTATTGTAGTCTAGTCTTTCCATCAGCCTGTAGCATCTGGTTCTGTCAGTGTGTGAAGTACTGATCAAATGACTGTGTTCCTATGGCTCATTCCATGTGTTTGGCTCTTGGAGCCTCTCATTTTCCTTCTAAAAGACCTGAATCATAGCAGTAAGAGTGAAAGGCAATCTTTCAGACCTGGTAGATTAGAGTTATCTACAATCGTAAAACAAGGCCTTTGTACTTTGAAAACCATAGACTTTGTGTGCCAGCTCCTAGGACAGAGCCACTTCTAAAAGTGCCCGGTCAGTGTGTGTATTTGGGGTGGAGGAAGAAACAGAAACCTGCTCCACAGCCCTAGACCAGGGACCAAGTGGGTCTTCATTTTAAGTGGATCGTGACCCCCTTACTGCATCACTCCTTTGTCCTTTGTCTTGAGTGAAGCCAGATTGACTGGTCTGTACTTCCTCTTTAAAGCTACCTTCCCTCAAGGCTTGGCTTCTGTTTATCTCATGAAACCTTCTCTTGACTATACCAATTCAGAGAAAATGGTCTTCCTCCTCAAAGTTTCTGTAGAAGTTACCATCTGAAATGCTCAACTGGACTGTGAGCAGTTGTTGTTGGGTGCCATTGCGTCGACATTAGACTCATAGCAACCCCATGTGACAAAGTAGAACTGCCCCACAGGGTTTTCTAGGCTGTAGTTTGGTGGTACAGTGGTTAAAGCAATCAACTGCTAACTGAGAGGTCAGCAGTTGGAAATGACCGGCATCTCTATGGGAGAGAGATGTGGCAGTCTGCTTCTGTAGAGACTTACAGCCTTGGAAGCCCTATGGGGCACTACCGGTTGGAATCAACTCGACGTCAGTGGGTTTGGTTTTATTTTTTTGGTTTAATCTTTACAGAAGCAGATTGCCAAATCTTTGGAACCAGAGAGCCACTGGGTAGATTTGAACTGCCAGCCTTTCAATTAGCAGCCTAGTGCTTAACCATTGCACCATCAGGGCTCTTTCTGTGAGCAATACAGGTTAATATATAATTCTTATGTTCTGCAACTATCCTATATTTCCAACTATATTTTACAGTCCTTAAAGGAAAAGACCATATTTTATATTTCTTTTGTAATAAAGCACCTATTATAATGCTCTATGAGCTACAGATCTCAACAGTCACTACCTAACCTAGTGTTTGGGGGGCACAATAGGGTGAAGATAGCGGGAGACTTTTTGTAACCTTCTTAGGCTTTTCCCAAGAGACCATTCACTAAGAGTGGTAACTTGGGATCCTGTTAATTTGGTTTGAGTTTAAGCATATAATTCCACATGTGTGAACATTTCTTTCTTCATCAGGTTTAAAAATGTCATGTTTGATATCATGTCTACTGAAGATGTGGGCATCTTTGACGTCAGAGCAAAATTCCTGGGTGTCGAAATGGAAAAGGTGCAGCTCAATATTCAGGTAAGCTGGGATTTCTGGTGACTGGGGTGAGTTGTGTAGTGTTAGTCATGCCTGGCTCCCCTGGCTTACGCTCTTCATGACAACAAGGAAATTGAACAGATGACCAATGCAAACTTATTTGTCAATATTCTTTTCTTCAGTATTGATGGCTTTTTTTAAAGCTCTGATTTTTCCAGTTATTTTCATGTGGGTAAATTGGGGTAACAGTGCCAACCCAATCTCACAGGGTGCTATTGAGCATATGAGCATATATTTATAATTCTTCGTAAAACTTTAAAATAAATCTTGAATCATAGCAGTTAAGTTTTTCTAAGCCTCGTTTCCATTATAAAACTTACACAAAATAATAATGTAAGTATTCAGAGTTATAAATAAAGGCTAGAATAGAAAGTCCCCTTTTATTAGGAACTTGCGTTTCTTTATAAGACTTGAGTTTTCCCAGGATTGGAGCTGTCCTGGTCTTATTTCTCCTTTCTCCCCCTTCCTTTGTTCTACTTAGAATGGTTCAGACATTTTCTTAAATCTGTTAAGTGTTTGAAATCACAAAAATGAAAGACATTGTTCCAAATAGATACCTGTAAATAGAAAAATGGTATTTGCAATATGGTTATTTCTGCTTTCTCTAAAGAGCCAGATTTAAGCCAAATTCATCTGAACAGAAATTGAAAAAGCCAGTTTATGTGCAAAAAAATGGGAGAGAACACACCAAATGTTTTAAGTTCATCCACCCCCAACTCCTCAATCCTTAGCCTAGAATCAATGTAGAGAAGTAATTGAGTTTTTCTCTTTGGCAAAAAGTTTTTAAATGGAAATACCACCTATTTATCTGGGCCTCCGAGGGCAGTAGTGGTTCTGTGGTAGAATTCTCTTCATCACTCTGTTCCACTCTTTTCTCATGGGATTCCAGTTGATCCTGAAGAGGCCAGGGTGGCTTCCAAAGGGTTTGCAGATACCACCATCTCATATGCTCAGTAGCGCCCTGTGAGGTTGGGTTGGCACTGTTAACCCCAATTTACACACAAGAAAGCAGAACTTCAGAGCGATTTTATGATTTCAAAGATCATAAAACAGCAAATGGTAGAGCAAAGACTCAACCCTGGTCTTCCAACCACAAGGGCAGTCATATTTTCTCTGCTCCCCAGGTTGGAGACTGTGCTAATTCCCCTGCATAAATAAGCCATTCCTTCTCAACCTAACCATGTTGACTTAACTCTTTTTCCAAGAGACTTTGATTAACAATTGTTGCATATCCCAGAAGAAAAGTGAGTCCCCACTACACTTTAATAGATAAAAACATTCTTGAGTAAAGGACTTCCCTATGGAATTCCAGTCCTGGAAGCACATCTGAATAATGTAGGAGTTGAGTTGAGTGTGAAGGATCCCTGGTGGCGCAATGGTTAAGCACTCAGCTGCTAACCAGAAGATCAATGGTTCAAATCCACCCAGTGGCTCCGTGGGAAAAAAAGACCTGGCTCCCATAAAAATTACAGCTTTGGAAGCCCTATGGGGCAGTTCTGCTCCGTCACATGGGGTCTCTGTGAGTCGGAATCAACTCAATAGCACACAACAACAGTTCACTGCAGTTGGAGGCAATTGAGGAAGTGGAGGAGGAAGATGGCAAGACCCAAAGTTTGCTCAAAGATCACTCCAACTTTTGCAGGTGATCTCACTTAATATAGACACCAGGGGTTAAGAACCAAGAAGTTTCTAGAGCTAGAAAAAAGAGAAAATGAGACCTGGGTATTAGTTTGAAGGACTTCAGGGATGCTATCTTATGTTTGGATAAAGCCTCCTATCCTGGGTTACTGTGAAATATTGCTGTTTAACCTTACACATATGGCTGGTGTGACCCAGATGTTTATTTTAGTGAAAGAGTTGATTTCCATTGCTTGCATGATGACAATGAAAAATAGAATGATATACTGACTTGAGAATGGGGATCTTATCTCAATACAGGGACAGAAGTGTTCTAGGTCAGGAAGGAGTTGCTTTGTATAGTCATCTGCAACTTTCATCACACAACTACATCAGTAAATAGCATAAGCACTTCTCCCCATATGTATGTACTTATTTATCAAGTGTACGTGTTTCTCCACTCATCAGTTTGTAGTACTGTGGTGGCTTATGTGTTGCTGTACTGCTGGAAGCTGTGTCTCCCATATTTCAAATACCAGCAGGGTCACCCATGGTGGACAGCTTCAGTATATCCCATCTGAATTTAGATACCATCTCAAGAATAGAGCACTGACTGCTAATGACCAAAGATTAGACAAATTGTGGGATGACATCAAAGACATCATATGTGAAGAAAGAAAAAGGTCATTAAAAAGACAGGAAAGAAAGAAAAGACCATAATGGAAATCAGAAGAGACTCTGAAACTTGCTCTTGAACATAGAGTAGCTAAAGCGAATGGAAGAAATGATGAAGTAAAAGATCTGAACAGAAGATTTCAAAGGGCAGCTTGAGAAGACAAAGTCATGTATTGTAATGAAATGTACAAAGACCTGGAGTTAGAAAACCAGAAGGGCAGAACACACTTGGCCGGCCATCTAAGATGCATCAATTGGTCTCAACCCACCTGGATCAAAGGAGAATGAAGAACACCAAGGTCACATGACAAATATGAGCCCAAGAGACAGAAAGGGCCACATGAACCAGAGACTTACATCATCCTGAGACCAGAAGAACTAGATGGTGCCTGGCCACAACTGATGACTACCCTGACAGGGAGCACAACAGAGAACCCCTGAGGGAGCAGGAGATCAGTGGGATGCAGACCCTAAATTCTCATAAAAAGACCAGACTTAATGGTCTGACTGAGACTAGAGGAATCCCGGCAGTCATGGTCCCCAAACCTTCTGTTGGCCCAGGACAGGAACCTTTCCCGAAGACAACTCATCAGACATGGAAGGGACTGGACAATGGGTAGGAGAGAGAAGCTGATAAAGAGTGAGCTACTTGTATCAGGTGGACACTTGAGACTGTGTTGGCATCTCCTGTCTGGAGGGGAGATGGGAAGGGTAGAGAGGGTTAGAAACTGGCAAAATTGTCACAAAAGGAGAGACTGGAAGGGCTGACTCATTAGTGGGAGAGTAAGTGGGAGTATGGAGTAAGGTGTATATAAACTTATATGTGACAGACTGACTTGATTTGTAAACGTTCACTTAAAGCTCAATAAAAATTATTAAAAAAAAAGAACACGCTTGGCACTTCTCAAGCTCCAGGAACTGAAGAAGAAATTTAAGCCTTGAGTTGCAATAGTGAAGGATTCTATGGGCAAAATATTGACTGACACGGAAAGTATCAAAAAAAAGATGGAAAGAATACACAGCCCCTGTACCAAAAGGAATTGGTTGACATTCGGCTATTTCAAGAGGTAACACATGATCAAGAACTGATGTATTGAAAGAAGTTGTTCAAACTACACTGAAAAAAAAGAAGCCATTGTCAAAAAACAAGGCTGCAGGAATTGAGGGAATACCAATTGAAATGTTTCAACAAATGGATGCAATGCTGAAAGCATTCACTCATCTATGCCAAGAAATTTGGAAGACAGCTACCTGGCCAGCCAACTGGAAGAGATCCATATTTGTTCCCATTCCAAAGAAAGGTGTTCAAACAGAATGCAGAAATTATCAAACAATATCATTAATACTATAAAAATTATATCATTAATACTGTAAAAATAGGCAAGTAAAATCTTGCTGAAGATAATTCAAAAATGGTTGCAGGAGTACATCTACAGGGAACTGCCAGAAATTCAAGCTGGACTCAGAAGAAGACATGGAGCAAGGGATATGATGGCTGATGTCAAATGGTTCTTGGCTGAAAGCAGAGAATACCAGAAAGATAATTTAAGTATTTTATTGACTATCCAAAGGCATTCAACTGTGTACATCATAACAAATTATGGATAACATTGCAAGGAATGGGAATTTCAGAACACTTAATTGTGCTTCTGCAGAATCTGTACACAGACCAAGAGGTAGTCATTTGAACAGAACAAGGGGATATTGCATGGTTTAAAATCAGGAAAGGTGTGCATCAGGATTATATATTTTCACCATACTTATTCAGTCTCTATGCTAAGCAAATAATCCAGGAAGCTGGACTATGTGAAGAAGAATGAGGCATCAGTATTGGAGGAAGACTCATTAACAATCTGATATGCAGATGACACAGTCTTGCTTGCTCAAAGTGAAGAGGACTTGAAGCACTTATTGATGGAGATTAAAGACTGCAGCCTTCAGTATGGAGTCAACAACAACATATGCTTCTACCCTGGTACTCTAATATGTACTTTATAAAATATGTTATTGTTGTCAGGTGTCATCTAGTCTGTTCCAACTCATAGTGACCCTACGTATAGCAGAATGAAACACTGCTTAGGTAGGCGCCATCCTCACTATTGTTGCTGTGTTTGAGCCCATTCTTGGCAGCCACTGTTATCAATTCATCCCCTTGGTCTTGTTAAGCACTTGGCTGCTAACCGAAAGGTTGGCAGTTTGAACCAAACATCTGCGCCTCAGGAGAAAGATGTGGCAATCTGTTTCCATAAAGATTTACAGTCTTGGAAACCCTGTGGGGCAGTTCTATGTCCTATAGAGTCACTGTGAGTCAGAATCAACTCAACAGCAGTGGGTTTGGTTCAGCTTATAAAATACATACAAAGTTAAAACATTTAAAGAATGAGAAAAAAATTAAGATAACTAAGAGTTCTAATACTCTTCTTGCTCCCTACGAATTGTCTTGCTTGCCCTACTTTAGAAAAAAATATTCTTCCGAAGGATATAGCCTATATAGTCAGAATATTTGTGTTTTCAATTTATCAGTTGAAAATTGAAATTATAATTTTGTTTGATATTAACCAGTTGCCGTCGAGTGATCCCGACTCATGGCAACCCCATGTTTAATACTAGCTCAATGATAATGGCTTTCTTTCATACAGTATCAGTTCTAAAATCTATTTTCTTTCATCTAGGTAATTGATTCTCAGGGCAACACTCAGACCAACAGTATCACCTCCTGGGAATTTGTTAAAAATGCATTTATTTGGGCCTCATCCCAAAGCTACAAAATCAGAAATTCCTGATGGTTGGAGCCCAGCAATCTGAGTTTTAGCTGGTCGCCATGAGTTGGAATCAACTCAGTGGCAACGGGTTTGGTTTGGGTTTTTGGTATTTTTGACCAGTTGATTCTGATGCACACTAAAGATTAAGAACTCCCTGATCCAGGTCATGAGGGCAATTGAATCTGAATTTTACCAACAGATAAATTCTCGTGTGATTTTAATGGGTGTGAAATCTCAAAGTTGAGATTTAATGATGTTCTTTAAAATTGCAGGATTTACTTCAGCTGCAGTATGAAGGAGTAGCTGTAATGAAAATGTTTGATAAGGTTAAAGTGAACGTAAACCTTCTTATTTACCTGCTGAACAAGAAATTCTATGGAAAGTGAAGTGCCTGCAGAAATTTCATGGATTCTGTATTAACTTGCATTGGGGAATGCATTTGTTTAATATTTTTGTTTTTAAACATGATTGAAATCACTGCTTATAAATGTGTGATTTTTTAAAGACCAAAACTGTTCTAAAGAATGTACCCATGTGCCTTTTTGGTAATTTGATACTACAGTAGAATGATACACAGAATGAATTAATGTAAACACTTCCACACTGTGCTGTGGGATAGGTACTCTGATTTAAAACCTTGGACATCCTGTGATTCTGTTTTGCTTCTAAAGTAGGAAGAAAATAAATTTAGCTGACTAGGGACAAATGTGTAAACCTATTTTCCTATGAAAGAGTTTTAAATGTCCCACTTAAATAATATAATTCTTCATAGATTTTTTTTTAATCTGTGGAGAAATGGAAACCTAATTATTTCTAATGAATTATTTAGACAGATACTTCAAAGCTCTGTCTCCTGAGAGTTGTCAATTTTAAGAGAACTTTTGTGCAATTCAAAGTGGAGTTTTTATAAGTAATCGAAAGTGACAACACAGTAACACTTTCTGTATTAAAGTATATATTTTATGTGATTTATTCCTACTAAATGAAAGTGCACTACTGCCTCATAGTAAGGACTCTTGTACCCAGAGCCTTCACATAATGAAGAACAACATGGACAGCAGTCAAAGGCCCCCACCTTCAGCCCTCACAAGTTATTTGAATACTTCAATTGTGCCTCTCAATTTTTTTTGTAATGCAATAAAATCAGTATCTAGATGGTTTTTAAATGTATTCTTTGGAAATTGTTTTATGTAAAATAAATGTTACTTAATTACATTAAGTTGGCTTTTATGTTGTCTTAATAAAAAAAAGTGGATAATAAAAAAGTTCTTGGGCTTATCAGGAAAAAATAACATAGTGCAACTATAGTTGTACTACTTAGGTTACAGTGTAAAATGCTGTAACAAAGAGAGCCAAAATCCTTGTGGCTAAAACAAGATAGAAGTTTTTCTCAACTTCATCAGTTCAGGAGGTAAGGGAGCAGGTCCATGAAGTCATCCAGGGATCCAGGCTGGTCAGTTGGCTCTTGTCAAGCAGTTTTAAGTTACATATGACACTTTGCTTACATCCTATTGGCCAAAATCTAGTCACATGGCCACAGCAAGTTGCAAGTGATACTGGGAAATGTAGTTCCTAACTAGGCAGCTGGGTTCCTAATTAAAACACGAAATGGAGGAGGTAATGGTTCTATTCCTTGAAGGAAGAATGACAGTTCAGCTGTCTCCACCCCAGTAGAAATCCAGATCCTCGAGGTGGAATTGCTCTGGCACTATGTGTTCTCTTCATTCATTCAACAAGTTTTATTTTCCTCAGTGATTATAATTATTAAGAAACTGAGTTAGCATATGTGCATTTGGCACAAATGAACTTTAAGTATAGGGCCAACATATTTTGGAAAATTCATATTTTAAAATGTAGAATCTGTTCCTTTGTGATTATTTCAGGCTATACATACACAACCCATGGTATTTTCAGCTGCCTCATATGCATGCGAAAGGTAGACAATAAGGGAGACCGACCGAAGAAGAATTGATGCATTTGAATTATGGTGTTGGCAAAGAATATTGAATATACTTTATACTTTATTGAATGGACTGCCAGAAGAATGAACAAATCTGTCTTGGAAAAAGTACAGCCAGAGTGGTCCTTAAAAGCAAGGATGAAGCACATACTTGAGATATGTAATCAGGAAGTACTAGTCTCTGGAGGAGGACATCATGCTTGCTAAAGTAGAGGGTTAGTGAAAAAGAGGAAGACCCTCAATGAGATGGATTGACACAGTGGCTGCAACAATGGGTTCAAACATAGCAACAATTGTGAGGATGGCACAGGACTAGGCAGTGTTTCATTCTGTTGTACACAGGGTTGCTATGAGTTGGAACCAACTCAACGGCACCTAGCGAACAACGACAATACATATTTTTGACAAAGAAGTAAATGGTACTTCGTAATATTGCTCACTGTTTCAACTCTATGTGTGTGTGTGTGTGTGTGTGTGTTGAACGCATTAGCCTTAATACCCAAAAACCCACTGCCGTCAAGTCGATTCTGACTCATAGTGACACTATAGGACAGAGTAGAACTGCCCCATAGAGTTTCCAAGGAGAGCCTGGTGGATTCGAACTGCCGACCTCTTGGTTAGCAGCCATAGCACTTAACCACTATGCCACCAGGGTTTCCAGCCTTAATACAGATTTCTGTAAAAGGAATCAAACATACAGGTAAGTTTCACCTTGAGGATAAATCTCCTTCTTCCCTATAGATAGTACTGTGGAGAAGAGTAACCAGAGGCAATAAGAGGTGGTTTGCGCTTCCTTCTTCATGCTCCAAGGAAGGCTTGGAGCCCAAATTAGGGAGCAATGTTTGGAAGAAAGCCAGCCTTTCACAGCACCTCTGAAAGGAGCTTGTCTTAACTCATTCCAACACTAAAAATATGCTTTAATGTTATTTACATGAATAAAGAGATTTTCAGGAAGCCTTAAAATTTTTGTCTCATGACAATATACTCAAGGAAAGCTGCGAATGTTTTCTCTCTGTTGACCCACAAGATAAGGTTATTGTTGAAGATGTCGATAATTCTTGTTTGAGATATCTGAGGGACATGGATGAGTAAGTGACCCAGAGAAGGGAGCACATGACAAAAGGAACAAGAAGCTGATGATGGCAAGGACATAACAGACTCTAGAGATGGTTGGGGCAAGGGTTCTGCGACTCCCAGGAGGACTGAATCATCCCTCAAGCCAGGACACAGTTGTTAAAAGGATAACCCCGAGACTCTGGGGACTTCTGTCCAGCTTCCTTCCCAAGGCTCATAGCTTTTCTTTCAGTGGAAAAAAAAAAATTTTTTTTTTTTTTTTTTGCTTTTAAAACAGCAATTGGAACTGTGAGTTTCGCGTAGCTGACTCCTGTGTTTTAAGCTTGATCATGTTCCCGTGGTTATAAAAGTAATCTTTGGTCTGAGAGGTTAAGAGGGGCCCTGATCCCCTGAACTCTACTCTGGTACCTGGAACTTAAAAAGACAAAAAAAAAAAAGGAATAGCACTGTCCAACCAACCAACAAACCCCTTGCCGTCAAGTCAATTCTGACTCATAGCCACCCTATAAAAAAAAAAAAAGGACAGGATAAAACTGCTCCCTAGGCTTTTCAAGGCTGTAATCTTTACAGAAGCAAACTGCCATGTCTTTCTCCCAGAGAGCAGCTTGTCAGTTCGAACCACTGACCTTATGGTTAGCCAAGTGCTTAGCCACTGTGCCACCAGGCCTCCTGAATAGCACTATCGGTACTCTCAAAGGATGTGCTCTAGTGATTTCCAAGAGAGAAAACCTGTGCATATTTTAATTTCCTGGGAGTTTACGATGTAAGAAGACCAACTCAGTGTGATCATTGTCGGATATGGCACACTGTATTTCACTGAAAGACCAGAGCTACAATGCATATGTGTGGTTGGACGTTAATTAGAGGTGCTATTCCTGCTGACAAGAGACCCTGGTGGCATAGTGGTTAAGAGCTATGGCTGCTAACCAAAAGGTCAGCAGTTTGAATCTACCTCGAGCTCCTTGGTAACCCTATGGGGCAGTTTTCCCCTGTCCTATATGGCTGCTATGAGTCGGAATCGACTTGATGGCAATGGGTTTGGTTTTGGGGGTTTTTTTATTCCTGCTGAAATATTTATAATTTTGACTGTGGTTTAGTTGAGATCTGTGGTACTCCTCAAACATTCCAAGAGGCAAACCACAGACCTTTGATGAAAATTGTCTGTATTTTTATTTGGTAAGCATTGGATTATCTTACTGCTGGCTAGCTTTTTGAAAAACTGTTGCCTCTGGTACTGTAACCCAGACTTAGTAACAGGTTAAGATAGAGTGTAAGCTCCAGAAGACAGGGCTGTGTTTCCATCAGTGCTGTAAATCCAGAACCCGGCAGTGCCTTGCAAATAGCAGATGCAGACGCGGCATAGAGGTAGAGGCCGAAAGATGGGCTCTGGAAACAGGTGGAATGGAGACAGATTCCACCACCCTACCACCCCACAGGGAGTCCAGTATTGCTTTACGTTAGCACTTGTATGAACGGAGGCATTTACTGGGTATCTCAATCTAAAAATAAATATCCTCTCAACTCAATCTCCAAATAAAAGAGCTCAGACAGGTTTACTATATTGCCTCAATGATGTTTTTCTTAGAGTATAGAATCTCTTACTTAAAACACATTGGATGGAAAATCAAGAAATAGAACTGAAAATACTGAATTCACGTTTGACAGAAATTTATTCTTTTAACAGATGCCAAATTTGACTTTTGCTTGGTACCCCCAAACAATAGGGATAGTCTGCCATTCTATCCATGATATGTTGAGTGGAGATACAGTTTTTGATCCATTATAAAAGCTTTACTTCTGCTATGGATTGAATTGCATCCCCCAAAAATGTGTCAACTTGGCTAGGCTATGATGCCCCGAATTGTGCAGTGGTTTACTATTTTGTCATCTGATATGATTTTCATATGTGTTGTAAATTCTACCTCTACGATGTTATGAATGAAGCAGGATTAAAGGCAGCTACGTTAATGAGGTGGGACTCAATCTACAAGATTAGGTTGTATCTTGAGTCAATCTCTTTTGAGATATAAAAGAGAAACAAGCAGAGGGACAGGGGGACCTCATGCCACCAAGAATGAAGAACCAGGAGGGGAGTTCATACTTTGGGCCTGGGGTCCCAGCACTGAGAAGCTCCTAGACCAAGGGAAGATTGATAACAAGGATCTTCCCCCAGAGCCAATAGAGAGAGAACGTCCTCCCCTGGAGCTGACATCCTGAATTCGGACTTCTAGTCTCCTAAACTATGAAAGAATAAATTTGTTTGTTAAAGCCATCCACTTGTGGTATTTCTGTTATAGCAGCACTAGGTAACTAAGACAATTTCTAAGTCCAAAATTCCAGCACAGGTTTGTAACAACAAAAGGCAGACTAGGTCTCCCGTTTGTTAGTCAGGAACTTGATTACAAACCTATGTTCGCTTGAAAAACAAATGGGGATTTATCTGCCCAGAATCTGTAGTATCTCACACCTACTTCGAATACAACTTAGTTTCATTTCGTATGAGCCCTGGTATTGCCACCATTAGCTTCCAGCAGGAAATTACTAAGCAAGTTCTTGGAATATAGTACTGTCCTTGGAGGACTTTGAATAGAGGAGTGGTAACCAGAATACCTGAAGCAGGTAGATCATCTAATGGATTTAAAAGAAACTAGTTTCATGTTACTTTAGGATTAAGACTCTCCATTTTGATGTCACGTTTGTTTAACACACTATTAAATATCACAGCCATTGTGGGAGGATAGCTAATGACTCATGCTATTTAGTGCCAAACAAGTTCAAACAGAGAAAATGAAAACTGGGAACCAGTATCAAGTGGATGTAATAGGAATGATACTGCAAAGTTGGGATTCCGTTTATGAGGAATGTTGATGTGTTTAGCATCTCTGGTGAGGGAGATCATCCACTCTGGGAAAGCTACACACATTTGCTCTAAAACTGGCAACAGAAGGTTTTGGCCTGAGCTACATGGACCAAATGAAGTTGAGAGATTGTTGTTAGTTTTTTCAATAAGCTGCAAAGAGCCCACACACTTTACGGGATCTTTGTAGGATATGAGAACAAAACAGAGAAAACAGAACTCACCAAAAGACTGCACCACAAAATTAGAAATCAATCATAAAAAGCCAGTCAAAACTTCCAACAATTTATAGGTTGAAGAAGATATAATGAAATTCACTATATATATATATATGAACCAAAATTGTATCAATGTGCCCATCAAACTTGTGAAATGCAGCTGAGGTGCTCAGTTCGGAAAGTTAGGAGAATAAAGAGCAAACCCCAAGAAAGCAGAAGAAAATAAATAATGAAAAGCCTGTGCAAAAAGTGACATTGAAAATAATAAAAACAACAAAACAAAAAGATGGGTATTGGAAAATAGTCATTTCCAACTTCTGTCCAGATTAATCAAGGAGGGGGAAAAACAAAAATAAATTATTTTGGGGATTAAACGAAGGGACAAAACTATAGATAAAATAGATCTTTCTAAAAGAAAAAAATGTATATACATCAAAGGAAAACTATAAAGAGTTTAAAAGGAAGAATTAGGTATACATTTATCAACAAGTACATCTTGAAAAATGCCAAGTTGCAGAAGAATCCCTGCATAGAGTACGGTATCCTTTGTGTAAACATTCAAAACATACAAGGCAGTACTAATACTAAATCTTTTTGGAAATGTACAAATGTACTAGAACTGTAAAAACATGGGTGAGAAGGTCATTTTTCTGGGCGGGAGTGAAAATGGGATCAGAGAAAGGTACAATAAAGCTTACACAGTATCAGCTGTGTGTTAATGCTGGGTGATAGGCCCATGGGTGTTAGTCTCTACTTTTCTATATGCTTGAAATATTTTATAATTTAGAGAAAGCAACACAAATTATATCGAATGCTGTCTGTACTCCCCACCCCCCAGCAGCATCAGCCTTACCCTTACCTGGAAACTTGTTAGAAATGCAAATTTCCAGGCTACACCCTTGACTTACAGGATCAGAAGTTGGAGGTGGGGCCAGTACTCACTGTTTTAACAAACCCTCCAAGCTATTCTTATCCATGCTAAAGTTTGAGAGCTACTGTCTTAGAATAATGCTTCTCAAAACTATGGTCTGGGGACCCTCAAACATTACCATTGCCTGGGGGTGCTTGTGAAAATGCTGAAACTGGTTCCATAGGTCTGGGATAGGGTCCAGCAATCTGCATTTGAGCACATTTGAGCATGCTAAAAGTTAAAAGCACCATTTTTTTGTTTGCTTTTGTTTCAGAGTTAGTCTTCCCTGATATATTTTCTTCTTAGAATTTTATTAGCCATTCTTATTTCTTTTTCCATACCTTTTTTTTTTTTGTGTGTGTGTGTGTGTGTGATTTAGGTGAAAGTTTAGAGAGCAAATTAGTTTCTCATTAAACAGTTAATACACAAGTTGTTTTGTAACATTGTTTGCCAACCCGGTGATATACCAACACTCTCCCCATCTCCACCGCAGGTTCCCTGTTCCCATTTGTCCAGTTTTCCTGTCTCTTCCTGCCTTCTGTCTTTGCTTTTGGGCTGGTGTGCACGGTTAGTCTCATATACATGGTTGAACTATGCTAGTAGGTACAGCTTTTGATGGCTTCTCTATTAGAAACCACAATCTAGAAAATACTAAAGTTCCACTTTCTCCTTCGTTCATTGTATTTCAGCCCCACTGTGAAGGGTACTTTAATCTAGTTAATATACACAAAGAATTTAAGCATTTGATTGTTTCAGCAGCCTTCTTTTTATCATTAGAGGTACATTCTGTTCTAATAAGCAAATAAAGCATCTTTATATTGTAAAATGGTTAAAAACATTTTTTTAGCAATGAAATAGACAAAGTTTTAAAGCGTAGTCATAATTTTACCCCATTCTTATTTTAAGAATATGCAGGTGTGTACATACAGATCCATATATAAACTTGTAGTGGTTACAATTTCTTGAACAATGGACAAAACTTTTAACAGTATTATCATGGAAATGCAATTGTTGCAAGGCAGATGCTGGTTTATATCCTTGAAGTGTTAGAAAGAATTTTTTGACTGTACTCATTGTTTCTAAGATGCCTTTCTTCATATTTATGATCCTGAAACTGAGATATTGTTATAATCAATGGTATGCGGCAGTTTAATGGGCAGCTTTTTTTATTACTTGTGGTACATATATTCAAATGATAAATCTTAAAGTCAATGGCATGTTAGGATTGATGAAAAATAGTGTAAGTTAATAAACAACAATAACAAAAAAAAACCTGTGGCCTTCTTTGACCCCATAGAACAGAGAAGTACCCCATGAGATTTCCAAGGAGCAGCTGGTGAGTTCGAATTGCTGACCTTTTGGTTAGCAGCCAAGCTCTTAACCACTGCGCCATAATAAATGTAAATAGTTCACTTCTACTTTTGAATATATTTTCCTAGGAGAATACTATTGGGAAAGATTTTAAATCGCGTTATTTAATTGGGTAATTCAGTAATTTATTGAGTAATTTCTGCGTACAGCAAGATGCTGTGCTTTAAGGATGACGGGAGAATAAAGAGAAGCACGAGATAGGTCCCACTTCAATTATCTTCGTTGGTCTTAATGCGCAGGGCTTTCGTTGAGAAATGACACTCTTCAAGTGAACTTAAAAGAAAGACTTAGAAACCTCACCAGTGACTCTCAACCGCATTTTTATCAGCCACAGGGTACAAAGCGCCCCGGTATGTCAGTGACCAGAGGACGAGCTTTCCGAGAAACAGTCGGGTGGAGGAATATTTCCTGTTGTGATCTAAAAGAGGTGCTCAGCAGATGCGCTTTCTAAGCGAATTAAGCTGCAAACTTATTCAGCTTCGGCTGGGGCCTCCCCCAGGGGGCCCTTTACCGAACGACTGGAGTGTCCCCTGCCCTGTGACTTGAATATGGCAAACTCTATTTTTATTACACTAATGTAATATTGTTCAAGGAAGTGTGAAGGACCCCTTAAGAGTTACAAGGGCACTTCGCCCTCTGCGCATCCCTTGTGCAGGAGGCGCCTGGTTACTTCTGCCGCACAGAGAATACCCTTGCCCAGGCCTCATCCTAAGTCATTCTCCTTTTCAAAGGTCTGCAAGTGATTGTAAAGTGCAGACCGGGCTGAGAGCTACTGTAGGGGGAAGGGGGAGATTACAGTCGTGCTGGAGAGGGAGAAGCTAGTGTTGGCTAAAGGGTGGTTACCTTCACTCGCAGCCAGCACGTCCGTAAAATAAGACGTGACCAACAATGAAATGTCCAACTTCGTGAAATAAAGGGAAACGAATAGAAAATGTCACTATTCTGTCCACAACGTAATGTCCCCTTCTCAATAGGGGCAGACCTTTCTCTACAGTTTTAATCCACTATCCCTAAATTACAAAAACTAAATTAACTTTTAACTAAATACCAAACTTTCAGAATGGGCCTCAGCGCTCGCTCAGCTTTGAGACCCAGCTCTTTGCATTGAGCACAGGGTGGGAGGGAGGGTTGTCTAGGTGGGAATGTCGGGCTGGCACCCTTGGCCACATCCTTGATCAAATGTTCACCGTTAACTTCTTTGCTTCCCAGAAGGGCCATAAAAAGCCACGGGAGCAGCCGACGAGGCCGCGCGGCCCTGTTCCAAGGACCCCGCCAGGCTGAGTCATTCATGGGAACTTCGCTGGTCAAAGGCGTCCAGAGGAAAAACTGTCTTGTTCGGATTTCCTCGCGGGGCAGTGACAGGCTACCGAGGTCTCTGGGGCGGGTCCAGCGCGTAGGGCACCGACTCCCCAGGACCCTGGATTCTCTAATCCTGGCTGCGGGGTGGGCGGCACACCACGCGGAATGAAGGCAGCTTCGGGTCGCAGAGCCTCTGGGGCTGCTGAGCGGAGGAGGGACCCGAGGGGGAGGGGGTGGCAGGCGGAGGACCGCGACCTTGTCTAGGCGCACAGTCCGCGCCTGGGGGCGCCCTCCTCGCTCACGGAGCTCGCCGCCCGCGCGCCGGGGTCCCGCCCCCAAGCCCGGGGGAGCTGCTACCAGGACACAAGGACCGGCCGAGGGACGCCGAGCCTCCTCCTCTTGCCTACAGACAGTGAGCGGTCTCTGTCCTCCCGCAAAGACTGGCTGTCGGCCGCATAGAAAGGAAGGAGAGGGGCGAGCAGAGCCGCCCGGAGACCGCCCCAGCGTCCAAGAGCAGCCGCGCGCGGGGCCGCTCCGACCGCGCCAAGTCTCCGGACAATGGGGACGCGGCAGCTGCTGCTGGTCACGGTCGGACTCAGTCTGTGCGGGCCCCTGCTGTCTGTCCGCACACGGGCTCGCCTCCCAGGTGAGAGCTACCCGAGTTTTCCCTCCCTGCCACCCCTGGCCCCGCAGCCGGGGGCCTCCTTGGGAATGGGTCGGGCGGGAGGAGGTGGGGGCTGAAGGAGGACATCGTGGGTTTGACTGTGCCTATGATCGGACATACAAAGGGACAGATTGAGTCTTCACCTAGAGCGGGGTGCTCCTGACTGCACCCCCTGCTTCAGTTTCCCCCAGAAACTAAACGGACATTCGGGTGGAGATCTAGAGTCTCCCCCAATCATATCTAGGCGGGGCGAGCCCACCCCCCTTCGCGGGCTCAGCCTTTGCCCTTTGGACTCGGTTTTGGAGCACCCAGCGGGCCTGAGACCGGGTGTTGGATGTGGATGAGGCGGTGGTCCGGTTTCTCCTGTGGGATCTTATGGCCTCCCGTTGCGTTGTTCATTGTGAGGCCTATTTTTCCGATAGCCCAGGACAACCCCACAAAGAAAGGGTCTCACATCGCTCCACGAATAAACGTTTCGGTCCTTTCCAATATAAAGTGGAGAAACACACTCTTCGAAGTTATGTTTGGTTGGATTTTTTGTGTTTTTTTTTGGTACAATTTACAGGCGAGGAAAGTGGTGTAGAGGAAAGCCCAGTCTCTTGAAACATTAGTAGAGAATTTAGTACCAACAGTCCCTGACACGGAAAACCTGGTGGTGTAGTGGTTAAGTGCTAGGGATGCTAACCAAAAGGTCAGCAGTTCGAATCCACCAGGAGCTCCTTGGAAACTCAATGGGGCAGTTGTACTCTGTCCTATAGGGTCGCTGTGAGTCGGAATCGACTCAACGGCAACAGGTAGTCCCTGGCATGGGCCTTGTGCACAGGAAGTGTTCAAAGTGCGAGTGACAGGACCCTAACAGTCCCTGGCAGGAGCCTTGTACACAGGAAGTGTTCAAAGTGCGAGTGATAGGGCCATAATAGTATATAGCAGGCGGCAGTGGTTGTTGGGAGATTTTGTGTGTTTATTACCCAAACAACCCATTCCTTCCGAGTGAGTTGAGGAAAGGTCTCTTCTCCCTAGAGCCAGGCTCTTTCAGACACCATCATATCCTGCTCTTTCTTAATACAGTCTCTGATCTGCTTCAAGTTGCTTCATTTGTTTATCTCATAGAATAATTTCCTACTAACAGTGTATTTTTAAGTATCTGGCTACTTGGTCAAATAAGTAAATGCATTTTCCTCCACCACCATCCCCAGCAGGGTAGAGGGGATGTTTTTCAAGCTGCAAGGCCACCTTAGAAAGTGAGGGAAAAAAACTATTAAGAAAAAAAAAAAATTCTTGAGAGTCACAGTACTCTGTAAGCTTTTAACAATTTTTCTTTTAATGCAGAAATAAATTTTAGCTAGTTTTCTTGTTACCCATGAAAAGATGTGTGCTCAGTATCGACCTTCACACACACATACAGTGTAGATACATCAGGATTAAGAGGTGATAAGGACATAGCATTTTCTCTGATCTGTGTCTTTGCTCAGGGTGAGTTTGGAGGAAGTGCTTTTAGGAATACAAAGAGCCCCAGACAGGGGCCCAAAGTTTAGCAGCAACTTGTCTGTGGATAACAAGAGCATTATCTCTGAGTGTGCTGGGGTAATGTGGAGAACTCCTGAAAACTTGGGTGTGGTGATACCTGGTTTCACATATCACTTTGTAGCTTGCTCAATTTTATTTGGGGACAAGCTCCTGAGAATACAAATTTTTGCTTGCACTTTGCATTGTGGGATGGAGAACAGGTTTATGCAAAAGCTGCATCCAGTATAGCTACCTTTTCTTACAGCTGCACACCAGAAAGGTTTCTGGCCTTGATTAGGGAGGGAGCTACACAGGTTCCTGCCATGAATCTTACGTCTTTATGTAAGGAGTGGTGCATGCTAAGATGGACAATACTGGTGTGGACAGACCCAGGAAGAACAGACAATGGAGCAAACATTGGCTAATTTCTCTACACTGATTTCTGGACCCGCTTTGGGTGAGAAAGAAGAGAGGAGGATGAGAAAAGAAGTGTGCCATAAGCACCGTGTTCCATATCAGGTGCTGGGCCATCTTCACTTCGATGACCTCATTTTGCCCTCTCAAAAAACCTTGCTAACGTAGATGTTTATCCCCTTTTTTCAATTCTAAAACTAAAACTCAAGACAGTGTCACACCAAATTGGGGGAGGGAACTATGTACTCTCCACCCCTCACCTTCAGGCAATAAGTGTCGCATTGTCTTTAGAGAGTTTTAAATCTCTAATAAAATCAACTGCACCAGCAATTCTAAACAAAGTATATGATAAAAATTCTCCTCCAAGGGACCATTCCTACCACCCAACAACCACCCCCCTCAATTTGATATGCCTTTGCTCAGAAAGAGAGAATGACACTGATTCTTATCCAGGATCACCAGCCAGCTATGGCAACCTGGGCTGAGAAACGCAGACCACAGCCCTCCAGGGCTGGCCCTACCAACCCACTTGACCCTTCCCACAGCACTCTCAGACCTTTTGTCCCCACTCATTCTGGCCATTCCTCCATTGTCACTGTAAAAATGGCGGGACGGCAGCGTCTGACCTCCTCTTGCTTCACAAGGGGGGAATAAGAATCAAGATCAATAGCCCAAAGCTGACTCCTATGAACTGGAAGTCAGAAATACCTCCTCTCACCAGCGCTTTTTATAAATTCTGATGTGAATGGTCCCTCCCACAGCGCTCTCTACTTCTCTGCTTCCATGATTTGTTGCAATGGCCACACAGAACTTACAGATCATATTCATGATTATGGAGTTTATTAGGGAAGTAACAGTTACAATTCAGGATCAGGAAGGCTCAGGATGTAGTTCTTGGATCAGGACAGCCTCTTCTCAGCCATACCACAGGCAGGACTCTCTCTGGCTCTCAGCCCCCCATGGGCCTCTGCCCTGCTCTGGCAAGTGTTACAAAGCTCTTTTAACTCTGCTGATAAGTGCCTGGAGGCACCCCACTCTGCCAGTAAGCCTAGGCCCAAAGGCCTTCAGCTCTCTTGCTCCTGGGTCAGCACACCCACTGTAACTGCCTTGCTCCATGGACCAGAAAGCCCACTCTGCTGCCTGCTGCCTGTCTCCTGGTTCAGCTGCCTTTGCTGCGGCTGTTTCTCTGCCACTGGTTCTCACTGTCTTTTGCTGTCTCTGGTGCTACAGCTTTTCTCTCTCTGTCTCCTGGGTCTAGGAGGTCTCAGCACAGGAATTCCAGATGCAATGGACGTGCTCCACTCCTAGCTCTTCTTTCTTGGTGGTAGCGCCTCCCCCTCTGTGCTGGAATTGACTGTTCTTTTAAGCCTAGCAAGATGGCAAAACTGACCAGTCTACTTGTTAGGGTTCCATACACCTTATGTGCATGGTCCTTTTGGTTTTTTTTTTTACCCCCACAAGGGTGCCATGCACCTTATTTACATTATTAGCAAGCTATCCAAACCCCTTGGGCCACAAGCACCTCACCCAGGTATTTGGTGAGAGTTACAAAGGCTATGGCTAGAAGGGCCATATTAAGTAATTCACGGCCCCACAGTCACTTATGGGTATCTCATCTTGCCAGCTAAGATTAAAAATTTGTATTCATCCCTTGGAGTCTAGAACAAATGTTTACTCCCCAGATATTTATTGAGAAATTCATATGTTCATCAACCAGTTTACATTTCTTTGTAATTCCTTTCCCTATTAAGTGAGATGACTTGCCTCCATCAAAGAAGGCCATTGTTCAAGAGTAAGGGGTGACATTTACAAGTTTTATAAGGATCTGGTGTCCAGTGTCTCGTCCCAGACTAGGGAGCCCTGAGGACTGGCCTGTGGGCCATCCTGGGAACTGGGTCCAGCCCAGGGGCAGGCACAGTCCCTTGGGCTGCAGCACATGCATCAGAGGGTATGGTACCCTGAAAGGCAGTGTTAGGGGGGGAAACCAGAGGACCAGTGTAAACAGAGCTTTGAGAGGAGCAAGGAAGGCCCCCTGCACGGCAAAAAAAAAATCCCTGTGAGGATAAGAAGGTAGCAGGTGGTAATAGAAGCCATGTAGCGAAGAATCCCTGGGTAGCGTAAATAGCTAAGTGCTCAGCTACTAACAGAAAGGTTGACAGTTTGAGCCACTCCTCAGAAGAAAGGCCTGTTGATCTGCTTCCTAAAGGTTACAGCCTTGAAAACCCACTCTACGTACATGGGGCCCCCACGAGTCAGAATCAACTCAATGGCAATTGGTTGGTTGATTTTTTTTTGGGGGGGGGTCATGGCCAATTACCCCACACAGGCAACTCTGATATCCCATGATTGGGTGTCACAGCTGGTAGAGAACCAAGCTGACCTCCACCCAGTAGAATGAAAGCTCCATGAGAACAGAGATATTTGCTTGCATCAGTTCACTGTTGTATTCACACCCCCTAGAACAGTGCCTGGGTGTAGTAGGCACTAAACATTGTTGATTTGGTGATGACCACTCTCTGGAAAGAAGTAGTCATAGCCACTAAAAATGAATCCAAGACCGCAGGCCCAGATGCATTATATCCCGGGGTACAAAATTTTCAGATGCGAACATGAAAGGGTTATTTGTGAGCAACTGGGATAACGGCAGTGTTCCGGAACACTAGAAATGAGCAACTGTCCTGATTTTCAAAGATGGGAAAGCAGTAAGTTCTGGAAAGTATAGCTGGAGGAATTTGCTGGCAATCCCTTGGAAATTTTTTAAAATAAACCACAATGGAAGCAGTAATACAAGTAGCCCAGACGGATATGCTAAGACCAAATTATGCCAAACTCACTTCGTTTCATTTCTGGATCATGTTTCTAGTCAGGGAGGTTAGCAGAAAAGTCATAGGAAGGGTGTTTTCACTTCCACCTGGTTTTTGATAGTATGGTGATACTAGTGTGGATGAGATGGAGAAAAGCAGATCAAACAGAAGGTGGAAAGGCTTCATAGCTGTTGATTAGTTACTCACTCTCTGCCTGGGAAGAAGTTGCTGGAAGAAGCTTGGTGCCACCAGGGCCCTGCTTTGCCCTTCCCTGCACAAACCAGTTGTCAACAACTTGAATGAGCTCTGAGGCATCCTATTTTGCTAGTTTGACTCTAACTCTAAGCTGGAAGGGCTGGCTAAAATGTTACATAATCAGATAACAAAATTGACAATTGCAAAAGACCTCTGGGGGCCCAATGCCAAGAAGATGAACATCAATTAAAATAGAATTTTAAATCCTTCCCTTTCGTTAAAAAAGAAAATTCAGTTGGGCTGTTACTTGATGAGGTAGGCCTATCTTAACAGTCTTCCTAAGAATGACACACAAGTTTGGTGTGAGCTTATAGGATGGCATTGCCCCACTAAGCTGCTATAAGGCTCCAATGATAGACCACAACTGTCCAGGTCCGAGGAGGTTATCCTGCTGTGTGCACAGCATTTGGAAGGCATAGCTCTGGGCAAGATGGGTTAAGAGAATAGCATAAGGAAAGACCCCTGGAGTCCCATCCAGCCCTGCTCTTCACAAGCCAAGTGGCTTTGGTGAATTGTCCCCCTTCCTGTGCCCTAGAAATTAGAAAATGAAACTTTGGACTTGGGCCTTCTGTAAGAGCCCTTCCAGCTCTGACTTCTACTCTCTGATGGAGTGGAACGTGGATAGTAGGGGAAGCTGAGAACCATGTTCTCATGAGGAATGAGCTGAGGAGCAAAGGTTTAAGGGAGGCAAGATTTGGGCTAGAGGGATGACTGGCTTTGGGTTCTTGAAATACTTCCATATCCTGTGTAGTTTGTGAAGACAGAGTCTGACCTATACGAGAATGCTTTGGAGACAAAGTTTGGTTTGGTATAAAAACATCCTGAAAGCTAGCCACCAGTGGGATAGATTGCCCTGTGAGTGCAGACAATGACACCAGGTGGTGAAAGGTTCAAGAATAGCTGGTGGTGACTGTGGCAGAAAGGATAGGGTGAGAGATTCCACTCACTGGCCTCTTGCCTACAGGATCAAGCCCAGTTCCTTAGCAGGGTGTGAGGTGCCCCTCCCCTTGCAGCCTCTGTCCAGCCACCCCCTTATTACACGTCCTTCATTTGTTCCATCCAGACTTAGCTCCTCCCTCAAGGAACCATGCTTTCTCTGGCTTTTGTCCACATGCTCTTCTCTCTGGCCAGAATGCCCTCCCCACACTCTGCTTATTCATGTATAATTGAAAAACCTTACCCTATATTGATCACCCATTATAGCCAAGACCTTGCTTAGGTATATTCACATACTATCTTATATATTCTTCACAGCAACCCTTTGAGTAGATGTCATGCCTATTTTACAGGTGAGGAAACTGAGACCCAGAATGGTTAATTCACAAAGTTAGTGTATTAGTTTCCTATTGCTGTTGTAATAAATTACAACAAATTTAGTTGCTTAAAACAATGTGAATTTATTATCTTACAATTCTGGAGGTCAGCAGTCTGAAATCTGTTTCAGTGGGCTAAATCGAAGTGTTGATAGAGCTATATTCCTTCTGGAGGCACTAGGGGAGAATCTGTTTTCTTGCCTTTTCCGGCTTCTAGAGGTTGCTTACATTCCTTGGTGTATGACCTCTTCCATCATCAGAGCCAGCAGGGTGGCTAGTGTCTTCTCCCTTCTCTGCCGTCTGCTACTATTCTTCCATCTTCTCTCTCACTGACTGTAACTCTGCTGCCTCCCTCTTATAAGGATCCATGTAATTACATTGGTCTCACCCAGATAGTCCAGGATAATCTCCCTGGTTCAAGACCCTTAATTTAACCACATCTGCAAAATCCCCTTTGCTGTGTAAATTAACATATTTACAGGTTCTGGGATTAGGACATGGGCATCTTTGGGGGACCATTATTCAGCCACGGACCTGTTTTTCCTAAATGCGGTTTACTCTACCACCTCCTATGGAGAGGGAGCTGTCCAGGCCCCCAGACCCTTTTACAGTAGAGAGGCAGCCCCACTGTGCTCCCCAGGACCCCTCAAGGCAAAATCTCTGTCCCATTCACTTGCTAGTCCAGGCCCTGCACACGGAGGTGTTTAGTAACCATTTATGCTTGGGTTGTGGAATTCTATTACATACTTTTGCTAACAGATGATGAAAGTGGAGCCCTGATGGTGCAGTGCTTAAAAGCCCAGCTGCTAACCAAAAGGTCAGCAGTTTGAATCCACCAGCCACTGCTTGGAAACCCCATGGGGCAGTTCTGCTGTGTTCTATAAGGTAACTGTGAATTAGAACCGACTCAGGTTTGGTTCTGATTTAACAGGTGATGAAACAGGCCTATGAAGCTATAAATAGATTCCTACTCATGAATGCAAATTAATTGGACTTCACGAAGAGACCTTAACCCAGACAGAAAGACCCAAAACTGGACAGGAAGCAGGCCAAAAAGTTCTGTAAAGCCAGAAAATCAAATTTCTTATGAACCAGCAAGTAATTTTCTACCCCAATGTATCTTTTTTTTTCTTTGTCTGAAATATTCTTTAGCGGCTTTGCTTTTATTTTTATAGGCCATATTGGGATAATGGGTTCTCTCTTACTTTGTCTGCTCTTCCTTAATGTGAGGGAATTTTTTCAGGATTCCAGGTCTCTTTCAGGAATATTCTTTTTGTTTACAATTTAGGTCATCTCTGCTGGTTGCCTTTCTACTTCTCTTCATCTTCCTAATTCAGCATCTTCAGCCCTTTACCTCTCAACAGAAGAGAGTGTTATAAATACTACTTGCAGTTTCTCAGCAGATCTGAATTTGTTCTTTTCCAAAATACTTCTGGCAGGTCTCCTTCCCTCTGTCTTTTCTGCCCTTTTCTTCTTCCCTCAGTCCTTGTCAACCTCACAAACCGGAACTCAACTGGGCCTTGAGGTGGAGTTCTGCCGAGACAGTGGAGTCACCAGGGCCCTGGGTTTATCTCCCTGCTCACCTCGCCTTGGGCAAGTGTTTTCTCTTTCAGATCCTACACACACCCCACTTCTATCTCATTAGAACTCCCTTCTGCTGTGGATATTCACAAAAACCCTAGTATTCCAAAGAGAGCCAGGAACCACAGCTTTCGTTTATTTTTGACTGTGATGCTAGTATTAAGGACTTTAGCAATTTCAACATACAGAATTTTCTGTTTGTTTCCGTATTTTGTGGTTTCTTTTATTTTGCCTTTTTCTTTCTCTTGCTTATCCCTAGAACTGTCAGAGTGAGTAGGTTAGAGGTTTTTCCCCAGGTACATGTGTCCACTGCTCCCAAATATCCTCTCCCACATTGACCTTGTCATGATAGTTGACACACCCACCTTGGAGAAACCCCCTGAAGTTGAAGCCTTGTTTTTCCCGTCCCAAGGCATCCAATAAAGTTTTGGGACTTAAAATGCTATTACAGGCCTTTATGTGCTTTAAAAGAGCTTGGCCTTTTGAATGACAGGAACAATCTATAATTTGAACAAAGTTATTTAACTTTAAGAAAGGACATCATAGAGTCACTTTTTTCATATTTCAAGTCCATGATGAATTAAAAATCAGGTATCGTAGTATTATAAAGGAGTGTTTTCTCATATTTTCTTTTATTACTAACCAACAATAAGAAGAGGAGAAACTATACATTGTGACACAGGAGATGTGTATATGTGTAATAAATACAGACAATAATAGTGTGTGTGTGTGTCCATATAGTCTTGTGAAACTTTGGTTTCTTATATATGTATATGTTTCATGCAATGCATTCTGATATTTTCTACGCTGTTCTATTTTTTTAAGTGCTTGTTACAGCCCTGTAAATTGATTTCATGACAACTGCTAAGTCTGTACCCATAATTTAAAACATAGTGCAGCAGGGATGGTGAATTTTCCCACGGTGAGCAGAATTGAAGGCCTTATTCACATTTTGAGAAGAATTCCGCTTTCCTTGAGGTGCCATTTATGATTGTTTTTAATTGTAGCTACAATCCAATTTATTTGAGTTCGGGTGTAGGAACGGTTGTGAATCACGTTTTTAAAGAGATAAAGCGATATGATGTGGCTCAAAGGATGAATTTTGGAGCCAGGCAGATCTAGGTTCAAATCCTGGCTCCTCCACTTGCTGGCTGTGTAACTTTAGATTAGTTAGTTAGCCTCTCTGTGCCTCCAAGCTGTCACTTATAAAATGGGGGTTATAATGCTTATTTCCTAGAAATGTTAGAATCAAATTAAATTAAGTGAAGTAAGTACCTGGCACATAGTGGGTGTTCAACAAGTGTTTTGTATTTTTCATATGGCAACTCCTCCCAATTCCAGAAAGCTTTGAGGAGTTAATATCAAATGAATTATCTAAGTGTAAAACTGTGTTCACACAAACATTCAATAACTTTCCCTTTCAAAACAAAAACCTTCATACTTAATTTCTAGTGGAGCGTAAATGTGCATAAAGTATATATTTTGCTTTTTTTTTTTTTTTACTTTTTATTATGGAACGTTTCAAATGTACACAAAAACGAAAAGGACTATAATTACCCCCTATTTAAAACCAAAAAACAAAAAAAAAGCTTTTTTTCTTTTTTTATTGTTTGTTAGGTTTGATACCCATCCTCCAGCTTCAACATTATTGAAACATGGCCAATCTTGTTTTGTCTATGCTTCCACTTTCTCCTCCCCCAACTGAATAATTTTAAAGCAAATCCCAGAAGTCCTATCGTTTCATCTGTAAATGCATCAGTATTTATCCTTAGAAATAAATCTTTTTTCCCTACATAACCATGATACCATTAAAAAAAATAATAATAACACCTTAAAAATTTTAACAGTTCCTTCATATCATCTAATATTCACTCCATTTTCAAATTTCTCTGTTTCATAAATGCCTTTTTTTTTTAAGGGTAATAATTTATTCTTAAAATATTATACCCAGGCAACTGGAGTAAACCAACATCTTGTAGAGTACTTATTTGTACTTAAAACATAAATGATTTCTCAATGATAAGGATAGAACAAATTACAGTTTCCACTGGGATCTAGATGGAAAATGTTTTATCTTCACACAGAATCAGTCTCAAGTCTGAAGATTGCTGAAGAAAATGTTTTGCATCCTAATTACACTGTGTGAGTATAACAATAATTATTAAAAAATGCACCATTATCAAATTTTATGTTGAAAAATGATGGCTTTAACCCTGTAGTAAAAACTAGTTAGATTAGTGGTCATGTAAAAACAAATACAAATAGAAAATAATTCTTCTTGTTGAAAATAAGGTAAGAGGCTCCCTTCCTCCCCTATTCTTTCAGAATTTACTTCAAGTAACTTGTCACTGTAAACTATTTCTCTGTCTCTTTGCAAAGTATATAAATATAAGGTGTTAGTTTACCTGGCAGCCACCTCTTTAAAAAATATCAGTTCTGGTAATTCTTCCCTACCTCCCAGTTTCCTTGAAGGAAGTTAGCATAACTTCAGGTATTCTGCCATAAATATGCTAGAAAATTAGTGATTTTATTCTGAACACTTGAATATTCACTTAGCTATGTAAGGTCAGATTCCTTTCTATTTTTGCAATCCCTTTAGCTGTTTGCCTGTGATGCATCACATTCTGGTTTAATAGTGATGTAATAATAAAACTTTTCTTTCTCATCTGTATTTGTGGAGTTTTCTGGTTTGGGAGTAGATTTTGTTTTACATTATATTTCTTCAACAGTCACCAGTATGTTTTTTTAATATCCTCCCGTGTTTGGAAAATTTCCCAAACTATGTGTTCTGCCTCCGCATAGAAGACACTGGATTTTGTTCTTCCAGTGTCCTTAGTAGTTGAGGCGCAGGTATGTAACCTAGAATATACAATCAGATGTATCTGCATGACTTGATTTGGGAATGAGCAGCTGGAGGAGGCAGGTGCCACACAAAATAGAACTCTTGGGGATGATGGAAAAGGTGGTGTCTGATTTTTTTAGAGGCGGCTGCAGTGTCAGATTTCTATTCTCCAGACTTGAAAGGTATTTTAAATTGTACTTTACTGTTATTATCATATTTTGCTCGCTTAGAGAAATGTATTTGCGTATTGATCTTGGCCAAGGCAACATTGGGAATACTCCCACATAGTCAACTTGTCATCTACAAATACTGACTTCTTTATCCATTTGGTTCTAATTCCCAAAACTAATTAGTTTTTCTTATCTTATTACTTTGCTGAAAATGTACAGTGCAATGTTGACTTTTAGGAAGATAGAGAACATTCTTGATTTTGTTTCAAATTTTAAAAATGAGATGGTTTTTGCTTTGTTTTGTTTTACATTTTTCCAGCAACTTATTATGAAAAATTTGAAACATACAGCAGTGTTGAAAGAATTTTACAGTGGGCTCTCGTATGCCTGTTACCTAGATTCTACCATTGACGTTCTACTATACCTGCTTTATTAAACACCTATCCATCTATCCATTCATCAATCTATTTTTTGGATATATTTCAGAGTAAATTGCTGACATCAGTACACTTCTCCCTAAATACTTGAGCAGCAAATAATTAGAGCTCAGTATTTGTTTACAGTTTTTACTTTAGACATATAGGTTATATGCAATGAAAGTCACAAATCTTGTGTGCATTCATTGAGTTTTGACAAATGCACACGTCTATGTAACCCAAACCTCTATCAAGAACATTACCATTACCATGGAAATTGATTTCATACCCCTCCCAGTTAACTCCTTTCTGACTCCCTAAGATGCAACAGCTTTTCTGATTTTTTTCCCTCCCATAGATTTGTTTGCCTATTCTAAATCATCGTATAAATGGAGTAATACCATGGATACTCTTTTACTTAGCATAATGTTTATGAGATTCATTCATGTTGTTGTGTCTATCAGTTGTTCGTTCATTTTTATTGCTGAGTAGTCACATTTTCATTTTAATCATATTGCCAAAATCCCTTAGGAGTTTACCCTCTTATTCATAATAGAAGTGCCTTTTTTCTGTATCCTTACTATTACTGGTTTTTGGTCATCTTTTTGATCTTAGCCAAACTTTTGTGTTGCAAATACTTTTTTCAAGTTTGTCATTCCTCTTTCAACCGTATTTATGGTGCTTTTCTATATGGAAGTTTAAGATGTTTATGTAGACTTGTTAATTTTCTATGGTTTCTGTTTTTGTCAGTGCCTTCAGTGTAGCTTGGACTTCTTCCTTCAGTACCATCAGTTCTTGATCATAGGCTACCTCCTGAAATGGTTGAATGTCAACCAATCCGTTTTGGTACAGTGACTCTCTGTATTCCTTCTATCTTCCTTTGATGCTTCCTGCGTTGTTCAGTTTTTTGCCCATAAACCAAAACCAAACCCACTGCCATTGAGTCAACTCCAACTCATAGCAACCCTATAGGACAGAGTAGAACTGCCCCATAGGGTTTCCAAGGCTGTAATCTTTACAGAATCAGACTGTATTGCAACTCAAGGCTTGAATGTTTTCTTCAGTTCTTTTGGCTTGAAAAATGCTGAGCATGTTCTTCCATTTGGTTTTCCATCTCCAGGTCTTTGCATATTTTGTTATAATACTGTACTTTGTCTTCTCGAGCTGCCCTTTGCAATCTTCTGTTCAGCTCTTTTATTTCATCATTTCTTCCTTTTGCTTTAGCTACTCTATGTTCAAGAACAAGTTTCAGAGTCTCTTCTGACATCCATTTTGGTCTTTCCTGTCTTTTTAATGACTTCTTGCTTTCTTCATGTATGATGTCCTTGATGTCATTCCACAACTCGTCTGGTCTTTGGTCGTTAGTGTTCAATGTGACAAATCTCTTCCTGAGATGGTCTCTAAATTCAGGTGGGACACACTCAAGGTCATATTTTGGCTCTTGTCGACTTGTTTTAGTTTTTTTCAGCTTCGACCTGAATTTGTATATGAGCATTTTATGGTCTGTTCCAAAGCTGACTCCTGGCCTTGTTCAGACTGATGATATCGAGCTTCTCCATCATCTCTTTCCACAGATGTAGTCGATTTGATTCCTGTGTATTCCATCTGGTGAGGTCCATATGTATAGTCACTGTTTATGTTGTTGAAAAAAGTTATGCAGTGGGATGGATAGCTTTTGTACAGCCTTTCTCACCATGATTTTGTAACTCCCACCCAAGTGATTGGGCAAGACTGTGTCATGGATTCAATTATGTCCCCCCAAAAATGTGTGTATCAACTTGGTTAGGCCATGATTCTCAGTATCATATGGTTGTCCTCCATTTTGTGATTGTAATTTTATCTCGAGAGGATGAGGGTGGGATTGTAACACCACCCTCACTCAGGTCACCTCCCTGATCCAAGGTAAAGGGAGTTTCCCTGGAGTGTGGCCTACACCACCTCTTAACTCTCAAGAGATAAAAGTAAACGGAAGCAAGCAGAAAGTTGGGGACCTCATGCCATCAAGAAAGCAACACGAGGAACAGAGCACGTCCTTTAGACATGGGGTCCCTATGCCTGAGAAGCTACTCCACCAAGGGAAGATTGAGGACAAGGACCTTCATCCAGAGCTGACAGAAAGAGAAAGTCTTCCCCTGGAGCTGACACTCTGAATTTGGACTTGTAACCTACTAGACCGTGAGGGAAAAAAAAAATTCTCTTTGTTAAAGCCAACCACTTGTGGTATTTCTGTTATAACACTTGATGACTAAGACACTGTGGAGATAAAGTAATTGTGGCCCCCACATGTCTGTCAGTTTGTTGTACTGTGGTGGCTTGTGTGTTATTGTGATGCTGGAAGCTATGCCACCGGTATTCAAATACTAGCAGAGTCACCTATGGCAGACAGGTTTCAACTGAACTTTCAGACTAAGAAGACTAGGAAAGACTCAGCAGTCTACTTCTGAAAAGATTTAGCCAGTGAAAACCTTATGAATAGCAGAGGAACATTGTTTGGTATAGTGCCACAAGGTGAGCCCCTCAGGTTAGAAGGCACTCAGAAGATGACTGGGGAAGAGCTGCCTCCTCAAAGTTGAGTCAACCTTAACGACATGGATGTAGTCAAGCTTTTGGGGCCTTCTTCTGCTGATGTGGCACGACTCAAAATGAGAAGAAACAGCTGCAAACATCCCTTAATAATTGGAATGTGGAATGTATGAATCTAGGAAAATTGGAAGTTGTCAAAAGTGAAAGGGAATGCATAAACATTGATATCCTAGGCATTAGTGAGCTGAAATGGACTGGTATTGGCCATTTTGAATTGGACAATCATATGGTCTACAATGCTGGGAATGACAACTTGAAGAGGAATGGTATTGCATTCATTGTCAAAAAGAACATTTCAAGATGTCTCCTGAAGTATAACACTATCAGTGATAGGATAATATCTATACGCCCACAGGAACACCAATTAATAAAACTATTATTCATATTTATGCACCAACCACCAAGGCCAAAGATGAAGAAACCGAAGATTTTTACCAACTTCTGCAGCCTGAAATTGATCAAACATGCAATCAGAATGCATTGATAATTACTGGCGATTGGAACCCAAAAGTTGGAAATGAAGAAGAATCAGTGGTTGGAAAATATGGCCTTGGTGAAAGAAACAATGCCAGAGATTGCATGATAGAATTTTGGAAGACCAATGACTTCTTCATTGTAAATACCTCTTTTCACCAACATAAAACGGTGACTATACATGTGGACCTTGCCAGATGGAATACACAGGAATCAAATCGACTGTGGGAAGAGACGGTGGAAAAGCTCAATATTATCAGTCAGAACAAGGCCAGAGTCTGACTTTGCAACAGACCATCAATTGCTCATATGCAAGTTCAAGTTGAAATGGAAGAAAATTAGAACAAGTCCACGAGAGCCAAAATATGACCTTGAGTATATCCCACCTGAATTTAGAGACCCTCACAAGAATAGCTTTGATGCGCTGAACATTAATGACCGAAGACCAGATGAGTTGTGGAATGACATCAAGGACATCATACATGAAGAAAGCAAGAGGTCATTAAAAAGACAGGAAAGAAAGAAAAGACCAAAATGGATGTCAGAAGAGACTCTGAAACTTACTCTTGGACATCGGGTAGCTAAATTGAAGGAAGAAATGATGAAGTAAAAGAGCCGAACAGATTACAAAGGGCAGCTTGAGAAGACAAAGTGAAGTATTATAACAAAATATGCAAAGACCTGGAGATGGAAAACCAAAAGGGAAGAACATGCTCGACATTTTTCAAGCTGAAAGAAGTGAAGAAAAAATGCAAGCCTCGAGTTGCAACATTGAAGGACTCTATGGGGAAAATATTAAACGACTCAGGAAGCATCAAAAGATGAAAGGAATACACAGAGTCACTATACCAAAAAAGAATTGGTCAACCTTCAGCCATTTCAGGAGGTACCATATGAGAAGGAACCAATGGTACTAAAGGAAGAAATTCAAACTGTACTGAAGCCATTGGCAAAAAAACAAGGCTCCAGGAATCGATGGAATACCCACTGAGATGTTTCAACAAATGGATGGAACACTGAAAGTACCCACTCATTTATGTCAAGAAATTTGGAAGACAGCAACTGGCCAACTAACTAGAAGAGATCTATATTTCCCAAGAAAAGTGATCCCACCAAATGTGGAAATTATCGAACAATATCATTAATATCACAGGCAAGTAAAATTTTGCCAAAGATCATTCCAAAGCTGCCGCAACAGTATATTGACAGTGAACTGCCAGAAATTCAAGCCAGATTCAGAAGAGGACGTGGAACCAGGGATATCACTGCTGATGTCAGATGGATCCTGGCTGAAAGCAGAGAATACCAGAAAGATGTTTACATGTGTTTTATTGACAATGCTAAAGCATTTGACTGTGTGGATTATAACAAATTATGGACAACATTGCAAAAATGGGAATGCCAGAACACTTAAATGTCCTCATGAGGAACCTGTACATAGACCAAGAGGCAGTCGTTCGAACAGAACAAGTGGTTTAAAGTCAGGAAAGGTGTGCGTCAGGTTGTATCCTTTCACCATACTATTCAATCAGTATGCTGAACAAGTAATCTGAGAAGTTGGACTATATGAGGAAGAATGGGGCATCACAATTTGAGGAAGACTCATTAACAACCTGCATTATGCAGATGACACAATCTTACTTGCTGAAAGTGAAGAGGACTTGAAGCACTTACGGATGAAGATCAGAGACCACAGCCTTCAGTACGGATTACACCTCAACGTAAAGAAAACAAAAATCCTCACAACTGGACCAATAAGCGACATCATGATAAATGGAGAAAAGAATGACATTTTCAAGGATTTTATTTTACACGGATCCACAACAACACCCATGGAAGCAGCAGTCAAGAAATCAAAAGCCACATTGCATTGGGGAAATCTGCTGCAAAAGACCCCTTTAAAGTGTTGAAAAGCAAAGATGTCACCTTGAAGACTAAGGTGTGCCTGACCCAAGCCATGGTGTTTTCAATGACTTCCATGTATATGAAAACTGGATGATGAATAAGGAAGACTGAAGAGGAATTGATGCCTTTGAATTGTAGTGTTGGAGAAGAATATTGAATATAGCATGGACTGCCAAAAGAATGAACAAATCTGTCCTGGAAGAAGTACAAACAGAATGCTCTTTAGAAGCAAGGATGGTGAGACTACTTCTCACATACTTTGGACGTGTTGTCAGGAGGGGTCAGTCCCTGGAGAAGGACATCATGCTTGGTAAAGTAAGGATCAGTGAAAAAGAGGAAGACCCTCAATGAGATGGATTGACACTGGCTGCAACAATGGGCTTAAGCATAACTATTGTGAGGATGGTGCAAGACGGGGCAGTGTTTCGTTCTGTTGTACATGGGGTTGCTATGAGTCAGAACTGATTCGATGGCACCTAACAACAACAACAAAGGGACTGGTGAGTTTTACCATCCCACTAAGCTTAAAATGAGCCATCCCACAAGTGGGAGGAGAGGATCTCACTATCACCAAGGAAGAAGAGCCAGGAGTGGAGCGCATTCTTTGGACCTGGTATCCTTGTCCTGAGAAGATCCTAGAACCGAGAGAGAGAAAGAGTTGTAACATTGAAGACAGTGGGAAGCGGTGACAGAGAAACTATGGCAGGAGAGACCAGCCTGAGACAGTCGGGCCCACAGAGCAAGAAAGCTGAGTGCCTTTGAGAAGGAGGTTTACTGGTAGAGTGGGGTATCTCTGGGTGCTTATCGGTAGAGCTAAAAGAGCTTTGTAACGCTTGCTCAAACGGAACAGAGGCTGAGGGCCAGAGAGAGGTGTGCCTGTGGGCATGGCTGGGGACAGGCTATCCTGATGGAAGAACTGTATTCTGAGGGTTCCAGAACCTGAACTGTAACATGTTATTTCCCTAATAAGCCCCATAATTGTGAGTATTATCTGTGAGTTCTCTGTGGCCATTTTAATGAATTACTAAATCCAGCAGAGAAGCAGAGAGTGCCATAGGAGGGATGGTTAGTATCAGAATTGGTAAAGATGACAGAGAGGGGAGACATGTCTGACCTCCACCACAGAGGAATCAGCCTTCAGCTGTTGATCTTGATCTCCTCTCCCTTGTGAAGTTAGAAGAGGTCAGACACTGCCCTCATGCCATTTTTACCTGGTATTTGCAATGAATAAGTTGTTAGTCTTGCAAAATTCTAACATGTGATTTCTGGTGTTGTTTCTATCACCTAGGGCATATATTCCAACTACTGACCCTTCTTCTTTTTATCCAATTTTCACATTCCAATCACGAGTAATTATTAATCCATCGTGATTGCATGTTTGATCAATTTCAGACGCAGAAGTTGGTAAATATCTTCAATTTCTTCATCTTTGGCATTAGTAGTTGGTGCGTAAATTTGAATAATAGTTGTATTAACTGGTGTTGTAGCATAAATGCCTTTTAAGGGTTGGTTTGTGCAAACCAGGATCAAACAAAGTCCACCATTGCATCTGATTGATATGTGTGTTGAATCTCTTTTAATCTGTAACTGTTTCCCCTACCCTACATCTCTTTTTATTGCTGTTTATTTGTCAGAGGAACTAGGTCATTTGTCTTACTGAGTTTTCCACATTCTGGATCTGGCTGTGTGCATCTTGCAGGGCTGCCCAACAGGTCCATCTTTCCTCTGTCTTTTTGGTAACGTGGTGAGTAGATCTAGAAGCTTTATCAGATTCAGGTTCAGTTTTTTGCAAAACCACCTCGGAGACAGTGCTGTGTACTTCCTATTATGTCACCTCAAGATCGTCTCTCTTTTTGTGAGGTTAAGATGACCCAGTGGGCTCAGGAGCTGTCAGCCTGATTCACCAATTATCAAGTTCCCCGTCAGCCTTTTCCCTAATAGTTTTAGCAGTCATTGATGAGCATTGGACTAAATCCATTATTTCAGTAAGAGTTTTCAAGTGATTGATTTTCTAAGTCTGTTGTTGTTTCTGCATCTATTAATTGAAATTGTTTTATAAAGAAAACTTTTCCTCATCAACTATTTGGTTTCCCCGAAATATTGTTTATATAGAAAAGGCAAGATAAATGCTTATCTCTTGCCTTTATTTACCAGTTTTCAGAATGTGTGCCCTAACTTCCTCCAAAGGTGACCAATAAGGTTTTATTTTCCTTTGAGTATCAATATGAACTCATGGATTTTAACATATGTGAAGCATTTCAATTCATTTCAGTCAGTATTCTTTTGATGATCAAATTGTTGAATCTTTGGCCAGTACGAGTGTTCAGGTTGATTCCAGAGTATTTTTTACCTGATTTTAGTATTCTTTGAAGATGTTCGAGGGTCATCTTGTCCATTTCCTCCCCAGATCTGGGACCAGCCATTTCTTTGAGGATCCCTGGTTCTTTTCATTGGGAAATGGTATGTGTTTGAATTTGAGGGAATGGAGCATTCTGGTAACTCAACTGTTTTCCATTTTGATGGAGTTAGTAATATTTCTACTCTTTTTCATCATCCCCTTCTTTATCTCTCTTTAATCCGTAATATTGTTTCACTTGTGGAGAAGTACAAGACAAAGCTCTCCTTTTCTTTGCGGAAATGCAGCCAGGGTCCTGGGACTTCTGCTTTGTTAATTCCAAAAAAACATGAGCCCTGTAGGGCTGCACTCTGAGTCAGAACTGAAGCTGGTGTGTCATGGGTTGCTGACTGAATTAAATGAGATCTGAAAGATCATCTGGTCACCTCTCTGCACCCAGGCCAGAAAAAAATCACACACACACACACAAAAAAATGCCTGACTCACTAATTTTAGAAATCTCCAGAGTTAGGCAGTCCATATTCAAGCTATTGGTAATATGCTGTATTCAATAACCAAACCACTCTGAAGCCATTTAGAGGAACCTAAAGCAAGCAAACCTTAGCAAAAAGTATGAGAACTGTTTTTAGAACCTGAGCTGGATTTATATGTGTATGAAACCACAGCTTAACAACAAAAACACAGACGAATTACGAGTCTTTGGCATGCTGACAAGCGCTTTCTCCTTGACCTATGAGCTGTGCTAGAACCAAGGAAAAGTAAGATACTCAAACTCAAATTTCAGCCTAAGGGCCTTGAGCAAGTTGGAAATATCTAGTTCTCTCTTTTTCCTGGTTTGCTGTTTCTTTGGTACTGGTATGTATATATACATTTTTTTTTTTAATTCTGACTTTCTTTAATTCTACAAAAATCAGAATATCAAGCCTATAGTTGCAAAAAAGGGTAACACCTTAAAAAAAACACCTTAGGCAGTGATATTTAATCAAGGGATTATGCATTCTTCCTGGGTGGATATAATGTTCCTCTCGGTGGGTATGATGTTCCTGTCATAAACCATAAACACCGTACTGCCAGAGAAGGACTAACCAGGGAAGAATATTTTGAAAACAAATAGTTATTGCCAGAGTACTAAATGTGGAGTAAAGCCTAATGGCAGTTTCATTTTCTGACCTAGTGATAGTATCTAAGCTTAGTTTTGAGTACTTCGTACTTTTCAAATTGTATCACTCCTCTAGATAGTGCCATGATTCAGAGAGAGGGATACCTGGTGGTGTACAGAAACCATGGTGGCATAGTGGTTAAGAGGTATGGCTGCTAACCAAAAGGGCCACAGCTGGAATCCACCAGGCGCTCCTTGGAAATTCTATGGGGGGGGCAGTTCTACTGTGTCCTGTAGGGTTACTATGAGTCGGAATCGACTCAATGGCAATGGGTTTGGTTTGGTTTTGGTTGGTGGTGCAGTGATTAGGAGCATAACTTCTAACCAAAAGGTTGGCAGTTCGAATCCAGCTGCTCCTTGGAAATTCTATGGGGCAGTTCTGCTCTGTCCTATTAGGATTGCTATGAGTCAGGATCAACTCTACGGCAATGGGTTTGGTGTGTGTGTGTGTTTTTTTTTTTTTTTTTTTGTATTTATATATATATATATATATAAACTTTTTCCCCTCCATGCATCACGAAGGCCTTTAATCTGGCCAGGCTCCCAAAGGTGCAGGAGAGAATTCCATGTGTTATTTCAAGATTCTCCTAGGTTGGCATTTTTGAGGACACACGTCATTATGGAATTAAAATGCCAGAGCCCATTCATTCTTTTCTTTTCACTCCCACACATTCATTATGCCCTTGAGTAACCTCTATTCCTGGGCTGTTGGTTCCAGTGTCAGGTCTCCATGTGACTAGGTCAAGATGAATGTACAGTAAGTTAGATGCATCACAAAAAGAAGAAAGGAATATTTCCAAAAAGGGCTGTGAACTTGAAATTTGATTTACAGCTCTGAATGCTGGGACTGTGTGTCATTTACGACCTATTCATGCCTCTCATCGTGCTGAAAAAGTAAACATTACTAAGTAGGAGACAAGAGGAGATTTAGATTCCATTTAATTTTAAATGATTGGGAATGAGCAAATGATTGAGTCTAAAAGCAAGCTACATGGAAATGGGAGGGGAAAGAAAATAAGAATTTCTTACATTGTAGTAATTTGTATAGTTTACAGATTGAGTGCATGTCCTATTTCATGTCCTGCTTCCCGCTGCCAGATTTCGTACAACAGTGTAATGTGAAGGATCGCTTTCATATGGCCTTTCTCACCATGGTCTTGTTAACTTCCACCAAAAGACTCGGTGGGGCTATGCAAATGAGGGCTTGTGGCCCACCAAGGGGATTGGACAGCTAGCTAATAATGTAAATAAGGTGCATGGCACCCTTGTGGGCTAGGACCATGCAAATAAAGTGTGTGGAACTCTAACGAGGAGATTGACCAGTTTTGCCATCCTGCAAGACTTAAAATGAGCCATCCCAGAGGTGGGAAGGGAGGATCTCACCACCACCAGGAAAGAAGAGCCAGGAGTGGACAGCACCCTCTGGACCCAGGATCTCTGTGTGGAGAACCTCCTAGATCCAGGAGACAGAGAGAAGGAGCTGTAACATAGAAGACAACAAGAGACAGTGGCTCAAGATGGCAAGAACCAGGAGATCAGCATGAGATGGCTGTGGTGGGCTTCGCAGCCCATGGAGCAAGAAAGCTGAGCACCTTCAGGTGCGAGGCTTACTGGCAGAGTGGGGTGCCTCCGGGCAGAGCTAAAAGAGCTTTGTAACACTTGCCTGAGCAGGGCAGAGGCTAGGGCAAGGGGCTGAGGGGCCAAGGGGCCACAGAGAGGTTTGCCTATGGGCACGTCTGAGAAGAGGTGGTCCTGATCAAAAAACTGTATCATGAGTGTTCCTGAACCTGAATAGTAACCTGTTACTTCTCTAATAAACCCCATAATTGTGAGTATTGTCTGTGAGTCCTGTGTGGCCATTGCAATGAATTAGGGAACCGTGCAGAGAAGTAGAGAATGCCATGGGAGGGACAGTTGGTTCAGAACTGGTAAAAAGGCATCAGAGTGGAGGCATGTCGGACCCTCACTTCAAAGGCACCAGCCTTGGACTGCTAATCTTTATTCTCCTTCCCCCCTGTGAAGTTAGAGGAGGTCAGCCACCACCCCTACAACAAATTTACAACCAGACAGGTCCTGGAAAAGCCAATATTAGAATGCAAATCTTCACTAAAAACTAATTTAGGGAATGCCTACCACATGCAGGGTGCTGTACTGGGGATTCAGAGACTGATAGAATGGTTCTTACCCTTGAGGAGCAATCTAGACATTTATCATTTCACTGTGACAGATCTACTGCCAGACCATCCCTTCATTACAGGGATGCAGAGGCAGTTTGTCTTCCACTTTTCACTGCCAGGCCCTGAACTACCATCTCTGAGTTGATATTGCTCTAGCTTTGTTCTTCATTTTGGAAATAAGAGCCAATCTATTATAATGTGTTTTCTAATTCCAGAATTTCCATTAATTCCTTTTTTTCACAGTTTTTTTGGCGATGGTTCCTATTTTTCATTCATTTCAATGAAATATTTTCCATGCTTCATTGAACACAATTGTGATAAATTCTTTAAAATCTCTATCTGCTAATTCCAATGTCTGGGTCATCTTGGGGTTGGTTTCCATTGATTGTCTTTTTTCATGATTCAAATGATTTTGGATTGTATCCTGGACATTGTTGTACTGTGAACACTCTGGATTTTGTTATATCCCTCCAAATAGTGTTGATGATTTTGCTTTAGCAGGCAATTAGTTTGGTCAAACTGAAACTGCCTGCCTTGAGCGGAAGCTCAAATCTCACTTCGTTTCTTTTATTTTTAGCAGAGCTGATTTGAATCTTCCCCACACGTGCATGGCTCAAGGGTCATCCAAAGACTAGGACAGAGTTTACACTAGAATTTGGGGTTCCGCCTCTCTGGCTTTCCCTTTTCCCGGATTCTCTTCTTACTCTCCAGTGACTGTGGTTGCCCTGAACTCTGCTGCTGACTGTTCAGGCCAGAAAGGCTGCAGGTTTTCTACCTGAGTTTTAGCCATCCTGTGTGGCACTGACTTGGCCTTCTCTCAGGCTAAAGTATATAGAAAACAGGAAACTCACCACATGCCATTGCTTCTTCCAGGATCACTCTCACCTCTCCATCCTACCCCATGAACCCAAGAGCCTTCAAGTCATTGATTTTTTTTTCCTACAGTTTGTAATTTTTATCTGAGAAACAGTTCGGTCTGGTAAGATCTTATAGGGCCATACCACATGTGGAACTATCTCTTTTACAGGATTATGCCTCTCTATGTAAATTTTCATTTGCAGGAGCTATTCCACTGCTGAAAAACAAAACCAAAAGTCTAAAAACGCACTATACTTGTACAACTTCCTGCCTATTTTTAAATCCTCTGTCATTAATCTAAGTGATCTGCATGTCCAGTCTTTGTTGTGAACATTCTCCTATTTTCCTCTGTGGTTTATCTCCTCCCTCCTCCCAGGATTTAACAAAGGCTCTTTGTCCATGTCTCCTCAATGGCAGAATTTTACCAAAGCTCTTTGAAAGGAAAAGCTGGTTGAATTCCAGCTTCTAAATGTTGCATTTTTTTTAATGAATATTTTAAGTGGGTATTTTTAGTAGAAGATGATGATAAAAGAAGAAAGTTAGGAATTGAGTCTTTCTTTTGACATCTGATTGATACTCAAAAAAGCCTGGTTGGACTGGCACCTGACTTGATGCATGTAGCATTGGGCTGAGGAAGGCTATCTGCCTGGCGTGGGTGGCCCAGAACATCTGCTGCCCTGCTAACATGCTGGAGAAGGAGACAGGATGATGACTAAGGTAGTAGGTGCATTGTGGTTGTATTTGGAGATAATCTGAGAGACTGGTTTTGACCTAAATATGGTGAGAGATTTGGGGCATTCAACTATATAAATAAGAGTCCCTGAGAGGTGCAAATGACTAATGTACTCAATAGCTAACTTAAAGCTCGAACGTTCAAGTCTACCCAGAGGATCCTTGGAAGAAAGGCCTAGCAATTTACTTCCCCAAAAATCAGTCATTGAAGTCTCTGTGGAGCACAATTCTACTCTGGCACACATGGGATCAGCATGAGTTGGAGTCAACTCCACTGCAACTGATACTATGTAAACGAACTAAAGATAATAGAGGAAAATTTCTGTCACATGACACATGGATGATGGTCTTGGAATTGGAAGCCCTGGGTCTTACTCTGAATTTGCCTCTAGCTCCATAGCCTTTAAGAAGTTCCCTCAAGATGAAATAGAATGTGTGGCTAATCGCCTCCACAAACAATGGCCTCCTTTGCTGTCGGATCAGAAGAAGTAGATGGTGCCCGGCTACTATTACTGAATGTTTCGAGCAAAGATTCTAAACACTGTCTCCTCACTTATTGATGTGCTTAGGTCCCAAAGACCGGATGGTATGCAAAATCAGCATTATGTGAAAATGGAGGATGGCCACATCAGATCACAAAATGGAGGATGATTCCATCATTACACAACTGCCAGATTACATCATTACATAACTGCCAAATTACATCATTACATAACTGCCAAACCACTGAGATCACAGCCCCACCAAGCTGACACATAACCTTAACCATCAAAGCCAGTGTTACTCCCACCTTGCACTTAGCGTTTGTTACTGCCAGACATACATCGTTAGTGTGCTGAATAGTTGGAGAGTATATTTTTTTTTTACTATTGTCATGAATGTGAAATGTCAGATAACAAGATAGTCAATAAGTGAGGAGGAGGTATAGAAGAATTCCAACCAAAAGGAAGAAAATGCAGAACAGAATTTCAAATTCTCATGGAATCCAGACTTTATGTAGCCATTGAGGCTGGATGAACCCCTGAAACTATTGCCCTTAGATAATCTTTAAATCTTAAATGAAAAATATCCCCTGAAAGCTTCTTTAAACCTAACAATAGCCTAATTAGTAAAGAGTGTCTGCCTTGAGCATTGTGCTCTTTTAAGATCTATCTATATGGGATCAGCAGCAACTCCAAAGATTAAATGGGAACCTTAGGGGGCACTGGGTTTATGTTAATGTGGGAGGAACAACTCAGAAAAGGAAGGTGAGGGTGATTGCACAACTTGAAGAATGTAATCAGTGTCACTGAATTGTGCGTGTAGAAATTGTTGAACTGGTATCTGTTCTATTGTGTATGTTCTCAACAACAACAAAAAATAAAATAATAAAAAAAGAAGTTCCCTCAACTTTTTATGTGGATTTTTCCATTGGAAAGGGTGGATGTCATGGATGGTTGCAAACTGCACGGAAAAATGTGCGTGTGGAGGTATATGAAGGAGGGAGAAGGAGGTCAAGTGCCTGCTAAATAAGCTGGAGGTGATTTGTTTGTTATAGATGGTGGCTACCCTGGTGGCACAGTGGTTAAGACCTTGGCTGCTAACCAAAAGGTTGGCAATTCGAATCCACCAGCCGCTCCTTGAAAACCCTCTGGGGCAATTCTACTCTGCCCTATAGGGTCACTATGAGTTGAAATCGACTTGATGGCAATACCATAGGGAGTATAAAAAAGAAATCACTGCTTTTTTTCATCATGTCAAGTGTTCTCAGCCTTTCTTCATGTCTTCAGGTAAACCTCTGAAAGTCTATCATTTGCCTCCTTCCCTCTGAGGAACAGAATTTTAAAAGTATTTGCTTGCGTCAAAAAAAACTGTACAATATTTGAATTAGCAAATTCTCTAATAAAGTCTGTAATACATTGTCACATTCCCTGCTCTTTGCTACCAGCTCTCCTAGTAAGAAACAAAAAATAAACAAAAGTTAAATGAACTTTCTACTCATCTCTTTTGCCTGTTTGATTTATTCATTTTTAATTTTATATTTTTCAGAATCAAAAGCAGAAAATGCTACTCCAGTACCCCGGTCATTTCTTTTCAGGAATTATGTTGATGATTTTGAAAAATTCTCACACGAGGAGTTAGAGGAGAAAAATGAAACCAATTTAAATGAAGACAGATTAATCTCCATCAATAAAAGTCAGCCTCTTCAGAAACGACCCCCTGTGTTCATCTCAGAAGAAGCCTCGGGTTATCTGACTAGCCCCTGGCTGACTCTCTTTATCCCCACCGTTTACACTGGCGTGTTTATAGTGAGCCTTCCTCTGAACATCATGGCCATCATTGTGTTCATCGTGAAAATGAAGATCAAGAAGCCTGCTGTGGTGTACATGTTACATCTGGCCATGGCAGATGTGCTGTTTGTGTCTGTGCTCCCCTTTAAGATCAGCTATTACTTTTCCGGAAGTGACTGGAAGTTTGGGTCTGAAATGTGTCGCTTTGTCACAGCAGCGTTTTACTCTAACATGTACGCCTCCATCATGCTCATGACAGTCATAAGCATTGACCGCTTTCTGGCTGTGGTATATCCCATGGAGTCCCTCTCCTGGCGCACTCTGGGGAGGGCTTCCTTCACTTGTCTGGCCATTTGGGCTGTGGCCATTGGAGGGGTGGTGCCTCTTGTCCTCAAGGAGCAAACTACCCAGGTTCCAGGCCTCAACATAACCACCTGTCATGACGTGCTCAATCAAACCGTGCACGACAGCTATTACGCGTATTACTTCAAAGCCTTCTGTGCTGTCTTCTTTTTTGTGCCATTGGTCATTTCCACAGTCTGTTATGTGTGTATCATTCGATGTCTTAGCTCTTCCAAAGTTGCCAACCAGAGCAAGAAGACCCGGGCTTTGTTCTTGTCAGCTGCTGTTTTCTGCATCTTCATCATTTGCTTTGGACCCACAAATGTCCTCCTGATTGTGCACTACTCACTCTTTTCTTATGATTCCTCAATGGAGGCTGCCTACTTTGCCTACCTCCTCTGTGTCTGTGTCAGCAGCATAAGCTGTTGCATTGATCCCATGATTTACTATTACGCTTCCTCTGACTGCCAGAGGTACCTCTACAGTATCTTATGCTGCAAAGAAAGCACTGATCCCAGCAGTTACAACAGCAGCGGGCAGTTAACAGCAAGTAAAATGGATACCAGCTCTACTAACTTGAATAACAGCATATACAAAAAGCTGTTAACTTAGGAAAGGGGACTGCCGTTAGGTTAAAAAGAAAAGAAAAAGAAAAGCGGACAACCTGGGGATTCTATCAGTCCCTGTAAAAAAGTGTTTACTTCACCATCTAGAACAACAAATGTGTTATTTGCAAGCCTCCTTACAAAAGCAATTGCACATTTACATTTGTTCACAGGAAAAGATAACAGAAATAGAAGACAGTTATTCAGAGGGAGTATTGTCAATGCAACAGTAATAGCTGAATGTTACTTTTTTTTATATATTTAGATGATATGTATATATTTGCAGTACAGTATAGAATAGGCACTTTGAAAATCTTTTTTTCGGAGAATATGGGAATGACCTCTGATTTAATATGCAGAGGCTAGGTTGCTAAGGTTTAGTCCTGAACACCTGAAGAGGTCTACTAATAGTGACAGATTTCGTAATCTGGACTTATACAGCTTTTGCAAATAAGTATATTTTGAAATTGTTCAACAGCAGTGTTTTAAGTTATTTAGAGATAAGGCTTAGTACTATCTGTGTGTAGAAAAAGCTTAGTGTTTTTTTACTTTAAACGTATCAAAGTAGGAATTCTTAAAATTATTAAAACAGATGAAAACCCCTCCTTTTGGCACAGGTAGCATTTTTGTTTACACACTGTGGATGTGAACCAAGAATGAGCATAAATCCACTAGGGACCTTAGGTCAGCTTTCAAAGAAACCCACCCTGGGAGCTGCACTTTTTTGCATTGCTCAGCCTGATGCAGGAGGCCAAGCAGTAGACATACACAGGGCCATGTCAGGAACCCTCCACCTGGGGATGCTGGAAGTTACAGCTGAGCGTCCCAGAGAGCAGAGAGCTGGGGACCACCACATTCACTCCACCCTCTTGGTGTTTCCCCCCCAGGGTTGACTGTGAACTCATCATGTTTATTAGAAATTGGAAATGGTATCGTAGGAGGTGATGGATATGAAAGACTTCTCTACCTTTTTGAAGAACAAAAAAAGGAGCATTCACTTCTAGTAATTACCCTGCAAAGGTCAGTTCTCACATGGAAGTACCACGGAGCAAACATGAATACTTGCTATGTGCTATGGGCACTGTGATAGGTGCTGGGCATGCAGAGTTGAATGAGACTCAGACCTACCCTCAAGGAAAACACAGCAGACCGACACATAAATAGTTGCAATAGAGTGTGAGATATGTGTAATAAATATGTTGTTACATAAAGTGTTTTTAGCTAGGGTCACCAAGCATGTATCACACAAGCAAGACCTGCTTGTTAAAGAATCTTGAACATTTGTATTACTGCTTCCTGTGCTTATAACTTGAGATGAAAAGATACAATACAGAAAGTATATTTTTGAAAATTATTCAGTCTACATTAATTGGACACTATTTACAAATGTTTGAACTTGAGATGAAAACATAATACAATACAAGAAGTGTGTTTTTAAGAATAATTCCTCCAGTCTACATTAACTGGACACTATTTATAAATGTTTGTTCAATAAATTAAATAAGTTTTTTGAAGAGTTCATATCATAATATGATTAGAAATAACAGCATGGAATTGGCTTGACTTTGAAATCTACCCAAATTCCTCTGTATTTTCAATTTACTTTTCTTAAGAGTTAATGAAAAAAAAAAAGAGCTAATGAGATGATTTATAACAGAATTTCTAACCCCACGATGAGTATCAACTACACAAAAATCCAATGATTTGACAATATAATTCGGAAATTAGGTTGCAGTGTATTTTTGTTTCCCTTATGAAAAAAAAGGATGCATTTGTTTAAAAAAAAAAGGAAAATTGCAAGGCAAATGTTTACCTATTTAAAAGAGCAAGCTATTTCCAAATACCATAGACTAATTTACATCAAAGTCATATAACTGTATTGTAAGTAGAAACTAGTACTGATTTTATTAATTTAGTTACTCTATTCATTTTATCCAAATCAGTGGAATTTCATTGTTATTGTTTATTCAGTCTGTATATATTAAAATATCTCTGACTAAATATGACCATTATTCCTGTACTATCATTCTATACTTATAAAATATTATTGCACTGTTTTTGTGTTCTCTCTTTTTTAAATTTCTTATAACCTATATTAATAAACTTGAAAGTTTGCTTCAGCTCTGTTTAAAATAATTACTGCGTCTCTCAAGACCCAGGCACGATGGCACATTCTTAAATGTTTAACTGAAAAAGTGTGTGTTTAATGAAGGGGCAATTTACAGAGGTGTGGACAGTATTAACGGAACCAAAAAAGGATGGTGAAGCATCCCAAACCAAAAACAGGAAAAAACCAAACCCACTGCTGTCATTTCCAACTCGGTGATCCTAAAGAAGAGTAGAACTGACCCACTGGATTTCTAAGGCTGAAATCTTTACGAAAGCAGATTCCCACATCTTTCTCCCACAGAGCAGCTGGTGGATTCAAACTGCTGACCTTTCGGTTAGCGGCAGAGCGCTTTAACCACTGCACCACCAGGGCTCCTGTGAAGCCCCCCAGGGACTAGGAATTAGCGGAAGCCAGTACCACCCCTAGGCCCCAAAAGGTGGAAAGGGAATATACTGACTGATCCTATTTCCCCCACCCTCTGATCTCTTGTCTGTGCCTCCCATTGCTCTTAATCTTAATCAAAATCAGGAGGTCTATGAAAAATTGTTTCTTCCTACCAAGAATTCTGTTAACACAGAATTTTTTAAGTTAACATGCAAGTTTTTAAGTTCCTGAAGCCTGGACCCCCCCCCCGCCACCCCCCGCAAGTATTTCAGGAATAGATAATGTACAGAGTCAGTTGGTCTTCTCCGCTCGTGGCCATCAGAAATAAGATACCAACTCAAACCAGAGAGTGACCTTTAAACTCTTCTGCTAATTTTTTCAAAATATTCACATCTGAATTCAAAAACACACTTGAATTTTCTTGACACACAAAAAAATGTTTTTTTCCAAGTCAAAAATAGCATTTTTAAAGAAATGGAATAATTGGCTGTTAAATATACACTTGGAAAATTTTAGGTTATAATTCTGGATTTAAGAAATTAAGAAAAATGTTGGCATGTTCTGTAGGCAGCCTTGAGCTCCAGCACCAAGTGGAAAAAGTTAAGCAGTGTTTACTACCAAGCTTTTCCCTGAGTCCTGGACCCTCAACTAGGGCTTATTTTCACGTAGGTGCCATAGTGAGAATTAAGGGGAAAAATAAGGTCACCAACAGTAATTTCCTCTCTCGAGATGCATCATTATGTGGCTGTGCCTCTTAAAATTACGAGACCAGACATACATGGAGAGTAATTGACCACAGGATAAATCTAATTGTGTTTTATAAAGGCTGTTGTTGTGTGCCACAGAGTCAATTCTGACTCATAGTGACATATGACAGAGTAAAACTGCCCCATAGGGTTTCCAAGGATTTGGTGAATTTGAACCGCCGACCTGAGCTCTTAAAAAAAAAAAGTGCTGTTAAATAAGCCGAGAAAAGAGGGGAAATGCTCCAATGCAGTGATTCTCAAAGTCCCAAAACCCTTTCAAAGGAAGGTCAAAACTTAGCCTGACAGCACTGTCTTAGTTATCCAGTGCTGCTATAACAGAAATACCACAAGTGGATGGCTTTAACAAAGAGAAATTTATTCTTTCACAGTCTAATAAGCTACAAGTCCAAATTCAGGTTGTCAGCTCCAGGGGAAGGCTTTCTCCCTCTGACAGCTCTGGAGGAAGGCCCTTGTCATCAATCTTCCCGTGGTCTGGGAGCATCTCAGCACAGGAACCTCAGGTCCAAAGGATGTGCTCTGCTCCTGGTGCTGCTTTCTTGGTAGTATGAGGTCCCCGTGTCTCTCTGCTCACGTCTCTCTTTTATATCTCAAAAGAGATTGATTGGCTTAAGACACTCTCTAATCTTATAGACCTCGTCAGTATAACTGCCACTAACCCATCTTATTGTATCACAGTGATAGGATTTACAACACAGGGAAATCACTTCAGATGATAAAATGGTAGACGATCATATAATCATACAAGGGAATCATGACCTAGCCAAGCTGACAGACACTTTTGGGCGACACAATTCAATCCATGACAAACACTGAAATGGTAGTTGGGCTTTTTTAGTCTCATTCTCTCTGAAGTGTACCTACGGTTGTATTTTCCAGAGGCCCCATGACATGTGATAGTGCAACAGATTGAATGCGAATGCTGATATGAAAATCTGACTATCTTCTATTAAGTTAGCCACTAAAGAGATTTGCAGTAGTGTACAACAATGCAATTTATCTCATCAAGTTAGTGTTTTAGAAGTAATTATTTTTCTTAAAAAGATGTTATTTGTATTAACACGTAATGGGTTTGTTGTTACTTTTAACTGAAATAATATTTTCAAAAGTTCTCCATTTTAATGTCTAGCATGATAAATATTGATAGAGATAACCAGCAGTGTGCTGGTAAAACCAGTTCTCCAGAAAAAAGAAAGGCCTGATTGGTAGTATCTGCCAATAACCATGGGTTTAAAACTCCCACCAGGAGCCCTGGAACCCCACAAGCAGCAATGGGCTGCTAACTGAAAGGTTGGTTGTTCAAACCGACCTAACAGGTCTACAGGAGAAAGACCTGGTGATCTGATCCTGTAAGATTACAGCCTAGAAAACCCTATGGAGCAATTCTACTCTGTCTCATAGGGTCAATATGGGTCAAAATCAACTCAAAGGCACACAGCAACAACAAGACCCCCATCGTTGGCAGTTTCAAGTTTCCAACTGTTTAACAGTTGTCTTGAAAAATTTCTGAATATTTAATTCTAATGAGCTGATACAAACAGGTTCCAGCACACCACTGGATGTAATTTTTAAGAATATTAAGGGGTCATGAGACCAAAAAGTTTGAGAGCCACTGCTCTAATGCAGGGCTTCCCGAATTTCATCCCTTCAAGAAGACAGAAACCAGTGATGATTATAAGGCACACAGGAGTAAACAGAGTTGGCTCATGGCTGCAGGCCACCACTTTGGTTTTCTGGATGCCTCAGAGCTGAGGGGAATCAAGGTCTTGGAGCAAAGGAAACTGATTCAAGGTACCTGTGGTGTGGGCCACAGGTTAGGAATGCTGTGTGTGGCCTGGTTTTTCTTCTGTTGCTGAGAAATCATGGCTGATGCAGCCTAAAAGGAAGAGAGAGGCTCTTTCTGAGCAAGGTTTAGACCATCAGGCCAAGCAGCAGTTCAAAACATCAGAAGATTCTGTCCAGGATGGCAGCACTATGAAGTGAAAATCAAGTAGCAAGTTTGTGGTAATGGGGATTGTTGACTGTGTGCTGGTCTTCAGCCACATGGGAAACCAGAGATCAGATTCAGCAGATCTTTGAGTTCAAGGACACAGCAGGTATGTTTCTGCTTTCTGTGTGTTCATCACTTACTTCAGGAACATTAGGGATCACATACTCATGAGCGCTGTGGAGATTTTCTCTGAAGCTGCATTTAAACCCCAAGCCAAACCCCTTGCTGTCGAGTCAATTCCAACTCATAGCGATTCTACAGGGTTTCCAGGGAGCAGCTGGTGAATTCCAACTGCTGACTTTTCGGTTCGCAGCTGAGCGCTTAACCACTGTGCCACCAGGGCTCCTAAGCTGCATCTGAAGCAGCCTAAAGTAATCGGGTGGTGGTAGGGCCAGTCAGGCTGTTTTGTCCATGTTAATAGCCACATCATTGGGCCATTAGTGTGTCACGGTGTGACCCATCCAGTGGAGTAAAACTACTACAAGGGTGGGATTGCCAGTACGGAGATACATTTATAGGCAAGACCACAACTGAGGTACGTTTGTATACAGTTTGTTTTGCTTTGCTTCTTATGAAGAGATATCTAGCAGCTCTTGAAACTGGCTGATATTATGTCCAAAAAAGAAGAAAAATTAAATAAATATATTCCTGTCTTCCAGTAGCTAACTGGTCTTTGGATTAATTCATAATAGATAATAGTTAAGAAGCAGGAAGTGTGAAGACCTCAGATTTTGGTAAGAGTGTTAGCTAACCATTCAGCTTTGTTAAAAGACAGTTACAACTCTGCTGCACATGGAATCAACTAGAGAGTTTGAAACAATTTCAACGTCCAGTCCCACACTAGACCAATAGGAGTCAGAATCTTTGGGAGTGGGGCTGAGCATTGATATTTTTAAAGCACCGCTGGAGATTCTAATGTGTGAGCCGAGGTCGACACCATTGCTTCAAGAAAGAGCTTCTCAAATTCCCTGTGCATACAAATCACCTGGTGATTCGTTAAATGGTAGGCTCTGGTGCAGTAGGTGTGGGGGGAGATCTGCACGTCTAACCAGTGTCCAGGTGATGTCCATGTTGCTGGTCCTTGGATCATGCTTTGAGTAGCAGAGCCTCAAGAGATGGCTCTGAGACAAAATTTGGCCAGGTTGGAGGTTCATGCACTCAGACAATTCAATTCTTATATCCTGTTTTTAAATCATTTTCTGGGGCAATTTTTTATATAGGGGTCCCTGAGTAGCGCAAATGGTGAGGCTCTCTGCTGTTAACTGAAAGGTGGGAGGGTGGTGGTTTGAATCCACCTAAAGGCACCTGGGAAGAAGGCCTGATCATCTACTTCTGAAAGATCACAGCCATTGAAAACCCCGTGGAGCACAATTCTACTCTGAGGCTCATAGGGTCACCATGAATCGAAATCAACTGAACAGCGACTGTTTTTTGTTGTTGTTGTTTTCGTTTTTTTGTTTTAAGGTGTTTAGTCAAAATTTATTTCAGGTGACGTTTATCTTGCTGCATGTTTCCGTCTTTTTGGGTCCCTTTTAGGAAAAAAGATAGCTTAAAAGTCTCTAAGCTCACACATTAAACCATTTCAAAAGAGGCTGAAGGTTTAAGAGTGGCGACTCCAGTCTGAAAGATAGTGCCTGCCTGGCAGATAGTGGCAGCGCCTGGTTAGCGGAAAGCAGATGTGAATAAGTTTCTTGTCTCTGGGTCTGGATGAAAAATAGTGACCTCAGGGACATGCACGCTAGTAGTGCTGGTCAGCATCAGAAACTTCAATCTTAATGGTACTGGAATGAGGAGCTTTGCAAAGCCTAAGGCAAATGAGTCAGCTGGGGAGCATCCTCAGAGGGTCAGTGACTCCAATGTGCCTGGGGAAACAAAGACTTAGGAAGCCAGCTGTGGGAACACATATTGGCAGCACATACTATAAACCTGGGGTAAATGCCTCATTATAGACGCCTTTTTACAAGTTGATGAAAAAAATAACCAATGGTGAAAGAGGAACTATAACTTGTTAGCCAACACATGGGGGAAAAATTCCCATCTCTGCAATAATCAAATTATTAAAATCTGATTATTGTTGTTGTTAGGTGCTGTCTGGTCAGTTCCAAGTCATAGCAACCCTATGTACCACAGAACGAAATACTGCCCGGTCCTGTGCCATGCTCACAATCGTTGTTATGCTTGAGCCCATTGTTGCAGCCACTGTGTCAATCCATCTCACTGAGGGTCTTCCTCTTTCCTGATGACCTTCTACTTTGCCAAGCATGATGTCCTTCTCCAGGGAGTGATCCCTCCTGACAACATGTCCAAAGTATATAAGACGGAGTTTTGCCATCCTTGCTTCTAAGGAGCATTCTTGTTGTACTTCTTCCAAGACAGATTTGTTCGTTCTTTTGGCAGTCCATGGTATATTCAATACGCTTCGCCAACGCCACAATTGAAAGGCGTCAATTCTTCTTCGGTCTGCCTTATTCATTGTCAGCTTTCCCAAGCATATGATGCGATTGAAAATACCATGGCCTGGGTCAAGCGCACCTTAATCTTCAAGGTGACATCTTTGCTTTTCAGCACTTTAAAGAGGCCTTTTGCAGCAGATTCCCCCAGTGCAATGCATCTTTTAATTTCTTGACTGCTGCTTCCATGGGTGTTGATTGTGGATCCAAGTAAAATCCTTAACAACTTCAATCTTTTCCCTGTTTATCACGATGTTGTTTGTTGGTCCAGTTGTGAGGATTTTTGTTTTCTTTATGTTGAGGTGCAATCCATACTGAAGGCTGTGGTCTTTGATTTTCATCAGTAAACGCTTCAAGTCCTCTTCGCTTTCAGCAAGCAAGGTTATGTCATCTGCATATCACAGGTTGTTAATGAGTCTTCCTCCAACCCTGATGCCCCTTTCTTCTTCATATAGTCCAGCTTCTTGGATTATTTGCTCAGCCTACAAATTGAATAAGTATGGTAAAATGATACAACCCTGATGTACACCCTTCCTGACTTTAAGCCACACGGTATCCCCTTGTTCTGTCTGAACCACTGCCACCTGATCTATGTACAGATTCCTCATGAGCACAATTAAGTGGCGTAATGGTTAAGTGCTACAGCCGCTAACCAAGAGGTCGGCAGTTCAAATCCACCAGGTGCTCTTTGGAAACTCTATGGAACAGCTCTACTCTATCCTATAGGTCACTATGAGTCAGAATCGACTGGATGGCAGTGGTATTTGATTATTTAAAGCAAATTATTTAAACTTGCAACTTAACGTACAATAACACCTACTCCTATCCAATTGGCAATGGCTTTTTTTTTCCTAAAATGGCTAAAAACTGTTTTCTAATAAATATTAAAGAAGGACGCAAATATAAATACCAACAAGAGCAAAATTATTGATGGGCATAAATAATCCTTTAGGAAAGCACTTTGATAAAACATCATTACCTTTGAAATGTGTATAACTGTGGACCCCATCATGACTTCTGGGACACTATCCTCAAGTAATAATTCTAAATAACAAAAATATGATAGGTTTCTAATTATTACAGCACTCTAGGTATTCAACCTAGAACACTGCTTTTCAGTAGAAGCAAACATTATTAGCTCAAAACAAAAACTTCATTTTGACTGATTTCATTGTATAATTGTTAGCCTTCTTATTATTAAAGTTCATTTATGTATGTAATCCACATAATATTATCCAGTATTTGAAAAATACGGTTAACTCCTCCGTAAGCTCTTGTAAAAAAAAAAAAAATACTGAAGTTTTAGTTCTTTAACTGACTTTTGCATTTGACTTAGTTACCTAGACCTACTGTAACAGGAATATCACAAGCGGGTGGCTTTAAAGGACAGAAATCCATTTTCTCACAGTTCAGGAAGCCAGAAGTCTGAATTCAGGATATGGCTTTAGGGGGAAGTCCTTCTTTTTCTCTTTCGGTTTCTAAAGCCATTGCCATAGAGTGGATTCAGACTCACAGTGACTCAATAGGACAAAGCAGAACTGTGCCATAGGGTTTCCTAGGCTGTAAATCTCTATGGAAGCAGACTGCCACATCTTTCTCCTGCAGAGTGGCTGGTGGGTTTGAACCAACAACCTTTTGGTTAGCAGCTAAGTGCTTACCCACTGTACCAACAGAGTTCCTTATTCACTGGCAATGCTTAGAGTTCCTTGTAAATGCATCTGCTGTGTGTAACTCAGAAGTGATTAGGTACGATGTTATTAACATAACGAAAGAAAAGCCCTATTTCTAAACAAGATCTCATCCACAGGTACGGGGGCCAGGGCTTCAATACTTATATTGGGGGGACATAATTCAGTCCACTACCAGCATTCTTCAATCCAAATTTTTGAGCCCTTAATTTCACTTACTCCTTTCCTTGTAATTTTTTAATTAAATGGTCATCTACTTGGTTAGAATGAATCATGTATCCACAGGCTTATTTCTGTACAATTAAGTCAGCTTGAGTGACTACACTATTTCTCAAAATGTAGTCCATAAAAATAATTTGGGCTGCTTGTTATACAGAGGTGATTTCTTGGCTCCGTTTCAGACCTACAATCAGAACCAAGGGAATGGGACCTGAGTTATTCACATTTTGAACAAGATCCAGGGGTAATTTTTATGCACACCAAAGTTTGAGAACCACCAAACTAGTACTTAGAGAAATCTCTGGCCTGGTATATTTTGTGGCCAGCAAGAGGAAAGGGTAAATCTATTCTGCAGTACAACATGTCAGTGATAGGATAATATCCATACACCTGCAAGAAATACCAGAAAGATGTTTACCTGTGTTTTATTGCCTATGCAAAAGCATTTAACTGTGTGGATTGTAACAAATTATGGAAAACATTGCAAAAAATGGGAATTCCAGAACACTTAACTGTGCTCATGCAGAACCTGTACGTAGACCAAGAGGCAGTCTTTAGAACACAACAAAGGGATACTGCATGTTTAAAATCAGAAAAGGTGTGGGTCAGGTTGTATCCTTTCACCATACCTATTCAATCTGTATGCTGAGCAACTAATCCGAGAAGCCGGACTATATGAAGAACAGGGCATCAGGATTGGAGAAAGACTCGTTAACAACCTGCAATGTGCAGATGACACAACCTTGCTTGCTGAAAGCAAAAAGGACTTCAAGCATTTAATAATGAAGATCAAAGACCACAGCCTTCCGTATGGATTGGACCTCAACATAAAGAAAACAAAAATCCTTACAGCTGGACCAGTAAGTAACATCACGATAAACTGAGAAAAGATTGAAGTTGTCAAGGATTTCATTTTACTTGGACCCACAATCAACGTCCATGGAAGCAGCAGTAAGGAATTAAAGGACGCATTGCATTGGGTAAATCTGCTGCCAAACACCTCTTTAAAGTGTTAAAAAAAAAAAAAAAGATGTCACCTTGAAAACTAAGGTGCGCCTGACCCATGGTGTTTTCAATCGCCTCATATGCATGTGAAAGCTAGACAATGAATAAGGAAGACTGAAGAAGACCTGATGCCTTTGAAATATGGTATTGACAGAGAATATTGAACATACCAAGGGCTGCTAGAAGAACAAACAAATCTGTCTTGGAAGAAGTACAGTCAGAATGCTCCTTAGAAGCAAGAATGGTGAGACTTCTTCTCACGTACTTTGGATATGTTATTAGGAGGGACCTGACAATATTTGTCCTTTTGTGGTTAATTTATTTCACTCAGCGTGATGTCCTCTAGATTCCTCCATGTTTTGTGGTCTCCTCATTATTCTTTATAGTTGCATAGTATTCCACTGTGTATGTACCACAATCTGTTTATCCATTCATCTGTTGATGGTCACTTAGGTTGTTTCCATCTTTTTGCTACTGTAAATAATGCTGCAATGAACATAGGTGTCCATATGTCTATTCTTGTCACTGCTCTTATATCTCTAGGATATATACCTAGGAGTGGGATTGTTGGGTCATATGGTATGTCTATTTATAGCTTTTTGAGGAAGTACTACACTGTTTTTCATAGTGATTGTATCATTTTACAATCCCACTAGCAATGTATAAAAGTTCCAATCCCCAGAGACAGCCACTCTTAACAACTTCTTAATATGGTGTTGGATATATTTAAAAAACAATCTCTATGCCCATTCTTACTTTTGGGAGGCAAAAAGAAACTATACAACAGGCAAGTTATTTTTAAATTGTATCTTTGAGTTGTAAAAACTCCTTCTGACATTGAAGTATCAGTTAGCTGATGCTGCATAACAAACCACAAAAAACTCCAGAGGTATATAACAATAAGTGCTACTGCTCATGTTCTGGGGTAGTCAGCTAGGTGGTTCTGCTGATGTATCTGGGGATGTGTTGACTGATTTTGGAAGGCCTTAACTGGGATGATTGCAGTCATATATGCCTCTCACCTTCAAGCATGCTAATCCTGGCATGTTCTCATGGCAACAGCAGAGAGTCAAGAGAGAAGAGGAAACGTGCAAGGCTTCTTGAGGCCTGGAATTGGACTTGACATACCCTTACTACAGTCACTTACCATTGGTCAAAGCAAGTCACAAGACTATTTCAGAGTCAAGGAGGTGGAGAAATAGACACTGCCTCTTTAGCTAAAGGAACTTCAAAGTCACATTGCAAAGGGCATGGATACAGGGAGTAATGAAGAATTAGGGACATCATTGAATTCTACTATACATAAAAAAATTAAAAAAAGGATCTGAAAATTCATTATAATAATAATCCTCAAAGAAATGGCTTAGGGTCCAAGTGCTATGCATGTAATAACAAGATCAAGATTTAGTAGTTTAAATATTCTTTATTTCAACGGAAGACTTGTAAAAACATCTCTAAGGTCTGGGTTCTAGACCCAGCTCAGTCAGCACATATCTTATCACTATCATATGTAAAATGAGAAAAAGATGAGTACTGACCCCAGGGGAATAACTGAGAGCACATGTAATACCGTGTCTCAAGTCCCATCAAAGAAGAGTGGTATCTCAGTTGGTGATTTTTCCTTAGGTGTCTGACTTTGTCCAACAGGGGTGCTGGTATACTAACAAGCCACTTCAGAAAAAGAGTGTCATCAAATACAGTTTTGACTCTTCTGGGTCAATACGGGTTTGTTTTTGTTTTGTTGGTAGAAAAAAATTACTTTTATGATTTTTATTTTTTAATAATACATGCTATGATGAGACTAATGAATAGCAAATGTTATGGAAGATATTAACTATTGAATTTATATACAGTTCTAAATAAAATATTCTTAAAATGTTTTAGCAAAAAACTTGAGTTTGTTTCCATGAGCACACAATTTTTAATCAACATTTTTTTTGAGAATATTTTTAGTGCTCTAGTACTGATTCAAATCTTTGGCTTTTTAAAATCAGAAGAGTCATACCCACAACATGACCCTTAAGAAAAGTTTATGAAGCAAACCTCAAGGTGTTACTGGTTTCTGATTCCCATTTAACTTAATTTCAATTGCTATTTTGCTTTTTTAATAAATAAACTTTGTTTCTTAAGCTAACAGTGCCTCAGATGTTATCAGTAGCCTCATCCAGCTATATAAAAAACTAACCTTTTAACTAGAATTTTCAAATACTTTAACATATATGTGGAACTACTTAGACATTTGAATTTTCTTGACCCAACCACATTCAGTCCTACTGGTTGGTATGCAGTAACAAAACAATAGAGCAGTTCTCTCTGACAGGAAGTGACAAAAAAGGCCTTGGTGACACTTACTGGTCAGGCTATAGTTCAGTGAGTCCAGGCTTGCATTTAACAGGTTGGAACCTGTTTTATGGATTTGGGGATGAAATTTGGGCATATACTATCACTTGATAGAACAGGTATTTCCTTTGTAAATTGTTACCCACTGATAACAGGTGGGGGTTACCAGCACTGTCCACATTCTGAGATACATGAACACTTTATCTGTGCAGAATAATGGTGTATAAATTCTTCTTCTCCCCTTTGCTCTTTCCCTTTATATTTGTAATTGGTACCCACAGACATAGTTTAAAACTCATCACTGGTGGCCCTCTGAGTACACTAGAGGAAATCAGAAGAGATTTTCAGATGGAAGGATGCCCTGACAAAGATGTGAAGCTACTGAATTCTCATATATTGCTTGTTGTTGTTGTTGTTAGGTGCCGTGGAGTCGGTTCTAACTCATAGCGACCGTATGCACAAGAGAACGAAACACAGCCCGGTCATGCGCCATCTTTACAATTGTTGTTATGCTTGAGCTCATTGTTGCAGCTACTGTGTCAATCCACCTCGTTGAGGGTCTTCCTCTTTTCCGCTGACCTTTCACTTTGCCAAGCATGATGTCCTTCTCCAGGGACTCATCCCTCCTGACAACATGTCCAAAGTATGTAAGACGCAGTCTCGCCATTCTTGCTTCTAAGGAGCATTCTGGTTGTACTCCTTCCAAGACAGATTTGTTCGTTCTTTTGGCAGTCCATGGTATATTCAATATTCTTCACCAACACCACAATTCAAAGGCATCAACTCTTCTTCGGTCTTCCTTATTCATTGTCCAGCTTTCACATGCATAGGATGTGATTGAAAATACCATGGCTTGGGTCAGGCGCACCTTAGTCTTCAGGGTGACATCTTTGCTCTTCAACACTTTAAAGAGGTTCTTTGCAGCAGATTTACCCAATGCAATGCGTCTTTTGATTTCTTGACTGCTGCTTCCATGGCTGTTGATTGTGGATCCAAGTAAAATGAAATCCTTGACAACTTCAATGTTTTCTCCACTTATCATGATGTTGCTCATTGGTCCAGTTGTGAGGATTTTTGTTTTCTTTATTTTGAGGTGTAATCCATACTGAAGGCTGTGGTCTTTGATCTTCATTAGTAAGTGCTTCAAGTCCTCTTCACTTTCAGCAAGCAAGGTTGTGTCATCTGCATATCACAGGTTGTTAATGAGCCTTCCTCTAGTCCTGATGCCCCGTTCTTCATCATATAGTCCAGCTTCCCCTATTATTCGCCCAGCATACAGATTGAATAGGTATGGTGAAAGAATACAACCCTGACACGCACCTTTCCTGACTTTAAACCACTCAGTATCCCCTTGTTCTGTCTGAATAGCTGCCTCTTGATCTATGTAAAGGTTCCTCGTGAACACAATTAAGTGTTCTGGAATTACCATTCTTCGCAATGTTATCCGTAATTTGTTATGATCCACGTGGTCAAATGCCTTTGCATAATCAATAAAACACAGGTAAACAACCTTCTGGCATTCTCTGCTTTCACCCAGGATCCATCTGACAACAGCAATGATATCCCTGGTTCCACATCCTCTTCTGAAACCAGCCTGAATTTCTGGCAGTTCCCTGTCGATATACTGCTGCAGCTGTTTTTGAACGATCTTCAGCAAAATTTTGCTTGCGTGTGATATAAATGATATTGTTCCATAATTTCCACATTTGGTTTGATCACCTTTCTTGGGAATAGGCATGAATATGGATCTCTTCCGGTCAGTTGGCCATGTGGGGTTATACAATGGCACACTTTTTTGGAAAACAGTTTGGCAATTTCTTAAAAAGTTAACCATAAAAAAAAAGTTACTGTCTAGTCAGTTCTGACTCACAGCAACCCCACACGGTTTCCAACGTTATAAACCTTTATGGAAGCAGACTGCCACACCTTTCTCCTGTGGAGCAGCTGGTGGGTTTGAACCATCAACTTTTTAGTTAGCAGCCAAGCACTTAACCATTGCACCACCAGGACTTCTTAATGGAATACTGCTGAGCATTAAAAAAACAAAAACAAAAAACTAACATGCTCACCAACACAAATGAATCTCAAAAATATTATATTGAGTGAAAGAAGCCAGATACAAAAATATATGTTTTGTATGATTCCATTTGTATGGAATTCTAGATCTATAGTGACAGAAAACAGATCAGAGGTTGCCTTGAGATGGGACTGGAGGTGGGGATTGACTGCAAAGGGTCAAGAGGGGAAGATAGAAAGGTACTTTGATCATAGTGGTGGTTACATGTGTGTATACAAGTGTCAAATCTATTAAGACGTATATTTTCAAAGGACGCAGTTTACTGTGCATTAGTTATACCTAAAAAAAAAAAAAAAAAGGATTTTTATAAAAAAGACAAATATGCCTGGCCAACAGTGCTGTCCTGAGGCTGAACTGGGCAAATGGACACAAGGCCCTCAGGCCCCACTGCCCCCTCCCCAAGACCATGCACTGACTTCTCATTCAAACATGTATTGTTGGGAGAGATAGAAACAACATACTCTGCCAGGCAGAGGAGGAGGGCTTGTTGAAAAGCCATCTGAAGAATGAGTTGGGGCTCTCCAGACAGAGAAGTGGAGGAAAGGGACAGCGCGAGCCAAGGTTCAAAAGCAGGATGTTGCCTGATGTGTTTAGAAAATGCCAATAGCCTGGTGTTGTAAGAACAAAGCTCACACAGTGAGGAAAGTCAGAAGATACAAGTGGAAAATTCGGATGAGGTCAGATAGGAAGGGATCTTGAGGGCCATATTTATAGTCATTTGGACTTTATCTTGGGGCAGCCCTGGTGGCACAGTGGTTAAAGTTCTTGGCTGTGCTCAGCTGCTAGCGAAAGGTCAGCAGTTCATCTCACAAGCAATTGAGGGCTAAAGATGTGGCAATCTGCTTCTGTAAAGTTTACAACTTTAAAAACCCTATGGGGCAGTTCTACCCTGTCGTTTAGGGTTGCTATGAAATGGAATCAACTTGACAGCAGTGGGTTTGGTTTTAGTTTTCCGGGACTTTATCTTAAGGAGCGTTGGTGGCACCGTGGTTAAAGCACTTGGTTGGTAACTGAGGGATTCAAACCCACCAGCTGCTCGGCAGGACAAAGATGTGACAGTCGGCTTCCAGAAAGATTTACAGACTAGGAAACCCTATGGGGAAGTTCTACTCTGTCCTGTAGGGTTGCTATGGAGGCCAGTGGGTTTGGACTTTATCCTACGGGCAGCAGAGAACCTTTCAATGGCTTCAAGACTTGCTGTAATTTGAGTTTTAGAAAGATGGCTCCGGCCACAGAGGGGATGGGCTGGAGAGGGAAAACCAGAAGGCAGGGTCCAGGGGAGAGTGAGCTTCAGGAAGTCAGAGCTGTTCCAGAGCTGCTCCTAGCAGGTCTGACCTGCAGATACTGGCTTATCCCACTCAACAGCAGTGCTTCTCAAACATTTTACATGCATATCCCTTTTCAAGAAACATTAAAATCTCACATACTGTGTTAAAATTTACATGTCAGAAATTTCAAAATAATTATATTGTGACTAAAAACTAATCAAAGCAATTCCTAAAGAAAAAAAATTTTCCCAACTCTACCCTTTCAGGTAAGTAAGAGCAAGTAAACCGAGGTACTTGACTAAAGAAAAATGACTGCTTTAGAGTTTGGGGCCCTACTCCATTTTGCCTTTCTTTTAATATATAAAACCCCTGATTTATTGTTTAAAGCCTGTGACTAAGTGTAGACTAAAGAAAGTTTCTCCTTTTGTCTGAAGGTAAGCTGAGGAGATAACAATAAACTGTATCACAGGAGCTATCAAGACCCTTCTGAAGCAATGTCTCTTGATGCTGACTCTTATCTAGTTCTCCTAGGCAACCGCTAAAAAGAAAAATTTCACTGGAGCCAGCTGTTTCTAAGAGACAAATGTCCTCTAACCTTCCGCCTCCTAGTTCCACATCCAGTAACTTGCCTTGTATTACACTAAATGTGCAATGTCCACTTAAAATAGTACAGCTTAAGTCCTTTGTTCTTACGCTTTAAAAGGTCTCCACAGCTTCACCATTTTGTCTTTTTGTGTGTGTGTACTTTAGATGAAGGTTTACAGAACAAACCAGTTTCTCAACAAACAGTTAGTACACACATTTTTCTATGACATTGGTTAACAACCCCACGACATGTCAACACTCTCCCTTCTCAACCCTAGATTCCCTATTACCAGCAGCTTCGCCATTTTGGAAGCATTTGTTTTCCTGTAAAATTAGATGTTTTCCCCAGTCCGGACTGTTATCAAACATACAGTAAATCTCCTTGGTTTACTATAACAGAGTAAGTGTTTATTACTCTTGGACACAGTAGTTCCTGGGTGGTACAAATGGTTAAGCACTTGACTATTAGCTGAAAGGTGGGTGGTTTGAACCCACCCAGAGGTACCTCCCCCATGCCATTCTTCTTCAATTTGTCATTTCTGGCATAGTAGATCATATGATTGTCCAATTCAAAATGACCAATACCAGTCCATTTCAGTTCACTGAGATATCGATGTTTATGCATTCTTGACAATTTCTAAAATTTTCCTAGATTCGTACTTCATACAGTCCACGTTCCAATTGTTAATGGACTTGGCAGCTGTTTCTTTTCATTTTGAGTCATGCTGTATCAGCAAATGAAGGTCTTGAAAGCTTGACTCCATTCACGTCATTAAGGTGTCTCTACTTCGACGAGGCAGCTCTTTCCCAGTCATATTTGGAGTGCTTTTCAACTTGAGGGGCTCATCTTCCGGCCCTATATCAGACAATGTTCCCACTACTATTCATAAGGTTTTTACTATTAATTTTTTCAGAAGTAGACCACCAGGTCTTTCTACCTAGTCTGTTTTAAGTCTGGAAGATCAGCTGATACTTGCCCACCATGGGTGACCCTGCTGTATTTGAAATACCAGTGGCATAGCTTCCAGCATCACAGCAACAAGTCACCACAGTACAACAATCACATCTGATGTGATTTTCTTATGTGTTATAAATCCTTCCTCTATGATGTTAATGAGGTGGGATTAGCAACAGTTATATAGCCTCAGGAAACCCTGGTGGCATAGTGGTTAAGTGCTACAGCTGCTAACCGAAAGGTGGCAGTTCAAATCCGCCAGGTGCTCCTTGGAAACTCTACGGGGCAGTTCTACTCTGTCCTATAGGATCGCTATGAGTCGGAATTGACTCGACGGCACTGGGTTTGTTTTTTTTTGTGTGTGTTACATAGCCTCAATCTACAAGATTAGGTTGTGTCTTAAGTCAATCTCTTCTGAGATATAAAAGAGAGAAGTGAGTAGAGATATGGGGAACCTCACACCACCAAGAAACAAGAGCGAGGACAAAAGCATATCCTTTGGACCCTGGATCCCTGCACAGAGATGCTGCCCAGCTACAGAAGAATGATGACAAGGACCTTCCAGCAGAGCTGACAGACAGTGAAAGCTTTCCCCTGGAGCTGGCACCCTTGATTTGGACTTCTAGCCTCCTAGGCTGTGAGAGAATAAATTTCTCTTTGTTAAAGCCATCCACTTTTGGTATTTCTGTTATAGCAGTACTAGATGACTAAGACAATGACTATTATTCAAATTTATGCACAAACAACTAAGGCTAAGGGTAAAGAAATTGAAGATTATTACTAACTTCTGCAATCTGAAATTGATCAAACATGCAATCAAGATGCATTGATAATTACTGGTGATTGGAATGCGTAAATTGGAAACAAAGAAGAAGGATTGGTAATTGGAAAATACAGCCTTAGTAATAGAAATGACACCGGATATTGCATGATAGAATTTTGCAAGACCAACGACTTTTTCATTGCAAATACCTTTTTTCAGCAACATAAACAGCAACTATACATGTGGGACTCACCAGATAGAATACATAGGGATCAAATCGGCTACATCTGTGGGAAGAGGTGATGGAAAAGCTCAATATCATCAGTCAAAACAAGGCCAGGGACCGACTGTGGAACAGACCATCAATTGCTCATATGCAAGTTCAAGTCGAAGTTGAAGAAAATTAGAACAAATCCAGGACAGTCAAAGTACAACCTTGTGTATACCCCACCTGAATTTAGAGACCATCTCAAGAGTACATTTGACCCATTGAGCACTAATGACCGAAGACCAGACGGTTGTGGAATGACATCAAGTATGTCATCATACATGAAGAAAGCAAGAAGAGGTCGTTAAAAAGACAGGAAAGAAAGAAAAGACCAAAATGGATGTCAGAAAAGACCCTGAAACTTTCTTTTGAACACTGAGCAGCTAAAGCAAAAGGAAGAAATGAAGGAAAAGAGCTGAACAGAAGATTTCAAAGGGTTGCTCGAGAAGACAAAGTATTATAATGAAATGTGCTAAGATCTGGAGTTGGAAAACCAAAAGGGAAAAACACTTTTGGCATTTCTCAAGCTGAAAGAACTGAAGGAAAAATGCAAGCCTTGAGCTGCAATATTGAAGGTTTCTATAGAGAAAATATTAAATGACACAGAATGCATCAAAAGAAAATGGAAGGAATACACAGAGTCAGTGTACCAAAAAGAATTGGTCAACATTCAACCATTTCAGGAGGTAGCATATGATCAAGAACTGCTGGTACTAAGGGAAGAGGTCCAAGCTGCACTGAAGGCACTGGTGAAAAAGAAGGCTCCAGGAATTGATGGAATACCAATTGAGACTTTTCAACAAACGGACGCAGCGCTGGATGTGTTCACTCGTCTATGCCAAGAAATTTGGAAGACAGCTACCTGGCCAAGCAACTGAAAGAGATCCACATTTGTACCCATTCCAAAGAAAGGTGATACGATAGAACGCAGAAATTATCAAATAATATCATTAATACTACACGCAAGTAAAATTTTGCTGAAAATCATTCAAGAGCGGTTGTCGCAGTATATTGACAGGAAACTGCCAGAAATTCAAGCCAGGTTCAGAAAAGGACGTGGAACAAGGGCTATCATTGCTGATGTCAGATGGATCATGGCTGAAAGCAGAGAATACCATAAAGATATTTACCTGTGTTTTATTGACTATGCAAAGGCATCCGATGCATGGATCATAACAAATTATGGACATTTCAAAGTATGGGAATTCCAGAACACTTAATTGTGCTCATGAAGAACCTGTATGTAGACCAAGAGATTTGAACAGAACAAGGGGATACTTCATGGTTTAAAGTCAGGAAAGAGTTGTATCGTTTTACCGTACTTATTGAGTCTGTATGCTGAGCAATTAATCCAAGTGGCTGGACTATATGAAGAAAAACAGGGCATCAGGATTGGAGGAAGACTCATTAACAACCCGCGTTAGCAGATGACACAATCTTATTTGCTGAAAGTGAAGAGGACTTGAAGCACTTACTGATAAAGGCCGCAGTCTTCAGTATGGATCGCACCTCAACGGAAAGAAAACAAAAACCCTCACAACTGGACCAATAAGCAACTTTATGATAAACAGAGAAAAGACTGAAGTTGTCAAGGATTTCATTCTACTTGGATCTACAATCAACCTCCATGGAAGCAGCAGTCAAGAAATCAAAAGACCCATTGCATTGGGCAAATCTGCTGCAAAAGACCTCTTTAAAGTGTTAAAAAATAAAGACGTCACTTTAAGTACTAAGCCATGGTATTTTCAATTGCCTCATATGCATGCAAAAGCTAGACAATGAATAAGGAAGACCGAAGAAAAACTGATGCCTTTAAATTAATTTTTTAAATTATGGTGTTGGTGAAGAATATTGAATATATTGTGGACTGCCAGAAAAATGAATAAATCTGTCTTGGAAGAAGTACAGCCAGAATGCTCTTTAGATGCAAAGATGGTGAGACTTCAACTCACGTACTTTGGATGTGTTATCAGGAGGGATCAGTCCCTGGAGAAGGACATTGTGTTTGTTAAAGTAGATGGTAAAAAAGGGGAAGACTCAACAAGATGGATTGGTAAAGTGACTGCAACAATTGGTTCATGCATAACAACGATTGTGAGGATGGCACAACACAAGGCAGCATTTTGTTCTGTTGTACATAAAATTGCTGTGAGTTGGAACTGACTCGATGGCACCTAACAACAACAACAGAGATACCTTGGAAGACAGGCCTGGCAATCTGTTTCTGAAAAGTCATAGCCTTGAAAACCCTATGGTGCAGTTCTACTCTGCACACAGGAGGCCTCCATGAGCAGGGATAGACTCAACAGCAACTAAGAACAATACCCTTTCAAGTTTCTGATTTACTGTTCCTCTCTCCTCCTGACACTTACTCTCTTACCCGATTGAGAACTGCTGTTTTATAGTAAACCTAAGCAGTGTCATATATAAGGCCAGACTGGGCTATAAGGTTCACTTTAAACAAGTCTGATTTGGACTAGTGCTTCTGTGAATTCTCAGAACTGGAACTTGACTTCAACTTATTCTGGATGTAGGAGATATCAGTATGAAGAAACCCACCTGACCAACGGAGTTCTGTCTGCTTGAAAGATGCTCCTTTCTCCTGAGTCCATTGTTGCTTACGATGACAGGTTGTGAGACTCACCTGAGGTTTGTGTTAAATACAAGATCCCTGCACCTTTCCCCTGAAGATTCTGACTCAGTAGTTCTGGAGCTGGCACCTAGAATCTGTAGGCTTAGTGAGTGTACCAGGTCATTCTTAATGAACAGGCAAGTTTGGGAACACTGAGAAGACTGTCTGCTCTGGTGGCAGCTGTGGCTTTTACCCTATGAGGGAGAAGGAGTTCACAGCACAGCAGATGCCCGAGCCTCTTTCTGGGATGGTGACCGTGGTATTCACTCAGCTGCCTCTCCCCCAGATATGACAAACCGCAGAGGCTTCAGGAGTGCCGAGAGCAGTGGGGCAGCCCAGACCCATAAGGTGCTCACCTTCAAAGCCCCCTACTGCCCATCTTCTCCCACAGGGACTGGGCAGCCTGGAGCTCAGCAACAGAAAGTCATGAGGGCTGATGAAAACAAACCATTCTATCACCTCAATAGCAGCTATTTCAGGGACACCTGAAAATCAAGATATAAACAGCAAAGACAGGAAACACTCTGTTCTACAAAGGTTTGCTCAGCTTTTCTTGTAAAGGGAGGTTGAGGTTTAGGAGAAAACCGAATACTGTGGGCCTGGTTGTTTTGAGGTTGTTCAGCTCTGGAGCCTAGGAGCTGAATTGCTGGAAGACAGGGAGAGAGAAACAGAGACAGAGAACGACCAAGAACAAAGTGGGTGAGGGAAAGCATTTTGTTTGTTTTTGCAGTGACAAAAAAAAAAAAAAACAAAAACCAAACCCAGTGCCGTCGAGTCAATTCCGACTCATAGCGACCCTATAGGACAGAGTAGAACCGCCCCATAGATTTGCAGTGACAGTGGAGAAAATTCTTGTTTCAAATACATGAATGCTCACACAATTGAAGCTTACCTTTCTGTCTAAAGGAGCCCTGATGGCACAGTGGTTAAAGTTCTCGGCTAACTAAAAGGTCAGCGGTTTGAACCCACGAGTCTCTCCGAGGAAGAAAGATGGGACAGTCTTCTTCCATAAAGACTACAGCCTGGGAAACCGTATGGGGCAGTTCTACTCTGTCCTGTAGAGTTGCTATGTGTCGGAATCAACCTGACTGCAATGGAGTTTTTCTGTCTTAGCTTGGGTTCCACCAGAGGCAGAAGGATTTGAGTGCATGTAGTTTATTTGGGAAGTTGAGGGAACACCTCTTGGGAAGGGAGGAAAGGATTCAGGGAGGGACTGCAGCCACTAAAGGGAGCACTATTAAACTAGTTACCACCGTGGGCAACTGCAGCTTCATCTGGTGGGAAACTCTGGGAGGGCTGTGTAAATTATCCTCCTTGAGGTGCCAGGGAGCTGATGTTCTTATATACCAACATATGAGAGTTATGGGTTGAGGGCTGCTCCCAGAGTGGCAAGTAGGATGGGGTGTTAAATCCCTGAACTTTTGGACTGCTGAGCTGGAAGGCGTTCAGGAAAGCCTTCTGGGCTCAGTAAAAAAGCCCTTGGGTACAAAGACGCAGGTAGGGATAGATGGAAGTCAACCAGAGGATGAAGAACCAGCGAGGTCCAAGGAACAGGAGTAAGGCACTGGTCAAACAAGAAATAAAACCCAAACCCCTTCTGACTCATGGCAACCTCATGTGTTACGGAGTAGAACTGCCCCATTGGGTTTTCCTGGCCATAATCTTTATGAAAGCAGATTGCCAGAGCTTTCTTCCACAGTACCACTGGGTGGGTCCAAACTACCGACTCTTAGGTTAGAGGTTGAGTGTAAACAATTTGTGCCACCCAGGAGTCCCTAGGGCGCTGATAGCATCTGCGATATTAATCCCAAAATTCACTTTAGCTCTCCTAAAATTTTTTAACACATATGTGGGACACACTTTAATCCTCACTTCATGGCTAAGCAGCATCTTAAGGACCATCAGTTATTTTAACCTTCTCTGTTGCAGCTGCTACTGAGGAAGTAGAATGGTTTGCTTTTAACAACAGGGCCAAAAAGAGCCTCTTGACACTTCTTAGTTCTTGTGTCTGCTTTTTATGGTTTTTCTGTCTCTTCTTTTACTTCTGGGTGTGGGCAGTGTGCCTGCCTCCTGCAGCACCATTCCTTCTAAACAACTGGAAGCTAGAAAATAGACAGGTAATCAAGCTTATTGGAATTGTGACCAAAAAAAGAAAAAAGACGACAATATGGCCATAAGATCTCCCATGAACATTCTAGAGTGGTTTTGTAACATCTATTTTGTCTCCTCAGAGGCTGTGTCTGCCTCCTCCTTAAAACTTGGTTGAGTATTTTGGGTGTCGAAAAAGTGACTTTGGAACAAGTGTAGGGTCTCACTTTTGAAGCGATCAAAGGGATTCCTCATACACAATTTGCCTTCTTGACTGAGGCACAGTCAGGGGCAGCCACCATATGTAGTCATTGCAGAGATATTTAAGGCATCCAAAGAGAGCAACATAGAGACTGACTTAACTAAAGACAAAGTGGGAATGACACACCTAAGTTACGAAGACATGTTTTAGAGAAACACCAGAGCAGACTCTGAAAGCATGCAGTGTACCTGTGGGCTTCTAGGAAGAATTTATTTAAATGAGACCGAGATTGCCACACTCTTTATTTAAATAGGAATCTTAGCAGAGTCATAGGTTTTTATTACCACCATTTATGTGGAAGGAGAGGTGCCAATGAGAATACTATAATTTGACAAATAAATCTTAAAAGCATTTAGACCATTTAGGAATATGGAGATGTCAATTATAACCAGGGTAATGAATGATCAATTAACACACTCTATTACAAACTTCTACTTAGACATTAAAGATTTCTTTCATAGAACATGGCAACAAGTTCCGAAGTCAGAGTATCTGAAGTCTGAGCCCTGGTTCAAATAATACATCCATAGACAAGTTGGCGATATTTATGAATATTCACTAAGTCTCTACATTGAGCAGGAGAGCAAAACCGATTCTCTGTGAATGGTGTCAATTTGTCACCTTATGGGATAAGATCCTTGGAATTAGTTTGAAGATCTAGAATTAGTATCTCTTCCTCTGCAGCTGTGGAGGACAGGAAAGATCATCTTGGTCTTATCTTTCTGAGACTTTTTTTTTTTTTTTTGGCCTATGGTTAATTAGGAAGACTTGACATTTTAAAGCTTAGGTTGCAGAGTATCAGTAGGGTATACCTTCTCCTCACTTACTGACTCTCCTGTTATCTGACATTTCACATTTATGACAGTAGTAAAAATCTATGATCTATTTTATGCATTAACAATGTATGTCTGGTAGTAACAAATGCTGAGTTGTAAGGGAACGTAACGCTGGCTTTGTTGGTTCAGGTTATGTATGCATTTGGCTAGGCTATGATTTTCAGTGGTTTGGCAGTTATGTAATGATGCAGCTATCCTCCATTTTGTGATCTGATGTGGTCATCCTCCATGTTCGCATAACACTGAGTTTGTATAACAACCTGATCTTTGGAACCTTACCGTGCCTATAAGTGAGGAGAGGGTATAATTTATAAAGACAGAGCAAGTCTGAGGAGCTCAGATTTTATTAGAAGAAATTAAGAAAGAGTACGAGAATTTTATTTCATAATAATGGAACAAGGGGTATGAAATATTCTCCCACAGAACTTGTATGGATGATTTTTTTGTTTTGGAACAAAGTCATTTGTCGTGTTGCAGATTAAGAGTCAAAGCAACAGACAAGAGCTCAGCCACTAACCCAGAGTTAGAACCCCTATGAGGGCAAAGTAGAAGCGATGGTTAATAATGGGCGGCGGGAGCCTCGTTAACCACAGCCTCTCTCCCACACAGCCCATCATCAATAACAATTTCTTCTATAGGAAACACAGTAGTGAGACATGTACAAGCTCAGGATGTTGACAGTATGTTAGTTTACTCTCTAGTTAGATTTTTAAAATGAAACAAAAAATGAAGTGCAAAAAATTCTACTGAGCTTCAAGCCAAAATAACTTCCAAATCTTATAGAGCCCGTTCACTCGAGAAGAAAGGTTGGCATTATCTATAGATCAGAGTCTATTCACTTAGATTTAGTTGTATATAAAATTAACCTCCTTATTTTTCAAGCTTGCTTATATAATTTCTACTAGTAATCTTCAATTCTTCCTAGCTTATGTCACCAGCAGATTATAATAGTTGTAGGAAGGAGATGGAGTCCCTTGGTGGTACAAATGGTTAATTTGCTCAGCAGCTAACCAAAAGGCTGGAGGTTCAAATCCACCCAGAGTTGCCTCAGAAGAAAGCTCCTAGTGATCTACTTCCACAAAATCAGCCATTGAAAACCCTATGGAGCACAGTTGTCCGCTGACACACATAGGGTCACCATGAGTCAGAGTCAATGCAAAGGTAATTTCTCCCCCTTTAAGAGGCACCTGATAAATATTTCTGTTAATCTTGGTGGCTCCTGAAGGCATTACCGTGTCACAACTCTATATAACAACAAATATTTGTCATAATGATGCTTCCAAAAAAAACCCAAACCCAGTGCTTTTGAGTTGATTCCAACTCGTAGCGACCCTATAGGCCAGAGTAGAACTGCCCGATAGAGTTTCCAAGGAGCGCCTGGTGGATTCAAACTGCTGACTCGTTGGCTAGCAGCCATAGCACTTAACCACTACACCACAGGGTTTCCATAATGATGCTTAGTCATGCAAAAAAGCTAGATTTTGTCCAGTGTACCATTTAATAAGGAAATGAAGTTAATAGTTCATTATTCATTTATTCTTTTTATTCATTAAATTTATCAAGCTAAACCTACCATGGGCCAGACTCAAAGCAAAGCCTTAGTGGAGATACAGAAAAGGATAAGATATAATCCACAAATAGTAGTAAAGAAAGACACATAAATCATTTTCTCAACAACATAATAAATCCCATTATAGAGAGGCAAGTGACAGTTTCTTTAGATGCTCTGAGGACAAAGGGTCTGACCAACTCTTTAGGGTAATGATTCTAGGGCTTCAAACCAGTTCAAACTGATTCAGTCATGACTGATGAAGCAAAATTGGAACAGGCCAGAAATTTTAAAATCGGGGTGAAGCAGAACAATAAGTGGAACAGGAAAAATTACAGGTCAAAACCCTGGAATGGTAGACTTGGAAGAGATGTAGTGAGCCCTTTCAGGAGCCTGATGTGGGAGACTGGATTATTGCCAGGACTGTGGAGAGTACCACACATTCAAAGCAGCACAATAAGCCACCACCTTTGAGCAGGACACTGCTGTTTCCAACTTTGCTGGTCAAGAGATTTGGTTGCTGTGATGGTTAAGATTCTGTGTCAACTTGGCTGCACCATGATTCTCAATGTTTTGGCAGTTGTATAATGTTATGATCACTTCCCTATTAAATTTGATATGTGATCACCCCATGATGGAATCTGCTGCTAATAGCCAATCAGTTGAAAGGGAGTTTCCTCAGGCGTGTGGCCTGCATTGAATATAACTGGGCATACTGGCAGGACTTGAGGGCTTTTGCTCATTCTGGATCCTGCAGCTGGCTCCTATTCATCTAACCTCCAGTTCTTGGAGCTTGAGCTAGCAACTTACCTGCGGTCTTGCCTGCTGATCTTGGGATTCATTGATCTTCATAGCCTATAAGCAAGAGTCCTGCTCTTGGTCCTTCCAATCGATCTTGGGTTCTCCAGCCCCCACAGCTACATGAATCAGGAGAAACCTCTATCCTGGCCGATGGATTTGGGACGTTCCAGTCTCTACAACGAGGGGAGCCATTTCCTTGATATAAATCTCTCTCTATATATATATTTATACATTTACTGGTTTTGGTTCTCTAGAGAACCAACGGCAACTGCCATGCTGCACTTGTTTTCTAAGAGGGGGATTAAGTCTCTAGCAGGGCTTCAGCCCATACTTTTTCTCATTCCACTTATCATTCTGCCTCACCCATATTTTAAAAATTCCAGTCCGTTCAGGTTTCACTTCGTTGGCCATGACTTAACTGGACAGAGCCGGTTTGAAGCCGTGAGTAATTCTCAGCCTGGCTAAATGATTGCATCACCTGGGGAAGGGGTAGATCTTAAAAAAAGCCAAAAAAAGGATGCCTGCCTCGACTTTGTCCCCCCAAACACAAATGAATGGAATCAGGATCTCTTGTAGAGCTTGGACATCATTATTTTTTAAAAAGCTTCTTTATACATCAATACACCAAAAAATCCATTCTGTCAAGTCAATTCTGACTCATAGCAACCCTATAGAACATAGTAGAACTGCCCGCATAGAGTTTCCTAGGCTTCCTTTACAGAAGCTGACTGCCACATCTTTCTCCTACAGAATGGCTGGTGGGTTCGAACTGCCGACCTTTCATTTAGCAGCTGAGCACTTAACCACTGTGCCACCAGGGCTCCTTACATCTATACCAAGGAATATTATTCAGTCATAAACAGAAACGAAGCACTGCTACATGCTACAATGTGGATGAACCTTGAAGGCATTATGCTGAGTGAAACCAGACACAAAAGCTCACATATTTAGTACTTCCATCTACATGAAATGTCCAGAATAGACAAATCCATAGAGACAGAAAGGAGATTAGTGGTTGCCTGGGTTGTGGGGAAAAGGAAATTGGGAGCAACTGCTAACAGGTCTGGGGCTTCTCCTGGGGGTGATGAAAATGTCTGGAATTAGATAGTGGTAATGGCTGTACAACACTATGAAAATACTAAGAACTACTTAATCGTTCAAATTAAAATGGTAAATTTTATGCCTTGTGGATTTGATATCAATAAAAATAAAATTGAAAGGAAAAAAAAAAAAATCTCCCCAAGGGATCCTAATGCACAGCCATTTTTGAGACCCGCTAATCTCGAGGGTTAATGGTGTGTTTAGGGATCAGTATTACTGAGTTCTCCTTCTGCCTCAGGCTCCAATAGGGCTCTGCATAGCACCGTTACTGATCCTGTCTTTATTTAAAATTCTGATAATTTGTTTATTGTGGATTTTTTTCATTATTTTTGGTTTTTTACAATATTAGATTAGCAAAACATTTCTCTTTATTACTCCCTTAAATTTTGCCCCTGGTCCCAGCCTTAGGGCGGAAGGTTATACATTCAGGGAGTCATCAGCATACGGGTGAGAGTTAAAACCAGGAAGGTAAATGAGAAGGCACTGGGAGAGAATATAGAGCAAAAACAGAAGACTATCAGGGCCGGAATTGGGGGATATTGGCATTTGAGGGCTGGTAGAAGAAAAAGGAGAGTCCATGAAGGCGACAAGGTAATCAACAAGGTTGGAGGAAAACCAGAAAAAAGTAGTGTGATAAAAGTCCAAGGGAGACAAGACTTCAAAAGAGATGTTGTGGATTGAATTGTGGTCCCCAAAAGATGTGACCAAGTCCTAACCTCTAGTACCTGTGAATGATGTTATTTGGAAACAGAGTCTGTGCATATGGAATTAAGGATCTTGAGATGGCACCATCCTGGATTTAGGGTAGGCCCTAAATCCAATGACCAATGTCCTTATGAGATAGAAGAGGAGAAAGCACAGAGGTGAAGGCCATGTGAAGACAGGGGGAGAAACTGGAGTGATGGATCTGCAAGCCAAAGAATGCCAAGGATTGCTACAGACATCAGAAGCTAGGAGACAGGCATGGAATGGATCCTCCCTCCGAGCTTCCTGAAGGAGCCAACCCTGCTGGCATCTTGATTTTGGACTTCTGGCCTCCAGAATTGGGAGAGAATAAATTGCTGTTATTTTAAGGCACCAAGTTTGTGGTAATTAGTCGCGACAGCCCTAGGAAGATAATACAGAGGTTTTGGTCAAGATACCATCCAGGAGAAGCATCGGACTTAGCCAGGGGACATGGTGTGACGTCCCCAGGACTTCTGAGAGGGCAATGACATGAGGGAATCCAGAGGACAAGGAAGGAGAAGGAGGCAAAGGTGTGAGCATGTCCTGGTGACTGCTCTGAAAGAAGATAGAGGAGGTGCTGAAAAAAGAGTTGAAATTAGGTTGTAGTTTATTTTTAGGACAAGAAAGCTCTGAACAGGTTTGTGAAAAGAAAAAGAATGAAGACCAGAGAAAAGAGGAAGTATTAAAGGAGTGAGAAAATTAGGAGGAAGGCTGCTGTTTCCTCTGAGGAGGAAAGATAAGAATTGAGGAAAATACAGAATCTGCCTGAGGAAGAGACTATCTGCCCTACTCCAGCCTTTCAATTACCCTGCTCACTTACCCTGCTCACGTAAGGCTGGACCCAGGAAAATCCGCTGCAGGCTTCCCCACTCTGCCTTCAACATTTCTTGAGGCCTCCACCTTCTCTACCCCTTTCTGGTACTCCTCATTCTCAGCTGTTCTGGTTTTGTGGCCTCTCCCTGGGCCCCATTTTGGCTCCAAGCATCAGCCCTCAGTGTCAGCCCAGTTGCAAGAATTAGTGACCCAGTGTAGGACTTGCTCTCCCAGCTTTTATGTCGGTCATTTCTCCTAGAAACTCCACCCCTACCTTCTCCAAGCCAATCTTGCCAGCTTCCTATAAAATAAGTGGGCAACACCCCATCCTCACTCAGGCCTTTCCTCAGTCAAATGTGCCTGCCTGGTATGGGTGTGGGGAGGCAGGCAGGAGGGGAGCACTACTCAGGGGTGAGCTCATGTGCCTGCCTGGAATAGGGATATGGGGGGGGGCACTACTTAGTGGTGTGTTCACCTGCCTGCCTGGTATTGGGTATATGGGGGTGGGGGGAGCACTACTCAGTGGTGAGTTCACCTGCCTGCCTGGTATGCGTATATGCATGTTGGGCAGGGGTTGCTAGTGGTGAACTCACCGCTGACAGTTCCATTTCTCAGTCATGCAAAAGGCACAGTCATCTACCTGCTAGGAGCGGCAACAGTAGGGGAAGGGCTGGTGGAGAGCTTCATCACCAGGGATTGCAGGAAGTTTCCACAAAGAGCCCAGAGCACCAAGGTGGGGCTGGAAAGAGTAATTATTATAACTTTTCTCCCAACACATTAAGAAAGAAACTGCATTGCCAGAATTTCGGGTGGGATTGATTTCAGGGTGCGGATTAGCAAGGCCAGCGCAGTGGGAGGTCCAGGCATGAGGAACTGGAGAGGGCTGGTAAGAGTGCAAGGGAAATGGTTGGCCATGAGTCCTCACAAGCTAGAGAATGAAATGAAGCAGGAGGGGGCTGATGGACTGAGAGGATGGGGGACAGGAAGCAAGGGATACAGGGTGGTAACTGCAGGGAGAAAGCAAAATACCTGAGGGCTGTGGACAAAGAAGGCAAAAGAGTCCCAAGTTTCAGAGGTGGAGCAGCTTGAGGCTATGACAAGGTTTGCATTGTAGCCACCAAAAACTCCAAACTCATTGCCGTGGAGTCGATTCCGAATCATAGTGCCCCTATAGGACAGAGTTGAATTGCCCCTTAGGATTTCCAAGGCTGTAAATCTTTACAGAAGCAGACTGTCACATCTTTCTCTCCTGGAGAAGCTGGTGGATTCAAACCACAAACCTTTCGGTTAGCAACAAATCACTTCAACCACTGCGCCACCAGGGCACTATTGTAGCCACAAGAGTGGGTTGTTGAAGGTAGTAGAGGTAAAAGTCAACGGCAGAGAAGATGTTAATGTGCTGCAAGGCTTGGGAGGTACTGGGTGCACATGGGGGCACATGGGAGGGAGGTGGTGGTTAGACATTCTCTGCACCCACAGGGACCACACTTTGAATTGTATCTCCATCTTGACTAGTGTGTCTTTGGGCAAGTCACTACAGTTCACTGAGCCTTGGTTTTATGTATTATTTTGGGGGGGCTGCCATAACAAATAGCCACAAACTTAGTAGCTTAAAACAACAGAGATATACTATCTCACAGTTCTGGAGGCTACGAGTCCCAAGTTCAGGGTGTCAGCAGGGTCATGCTCTCTCCAAAGATTCTAGAGAGACCCTTTCTTGCCTCTTTGAGCTGCTGGTAGTCCCAGGTGTTCCTTGGTTGGTGGCAGCATAACTCCAATTTGTCTGCATCTTCGTGTGGCCATCTTCCTCTGTGCTTGCCGCGAAGGAGCTTTTAAGAAAATCCAGGTCCTTGGCATCAGGAGAGGCTTCTGCCAAAATTGCAGGCTGGACTCCATTTTTTTGCTGTTTATTGCTTATTCTGAGCTGGAAAAAAAAAGTCAGCTAGCCAGCCTACCTCAGGAAGCCTGCGGGCTCCCCTCCCCCCGCAACCTCTCAGAGCATGCTCCTAGGAGGGATATTCACTCAGGCTGGCCCCTGAAATATCCATAGATTAACAAGATTTTAACTGACTCAAACTTTATGATTAACAAAACAATACTTACAGAATCTTGGGATTGTCTGGTGTTAAAGCGTGATTTTGTAAATGCCCACCAATCAGAATTTTTTCCTTGTAAGTTCCTGGATTTTCTGTACTTAAACTCTGTGAAAAATTGCTTTTGATGGAGCATTTTTGTGAATCCTAATGGAGTGCTGCCCAATACAGATCAATTTATTCCTTCAATAAAACCCTTTGCTTTAATTTTAACAGAAACTCCAGTTTGCTCTTCGTCTGTGTCTCTTCTCTGTTTATAAGGATACCAGTCACACTGGAGTAGGGGCCCACCTTGCTCCAGTACAACCTCATGTTAACTTATTACATCTGCAAAGACCCTATTTCCAAGTAACGTCACATTCACAGGTACCAAGGGTACACAATTCAACCCATAACAGTTTCGTATTCTATAAAATGGGGAGGATAATACCCTTAGCAGAAGATGAGATACATGTTGCTGTTATTACTACTGAAAACCCATTGCCATCGAGTCAATTCCTACTCATAGCTACCCTATAGAACAGAGTAGAACTGCCCCAAAGGGTTGACTGGTGGATTTGAACTGTCACCCTTTTGGTTAGCAGCTGAGCTGTTAACCACTGCGGCCACCAGGCCCCATTATTCTTAGTAGTAGTACCTAAAAAAAGAAGAAACACCAAATAAAATTTTCTGGAGGGACATATAAAAAACATTACAGAGGATGCTGTTGGTCATCCTTCCAGCATCCATTCTTTTCTTTCCTCTTCCTAACAGTTCTCTGATTTTTATCAAGTTTTACAAAGTTATATCTTTGCCAGGAACTGCAGGTCCTGCTTGGCATGACTCTGCCTGGGGCCAAAAAGACAGAGACCAAGTTGGGGAGAACAAAAGACATCTTTATTGATTGGCCAAGCAAGGATTGGCCAAGCAAGGAGGCAGTTGGGGCTAAGTACCTTCCGATACTGCTCGCAGACAGCTTGTTGAGGCTGGTTTATATAGGCAAGATCAGTTACAAAATACAAGATGGCATGCACGAAGGCACAGAGCATTCCAGAATGAGTAAGCATTTTCCAGGGCCTGGGTTTGATTCCCCCTGCAGGAGAAAGTTAGCCATTTTTGTTCTTTAGCATGTTAGCTCTCTACTCAGGGGTGGAGAATTTACCATGCATGAGGCACTTAATGAGCTAAAGATTACCCTGAGTGCCAGGATGGAGGGCAGGACCTGTTTCAGCCAGTTCCAGCTAGCCCTCAGCTGTTTTTTTTCAAAGAAGTTCTGAGGAGAAAAACAACTTCAGGAAATGGGCTGGGTGAGGGCCTGTCCTGAACAGACAACAATTTTAAGAAAATGCCTCTAGCCTTGTCTTAATATCTACCCCTCACAGCCTATTTCAAGGAAGGTTGACCTCACCCCCAGATTAAGAAAACCAAAAACCAAACCCATTGCTGTCCATTCAATTCCTATTCATAGCAACCCTGTAAGACAGAGTAGAACTGCCTCATAGTTTCCAAGGAGAGCCTGGTGGATTCGAACTGCCAACTTTTTGGTTAGCAGCCTAGATCTTAACCACTACACCACCACGGTTTCCCCAGATTCAAGAAAGAGGCCTAAAAAATCTGAGAGTTATCCAATTCCCCTGACTCAATAGTTTTTCAGAAATGAATCTGTGCCCTAATTCAGGCCATAAGGGGAGGTGTTATAGAAACTTCTGGGAAAGAAGTTTCCTAGATTTTAAGACAGATCCACTGAAAGACATGTCCCCTCTTCCTCCCAACGTTGCATTAGGTGGCTGTGAAGACTGTACCTGCTAAGGCCATTTTGCCAGGTGAGAAAAGTTGGCCTGAGAAAGAAGCCAACACTTGGAAAGGGTCACCCAGAAGAACTGCAGAGAAATGGCGCCTGTACCAGAACCCTGGTGGTGCAGTGGTTAAAGATTTCAGCTGTTAACCAAAAGGTCAACAGTCCAAATCCCCCAGTCACATCCTTGGAAACCCTATAGGGCAGTTCTACTCTGTCCTATAGAGTCGCTATGAGTTGGCTACAACTCGACAGGAGCCCATACCCCTAAATTAATGCAACTCTGAAGCCATCCTTTATTGAGTTACTCATGCCGACGAGCACTCTTATTATTTAAGGCAATGTTGTATTCTTTGTTATGTGATGTCAAATTGCATCCTAACTAATACCAAACTGTTAATAGTTTACTTCTGGGGAGCTGGACTGGAGATTAAAGGTGGGGGTGGGGTAGGAAGGGTGACTTCTGTTTTTTCATTTTATTCCTTTCTATATTGTTTTGGTTTTTATTCAGTATTGTTTTAGCTTTTTGTGTGATTATGTGATTATATTATATTTGTAATTACGACTTATTTAAGTTTTATTTTTTAATGAAACACTACATAATTAATTCCTTAATATGTGTAGCTTATTTTGAGACCACTCTTATGAAAATTGCATATATAGATGACAGTTTCCCTGGCTGCTATTTTTTTATGACCTGGTTTGCCAGTAGATATATTTGATAGTGTGTTTGGTGTGGACCCTTGTTGGCACAGTGGTTAAGCGCTTGGCTGCTAACTGAAAGTTTTGTGGTTCAAACCCACCAGCTGTTCTATGGAAGAAAGATATGGCAGTCTGCTTCCAAGAAGATTACAGCCTTGGAAACCCTATGGAGCAGTTCTACCCTTATACGGCTGATATAAGTTGGAATCCACTCAACAACAATGGGTTTTTTGATGGGTCAGTGTGGTGATGCTGACACCTTGCAGTTTGTTTGAGAAGAAATTGATTTCCCTAGAGAAAGTCTACTCCAAGGAGACCATGAGAATAATACTGGCTTACTTACCATCAAGACTAAATTTCTGTATGAGAGCCCCTGTTATTTTGCTAAGTTCATCCATTTTTCTCAAGTCCTTCCCATATGTAATTCCACGTTTCATTTTCTGTTTATTGCACATGCAGAAATCTAACTCTAAGCAGTATTTATCCTGAGGAGAATTTAGCATGACACAAGCCCATCTTGCACAACGTTCAACTGGTTCCACCAATGGTCCAAACCCCTCTATGGAAACCCAAGCCATTGTTATAGTAACGCTTTAACACAGTTGTCTATTCAATGTCACTTGTGTAGCTTTCTTCCAGTATCGTTTCTTTAAAGACTGAATCCAGCCACATGATCATCTTCAAGCCTCATAGCTTAAAATGAACACAGATTGACTAAGGGTTTCCATATCCCAGTCCCCCTAAATCCCAAAGATAGAGACAGAAACTGCACTGAATAAATATACAGGCAGATATTTTCATTCATTTCAAACAAAAAGAGGGCAAGGAGCAAGGCCAATGTGTCCATTTGGGTTCAGCTTCATGGGTGTCCTGGGGTGAAATCCATCGCACCACTGCCATCTGCTTTCTCCTCTGGGCAGCTCATGGACTTCCTTCTCCAGCAGTAATTACTGGTGTTGAGTCACCACCAGATGGCAGCTGGTTAGCCTCTCCCATAGAGAGGCAAGAGTTGGCCTCATCGATCATCTAGGGCAAAGTCCTCTTTTACAAGGAGGTTTGACAACTCAAGACCATTTATAAGCAGTTAGTGACAGATGTAACAAATGAGCAGTGACAGGTCTGCTGGCCTTCGTTCAGTGCTGTTTGCTCTATTCCACACCTGTCCTGTAAACAAAACTAGACCCATTTTCAAAGACACTAGCCCACTTTCAAACAGACGACAGGATCTCTACCAGAATTGCTTTTTCAAAGCCTTTTTAAAATGATATCTTAAAACCACTCTTTCAACATAAAAAAAAAGTGAAATTTAAAAATTCAATTAAATAAGATAATCCTCAGGGTTGCATTTTTCAATGCTTCAGAGTATTTCTGAATAATTTGATTTTTTAGTCCTCATTAATAAAGGGAATCCTCCTCTGTGTATGGAACCAGAGGACCATGTATTGGGCGTGTGTGTGTGTGTGTGTGTGTGTGTGCATGCACACACGCTAAATGGACATACTAGCTTGTCTCAGTAAGATGTTTTCAAAATTTTGCCTTCCTTAATTAAAAGGAGGATTTGAGTGATATGTGCCTAAGGATCTCTATAAAGGCACATGATTGAGGCCATCAAGTGACTGGTGTCAGAATGGCCAAGAAGTCAGCTAGGTCTCACTCCAGTCCAGAGGCAGAGGGCTTTCGGTCAGATCCAGTACCACCCATTGAAGAGTGTGACTTTACTTTGCCTTTCTTCCGGCTTTGGGTAAAACTACCCTGAAGGAAGGAAGAAGGAAAGAAGGGAGGGAGAGAGGGAAGGAGAGAAGGAGGGAGGGAGAAAAGAAGTGAGGGAGGGAGGAAAGAAGGAAAGATGAAAGGAAAAGACGGAGGGAGAGAGGGAAAAAGGATAGCAACTCCTGTGTAGTTTTGGGCCATAAACAGGTAAGGCCTGGGTCTTTGTGAGTTCGGTTTTATATACCTCTTCACAAATGGTCAACTCTCAAGGTGTCTATTCCTCTGTAGAACAAAGGAATGACAAAGCATCAAAAGAACCTAAGATCAGATCTACTTCGTGACATCACAAAATGCTCCAAGTCTAGAGGTTGTTCTGATTAGTTTGAAACTGATGCCTGCGTTCTTGGTCACTCGGCTTGATCTGTGATAGAATAGGGACAGTGTTTCAAGTTGTCCACCTAACAGACTCAGGCAAAGGCAGATAGTGTTAACACAGAAAGCTCTGTCAAGATTCATTTTTAAAGCAATGAGTTTCTATCCCACCAACTGCACATTATTCAGAAGGTCACCGATTCCAGTCAAAGTCCACTTGGCTTTCAATAAACCACTTTGCAATGACCTAATTTAGGAAAGAATGTCATGTCTGGGGTAATTTCTTTTAGGGAACATTCATTTATCAGCATTAAATGGAAGACTTCCTTGGAGGGCAGGTGGTTTGTCCTTGGTCCCTGGTCTGGCCTGAATTTCAGGTTGTTCAGGTATTGTATGACAGAGTCCTTTGGGTCTCCAGCTCTCTGCAGTATGCTGGCTGTTGAAAGGGAGTTGTGCAGGCACACACTGCAGCCTTCTACCCCAACCACCACCAGCTGAAAAGACAGGAGACAAAATTCTTGGCAAAAGTTTCTGGACTATGGAATTTGCAACTGCTGGCAACTAGCCAGGACCTGGATTTGCTCATTTTCTGGGTCTAGCGTGAGGTTTGGGTAGATTAAGAGAGAGATTTATATTTATTCACTTAGTTTTCTTTCCTCATACAAAGTACCTTTTCCGAGTTAGCCATGAGCCATATGGGGGAGCACTGTCTTATTGAGGATTGTTGTGGTGAATATGGACTTTAAAATTGCCACTAATTTAGGTATGAAGACATGACCAGTACACAAGACATCACAAATGACCAAAAGAGAAGGCTCATTATCCAAGGGTCAGCTTTCCAGTTCCACAGAGCAGGGCTCTCCTTACAAAGCAGAACTCTACAAAAGGTGAGAGTCGTGTGTGCATCCTGTTGTTAGTTGCTGTGGGGTCCATTCCCATCATGGCAACCCCATGCACACAGAGTAGAGCTGTAATCCATACAGTTATCAGGGCTGTGACCTTTTGGAAGCAGATCACCAAGCCTGTCTTCCGAGGTGCCCCTGGATGAGTTTGAACCATTAACCTTTTTGCTAGTAGTCAAGTGCTTAACCATTTGGGCCACCCAGAAACTCCTTGTGTGCATCCTAGAAGTGTTAAAACCTGGGAATAGGGAGGCTGTTTAGAGCTTCCAGTCTCAGACTGAGCCCAGCAGAGTTTAGCAGAAGTGGCTATCACTGTCTTCCTTAACCATGTCTAACAGGACTTGTATCTTCCACTGATAAGGAGGAGACACCTCCCTCCTCCCCCGCCCACTGCTCCCCCAGAACAATTCAAAGGATTTTCTCATCACTCAGCCTCAATTTTTTTTACTACTCTCCTGACAGTGCAAAACCAAAAAAACCAAACCTGTTGCTGTCAAGTCAATTCTGACTCATAGCAACTCTAAAGGACAGAGTAGAACTGCCCTATAGGGTTTCCAAGGAGTGGCTGGTGGATTTGAACTGCCGACTTTTTGGTTAGCAGCTGTAGCTCTTAACCACTACACTCACCTGACAGTGCAGTAATGTTCATTTTCCTAAAGAAGCAACATGATTTTCCATGCCACCCAAACCCTCTGTGCGTACAAATCTTAATTTACCAGTGAGATAGATGAGTATTAGAACAGTCTGACCAACAGGGATAAGGCGGAACAGGGTTGAGAGAGCAATCCCGCCTCTGACCTTGTGGACCAGTGTTTGTGCATGACCAGGGAGGTGGCACCGGGCTCGGATGGGGTTCTGCTGCTTTGGTCACCCAGCAAAATCTTCTGGACAACTCCACTTCCTTCCCCAACTCACCTTCCTAAGGAAGATAGGGCACATAACTCTTACATTCAACTTCACTACATCTCTTTAATATTCAAATTATATGACCTCGTGGCCCCACCCTACTTTGAATTACATGTCTGTCTTTCCTCCCCAGACCACTTACCTGGCTAGATCCAAGAGTCCCAGGGTGCAGATTCAGTCCTAAGGAGTCCGCTTGACTCACTATCAATGCAAAGTCTGATTTTTCTATCACTGTTCTCGCTGCTCCCCACTGTATCCACCCAGGGGCAGGATCAGCGGAGCTTCCAGCATAAGCTACCTTCGATCTGTTTCTGGTCCCCCCAACCAAATACATAGTCCATTCCCTCAAAAAACAACCCTATAATGGATAATTCCTTGGTTAAAAAAAAAAAGAACTAAGAAAAAGATCAACAAAATGTCTCTTCTCCTATAAAACATATTATATAGACCAGGGTTTCTATAAAATCTTGAGGAAGGCACTTAAAATGTTGATTGGAATTATTTTTATTTTAATGGTAGTCTCCTGAAGCCAAGTACAAATACCTTATACTTATACAAATATATAAAAAAGAATTCACAAATTAAATACAAACAAACAAAACTAAATGGTGAAATTCAATTTAGAAATATTGATTTAACATGTCAGATAGTGTTGTTTTACTAAAACTCAATTTCTACTTCTAGCAGTAATTATAATAATAGCTAATCTTTTTTTTGAGCTAGTGTCATGTTCCTGACCAAAGTGCTTTAAATGATTGTTATAGATTAAATTGTGTCCCCAAAATACGTGTTGTGAATCCTAATCCTTATATCTGTAGTTATAATCCCATTTGGGAATGGGTTTTCTTTGTTACATTAGTGAGGTAGTGTTAGCATAGGGTGTGTCTTAAATCAATCTCTTTTGAGGTATAAAAAGGGCAGATTAAGCACAGAAGCAAGGAAGAACAGATGGGGGAAGACAGGTGCCACGCCAAAGGAACCAAGAAACAGAAGCTGAAAAAAGACAAGGACCTTCCCTTAGAGCCTACTGAGAGAGAAAGACTTCTCCTAGAGCCAGTACCCTGAATTCGGACTGCTAGCCTCCTAAATGGTGAAAATATAAATGTCTGTTTGTTAAAACCACACACTTGTGGTATTGCTGATTTAGCAGCATTTTAGATAACTAAGACAATGACTTAATTCATTTAGCCCCACAACAACTTCAGAGGTAAACACTACTATTATTCCCATGTTACTGCAAAAGACAATGAGTCCAGAGCAGGATTCATTCGGTTCGAACCCCTGCTTAGAAATTTTTACTTCTAACAAGTTCCCAGTGAATGGGATCTGATTAAAATGTAGATTCTGATTCAGAATATCTGGGGTGGGCCTGGGGATCTTGGTAAGATACATAAAATTCAAACATACTGTAAAAGAGTAAACATTGCCCTTCCTTAAGAGTCATGATTGCCGTTATTTTAACACAGACTTTTGTCCAGACAAGTTATTGGAATTGACATTGAAAGGGCCCTGTGAATCCTAATGACTTTCCTAATTGGCATTATTTATTCTCCACTGGGTTTCATCTCTGGAATCAACTCAAGGGCACTGGGTGGGGTTTCATCTCTAGTTGGTGGTAAATATGCTTGTATCTGTTTTGCTCTTTGAAATTAGAAACTTCCTAGGAGTAGGAACTATGATTTTTCCATATATTGAGTGCAGTTCCAGGAACATTGTAGATTTGTAAATGCTTGTTCTGAGAAACAATCGGGGCTGTATCCTCTAACTTGTAGCAGTTATACATTCTTTATATACCTCTTTTTCAGCCTTAAAAACCAAAAATCTAACCCATTGGCATTTAGTCAATTCCAGTTTCCAAGGCTGTGATTTTTATGGCCCCTGAATTATATGGTTAGCAGCAAAGCGCTTAACTACTGTGCCACCGGGGCTCATTTTTCAGCCTTAGCCATCAGTTAATAAGTCAGTAATTCCTAAACATCCAAAGGATCTAGTAATGTTTGCAAAACTGCTATAAAAACTTGTTGGCAAGAATTTCTGTGTATTTAGCAACATAGAGTTAACAAATTTGTAAAAACAAATTTATATAAAACAGGTTCCAAATCAAGAAGGTGAATTGAGCACATAAGTATGTCATGCCTCTTTCCCAAGATCCTACTGAAGTGATAAGGAAGGAATTGAAAAGAGTATTGCAGTGTGATTAATTACTTTTCTGTGTGGCCTTTCTAGCCATGTCTCATAATTCCTACACTGTATAATAAAAAAAAAAAAAAATTTTTTTTTTTTTTTATGATAGGGTAATTGTGGCCTACCACGGGGATTGGTCAATTTTGTCTTAAAAGAGAGCCAATTCCAGAGCAGATGGCTGAAGCCCACACCGTCAAGAAGAAACCAGCAGGAGACATCCAGCAGCAGAGACCCCACAGCAGAAGACAGAGAGGTGGGCTTCCTGGCCCTTGGAGAGAGAGAAAACTGAGTGCCATTGGGGCAGAGACTGAGAGCCAAGGAGAGGCGTGCCTGCAAGCACAGCTGGAAAGAGGCTATCCTGATGGAAGAACTGTATCTTGACCCCGAATTATAACTATTACTTCCGTAATAAACCCCATAATTGTGAGTATGGTCTGTGAGTTCTGTGTGGCCATTGCAATGAATTAACGCACACAGCAGAGTGCTGTGGGAGGGTCTGTTGGTGTCAGAATTGGTAAAGAAGGCAGAGAGAGGAGGTTGTCTGGCCTCCAACTCATGGGAGTCAGCCTTGTGAAGTTAGAGGAGGTCAGACAGTGTCCCCATGCTGTTTTTACAAGTATAAACCCATTGTTAAGAAGACAATGAGGGATACATTGGGCATCAGCAATTGAAAGATTTAAACAAATTTCTGGGAGATGAAAAAAAGGACATGAACAGGTAGACAAATGGAGCAGAACACAGGGTTACCTGCAGAACAGGATTTTAGGGGTAATGGTGCTTCTCTGGGAGCTCTGGTGGTACAATGGTTAAGAGCTTGGCTGCTAACCAAAAATCAGCAGTTCGAATCCATCAGCTGCTTCTTGGAAACCCCCTGAGGCAGATCTACTGTATCCTATAGGATAGCTATGAGTCGGAATCATGTCAAGTGCAGTGAGTTTGATTCTTTTGGCTCGGAGATTCTCTGTTCAGGACAGGATTTTAGGGGTAGTGGAGCCTCTCTGGAGCCCTGGTGGCACAGTGGTTAAAAGTTCACCTGCTAACCAAATGGTCAACAATCTGAATTTACCAGTCACTCCTTGGAAACCCTACGGGGCAGTTCTACTCTGTCCTATAAAGTCACTATGAGTTGGAATTGACTAGATGGCAATGGGTTTGGGTTTTTTTTGGTTTGGAGCTTCTCTACCTGGCAGGCCCCAGAGAGGGTATGTGCTGGAATCTACAGGTAAGGAAGGAGAAGCCAAGGAGATACTGAAAGTAGTTGCTAAAAGAGAAGATTTTCAAAATGCTGTGGGAAAAATATTTAGAACCTAGAATTCTTTGTCAACCAAACCATCTGTCAAAAAAGAAAGCAGATAAAGACATTTTCAAACTGCAAGGACTCAGCAAGCTTACTTGTTGCATACCCTCTCTTGTGAAGTTACTCGGGAATGTACTCCAGTAAAAAAGAGAGAAAGCCAAGAAAGAAAAAGATGCAAGCAATGGAGGACCAAGCCAGGATGATAGCTATGCAAACCGTTAAAGAAAGTCTGTGGGCTACAAGAACAATGTGTCTAAGAAGAATAAACTGGATCCAGGCAATATATAAAGAAGAAAACTGAAAGAAATTGGTAGCAAAGGTAGGGTTCTTTCACTAACAATGGTGGTTAGAAACTCCAAGGGGATAAATCTGTGCAAGAAAGTCATAACCCTAACATGAAGCACACTAAATTATGACATGATTTTCAACAATTGATAGAGTAGAAGAAAAGAGAATCTTTAAACCTCAATGCTAGAAATTCTTTTTTGTAGTAGCATGAGGACTATGACATTGTACCTAGGAGAAGAAAACATCCTCATAGCTCCCAACTTGGCTTTGCAGTAAACAATATTCACATAGTCGTAATAATATAATCACATTTTACTGAGTTTCAGCTTTTAGACCTTACACAGCAGGGAGATCTTGATGATGATAAAATAGAATGAAAATGTTATTAGCTTTGATGGTATAAAATCAAAGGTACAAGTGGCAGAGGTTGGGAGGAGGAAGGTAAAGGAGAAAGTGGAGATCCTAATATTCTCATCTTTCACTGTGGGGAGTCTGGAGTTAGTCTCTAAAATTGATGGACTGAGAAATAGAAGTCAAAGTATATTAGTTAGAGTTATGAAAATAACCAATTAAAATAATTTAAAACAATAATATGGCTTTTAACCAAATTGGGAGGAGAGAAAGAGAGAAGGTAAGACCTAGTATGAGTGAAATAAATTCTAACCTGTCATGGTTAGAAATCAGCAAATAATTTCTGAGTTGAGATTCAAGAAATAGAAATAGATGCTTATGATGCTGTTCCAGAAAAACTAAAACCAGATAATTGTTAAAAGAGATTGTCTCTGTAAAGTAAGATATTGCTGTTAGCTGCCATTGAGTAGGTTCTGACTCATAGCGGCCTGGTTCTGGACCATCCTCACAATCGTTGCTCTATTTAAATCCATTGTTGCAGCCAATGTGTCAGTTCATCTTGTTGAGGATCTTCCTCTTTTTTGCTGACCCTTTTTTTTCTACCTTACCAAGCATGATGTTCTTCTCCAGGGACTGGTCCCTTCTGATAACATGTTGCCATCCTCGCTTCCAAGGAGCACTCTGGCTGTATTTCTTCCAAGACAGACTTCTTCATTCTTCTGACAGTCCATAGTATATTCACTATTCTTCACCAACACCATAATTCAAAGGCATCAATTCTTTGGTTTTCCTTATTCTTTGTCCAGTTTTCACGTGCATATGAGGGAATTGAAAACACCATGGCTTGGGTCAGGCACACCTTAGCCTTCAAAGTGACATCTTTGCTTTTCAACACTTTATACAAGTCTTTTACAGCGGATTTGCCCAATGCATTGGGTCTTTTGTTTCTTGACTGCCACTTCCATGAGCGTTGATTGTGGATCCAAGTAAAATGAAATCCTTGACAACTTCAATCTTTTCTCTGTTTATTATGATGTTGCTTACTGGTCCAGTTGTAAGGATTTTTGTTTTCTTTATGTTGAGGCATAATCCATGCTAAAGCCTATACTCTTTGATCTTCATCAGTGGGTGCTTCAAGTTCTCTTCACTTCCAGCAAGCAAGATTGTGTCATTTGCATATTACAGGTTGTTAATGAGTCTTCCACTAATCCTGATGCTGTGTTCTTCTTCATATAGTGCAGCTTCTTGGATTATTTGCTTTTTATACAGATTAAATTGATACAGTAAAAGGATACAATCCTGATGCATACCTTTCCTGATTTTAAACCACATAATATCCCCTTGTTCTGTTCAAAGACAATTAAGTGTTCTGGAATTCCTATTCTTTGAAATGTTATCCATAATTGGTTATGATCCACACAGTCAACCTTGCCTTCGCATAGTCAGTAAAACATAGGTAAACATATTTCTGGTATTCTCTGCTTTCAGCCAAGATCCATCTGACATCAGCAATGATATCCCTCATTCTATATCCTCTTCTGAATCCAGCTTGAATTTCTGGCAGTTCCCTGTCAATGTACTTCTGCAAACATTGTTTAATTATCTTCAGCAAAATTTTACTCGTGTGTGATATTAATGATATTGTTCGGTAATTTCTGCATTCTGTTGGATCACCTTTCTTTGGAGTGGGCACAAATATGGATCTCTTCCAATCAGTTGAAGGAGATTGAAAAGGGAAAAAAATTGCTTTTCCTTGAAAACCTTTCTATTGGGTGTATGTTTGTTTTTTAATCACTTCCCTGTATTATTTTGATTTAAAAATTTTTTATATGTAACAGTTGGATTATGGCAATTTGATTTGTAAATCCATCTTTGGAAAGGAAGTATATTTGAGAAATAATTATGGTCATTTCCTTTAAGTAGTTAGCTCAATGAATTATAACTTTTTGGTTGTTTGATTCCACAGCACAATTTTGAAAATCATCCAGAAGTGCTGCATGGCTATAGCTGAGTTAATGGAATAAAAGTAAACTTTGATGTTTCTACAACCTTCCCAGGGACAGATTATCCAATAGACATGGTAAGCCTTGCTTACCAGATCATTTACAGTGAACAATTACACATTTTTCACCACATTGAAGATTCTGCTCCTAGGTATGGCTGGCATCTGTCTCTCTCAACTGCATAGCGCCTTCCTGCAGATTTAAAGCCTCTTTTCAAATCTACAATTGCTGACAGGGATGGATGATGCAGTAAGCAAGGTAAGCATGAGTGTCACATATGGTGAAGTTGTTTACTACCGGTTCCTAAGTGCAAGTAAGCGAGTGCTTCCCTTGCTTACTGGGCCATCTGCCTCTGAACCTTCCATAAGGGAATTGATGACATTTGGGGGTCCTGAGTGACCCCTGAAACCATAGGTGCACGTGTGACAGTGGGAATTATCAAGACACTTGGACCCCTTGGCAGCTAGGGAAGCCATCAGCACCAGCTAATAGCAGAGTGGACTTTTGGGGGCCCCCTACTGTCCTTCAGGCAAACTACACTTTCCTGGGCAGCATTCCCAAGCTAAGTCAAAAAAAACAAAAACTTCTGAACCTCAGAGACTAGTAAAGAGAGTGGCTAGAGAAGTGGGACATCACTAGGACTAACCGGTGCATTAATTTACGTTTTAAAGTCAACAAACAGTATCTCCAAACTTATTTACATTAAAATTGGGGAAATTTGAAAAAAATTTAAAAATTGGGGAAATTTGAAAGTGGACTGGATATTAGATATTTAGGTATTATTATTTATTTTCTAATAATGACACTGGCTATATAGAATACCTTTATTTTAGGACATGCATGCTGAAGTGTTTGGGGTGAAATGTCACAACATCTATGATGGACTCTCAAATGGCTTCACTCTCACTCAGAGTTAAAACCTAAGCCCCTATAATAGCCTGCGAGGCCTTATTTAATCATCATCATCACCCTTCTTTCTCTGTCCTCAACTCCTCATTCCACACTGGCCGCTTCCTCCCTCTTCCATGGACACATTGGACATGTGTTGCCTCTGGCCTTTACACTCACTGTTCCCTGGCTCAGAATGCTCATCTCCCCAGATATCTGCATATCTTCACAGCCTTCATGCCTTTAGTCACAAGATATCTTGTGAGACTTTTCTTGACCCCAATCTAAAATTTAATCTGCCAGTTCCCTGGGACATGCAATAGCCCACTTCCCTGCATCAGTTTCTCTTAGCACTTACTGCAATTTAACGTATTATAAATTTTAACTAATTTATCCTTTTTATTGTCTGTGTTACTCAATAAGATACAAATTCCATGAAAGCTTTGATAGTTGTCTGCTTTGTTCACTGCTGAATCACCGGGACCTAAAATAGTAATAACTGGATATACTAGGAACTCATTAAAGATATGTTGAATGAAAAAAAAAAAAAATTAAAAGCAATGTGTGGGCTCAAAATTTTACCCTTACAGTCATTTTGCAACTTTTGTTTTAAACTACAAGAGGCACAACATTAAAAAGGTGCCATCTATTGGTGACTGCCAGGTTTGATGGGCTTCTGCTCTAAAGTAAGCATAGTTTACTTTTTCCTATGTAAGTTTTCAGTCAAGATTTTAAAAGTAAAAGGGTCTTCTATGGTATGACTTGTAGACACCACCGGGATTTTGGTAGATGTCTTTCCAGGCTTTGATGACAAATTCAAAAGACAGTGGTTACTGTAAATCACCCGAGACGGAGCAGTGGGTTATGAGTGATTTTTATCTATCTTTATTGTTGTTAGTTATTGTTAGTTGCCGCTGAGCTGGCACTGACTTGTGGAGACTTTGTGTATGACAGAACAAAACATTGCCCAGTTCTGTGCCGTCTTTATGATCACTGTTATGTTTGAGTCCAGTATTACAGCTATTTGTAGTGCCTTCCAACCTGGGGGGCACATCTCCCAGCATTATATCAGACAGTATTCTTTCTGTTGGAATCCTGTCATGAATTGAATTGTGTCCCCCCAAAATTTGTGTCAACTTGGTTAGGCCAAGATTCCCAGTATTGTGTGTTTGTCCTCCATTTTGCGATTGTAATTTTATGTTAAAGAGGATTAGGGTGGGATTGTAACACCCTTACTAAGGTCACATCCCTGATCCAATGTAAAGGGAGTTTCCTTTAAAGAGAAGCAAGCAGAGAATGGGGACTTCATACCACCAGGAAAGAAGTGCCTGGAACAGAGCATGTCCTTTGGACCCAGGGTTCCTATAAGGAGAAGCTCCTAGTCCAGGGGAATATTGATGAAAAGGACTATCCACCAGAGCTGAGAGGGAGAGAAAGCTTTCCCCTGGAGATGACACCCTGAATTTGGACTTCTAGACTACTAGACTGTGAGAAAATTAATTTCTTTTTGTTAAAGCCATCCACTTGTGGTATTTCTGTTATAGCAGCACTAGATGACTAAGACAGATTCATAAGGTTTTCATTGGCTAATTTTCAGAAGTAGATCGCCATACTCTTTTTCCTAGTCTATCTTAGTCTGGAGGCTTCACTGAAATTTGTCCACTATGGGTGACACTGCTGATATTTGAAGTGCCAGTGGTATAGCTTCTGTATCATACCAACATGCAAGCCACCAAACTGACAGGTGAGTGGTGGTGCCTATGTTTAATAAACATGAAATATTACACAAATTTCCAAAACATAAAAACATAAATGAGGGTAGGATATTTAGGTCAATCCATGGACGTTCAACCCATAATGGGTTAACTACAATGGGTGTGAAGGGGGTTGGTATTGATTCCTAAGTTTTGAGATAGACTTTTAGAATCTAGGAATATAAATCCTGCTGGATCCAAATGCTATGTCAGATGTGTTTGTCTAAGTGTGAAAATTCTGATTTTCTTATGTTCCTGAAACAGCCTCTTGGGCTACTTAAAAAATCACAGAGATGAGCCTGGCATCTCCAACTGCATCTGTAAGGTGCACCCTCTGGATGCTGACAAATAAAAATGCATGTCTCTTTATCAACCTCATAAAACACTACCCACCCACCCCTCCCTCCTATTGCAAGGGGCTAAAATTCTCACATCACTGGGTCTCTATTCCATTTGTTTATTTACTCATTCAACAAATGTTTACTGGATCCAAATTGTGCCAGGCACTGGGGAAAAGAAAAATAAATACTATATACTTTCTGAAGATCATTCAAAAGCGGCTGCAGCAGTATATGAACAGGGAACTGCCAGAAATTCAAGCTGAATTCAGAAGAGGACATGGAACCTGGGATATCATTGCTGATGTCAGATGGATCCTAGCTGAAAGCAGAGAATACCAGAAGGATGTTTACCTGTGTTTTAGTACTATGCAAAGGCATTCGACTATGTGGATTATAACAAATTATGGATAACATTGGGGAAGAATGGGGATTCCAGAACACTTAATTGTGCTCATGAGGAACCTATACATAGATCAAGAGGCAGCCGTTTAAACAGAACAAGGGGAAACTGCGTGGTTAAAGTCAGGAAAGGTGTGCATCTTTTCACTGTACCTATTCAATCTGTATGCTGAGCAAATAATCTGAGAAGCTGGACTCTATGAAGAAGAATGGGGCATCAAGATTGGAGGAAGAGGAGGTGGGGCCAAGGTAGCAGAGTAGTCAGATGCTTCCAGTGGTCCCTCTCATAACAAAGACCTGAAAAAAACAAGTGAATTGATTATATATATGACAAGCTAGGAACTCTGAGCATCAAAGGCAAAGTTAAGAAATTGAACTGAGTGACGGAGGAGGGAGAGATGGTGTAAAAGCAGCGAGGAGTTGCCGAGTCTACGGCAGCACCTCAGCCCCGATTCCTTGGCATGACTGCCGCTGGGCTGATGGTAGTTTTTGGGGACATGGCTGATTCAGTGAAAGAAGGCAAGCGAAGTGGCACACCCCTGACACTGTAGTGTGTCTGCAGTGGAGCTGGCCGTAGCGTTTAGGAAGTGGCTGCTTTAGCAAAAGAAGGAAAGCATGGGGACACAGCCCTAACTGCCTGTGGCGATCACAGCAGGGACCCAGCCAGTGCACACAATCCACACATGTCACTGGAATCTGAGATAAAACAGCTCTCAGCACAAGTTGAGTGATTTTGTCTAATTTACTGTGCAGATCTAATAGCTCCTCCTTTTGAAAGAACTCTTTCCTATCTATCTGATCCCTCCTCCCCCTGCCCCAGCTGGCTTCATAAACAGTTGATTTTCCTGGGCTTGAGATAGGGCCTGCTGCACTTCCTGAGCCATTCTCCTGACCTTGGAGAAGGAACAAATTAACAAACAGGGGAAAAATACTCTGCCAACTCCCCTAATATGGAAACTCAGAGCTGAAGCACCTCCAGTCCAGGCACAAGTGATCCACAAACTTTGTCTCTCACCCCTGCATGGATCCAAGTGGCTCCATTACACTAGATAGGATCTGGCTGTTATATTACAAGGGCGAATCTGTTTGAGGTCTGACTGTAACTGTTTCAGCTGTGTGGTGGAGAGTTAGGTTTTTGACATTTGATACTGCTCTGCCTATTGAACAGGGCCCTTACCTACCCACAGATGGGGCCTGAAGACTGGAAGCTGCAACCACACCACCTAGCCACCCACAACAGGGGTCCAAGGATGAGGGGTACCTACCAGTCCTTACAGTTAAAAGCATTGGGTGCTTATGGTATGGCTTCAGAGCCCACCCACCAGAGTGCTGTAGAGAACAGGGATATGCCTTCCTCACAGACACTCAGGGGAAGGTTGTCAGCCCCCTGCCTTCCTCCGAGTGTGATCCTCTGCTACTACCAGAAACCTGTGCATACAGCAATCACCACTGCCCCTCTAAGATCATAGGTGAGAGCCTGCTTCACACACTAGGTGACTATCAGAAGACCTGGGCTGAATCTATACAAGAATATTAAAAGGACTCCTAGGCTCATATACCTGGTAATAGCTCTAGCCATCTGGTAACAGGACATTTGTGCTTCAAAGGCTCCAATAATCAAGTTAGCTCACTCTAGTAGCCTATTTGGGTATATCAAAACAAAACAAAATGAGAAGCTAGGACACAGTGAGAAAATTAATACAATAACTTATAGATGGCTTGGAGACAACAATCAATATCAAATCACATAAAGAAGCAGACCATGATCATTTCAACAACTCCCAGAACAAAGAATCAGGACTCTCCTGGATGAAGACGTTATTGAAAAATGTTAATTTCCTCAACTGCTTTATCTGTGTGCTCCTTGGCTCGTTCTGCACTTGGCCTGATCTTCTTCCTGATGTCTTGAAGAGGTTCTGTATATTAATCTTTTGTATTCTACATCCGGTAATTCCAGGAATACATCTTCATACCATGGCTTGGTCAGGCGCACCTTAGTTTTCAAGGTGACATCTTTGCTTTTCAACATTTTAAAGAGGTCTTTACAAGCTATGCTTCACACTAGTTGCCATGGACAAAACACTTAACACTAAATTGCCATTAAAAATAGGATGGAGAAATAAATGGTGGTATATCCACATAATGGAATAGTATACAGAAATGAGAATAAAGAAACTACAAGTAATGACATGGATGAGTTTTACAAACAAAATGAGAAGCAAAAGAAGCCAGGCAAAAAAGTACATATTGAATGATGCCACTTATGTACAGTTCAAAAACAAGGAAAAATTAATCTATCGTTTTAGGAGGTAGGATAGTTGTTACCTCTGACAGGATTTATGACTGAAGCAGGTGTGAAGGGGTTCTTCTGGGGTTCTGGTTGCATCCTACCTCTTAATTTGAGTGCTGATTATATGGGTATAGAACTCCCTGGGTTGTGCAGTTTGCCACACTCAGCTGCTAACCAGAAGGTTGGAGATTACAGTCCACCCAGGGGCACTTGGAAGAAAGGCCTGGTGATCCACTTCTGAAAAATCAGTCATTGATAACCCTGTGGAGCTCAATTCTACTCTGACACACATGGGGTCCCCATGAGTTGGAATCAACTCAATGGCAACTGGTTTTTGGTTATGTTGGTATACTCACTTTGTAAAAATTAATGAAACCATGAACTTACAATATGTGTGCTTTTTTTATAGGTCTGTAATACTTCAACAACAGTTTTACATATAGTTAAAAATTAAGGAAATATCTTTTAAAAAAATAGAACTCACTGTAAAAAAAAGAATATTATTACATCACATAGAACTTCATAAAAGCTTGCTGATGTTCGGGTCACACACACACTCAGACATCTTGGAGGTGTAACATAAAATAGGCACACATTTGTGGCATATGATTATTGAAAAAAAAACCCTCAACCCTCAGGAGATGAGAAGGAAGCAGATCTATGGAAGAAGAGGAATTAGTAAGTGGTAAAATATGACTCAGAGCCCTGGTGGCACAGTGGTTAAGAGCTTGATTGCTAACCAAAAGGTTGGCAGTTTGAGCTCACCAGCCGCTTGGCAGGACAAAGATGTAACGGTTTGTTTCCATAAAGATTTACAGCCTTGGAAACCCTATGGGGCACTTCTACTCTGTTCTCTAGGGCTGCTATGAGTTGAAATCGACTGGACAGCAACATTTTTTGTTTGTTTGTTCTGTTGGGTGGGAAACTCATTGCAGTGAGTTGATTCTGACTCATAGTGACCCTAAAGGACAGAGTAGAACTGCTCCATAGGGTTTCCAAGGAGCGCCTGGTGGATTCAAACTGACCTTTTTGTTAGCAACCATAGCTCTTAACTACTGTGCCACCAGGGTTTCCATGGGGTGGTGGGGGAGGTGGGGGAAGGAGGGGTTTAAAGTATGACTCACTGGAACACTGATAATCCAACACTATTTTTCGTCCTTTGGACTCTGAACAAAAAGGCCATGTGTGAGAAACTATGCCCTAGTGCATTATTCACTCAAATTGGTTTATGCCCTGCAGTAGATCAACACATATATCACACATACACTCCTTTTTGACACCAACGCTAATGATGCCACTGCCTTGGCAGCCCCTGTCCCAGTAACACCGGCCTGCCTACTGCTGCTGCAGAGTCTGGGGTCATTTTGGTGTCATCTCTCTGACAGTGTCCAGGGGTGCACATTGCACCCTGGGCAGTCCACCCCCACAGAGATGCCACTGTCTTTTCTCTACCGGATAACGAGGAACATTCTGAGGCAGAGTGTGAGGAGGGTGACTCGATGGAGTTTACCCGTCTTGTTGAATCTGAAGTCCACTTTGAAGGTAACAAAAAGGACACAGACGTAGTTTTAGAGGATGATGAAGCAGTCGATGATGCAGAAGAAAGGGATGAACCAGATGATGCCCATGATGACAGTGAAGACAATGTAGGAGCAAAGATGTCGCCTACTTTGAAAACGTAGTGAACTTGCTTTAGCAATATGGCAAAGTTTATCCACACTTGACCCATGAAGAAACAGAAGTACTTTATTTTTTGTCTGTATTTACGGAAGAGATTTTGGATCTTATAAAAGACCAAACGAATGTTTCCGTGAGCTAGGAGCATACCAGACAATATAGAAAGCAGGAGATTAGAATGCCAGCAAAAAACTGGCAGCCTACAACAGTAGAGGAAATAAAGACAGTCTTTGCTGTACACATACGGATGGATATACACATCTTGCCAGAGCTTAGACATTATTAGTCCAGTGACCCCCTCTATCACAGGCCTTATGACTAAAACAAGACTCCAGAAACTGACTCAAGAACATACACCGCGATGGCAATTCAAAAGCTGTGCCGAAAGGAGAACCTGGCTACAACCAGCTGTGCAAATCGCACCTAATTGTCAACACTGTCAATTGCTGCTGAAAAGTGTACATGCCATCAAGTGTCACCGGCAGTTTATGAAAGCATGGCGCTATTCAAGGGCCGTTCATCAATAAAACCATACATGCCAATGAAGCCTGACAAAGTTTGGTGCTTGGCTGACTCACAAACTGGCTTTGTAAGTCAGTATTGATATCTGTTCCTGAAAAAAAGGCATAGACAATGACTCATCTCTTTCCCTCAGTGAGTGTGTTGTACTTGGACTATGTTATTCCTGCAACTATTCTCATAGGCTCATTGCCTTTCGTGATTACGTCATGTCCTTGCGTTGATGAAAAGCATGCACGAAAGGGGACTCTATGCTGTAGGCACAGTGTGTGAGCAAATGGAAAGGTGCTACCAGAAATGCTGAAGAGGAAAAATAAATTCTACTGGGGAGAATTTATGTTTTATACGAAAGATGTGTGTCGGCAGTAAAGTGACAGGACAATAAACTTGTGACAGTTTTGTCTACCCTCCACAATCCAAAGGATACCACTAATGTCACAAGAAAGAACACAGACGGTTCCTCCTAAGAAATCCCTTGCCCAAGAGTAGTTTTTACCACACAACTATGGGAGGAATGAACCACTTTGACCAGAGGTGCGAATGGCATGAAATTGGGAGAGGTTCTCTCAAATGGTGTCTTGGTTTGCTGTATGTCCTTACTGACCTTGGGGTTGTGAGCAGTTTTACAACGTGGAGCTGTAACAACTGGTGCCAATGTGACCAGCTATCCTTCAGGTTTCCTCTCATTAGGCAGCTTACTGTGTGCTGGAAAATCAAAAGAAGAAAGGACCCTCCTTTCTTGTGAAGAACAAGCCAGGAGTAAGCGGGGTGCCGAATGACGTACGGCTCCGACAGGTTGGAGAGCATTTACCTGTGAAGCGATCAGAAGGTGACGCAGAGAATGCAGCACAAGGAAGAGGGAGGCCGGAACAACTACGTGCAGCCACTGCGAAGTGCCTTTATGTGTTAACCCATGCTTTCAACCATTTCACAAAATAGGATAAAATTATTTTTTTTCATACCTCATGCCACCAATCCTACCACCAGAGTCCAGTGGAATGTGCGTGTTCCGCATACTATTTATCAAAATCATATTACCTACCAAAAATTGGAAAAGCCTCAATGATTTAGCATGCACTATACTACTGAAAAAACATCCATCCTACCCATGAAAATGTTGCAACAAAAAATAATTTGGTCATGAAAGGGCTTTAACCACACAGATGTTTTTGTGAGCAAATCTTTCCGTGAGCAAAGATTCTGATTCAGTAGGTCACAGGTGGAGCCTGTTATGGGTTGAATTTTGTTCCCCCAAAATATGTGTTGAATTCTTAACTGCTATACCTGTTTTTTTTTATACCTGTGAATGTAATCCCTTTAGGGAATAGGGTTTTATTTGTTATGTTAATATGGCTGTGTCAGTGTAGAGTGTGTCCTAAGCCAAATCACTTCTGAGTTATATTGTTGTTGTTTAGGTATCATCAAGTTGGTTCCAACTCAAGTGACCATATGTACAACAAAACAAAACACTGCCCAGTCCTGCGCCATCCTCACAACCATTGCTATGCTTGAGCTCACTGTTGCAGCCACTGGGCCAAATGCATATATAAAAAAAAAAAAATATGGAGCAGCATAAATACAGAGACAAAAACAAGAACAGATGGAAGGAAGATGGATGCCACATGAAGATTGTCAAGGAAATGAGGAATGCTGGGGCTATAGAAGCTGAGCCAAGGACCTTCTCCTGAGCCAACAGAATAAGAGCTTTCCCCTATAGTTGGTGCCCTGAATTCAGACTTCTAGCCTTAAAAACTTTATGGTGAGAAAATAAATTTCTCTTCTTAGAAGCCACCAACTTGCGGTATTTCTCTTACGGCAGCACTAAGAAACTAACACAGAGCCTGAGAAGCTGTATTTAAACAAACTTTCCCTTCCTCCTCCATCTTCCTTATGATTCTGGATTTTATCCTGGATGCTTTGACTGATATGTTATGTTGTTGTTGTTAGATGCCATCGAGTTGGTTCTGACTCATAGCGACCCTACACACAACAGAATGAAACACTGCCCAGTCCTGCGCCATCCTCACAATTGTTGCTATACTTGAACCCATTGTTGCAGCTACTGTGTCAATCCATCTCTTTGAGAGTCTTCCTCTTTTTCACTGACCTTCTATTTTACCAAGCATAATGTCCTTCTCCAGGAACTGATCTCTCCTGACAACATGTCCAAAGTATGTGAGATGTAGTCTTGCCATCCTTGCTTCTAAGGAGTATTCTGATTGTACTTCCTCCAAGATAGATTTGTTCTTCCTTTTGGCAGTCCATGGTGTATTCAATATTCTTCTCCAACACCACAATTCAAAGGCATCAGTTCTTCTTCGGTCTTCCTTATTCATTGTCCAGCTTTCACATGCATATGACGTGATTAGAAACACCATGGCTTGAGTTAGAAGCACCTTAGTCCTCAAGGTGACATCCTTGCTTTTCAATACTTTAAAGAGATCTTTTGCAGCGAATTTGCCCAATGCAATGTGTCTTTTGATTTTTTGACTGCTGCTTTTGCGGGTGTTGACTGTAGATCCAAGTAAAATGAAATCCTTGACAACTTCAATCTTTTCTCCATTTATCATGATGTTGCTTATTGGTCCAGTTGTGAGGATTTTTGTTTTCTTTATATGGAGGTGTAATCCATACTGAAGGCTGTGGTCTTTGATCTTCATTGGTAAGTGCTTCAAGTCCTCTTCACTTTCAGCAAGTGAGTATGTGATATGTTATAGAGATTATGACTCTCTGTTATATACTTTGAAGATTCTTGATTTCTGGTTTAGAAGGCAGTTGACTTGGCTGAACTCGAACTCCAAGTTCTGTCTGCCTGTCATGGCTAGAAGCTGAAATCTCTGTACAGTTCTTCAACCTTGTCTGGAATGATCAAAGTCTGCCCCACACGTGCATAGTTCAGGGCAAGCCAGAGATTTGAGCAGCCTTCCCCTTAATTGAGCTGAGAACCAGAATTGTCCCTCAGTAGCAGCAAGAACATGGCAGGAGGACCAACGGGGCTGTGAGCTATAGGTTGGAAACTGGTGCAGACTGACTCTTGTAAAGAAGACAAAATGGTGGGCCTGTCAGGCAAGCTATGTGGCCACTGATGTAACCAGGCCAGGTATTGGCTTAACACAATATTTTCCTTAGTGTAACCCGAGGCACACTATTCCCTAAGATGTTACCTAAGTTTTGGGAACTATAAGTTAGAATAGGTTTCTTTAATGTTCAAATTCTCAAAATGTGGGTCTTCATGAGAAACACACACACACATACAGAATGCAACATTTCCCAAATGTGTTTCTACAGAGAACACTTTTTTCCAAGAATCTCATAAAATTGGTGATCTGTGAATTATCCTTTGAAAAATGTTGGCTCAGAGCAGGGCTTCTCAACAGCAGCACTACTGATATTTTAGGCCAGACAATTCTTTGTTAGGGCGTGGGCTATAGGATGTTTAGCAACATCCTTGGGCTCTACCTACTAGATGCTAATAGCACCCTCCCCAGTTGTGAAAACCAAACACGTCTCCAGAGATTGCTAACATTGAGAACCACTGGCTTAGGGTAATGGCTCTCAAACTTTGCAGTGTACCTAAATCATCTGGAGTTCTTGTTAAAACTCCTATTCCGGAGCTCCCCTCACCCCAAGCTTCTAACTAAATAGATCTGGACTGGAGCCAAAGAATCTTCATTTCTGACAAGTTCTCATGTGCTGCTCATGCTGCTGGTCTGGGAACCAAACTTTGAGACACTGGCTTCCAGCACTAGGAAGCTTAGAACTGTACCTTAGAAGCTATACTTACCATTTTGTATATTCTACTGTACTTTTACTGCACGCGAACAAAAATTTCAACAAAGAAACCACAGTTTGAACTACTTGGACCAGAGGGCAAAGAATTCAAAGGAGGTTGTAAAAGAGAAAATGGCTTAAAGTCTATGCTATAAAATCAGAGACCATAATAATAACAAACACCTAAAGTGCTACCAGTTGGAATCAACTCAATGGCTCTTGAATTTGTGCTTGATATACGTTCTTATTTATTACTCCTAACCCTATGAGGGGAACCCCTGGTGGTGTAGTGGTTAAGTGCTACGGCTGCTAACCAAGAGGCCTGCAGTTCGAATCTGCCAGGCACTCCTTGGAAACTCTATCGGGCAGTTCTACTCTATCCTATATGGTCTCTATGAGTCGGAATCGACTCAATGGCAGTGAGTTTGGTTTGGTTTTGGAACCCTATGAGGTAAATATATTATCCCCATTTTACAGATAAGGAAATGAAAGCTCAGAGAATATTAAGTTGTAGAGCAGGAATTTAAACCCAATATCTGTTTCCAAAGTTTATGGATTTTGCAGGACAAAGAAATCATTCTATTTATCTTTGTGGTCAATTAATATCGGTTGAATTAACCAAAGAACAAATGCCCTTCAGATATTGACTTACAGATTGCCACATTCCAAGGGAATTAGATCCAGACAGTCATGAGTGATGGGGGCAGGCCCACCTGGGCACTTGGTTGGTTGGAGTCCACAGCCAGCTCCACAGGTAAGGGCTTCCGCTCGGGTGTGCAGTAATAGTAACACAAACAACACTGTGATGCTATAAATAAGGAAGCACCTTGGCCACAGGATAACACAGCTGGCAGGTGACCTTGCTCAAGATCACACAGCAAAATAGTAATAATTTCCAAACTCACACTAATGACCATGACAGCAAGCAATCCATGCTTTCCCTTCCCTCCCTGGGACTGCAGAGTCTCAGCACCAAACTTGCTGAGTCCTTCCCTGGTTCCTTTTTCCTGATCTGGCTGCTCCCACATGGCTTGTGGCACACAATGCCACTCTGATAACTTTCTTTCTTTCTTTTTATGTTTTATATTATAAAAATTAATACACTGGTTTCATTAAAGATGTAAAGAATACAAAAAAGATACAGAACAAAATGTGAAATTTCCTCTTTCCTCCTCACTACTCCCCACTTCCTTCCTCAGAGGTGATCTCTGCCAACACTTGAGACAACATCCTTTCTGCTTCCCTTTCTTTATATAAAGCTAACATGTAGGTATATATGAGGAGGCCCTGGATGGTGCAAATTGTTAATGCACTGAGCTCCTAACCAAAAGGTTGGAGGTTCGAGTCCACCCAGAGGCACCTGGGGAAAAATCGGCCCTTGAAAACCCTGTGGAGCAGTCCTATTCTGACACACACGGGGTCGCCACAGGTTGGAATTGATCCATCAGCAACTGATAGGTACTTATGTACCAGTATTTTTTTGTTTTTTAGAAGGCATGGTTCAGAGGTTTCTGGATGGCACAAACAGTGTGCAATCAACCACTAACCGAAAGGTTGGCGTTTTGAACCTGCCCAGTAGCACCATGAAAGAAAGGCCTGGCGACCTGCTTCCGTATATATCATAGCCAAGAAAACCCCATGGAGCAGTTGTATTCTGTCACACATGGGTTTTGGTTTTTTTGGGGATTTATGCATGGTCTCCCCATGTGTCTTTCAGTTTGTCATACTGTGGGGGCTTGTGTGCTGCTGTGATGCTGGAAGCTATGCCACCAGTATTCAGAGAGCAGCAGCATCACCCATGGCAGACAGGTTTCAGCTGAGCTTCTAGACTAAGACAGACTAGGAAGAAGAACCTGGAAGTCTACTCCTGAAAAGAATTAGCCATTGAAAACCTTATGAATAGCAGCAGAACATTGTCTGATATAGTATGACTCAAAATGAGAAGAAACAGCTACAAACATCCATTCATAATCGGAACCTGGAATGTACGAAGTATGAATCTAGGAAAATTGGAAATCATCAAAAATGAAATGGAATGCACAAACATCGATATCCTAGGCATTAGTGAGCTGAAATAGATTAGTACTGGCCATTTTGAATCAGATGATCATATGGTTTACTGTGCTGCGAATGAAAACTTGAAGAGGAGTGGTGCCACATTCATCATCAAAAAGAACATTTCAAGATCTATTCTGAAGTACAATGCTGGCAGTAATAGGATAATATCCATACACCAACAAGGAAGACCAGTTAATATGACTATTATTCAAATGTACACACCAACCACTAAGGCCATAGATGAAGAAATTGAAGATTTTTACCAGGTTCTGCAGTCTGAAATCGATCAAACATGCAATGCATTGATAATTACTGGTGACTGGAATGTGAAAGTTGGAAACAAAGAAGAACCAGTAGTTGAAAAATATGGGCTTGGTAATAGAAATGATGCTAGAGATCGTATGATAGAATTTTGCAAAACCAATGACTTCTTCATTACAAATACCTTTTTTCACCAACATAAATGGCAACTATACATATGGACCTCACCAGACGGAATACACAGGAATCAAATGGACTACATCTGTGGAAAGAGATGATGGAAAAGCTCAATATCATCAGTCAGAACAAGGCCAAGGGCCAATGATGGAACAGACCGTCAATTGCTCATATGCAAGTTCAAGTTGAAACTGAGGAAAATTAGAACAAGTCAAGAGCAAAAGTATGATGTTGAGTATATCTCACCTGAATATAGAGATCATTTCAAGAATAGATTTGACACGTTGAATACTAACAACTGAAGACCAGGTGAGTTGCGGAACGACATCAAGGACATCATATACGAAGAAAGCAAGAGACCATTAAAAAGACAGGAGAGAAAGAAAATACCAAAATAGGTGTCAGAAGAGACACTGAAACCTGCTCTCGAACATTGAGCAGCTAAAGCAAAAGGAAGAAATGATGAAGTAAAAGAACTACAGATTTCAAATGGCAGCTCAAGAAGATAAAGTATTATAATGACATGTGCAAAGAGCTGGAGATAGAAAACCAAAAGGGAGGAACATGCTCGGCATTTCTCAAGCTGAAAGAACTGAAGAAAAAATTCAAGCCTCAAGTTGCAGTAGTGAAGGACTCTATGGGCAAAATACTAAATAAAGCAGGAAGCATCAAAAGAAGATGGAAGGAACACACAGAGTCATTACAACAAAACAAACTGGTCAGTGTTCAACCATTTCAGAAGGTAGCATATGATCAGAAACTGATAGTTCTGAAGGAAGAAGACTCATTAACAACCTGTGTTATGCAGATGACACAACCTTGCTTGCTGAAAGTGAAGAGGACTTGAAGCACTTACTGATGAAGATCAAAGACCATAGCCTTCAGTATGGATTACACCTCGACATAAAGAAAGCAAAAATCCTCACAACTGGACCAATAAGGAGCAATGTGATAAACAGAAAAAAGATTGAGATTGTCAAGGATTTCATTTTACCAGAATTCAAGAGCAACACTCATGGAAGCATCAGTCAAGAAATCAAAAGACACTGCCACAGTAGTCAAAACAGCCTGGTACTGGTACAACAACAGATACACAGACCAATGGAACAGAATTGAGAACCCAGACATAAATCCATCCACGTATGAGCAGCTGATATTTGATGAAGGCCCAAAGTCAGTTAAACGGGGAAAAGACAGTCTTTTTAACAAACGGTGCTGGCATAACAGGATATCCATCTGCAAAAAAAATGAAAGAAGACCCATACCTCACTCCATGCACAAAAACTAACTCAAAATGGATCAAAGACCTAAATATAAAATCTAAAATGGTAAAGATCATGGAAGAAAAAATGGAGACAATGCTAGGAGCCCTAACACATGGCATAAACAGTATGCAAAACATTACTAACAACTCAGAAGAAAAACTAGATAACTGGGAGCTCCTAAAAATCGAACACCTATGCTCATCCAGAGACTTTACCAAAAGAGTAAAAAGATTACCTACAGACTGGGAAAAAGTTTTTAGCTATGACATTTCTGATCAATATCTGATCTCTAAAATCTATAAGATACTGCAACAGCTCAACTACAAAAAGATGAAAAACCCAATTAAAAAATGGGCAAGGGATATGAACAGGCACTTCACTAAAGAAAAGATTCAGGTAGCTAACAGATTCATGAGGAAATGCTCACGATCATTATCCATCAGAGAAATGCAAATCAAAACTACAATGAGATTCCATCGGAGAGGCTGTGGAGAGACTGGAACTCTTAGACATTGCTGGTAGGAATGTAAAATGGTACAACTACTTTGGAAATTGATTTGGCGCTTCCTTAAAAAGCTAGAAATAGAACTACCATATGATCCAGCAATCCCACTTCTTGGAATATATTTTAGAGAAATAAGAGCCTTTACGCAAACAGATATATGCACACCAATGTTCATTACAGCATTGTTTACAATAGCAAAAAGTGGAAGCAACCAAGGTGCCCACCAGTGGAAGAATGGGTAAATAAATTATGGTATATTCACACAATGGAATAATATACACCGATAAAGCACAATGATGAATCCGTAAAACATTTCATAACTTGGAGGAATCTGGAAGGCATTATGCTGAATGAAATTAGTCAGTTACAAAAGGACAAATATTGTATTAGGCCACTATTATAAGAACATGAGAAATAATTTAAACAGAGAAGAAAATATTCTTTTGATGGTTATGAGAGGGGAGAAGGAGGAAGGGAGAGGGGTTTTCACTAATTAGATAGTAGATAAGAACGATTTTAGGTGAAGGGAAGGAGGGAAAGACAACACACAATACAGGAGAGGTCAGCACAACTAAACTAAACCAAAAGCAAAGAAGTTTCCTGAATAAACTGAATGCTTCGAAGGCCAGCATAGCAGGGGTGGGGGTTTGGGGACCATGGTTTCAGGGGACATCTAAGTCAATTGGCATAATAAAATCTATTAAGAGAACATTTTGCATCCCACTTTGGAGAGTGGCATCTGGGGTCTTAAACTCTAGCAAGTGGCCATCTAAGATGCATCAATTGGTCTCAACCCACCTGGAGCAAAGGAGAATGAAGAACACCAAAGACACAAGGTAATTATGAGCCCAAGAGACAGAAAGGGCAACATAAACCAGAGACTACATCAACCTGAGACCAGAAGAACTAGATGGTGTCCGGCTATAACTGATGACTGCTCTAACAGGAAACACAACAGAGAACCCCTGAGAGAGCAGGAGAGTAGTGGGGTACAGACCTCAAATTCTTATAAAAAGACCAGACTTAATGGTCTGACTGAGACTAGAAGGACCCCAGAGGTCATGGCACCCAGACCTTCTGTTAGCCCAAGATAGGAACCATTCCCAAAGCCAACTCTTCAGACAGGGATTGGTGTGCATTACGGGATAGAAAATGATACTTGTGAAGAGTGAGCTTCTTGGATCAAGTAGACACATGAGACTATGTGGGCAGCTCCTGTCTGGGAAAGAGATGAGAGGGCAGAGGGGATCAGAAGCTGGCCAAATGGACACGAAAGAAGGAAGGAGTGTGCTGTCTCAATAGAGGGAGAGCAACTAGGAGTATATAAAAAATATATATAGCAAGGTGTATATAAGTTTTTATATGAGAGACTGACTTGGTTTGTAAACCACAACAAAAATTTAAAAAATAATAAAAATAAAGATGGGCTAAAAAAAAAAGAAATCAAAAGATGCATTGCATTGGGTAAACCTGCTGCAAAGGACCTCTTTAAAGTGTTGAGAAGCAAAGATGTCACCTTAAAGACTAAGGTGTGCCTGACTCAAGCCATGGCATTTTCAATAGCCTCATATGCATGTAAAAGCTGGACGATGAATAAGGAAGGCCAAAGATGAATTGGCACCTTTGAATTGTGGTGTTGGCAAAGAATAGTACGTATACCATGGACTACCAGAAGAATGAACAAGTCTGTTTTGGAAAAAGTACAACCAGAATGCTCTTTGGAAGCGAGGATGGCGAGACTGCATCACACATACTTTGGACATGTTATCAGAAGGGATCTGTCCCTGGAGGACATCATGCTTGGTAGAGTACAGGGTCAGCGGAAAAGAAGAAGACCCTCAACGAAGTGAATCGACACAGTGGCTGCAACAATGGGCTCAAGCAGAACAATTTTAAGGATGGAGCAGGACTTGGGGAGTGTTTTGTTCTGTGGTACATAGTCACTATGAGTTGGAACAAATTCGATGGCACCTAACAACAATAACATGCATGGTTTTGTGACCTGCATTTTTCATTCACTGGGGGCTTAGTTCTCAATAGGGCATGTTGTAAATGTGTGGGCCTGTTTGGTTCTCTAATATAGTCATATACAAGCAGTTACATGTTAAAGTACATATTTTCATACACATTATTTCCTTTAATTTGTCTACATTATATTGACTGTTAAAAATTGCATAAATCATTAAGTTACATTATCTGAATTTTATTTCAGGATAGTAAAGGAGACACTGAAAACCTTTTTTTTTTTTTTTTTTTTAGGGAGCATAGTCTGACAGCTGAGAAACATTTAAGTTTCCTTCTTTTCAAATGCGGCATAGTGATTCATCACATGAAGCTACTTTCTTTTATAACAATCACTCAAGTGTACCATGAACATCAGCAGACCCTTTCTGCCTTACCTTTGCCCCTTCTCATGGAACATCATCTTTACAGAGCTGCTGCCAAGCTTTGTGAACCAGAGCCTTTCACCTGGCAATTTCTTAGTCAGAGAGGGTTCTTGGTTACAAACAACAGAGATCAACTTGGGCAAACTGAAGCAGAAAAGGAGTGTCCTGGCAGATGTTCAGTAGCTCACAGAATCTACAGAAATGCTAGAGAACCAGGATGGGGAAGTGGACAGGAATCTGGGAGGCCAAAAGCAGAGAGAGAACGCAACCAGATCTGGCCACAGACACTGTCTGGGTGGGACGTCCCCGCCATGCACATTGGTTACTGCTGCTCAAGGACTCTTGACCCGGTGCCCTGGAAATCGTCTCTAAATCTCCCAGCATCCGTGTACCACGCCCTCAAAAATCCTGGGTGAGAACGTCTGATTGGTTGAACCCAGATCGTATGACAGTGCCTGGCTGCAAGGAAGAAGAGAGAGGAACATCTGCACTGCCTTTGGTTTCCAGAATACAATGCTTCACCTCCCACCAACGCATCTTTCTTCAGGAAGCAGGGACCCATGCCAGGAGGACCACCATATTGCCGGAGGAATTACAAACAAGAAAAGACTTTTTAACTATCTTCTGCTTCCTTTAGATTTGCTCTTTCTTCTCTTGCCTTTCTTCAGCAGCCATTTCATCCAGATACAAAATATTCTGTGCATTGTGAAGGGCAGGGAAGAGGAAATACTCATATCTTGAAAGAGAGAACAAGCACCAGGTGGCTGGTGAGCTAATAAATACATTGTTAGTCACCTATCACACAGGGAGTGAAAGGCAAAGAGATTAATCCTAAAACCCATTTGTCTCTTGAACATAAATCCAGGATTAGAATACAACAGACTGAGTATCACAGGCAAGAGTAATGACCGTCCATCTGTCTAAACCAGATATGTAATCTCCTGACAAGTATAGTAGAAGGTATTATAGGAGGTTTGGATTGCTGCACTGCTGAGATTAAAAAAACCCAGAGGGGACGCTGGCTAAATAAGCTGGATGACTCAGGAAATAGATTTGTTTTCAGATAATTGCTTCCTAACATGATATGATGCGGATATTAGTCATTCCAATTGCAAGATCATGGAGACAGCAAATAAGCTAGAACAAAAGGCTTCTCCACCCACAACCATAACTCTGGTGAGGAAAAGTTTCTAGTGAAGCTCACATAATTGACCTTAAGCCACTCTGTGTCCAAAAGTGATTCTCTCAGGGACCCTGAAACCCGATCGAACGGAACAGCTCTAGACATGTGCTTCCTGTTGTGTCTTGCTGTTGTGAAATGAAATGGGGTGCTCAGATAAACAGAAAGCAGACACACAGCTGGGGAGGATGTGTGCCAGAAGTGTGATGTCACTGGCAGTCAATCAGAACCTCTTCTTTCAGCCTAGCAGGGCCTTGCATCCCTGCCTGTACCATAGAAGGCAATGGGCATTGCATGGCCTCTACCTTTAATAAGTCAGAAGCCCCCTGGCAGGCCAGTGCTGAGCTTCTCCTAAGAGGAGGAGAAAAAGGCTCAGCCCCTGCTTAAAATCCCCAGCTTTTAATTGGAGAAAACACATACGCAATTAAAGAATGATGAGAATGAAGCACTGCAAAATTATATATAGACTAATAGATAAACAAAATGGGGTACATACACACAATGGAATATTACCTAGCCATAAAAAGAAGTGAAGTCCTGATGCATGCCACAATGTAGATGAACCTTGAAAATACCATGCTGAGTGAAATCAGTCACAAAAGAACAAATATTGTATAACCTCACTTACATGAAATAAGCAAATGTAGAAACCAAACATTATTAGTAGTTACCAAGGGTGAAAGGGAGGGGAAAAGGAGGAGGTTTTGCTTCAGGGGCATTGAGGTTATGTCAATGGTAGTGGAATGATTTGGAGAAGGATAGCGAAAATGCTGTACAACTTGAAGAACGTAGTCCTTGTGACTGAACTGTACGTGTGGAAATTGTCAAATTGTGTATGTTTTATTAGGTATATTTTCACAATAAAATTAAATGTGTATATATTATATATAAACATGGTACAGGATGTCTTAGTCATCTAGTGCTGCTATAACAGATCCCACAAATACAAGCTCAAATTCAGGGCATCAGCTCCAGGGGAAGGCTTTCTCTGTCAGCTCTGGAGGAAGATCCTTGTCATCAATCTTCCCTTGGTCTGGGAGCTTCTCCACGCAGGAACCCCAGATCTGCTCCTGTCATTGCTTTCTTGGTGGTAGGAGGTCCCCCCTCTCTGCTTGCTTCCCTTTCCTTTTATCTCTTATAAGATAAAAGATGGTGCAGGCCACACTCCAGGGAAACTCCCTTTACATTGGATCAGGTATGTGACCTGAGCAAGGGTGTTACATCCCATCCTAATCCTTTTTAACCACAGGCAGAGATTATGATTTATAACACCTAGGAAAACCACAAAATGGAGAACAACTACACAATACTCAGGATCATGGCCTAACCAAGTTGACACATGTTTTGGGGGGACGCAATTCAATCCATGACACAGGGCTAAAAGTGAGGTGCTTAAGAATTAGTGGGTAGGAATGAACATATTCTTTTCTGAGCTAGCATATGGATCCTAGGATTTGAGAAAGATGGATTAAGCTATGGGCTTATTCTTCTGTGTTGTTTAATTAGTCAATAAATAACCTATGGATACAATAGTGCTAAAGGCCAAGAGGAATACAAAAGCATAGGACCCCTGATCTTAAAGGGTTTTTGCAGTTCAGCTGGGAAAAGTAGACCACCAAGAAACATCAGCAGGCAATGCAATAGAAGGAAAGTGCTCTTGTCCATCACTGCTACAGTTCATTCATTCATTCATCTAACAGCTATTGAGTGTCTACTCGGTGCCAAGCACTCTTTGGGCCCTGACAAACAGCAGTGAACAACCTAACCAAAACCCCTGCCTCATGGAGCTTACATCCTAATGTAGTATTTGGAAAAGCCAGACAAACTTGAGATACCTTCTAGATATTGAGGTGGAGGTCAGATTTAAGAGCCCGGAGCTCAGGGAACAGACCTGGGATGAAGTTCAGAGTCCAGAGAAGGAGAGACCAGTGTGGGCTGGGAATGCTTCAGAGAGCAGGGGAGAGTTGAGTCTTTGAAAGAATGTCAGAATTTGGAAGGACCAAGCGGAACAAGAAGAGAATTTTAGGAAGCAGAGTGATTGTGCTAGGACCCAGGAGAAGGACCCCTCTTTGCTACATCAAGGTGAGTTGATGTAGCAAAGAGGGATGGGTAGGTATGGAAGGTTGGAAAATCAGGGTGAGTTTGACTTACTCTCACCAGCTTAGTGCAGGTAGACTGTGAGGGCAGGTGTGGGCAGTGAGGACCAAGTAACACAAAGTATCTGAAGCCACAGTCTTGGCTAGTCCTCCTCACTAGGATCCCTTCCTATTTTAACCACACATTTTCCCCCCTTTCTCTGCTCCTCATCAATTTCCTATTTCTGATCCATTTTCTTCATTCCCACCTATCTTCTGCCTCTTTCCCATCATCCCCTTTGTTCCTTCCTTTGATGGCTTCTTTTCTGCCTACCTTTATTTTCACCCCATTGTTCCCATGATAAATGAGGAAAATTAATAAAGCAAATAAATTATTCTGGTCAAAGGATGATTGCAAAAGAGAGGGTTCTGAGAGAATCAGCCCTTGACAGAGAATGAACTTCGTTATTAACTTTCTCAAATGGTAAGATCTCCCAGCCCCTGAGTTCACCTTTGTGTGTGATACAGTCAGGTCCAAAAACACAACCTCAGAAGCAGCTGCCCTTTCAAAACACTAAGAAGACATGCCAAGGCAATAGAAAGGCAAATGTTTATTTTATTGTTAACTGTTCAGAGAGAGGGAGATGAGAGAAAATGAATGTGAATTAGTATATTTCTTGTGTTTTTAAAGTTGTTTTAACAGCCTTACAAATTACATTCTTTAAGTGTGCAGTTCAGATAAGTTTGATCTTGTATCATAATAGTCAAGTACCTACTAGAAAATGCATGTTTCCTAATGATTTATTTTTTTCCCAAAAGTAACACAAGACCATTCAAACACACTTGGAAAATACAAAAAATAATACGGAAAATAAAAATCAATCATTTCATCACTCAGAGATGACCGCAATCAGTTTCGGCTGCATAACAGCCAATCTCAAAATTTCAACAGTTTACGACAAACACTAATTTTCTCCTTCAAGGGTCAGCAAGCTCTGCTGTGCTTGGCTGTGCTGGTGTGTGCTTGGGCCCAGTCTATGGGTTGGGTTAGGTCTGCTGCATGCATGCATTTACTCGTTTTCCTTTCTACCAGGAATATTTTTTCTCATGGCAGATCACAGGAATGCAAAAGGGGGAGCAGAAAAACATGCTACTTCAGGAGGCCTTAATTTGAAACTAGCATACTGTCAGTGCCAACCACATTACATTGGCCAAAGCAAGTCACATGGCCAAGCCCAACAACAATGGAGTAGAGAAAAATATTTGCCCACACTAGAGCACTATAAGAAGCCCTTGGGTGGCACAAATGGTTAAATGCTGGACTACTAATCAAAAGGTTGGTGGTTCAAACCTACCCAGAGGTGCATCAGAAGTAAAGCCTGGCAATCTGCTTTTGAAAGGTCACAGCCTTGAAAACCCTATGGAGTGCAGTTCTACTCTGGACACACGGGGTTGCCATGAGTCAGAATCAGTCTGACGGCAGCAAACAACAACAGAGCACTATACGTTTACATGGCAGGAAAGGCTGACAAACAATACTCCAGTCTACCGCAACCACTGTTAAAATATTGGCGTATTTCCTTCCAGCCTTTTTAGTCCATATTGTACATAGCTAAATAATTTTATACCTGTTTATATCTTTGTGTCCACTGCCTCCTTTTCTCATTTTGTTCTTCTCATCAACTTCTTCTTCTTCATTCCCACCTGTCTTCTTCCTCTTTTCCATCTGCCTTTTCTTTCCCTTTCTCTAATGGTTTCCTTCCCTGCCCTTCTATGTTTTAATCTAATCCTGCATTCCACAACAAACGAAAAAAATCAAGGCAGCAAACAAATCATTTTTAACTTAGCAGGATAATGTAAGAAATCTGATAACCGAAATAAATAACATACTGCAGGAATAGGTAGGTATCTCCTAAATATCTGGTGCCTAACAGGCTCTCTTCTGCTGCCACATTCCAAGGTTAAATGGGCAGTGGTTTACCGGTATTAGCACTGTTGGCTGTGGATTTTTTCCTTTTCATGTGTGAGTCCTGCAAAGATAAACCTGGGAATCAATGGGTAACAGTAACTTAAGGATAAATTAGGAGAAAGCGAGGATAACAGGTTACCAAATCTCAGTGAACAGATCAGATATCTGACTGTTTTAGAAATAGTAATGGCCAAAGTGCTACTCCAGTAGAGAAGACTCCCTCAAGAATGTTGCCTTTGTTAGGTGCCCTCTAGTTGGCTTTGACTCATTGCAACCCTTTGTATAATAGAACAAAATGTTGCCAAGTCCTACACCATCCTCACAATAGTTTTTATGTTTGAACCCAAGGTTTCAGCCAATGTGTCAGTCCATCTCACTGAGGGTTTTTCTCTTTTTCACTGACCCTCTACTTTATCAAGCATGATGTCCTTGTCCAGGACTAGTCCCTCCTAATGCCATGTCCAAAGTAAGTGAGACAAAGTCTCACCTTTCTTGCTTCTGAGGACCATTCTGGCTATACTTCCACCAAGACAGATTCGTTCATTCTTTGGTAGTCTGTGGTATATTCAATATTCTTTGCCAACGTCACAATTCAAATCCATCAATTCTTCTTCAGTCTTCCTTTTCCATTGTCCAGCTTTCACATGCATATGAGGCAGTTGAAAATACTATGGATTGAGGCAGGCATGCCTTAGTCCTCAAAGTGAAATCTTTGCTTTTTTTTTTTCCTAACACTTTAAAGAGGTCTTTTGCCACGCAGACTTGCCCGTTGCAATACTTCATTTAATTTCTTGACTTCTGCTTCCATAGACATTGATTGTTGATCCAAGAAGAATAAAATCCTTGTCCACGTCAATTTCTTTGGCACTTATCATGATGTTGTTTATTGATCCAGTTGTAAGGATTTTCATTTTCTTTATGTTGAGTTGTAATCCATACTGAAGGTTGTGGTCTTTCATTAAAAAAAAAATTAGAAAGTGTTTAAAACCCTCTTCACTTTTGGCAAGAAAGGTTGTACCATCTGCATATGGCAGGTTGTTAATGAATATGATCATTAAGGTTGTGTGTCAACCTGACTGGGCCATGATTCTCAGTGGTTTGACAGTTATAAAGTAGTTTGGCAGTCGTATAGTAATGTGTTCATCTCCATGATGAGATTTGATATAACGTGATTACCTCTATGATGGGGTCTGCTGTTAGTAGCCAATCAGTTGAAAGGGAATTTCCTTGGGGGTGTGTCCTGTGTCCAATATAGGTGGGCTTTTTGGCAAGGCTTGGGGGCTTTTGCTCTCTCTGGATCCTGCAGCTGGCTCCCATTCATCTGACCTCCATTTCTTGGGACTTGAGCTAGCAGCTTTCCTGCTGTCTTGCCTGCCAATCTTGGTATTTGTCAGTCTTTGCAGTCTGTGAGCAGGAGCCCTACTGTCTGACCTGCTGACCTTAGTTTCACCAGCCACTTTGGCTGTGCGAATCAGGAGAAGCCACCAGCCTGATCCATGGTCTTGGGACATTCCAGCCTCTACAGCCATGTGAGCCATTTCCTTGATATAAATCCTTCTCTCTCTCTCTCTCTTTAATTATATATATATAATTTACTGGTTTTGCTTCTCTAGAGAACCCAGCCTAAGATAATGAGTCTTTCTCTGATCCTGACACCATGTTCTTCTTTATATAGTCCAGCTCCTTGGATTATATGCTCAGAATGCAGATTGAATAAGGATAGATACATATAAAATAAACAAGTAGGTGGTACTAATAAAATAACTCTCAAAAGTTTGGAAAGCAACCCATCTGGCAAATGGATTAGTTCTAAATACGTTAATTCAAAAAACTAAGGCATTCCGTCGAAATCCAAATCAGAACAGTCTTTTGGACAGTGTTATGTATGCAGGGATGCTTATAATAAAGATATCAACAGAGGCTACTGGACTTCCTAGTACCTGGAGGTTGGTAACATGCAGATGTGGGTGCCTGGCAAGTTACTTAACTCCTTTGAGCATCATTTTTTTCATCTATAAAAGGAGAAGTTGGATAAAATCATTGGTTTATTGAGCATATTGTGCACAGCGATGTGCCTATCCTGGGCATCCACAGAGAATATGTAAGAAATAGTCCTGGACTTGATTTGTTCATTCATTCATTTGGTTAGTCAGTCACTTACTATGTGACACTCTGTGCAAGCATTGGGCATACAACAGTAATCATAAAAAACATAGTTACTAATCTTACATATTTTGGGAAACAGCCAGGCAATTATACAACATGGAGATATGTGTTATGAAAGGGAAAGTGAAGGGGCCTATGGAAAAAAAGAGATAGATGATAAATGTGCTAAGGTATTAGCAAAAAGAATTGTACCAAAAAGAATTGGTTTAACTATGAGCCCGAGACAGAAAGAGCCACATGAACTAGAGACTTACATCATCCTGAGACCAGAAGAACTAGACGGTGCCTGGCCACAACTGATGACTGCCCTGACAGGGAACACAACAGAGAACTCCTGAGGGAGCAGGAGAACAGTGGGATGCAGACCCCAAATTCTCATAAACAGACCAGACTTGGTGGTCTGACTGAGACTAGAAGAATCCCGGCAGTCATGGTCCCCAAACCTTCTGTTGGCCCAGGACAGGAACCATTCCTGAAGACTACTCATCAGACATGGAAGGGACTGGACAATGGGCTGGAGAGAGATGCTGATGAAGAGTGAGCTACTTGTATCAGGTGGACACTTGAGACTGTATTGGCATCTCCTGTCTGGAGGGGAGATGGGAGGGTAGAGAGGGTTAGGAACTGGCAACAGGGTCACGAAAGGAGAGACTGGAAGAAGGGAGCGGGCTGACTCATTGGGGGGAGAGTAAATGGGAGTATGTAGTAAGGTGTATATAAGTTTACATGTGACAGACTGACTTGATTTGTAAACTTTCACTTAAAGCACAATAAAAATTATTAAAAAAAAAAAAAAAGAATTGGTTGACATTCAACCATTTCAGGAGGTAGGATATGATCAGTAACTGATGGTACTGAAGGAAGAGGTCCAAGCTGCCCTGGAATCATTGGTGAAAAATAAGGTTCTAGAAATTGATGGAATAACAACTGAGATGTTTCAGCAAAAAAATGCAGTGCTGGAGGCGCTCACTTTGTCTATGCCGAGAAATTTGGAAAACAGTTATCTGGCCAACCTACTGGAAGAAATCCATATTTGTACCCATTCCAAAGAAAGTTGTTCCAAAAGAATGAGGAAATTATTAAACAATATCATTTATTATCACACACAAGTAAAATTTTGCTGAAAAGTGTGCAAAAGTGATGACAGCAGTGCATTGACAGGGACCTGCCAGATATTTGAGCCAGATTCAGAAAAGGACACGTGAAACAGGGATTATCGTTACTGATATCAGATGGATCATGGCTGAAAGCAGAGAATACCAGAAAGATGTTTACCTGTGTTTTATTGACTATGCAAAGACATTCAGCTCTGTGGATCATAACAAATTGTGGATAACATTGTGAAAAATGGAATTCCAGAACACTTAATTCTGCTCACAGGAAGCCTGCATCAAGAGGCGGTCATTGGAACAGAATGAGGGAATACTGTGTGGTTTAAATTCAGGAAAGATGTGCGTCAGGGTTGTATCCTTTCATCACACTTATTCAGTCTGTGTGCTGAGCAAATAATCAAAGAAGCTGGACTATATGAAGAAGAACATGGCATCAGGATTGGAGGAAGACTCATTAACAACCTGTAATATGCAGATTACACAATCTTGCTTGCTGAAAGTAAAGAGTACTTAAAGCACTTACTGATGAAGATCAAAGACCACAGCCTTCAGTATGGATTATGCTTCAACTTAAAGAAAACAAAAATCCTCACAACCGGACCAAAAAGCAACATCATAATAAATGGAGAAAAGATTGAAGTTGTCAAGGATTTCATTTTACTTGGATCTACAATCAACAGCCATGGAAGCAGCAGTCAAGAAATCAAAAGACTCATTGCATTGGGCAAATCTGCTGCAAAACATCACCTTAAAGTGTTAAAAAGCAAAGATGTCTCTTTAAGGACTAAGGTGGGCCTGACTTAAGCCATGGTGTTTTCAATCACCTCACATGCATGTGAAAGCTGGACAATGAATGAGGAAGACCAGAAAAAGAAATGATGCCTTTGAATTACGGTGTTGGCAAAGAATATTGAATATACCATGGACTGCCAGAAGAATGAATAAATTTGTCTTGGAAGAATTACAGCCAGAATGCTCATGAGAAGTGAGGATGGCAAGACTTCGTCTCATATACTTTGGACATGCTATGAGGAGGGACCAGTCTGTGGAGAAAGATATCGTGCTGCTTGGTCGAATAGAAGGTCAGTGAAAAAGAGGAAGACTCTCAATGAGACAGATTGACACAGTGGCTGCAACGATGGGCTCAAGCTTAACAACGATTGTGAGGATGGCGCAGGACCGGGCAGTGTTTCATTCTGTTGTGCATAGGGTTGCTATGAGTTGGAATCAACTCTGTGGCACCTAACAACAAGACAAAGGTATTATTTTCTCATTTAACTGTTAGCTCAAGAACAGTGAAGTTTAGATTCATAGCTTCTCAACTTTTAAAGTGCTCAAGAATCTTATTTAAAATTCAGATCCTAATTTAGTAGGTTGGGGCCTGAGATTTCTGCCTTTCTAACAAGCTCTGACTTTGAGCGGCAAGAGGCTAGAGTGTGAGTAATTTGCCCCAGGTCACCCCGCTGGTAAGGATCAGGGCCAGGTTTCCAACCTGCCTGACTCTAAAGCCTGTAGTTTAATCACTTCTCAGGGATTTTGCCCCAAGAACTCTTTTAACTCTAAAATTCTGATTCCAGTGCCAGGCGTATTTCAGAAATGCAAATAAAACAATAACAATAGGAAGTTTGGCACTTTTAAGGTTGGCAGTTCAAATCCACCAGGCCCTCCTTGGAAACTCTATGGAGTAGTTCTACTCTGTCCTATAGGGGCACTATGAGTCAGAATCAACTCGATGGCAGTAGGTAAGCTACTTGCTAAAAAAAAAGCTAGTGGAGGAATATTTAGGCACTCTCTCAGGTCAATGGCTGCTTCTGGGGCAAGGCAGGAACAAGCTCCTATAAGTCCTCAGTGGGCACTCAAAAGGCTCCTTTTTATGGCCTAGAAGTGTTAAAACAGATCCCTAGGTGGCCCTAACCCAAGACCTGCCCCACAGCTGGAGCAAATGCATAAAGAAGTTGTAATAACAATAATAAGCACATATGGGAGCCCTGGTGGCACAGTGGTTAAGCATTCGGCTGCTAACCAAAAGGTCGGTAGTTCAAATCCACCAGCCACTCCTTGGAAACCCTATGGGGCAGTTCTGCTTCGTCTTATAGAGTCGCTATGAGCTGGAATTGATTTGATGGCGAGGGGTTTGGTTTTTTTTTACTGAGTCCTTAATTGTGTGCCTAACATTTTGCATTTAATTCTTATGACAACCTGTGAGGTAGGCACTTTTATCATCACCCTCATTCTGCAAACAAGAAAAGGGAGGTTAAAGTCATGCTGCTAGAGAAAGGCAAAACCAGCATTGAAAACCAGGACCAGGACATTCAAGCGATGAGCTGAGGGCTTAACTTCTCCAGTGCATTGCTTTCAATTAATCTTTCCACCTGCTTAGGAGAAAGAACAGCAGCTCTGGGCCAAAGGATACCCACACACTCACACATGCCACACCCTCCCATAAACCGTGGTGATTCACATAAAAATGTGTCTGTCCCTCCCTCTCAATCCCATTCTGAAAAGAAAAATGTGCCAAGCAGTAAAAAAAAAGGAAAAAGATGCAGCCTGGGAATCATGATTTAACTCTTACATTGCTGGAACCATTTAATTCTTCCATGTTCATTCTAGGCCTACTATTTGCTCATGATCCATACCATCCAATAACTTGGACTGTCACTTAGAGGATAATTTACTTACATGACAGAAGTAGAAAATACAACATAACATCTCATAAAGTACTGTATCATATCAAAGTCCTAAACAGTGATAATAATAAAATTCAATAACCAGAAGACACTGAGTCAACTCTGACTCATGGGGATCCCAGGTATGTCAGAGTAGAACTGTGTTCCATCAGATTTTCAATGGCTGACTTTTCAGAAGTAGGTTGCCAAGCCTTTATTCCGAGATGCCTCTGGTGGACTCAAAGCGCCAACATTTTGGTTAGCAGCCAAGCGCATTAACTGTTTGCACCTCCCAGGGATAATAAAATGGTTAACATTTATTGATCATGATCTGTGTGCTTTGGATGCAGCATCTCGTTTAATCTTCCACAACTGTATGAAGGAGGTTATTATAAGAGGGAACAGATGCTCAGAGATAGCAGGTAACTTGGCCGAGGCCAGGCAGCTAGTAGCTAGTAAGCAAGAAAACCTGAATTTGAACCAGGCAGTCTGACACCAGCGCTTACACACTAGTCCTAACCATATGCAGTGCTTTACTGCCTCTCTCTGAAACCAATCCTTAATGCTGTGTATCTTCTGGCACGAGAAAGATGTGCATTGCTTGGAATTATAAAGAAAGTCTTAATAAAGGAAGTGGTGTTTGATGGACCATGAACCAATAAACCAAACACCCGTTAATCTTTATTGACTGCTGGGTACAGTACTAGAACATTGTAAATAGTAAATGCTTGTTGAGTTAAAATGTTTTGCTTAACTAAGAGTTAGCTATTGAAGGGTGTGTGTGTGTGTGTGTGTAGAGATGAGGGGGAAAGACACACTGGTTTGGAGGGCACGACATGAGCAAAGTTTTGCCAAGAATAAGCTCAGCCTGTCTTAGGGAAAGGAGCCCTTGTGGTGCAATGGTTAAAGCACTTGGCTGCTAACCAAAAGATTTGGGGTTCAAATCCACCAGCTGCTCTATGGGAGAAAGATATGGCAGCCTGTGTCCATAAAGATTCACAGGCTTGGAAACCTTATGGGGCAGTTCTACTCTGCCCTATAGGGTCACTACGAATTGAAATCGACTCCATGGCAGCGGGTTTGGTTTTGGTTTGGTCTTTGGGAAATTGTGATAAGGCCCACCTGTAGTTCATTCAGTCATTCAGCAAACATTTCTTGAACACCTACAATGTGTTAGGGGTCAGAGATACGAAAATGACTAAGACATAACCCCTGCCTTCAAATGCTTCACAGTCGTGAGGGGGGGTGGGTGGGGTGGAGGTAGACGGGCATAGATGGGGACACAGATGGAGACATGGACATGTACCACGCAGGCTTATAAATGGTTTAAGAAGGGTCTGAAGACAGAGAGAGTCAGGGGAGCACAGAGAAACAACTGATGCAGGTGGGATAAGTTGAGCAAGGATGAGCAGGCCCACTAGATAGTGAGAAGCAGAGGGCAAGGAGTCCAGCAGATGAGGAGACCATTGGCAGAGGAAGCCAGAGGAAGCCAGCTGGATCTTTTCAATGAAGCAGGCATGGACTCAGTTGCGCAAGCACACTCCAGTCCTGAATAGATGCCTTGGGACATGATCCTTTTGTGAGATTAACAAGGCAGCTGTTATCTGAATTCTCAGGGGACTTCCAGGAAACACTTATGCATATGCCTTTCTTTTGAACTCTCAGTAACCTCACTATAGAAAATAGTAGGAAAAAATAGTCACAGTCTGCATTTCTGAACATCGAAAGTTTCCTTCAACAATGGAAGCCATCCCACAAATCTTCATGGGGTGCCTACCACATGCTAGGCAGTGAGGAGGATACTGAAACAAAGTCCCTGACTTCCTGGAGTTATGTTCAAGTGGGGGCCAGAGACACAGCCAAAAAACAAATAAATATACAATACGTGAGGAAGTGATATGTAAAGGAAAAGAAAGCTGGGTAAGGGGAGAGAGTGAAGGTGAAAAGTGGCTGTGCTGTACAGGGTGGTCAAGGAAGACCACACTGATGGAGAGACAGTTGAGCCCAGACCTGAAGGGACTGAGGGTATGAGCAGATGGCCTGGGGAAGAAGAAACAGTCTGAGGTGGGGGGAGTGTTTGGCTTATTCTAGAAACAGCAATAAGGCCAGTGGGGCTGGAGCACAGCAGGCAAGGAAAGGGTGGGCATGTGGGCAGGGCCTAGAGCCTGCTGGCCAGGCAGACTGCAGTAAAGTGTTTCCACTGACTTAGATGGGAGCCTTGGGGAGTTTGAGCAGAGGAGTAACTGGGCCTGACTCACCTTTTTAAAGGATTGCTCTGGCTTCTACGTGAGGACTAGAAGTGGAAAGAATGAAAAAAGAGAAACCAGTTAGAAGGCACTTGTGATAGTCCAGGTAAGTGATGATGCTGGTTTGGATGAGGGTAATAACAAGTAAGAATTGTGAAACATGATCTTATTCTGGAAATATTTTGAAGGTAGAGCCAAAAGAATTTACTAATAGATTGGACGTGAATAAAAGTGAGTAGTCAAGGTTGATTCTGATTCCAAGGTCTTTGGCCATAGCAGCTGGAAAGAAGAAAAGCTGTCGTTAATTAAGATGAGAAGAAGCTCTTTGGGGTTGGAATTAAAAAAAAAAAATTCAGTTTTGGACATATTAAGTTTGACATAAGGGGCCCTGGTGGTGCAACAGTTAAGCACTTGGCTGCTAACCAAAAGAGGGTGGTTAGATCCCACTTAGTGATTCCGTGGGAGAAAGACCAGGCAATTTGCTTCTGTCAAAATTACAGCCAAGAAAACCCTATGGGACAGTTCTACTCTGTCACATGGGGTCATTATGAGTCAGAATTGACTCAACAGCACCCAACAATAGCAAGTTTGGGATGCCTATTAAGATATAAGTGCCAAGTTCAGGGAAGAGGTTATCAAAGCATGGATAGTAATTAAAGCCATGGGACTGGCTGAGATCACCTAGAGCAGAGGTCTGATCCTCAGGGCATTCTGGTATGTAGAGAAGGAACCAGTGAAATAGCAGCTAGGCAGGTAGGAGGAAAACCAGGACTGTGTAGTATCCCAGAAGCAAATTGCTCCTGAAAGGGGAGTAAGATAAGGACTGGGGGTTAACCATTCACTGGATTTGGCAATGGGAGGTCATTGGTGACCTTGACAAAAACCTGTGTAGATGGAGTATTGGGGATGGAAGTGTGGTGTTCCCATCAGGTTTCAAGGAAAAAAGAACAAGAAAAAGGGAAGAGAGATCCAGGAGATATAAGTGCAGACGTCTCTTTAAGGGAATTTGGCTGTAAAGAACAGTCAAGAAATGGAATCGGAGGGGAATCAAGAAGGGAGATATTATTTCATATTTTTAGGCAATGGCAATGAACCAGTAGAGAGGAAAATATTGATGATGCAGAGGAGGAGGTATGCCATGTCAAGTGTTGAGAGGGGATGAGACACAGTGCACATGGCAGGGCTTAGCCCAGATGGGAGCATGGGCAAGTCACCCATTGTCAAAAGAGGGAGGGAGGAGGATGGTGGGTAGATTTGTTGGTGGAACGTGTGAATGTTCTCTTCTAATTGCTTCCTTTTCTTCCTGCTGTGTTTGTAGACAGTAATGGAGCTATGTTTTCAGAGTATATGAGATGTATGTTCTTCACATTCTAACATCTGTGAGGTTGGAATAAATCTTAAAATCAAAGAAGTGTTTAATTGGTGGTGTTTATTCTTTCTTAGGGGGCATTGGTGGTTCTGTGGTAGAATTTTCTCTTCCTTGGAGACTAAAAAAAAAAAAAAAATTTTTTTTTTTTTTTTTGGAGACCCAAGTTTGATTCCTGGCCAATGTACCTCATGTGCAGCCACCACCCATCTATCATTGGAGGCTTTCATGTTGCCATGATGCTGATCAGTTTTCAGTGGAGCTTCTAGACTAAAACAGACTAGGAAGAAAAGCCTGGACAATCAACTTCTTGAAAATCAGCCAGTAAAAACCATAGGGATGGGGATAGTGCAGGACTGGGCAGCATTTCATTCTATCACGCATGGGGTCTCCTTGAGTTGGGAGCTGACTCGACGGCAGCTAACAACAATTCTTTCTCAGTAACATAAAATATGGAGCACCTTACAGTCAACGGTGACTTGGATTCCATGAACTATGAGACATGCCTTTACTTTGATCAGAACTAGAGTTCTCCATTGCAGAGGGCAAAGCAGGGATCTGCAAACACTGTTTGCCTTGAGAGATGAGGGACAAATGTCTACATTTTCAGTAAGAAACTTTGGGCTGAAGCTGTCTTTCTGTTAAGAGAAGCTTATCCATCCAGCTCATGCCCTGCAGATAGGATGCAGGTGCCTACAGAGGCAGAGGAGGAGAGGTTGGCCTTCTCCCCACAAGCTACAGAGCTCTCCTTGCTGATCGTTTTTTCTCAGGAGAGTGTGGGAGACCAAGGACAAGGCAACTCACACCTGAACCTGGGCAGACATTCCTGACTCGGAGGCCAAGCACTTCCTCCAGTCAAATAAGCTCTTGGCCCCACATCCTTCCTGTGTGGTGAAGACAAGGAGAAGTCCACGGGTTTGTGAACAGAGAACTGTCACGGCATATCTTATGGGGTTACTTCTCTGGCTTTGTTGAGTGCCTTTTTTTCCTTGGGTCAGTGGCAGGGAGCTCCAGTCCTCCTTTTTTGTAGTAGAAGTCTAGGAACAGTTTGGGAGGCTTCTTTTTTCCATTCATTCATACAACAGTTGAGTGCTTACCAAATGCTGGATGTACAGTTATGAGCAAACCTAGACAGGGCCCCTGCTCTCAGAGCTTATATGTAGTCCGGGTGATGCATTATTAAAACAATAATTATAGTAAAAACAAACACTTTTATGAAACTATGTGCCAAGCGCTGTTCTAAGGGCTTTACAAATATTAACTCCTATAATTTTGCACAATAATCTAAGAACCAGGTACTATTATTGTCACCCCCACTTTACAGATAAGAAAAAGAGAGGTTGATTACCCGCCCGAGGTCACACAGCTTGTAGGTGGTAGAGTGGAGATTCAAATCTAAGTAGTTCTGCCCAGAAGTCCTAGCTCTTAACTACAGCTGCTACCCTGTTGTTGTTGGTTGCTCTCCAGTAATCTCTGACTCACAGAGACCCTATGGGTAACAGAAGGAAACATTGTCCAGGCCTGCGCCATTCTTACATTAGCAGTGATACAGGAGATAATATTGGAGCCATTATTCCCTGTCCTAAAATGTGATCCAGCTGGAACTGGACTAACAAGAACACATCAACAGGGCTCTGAAGTATAAAGACAATAGATAGGATGATCTTGGAAAATATCTTTTAGGGAAACTTCCACATAAACAAATTATAAAACACAACACAGAAGGCCCATGTACTTTCCAGTCTTATCTTTTTCTATTAGCATTTAGTGAATAATAAGATTTTTTGGACCAATGAAGACCCTCCTAACTGTGGTTACTGAAACCTGTACCAATGATTGTCAAGAAAGACAATTCGAAATGTAGGGTCACAGTTTCTAGTCAATCTGTAAAAAGGTGAAGCCTTCAGTGGTTTTGTCAAAAAAAAAAAAAAATTTAATGTTAGTATATACTGATGACTCCGTAAAGTTGGAATCAGCAGACCGGGCTCCAGCAGCATGCTTATGTGTTTTCCCATTCTTCCCTGTTCTGTAGTATTCCTTGGATTTGGGCAGACATTAGCTCTGGCACCATGTTTGTCCGCTTCCATCTTTTGCCTTTTTGAGTATATGCCAAATAAAACTTTCTTTTTGCTTTAGTAAACTTTGTGATTTTTTACCCTACAATAGTAAACGGTCTTCTTTTTTGCTGCTCTGCCTCTCAGTTATACCGTTCAGCTCAGTTTTCTGAAATAAAGCTCCCTTGGAAATGTAAATGACTCTTCAAAGAAGGGGGAATTTTAGCACCCCACAAGCCAGCAGTAGCTTTGAGGGCTGTTTGGGGAGCCTGCAGGGCACTGAGCAGTAAGCAGTTTGCATGGGCATTTCTGTGCAGACTTAAATCTTGGGCATCTCTTCCTATCTTCCTCCTCCTAGCTCCCTCCTCTTTTGACTCCTCCACCACACCTCACCTCATTTTGCCTTCGGTGCTTTTATTTTGACCTCCCAGGCTTTCCTGCTAGAGGTAGCAGGCCTATTTTCCCTTCGAACTCTGCAGTAGCAGTGCCCTTATCTAAACTCAACTCAGCAAGGACCACACCCAAAAGAGGGTTCTGTAAGTAAGGTGGGGGTGGGATAAGGGAGAAGAGGAGGAGGAGAGAGATTGGACAACTGATTTTAAGAATAGAAACAGGTTTAAACCAAGACTTTTTCTACCCTGGCCAAAAGAATAGACTCCTTGCAAAATCTTGACTTTTCTGTTGACTAGTTCAGAGGGCCCCCGAGCTATTTAAGACTCAACAAATTTCCCTATAAAAACTGAATGGTCCTTTAGTACTTAGGACTTTACCGGGCCCACTTACAGTCCTGTTCCTGTTTGGCTCCCACAGCAACCCTGGAAGGTATTCCTAGAAGAACCCAGAGGACTCCTACAGTGCCGTCAAGCAGTTCACTTGCCAGAGGCTCAATGACTCTTAGGTGAGTCATTTACATTTCTAGTTTCGTTTCACAGTGACTGGGCGGTGCAGCTGGCAGACAGAGCTGGGATTCTTTGCCTCTAAACTCCATACTCTTCCAGCCACATCTTCCCCCTCAGATGAAGTGGATAAGACAGCTTCCTGTGCAGTGCCTGGCTGTGATCTTTGGGAACTAAGATCCTCATTGCAATCTTCTTTGGCTCCAAAGCCAAAAATCAGCTTGATTTTTTTCCTCTAAGAAACAAGCACCTAATTAATTTTTGTTGTCTTGTTTTTAGTGAAAGAACTCAAGAAGCTTCTGGTAAGGCAAGCATTTAATGTTACACAAAAGGAACGCTTCTAGTGCAATCTGTTTCTGAAACTGCCTCTGAACATGTTTCTAACAAGAGAATAGCACTAGTCTCTAATACAGGGAATATTTTGAGGTGTCAATGAGTTAAAACACACAACATGTTACGTACTTTATAATAATAATTTTCTTTCCGAAATTACTATGCCTATTATACTGGACCAATAATAGAAGTACCTGAGAACTTGGGAAGTTCTGTAACTAGACCCGATTTGGGCTTTAGCTGGGAGAGAAACAGACTCAGTTCCTTCTCAAAGAGTCCTGTGTTTAGAGTGGATCACGAAATCACGCTGAAGTCAGAGCACTTACCCTCCCTGCCCCCACGCCCAGCACAAACTGCACTGTTCCAAAGACTCTGTGGGTGTTCTGAGGCTTTTCCTTCACATGCTAATGAACAGCTCACAAATGCTAAACAACCAGACCAAGCTACGTTCCGCAGCTGGGAATTACTGCCCTACCCTTTCTCTCAGGGATTTCCCAGCCCCTCCTTCTTCCATTCCCGCCAGCTGTCCTTAAACAGCCAGCAACCCACCTGCTTTAACTTTTTTCTCTAGGGCCTTTGTGGTTCCAAGTTGTCTTTCATATCAAATCCAAACACCCCAGAATTCTCCAGGCTCCGCTGAATATTGCTTCCTCTCATCACTAGCTTTTCATAATCCTGTCTTTCTCTGCAGTTGCACCAGGAGCTCTAGGCAAACCAACAGCTTCCTTCCAGCCTCTATCAAGTACTGAGCACCTTTGAGATGGTACCAGTGACAACACCTATATAAACCAGTTGCTGTCGAGCTGATTTTACTCATGGTGGCCTCATGTGTGTCAGGGTAGAACTGTGCGCCACGGGGGTTTCAATGACTGATTTTTCGGAAGTAGACAGGCGTTTCTTCCAAGGGGCCTCTGGGTAGACTCCAACCTCCAATCTTCAGTTAGCAGCCAAGTGCTTTAGCCTGTGTACCACTCAGGAGCTCCCAAGACCTATCAGCTCTCTGAATACTGTCAACAATCTTGTAAGTAGGTAGTATTGTCCCCATTTTATAGATGAGGAAACAGAGACCCAGAGAGATGAAATAACGAGGATCACACAATTAACAAGTAACAGAACCTCCACTGCAGCATTATTTACAATATATTTACAGCAAAAAGATGGAAACAGCCTAAGTGCCCATCAACAGATAAACTGTGGTACATACACACAATGGAATACCACACAAAGCGTGAGGTGTGTGAAACATCTCACAACATGGATGAACCTGGAGGACACTAAGCACATTCTTTGATGGTTATTAGTGATGAGGCGGAAGGGAAAGGGAAAACAGATAACTACATAGTGGTCAACTTTGGTGAAGGGAGAGATAGTACACAATCTGGGAGAAATCAAGACAACATAATCAAGGTAAAGGAAGGCACTGAAAGGTGCATAAAAGTCAACAACAGTAAATACTAATATATATACAATCCTTCGATAACAGTTATAACAAACAATAATATATGAGTGGATACATTGGTAGATATGTAAGCAGAACAGGGGTGTGAGGGTATATGGAAGTACACCCATGTACATATACATGTGTACATGCTGCAAATATACCCATATATGCAATGATGCCTACAGGAGACACAGACAAGAAAATTTCTTAGCCATAACACCTCCCGGGACGGAGATACTGGGCTTCAGGGCTAGGGACCCTAGTCTCAGAGACATCTAGGTCAGTTGATGTATCATAATTCATATAGACAATGTTCTCTAGCCTACCTTTGTGAGTAGCAACTGGGGTCTTAAAAGCTTGCAAACAGCCGTCTAAGATACAATTGGTCTCTTCCTGTCTGCAACAAAGAAGACTGAAGAAAACAGACTCAAGGAAACAATTAGTCCAAAGGACTCAGGGACCACATGAATCACAGCCTCCACTGGCCTGAGACCAGAAGAATTAGATGGTGCCCAGCTCCTACTACCTACTGCTCTGGCAGGGACCACAATAGTAGGTCTTGGACGGAGTGGGAGAGAAATGTAGAACAAAGTTCAAACTCATAAATAAAACGAGACTTACTGGTCTGATAGAGACTGATGGAAAGGCCAAGACTATGGCCCTTAGACACCCTTCAAACTTGGAACTGAAATCACTCCCAGAGATCACGTTATAGCCATGCAATAGACAGGCCCATAAGATGAATGATAACACCAGTGAGGAATGTAGACCCTGAAACAATCAACTGTACAAGACCTAAAGCGCAGCATTTGCCAAAAAGCAAAGTTCAGAAGGACAGGAGGGACAGGAAATCTGGATGAATGGACACTGGGAACCCAGGGAGGAAGGAGGGAGAGTGCTGACACATTCGGGGGTTTGCAGCCAATGTCACAAAACAAGCTGTGTATAAATTGTTAAATGGGAAACTAATTTACTCAGGAAATTTTCACCTAAATAACAATAAAATGTTTTAAAAAAAAACAGAACCAAGATTCAACTCAGGACTATCTGACTCCTTGTCCGAACTCTTTCCTCCTTATTATAATTATTTCCTTTTTAGAGTCAGGAGACATTCCTGACTGGAAGAAGGACGGGTCAACTGAATCTGGATGAAACACATGGGCCTTAGAAGTTCCAAAAGGCAGAGTCAAGTGAGGGAGACCTCAACAGCTGGCCCTAATTGTTGGGGGAAGGATGCATCTTCTCTCCCCAGCTCCTCCCTCTCCCAAAATCTTGGTGGGGCTGGTCCTCTGGCGCTAACTACAAGTAGCTTTCAGGGCACAGGGTTGAAAGCACAAGGTAGAGACATTCTGCTCTGAGTTTCTCTCTAACATCCCTGGCTGATTTGCAGGTGCATGTGTCTCACTCACCCAGCTACTTTGTTAATCTCTAAGATCCTGCGCTCTTAGGGAGCAGCTTTGCCCTCACTCCCTCATCCCGTACTCCATCAGTTTGTGAGGGCCTAAAGGACCATGGAGCCCTTGTGACACAGTGGTTAAGCGCTTAGCTGCTAACTACCGGTCACTTTGTGGGAGAAAGATGTGACAGTCTGCTTCCGTAAAGATTACAGCTTTGGAAACCCTACAGAGCAGTTCTACTCTGTCCTACAGAGTCATTATGAGTCAGAATCGACTCTATGGCAATGGGTTTGGTTACAGAACGGGATCACACCAGTTTGTAGAAAATGGACCCTTAGTTGGCAAAGCATTATGGAGTGTTTTGTTTAAAAAAATATATTTAAGATTAGCTATGATTTGGAAACCCTGGTCGCATAGTGGTTAAGTGCTAAGGCTGCTAACAAAAAGGTCGACTGTAAGTATCCACCAGGTACTCCTTGGAAACTCTATGGGGCAGTTCTACTCCGTCCTATAGAGTCGCTATGAGTCAGAATTGACTCGATGGCAGTGAGTTTGGTTTGGAGTTATGATTTTTCACTGTGATTATTATAACAGCAACAATAATTATCCCCTGCATTTGTGTAATGATTTTGTGGTTTCCAAAGTAATTTTATGCAGCTTCTCATTTGATCTTCTCACCCACCCTGTGGTATTGGTAGTTTGGGGTCAGTATCACCATTTTGCATGCGAGAAATCTGAGGTGAGAGTTTTTGATGATTTGCTCCAATAATACAGAGGTCCCCAAGCTGGAGAAAATTCCACTGCAGTTTGCTTGGCCTGCTTCACAATTTTGTGTTAGAATTCCAACTCCTTTCCATGGCCTGCCCAGTAAAAATCCTGGTGCCTGCATAACGTGATTAAGAATGTTGCTGACAACTTGTATGAACTCTCTACATGTAAATCCCTTAAAAAGAACTTTTCCCTTTGCCCTCTTGGAGCAGTTGTGGTGGCAGTAGCCCTGACTGCTTCCTTTCCTTGCGCAGCAAAATAAAGGTACCTTTCCACCCTCCAACCTCGGTCTCTCATTTATTGGCCCATATGAGTCATACCAAGCAAAACCTGGGGTTTCCACCTGGTAACACCAGGGCTTTGAACCTCTTCAAACTGATTCAGCCACGGCTGCTGAAGGGAAATGTGAACAGACCTGAATTTTTACAATTCGGGTGACCCAGAACCATAACCCTAACAGGATAAATTATAAGTCAAGGCCCTGGAATGGGAGACTCCAAAGAGGTGGAGCGAGCCCTTTCAGGAGCCTGATGCATGCGACTGGATTATTGCCAGGACTGAGGTGAGTGACACACATTCAAAGCGGTGCAGTCTGCTACCGTCTTTGAGTAGGAGACCACTACTTCTAACTCTGCACAAAATCCAACGGGCAAGAGATTCGGTAGCTATGCAATGTGTATGCTGCCCTCGTTTTCTAAGAGGGAGATTAAGTTTCTAGCAAGGTTCGATCCGTAATTTTTCCCATTCTGGTTGTGGTTCTCGTTCACTCAAATTTAAAAATTTGGGTCTGTTCCAGTGTTGCTTCCTTGCCCATGACTCAACTGGGAAGAACCAGTTCAAAGTCCTGCTTTGCTCGCTGCCCTGTAGCTAATAAGAAAGTAGGAGAACAGGGACTCTTAATTGGGTCTCCTATTCCAGCTCCAGAGATACATCCACAGCTCTAAAATAACTTTTTCTTTAAAGAGAATTATATACAAGGTCCCTGGGTGGGTCAAATGATTTGTGCTCAGCTGGTAACCAAAAAGTTTGTGGTTCAAATCCACCTAGTGGAGCTGCAGAAGAAAGGCCTGGTGATCTGCTTCCATAAGGATGGCAACCAAGAAAGCCACATGAAGCAATTCTATTCTGTAACACATGGAGTCTCCATAAATCACACACACAAAGATTTACACAGTACGTATACAGATATTTACGGAGTATGTGCTTAGATTGAGGTTTAGAAGCACAACGCCTCATCTCTTAGGTGCTTTTCACCTCCATAAATAATCCTTTTCCCTCCTCTACTGCTTAAGTGAGTAAATATTAAGATTAGAGCAGAATCATCAAATTAGTAAAGATTTTTGAAAATTATAACACCCAATGTTAGTGAAGATTTGGGAAGATGAACATACTCAGCCACTGCTGATAGGGCTATAATTTGGGTGCTTTGTTTTTGAAGGGCAGTTGGGTAATAACTATTAAAAGTTTTAAAAATAAGCAAGTTTTGATTTAGCAAATCCACCCATCTCTACCAAATTTTTTTTTCATGAAGAAGTAATGTGAGATTACAGAAAGAGATTTATATATCAGGATATGTTTATCTCTATGTTATCTAAACAACAACCCCACCAAAAAAAACCCTGAAATTATCTGGACATTCTACAGCAGGCTGATAAATTTATAATTCTTGAAAAGAATGAAAAACTGTATTCTTATGCAAATAAAGGGAGCCTTCTGTGTTTGTTTGCTGATTGCGCCCCTTCTGCCCACCAGGCATCCTCACAAGTGCCTCCATGCCAGTCCTCTTCCACAAGGTTAATGTAAAAAAAAATTACCAAAGCACACTTAAGAAAATACCTCAGAGGAGGAGGAGGGCTGTCCTGGAAAACAAAAGCAAAAGGTGCACATTATTTTCATAAAAATAAGGTAATCTGCAGTAATTAAAAACGGTGCTGTGAAAAATATTTTAAAATTTGGGAAATTGTTTATTATGTTGTTGAGTGGGAAAAACTATTAAGGTGTTCCACCTAATCTCACTCTGATTTTTTAAAAAGATAGTTCTAACTAGAAAGACATATGTCAAAATCTTAAACGTAGTTACCTCTGTGTGCTTTCTCTCTCCCTCTTACCCTTCTTTTCCTTTTGACTTTCCAATCTTTTTATGATAAACTCAACAAACGTATTGCATTTGTACTCAAAGAAAAGCAACATTTCTTTTTTTTCACATGACAGTGTAAGAATGAGCTGCTAAGGAACCACTGCAAGAGGAAGGTACAGTCCGATCTCTAACTGGAAGCAGAGAAGAGGGAAGAGCTAGCACATAGATATGATTGGCAGCAACAAATAAAATCTCTGAGCTCCCAAATTGTGAAATAACTGTATTCTGAGATTGAAATGGCCCTTTTTTTTTTCTTTCACTTATTTAAATAGAAGGAGCCCTGGTGGCATAGTGGTTAAAGCTCTCAACTGTTAACCAAAAGGTCGGTAGTTCAAAACAGGTTTGCAGCTTGGGAAACCCTGTGGGGTCTCTACGAGTCTGAATTGACTAGATGGCAGTGGGTTTAGTTTGTTGTTGTTAGGTGCTGTTGAGTCGGTTCCAACTCATAGTGACCATGTAGCACAGAGTAGAACTGTCCCATAAGGTTTCTAAGGAGCGCCTGGTGCATTGAACTGCCAACATTTTGGTTAGCAGCCAGAGCTCTTAACTGCTGTTGCACCAGAGTTCCTTGGTTTGATTTATCTAAAGGAAATATTGTGAAAGATTTTACAAGAAAAGTCAGCAATTAGACTTCTCTGAAATTAAAAAAAAAAAAAAAAGCTATTGCTGTTGAATTGATTCTGACTTAATGAGTCGGAATCGACTTGAGGGCACTGGGTTTGGTTTTTTTGGCTTTCATGGTGACCCCATGTGTCTCTGAGTGGCACAAAGTTTACACTTAAGTACTAACCTAAAGACTGGCACTTCAAACCCTTCAGTGGCACTGTGAAAGAAAGGCCTGGTAATTTGCTTCCATAAAGATTACAGACAAGAAAACCCTATGGAACAGTTCTACTCAGTAACACAAAAGGTCACCATAAGTCTTTGAAATTAGGCTGGGGATTTTTGTCCCTGGCAGTAAAACCAGGTGAGCTCTGGCTCCCTTCAGACTCTGATAGCCTCTAGAGAAGAGCAAGGCAAACAAATCTGTCTTTGGTACCACCTTCCCTTCCCACAGTAAGCTAAGTGCCTCCCCCAACCCACACTGGACCCCCTCCTGAAAGGCCTTGATCCCCTCTCCCTCAATTTACATCTCTACGGTGTTAGTTTACTCAGGCTTATAAATCCCTAGAGCTAGAAGAGACCTCAGAAAGCAGTCCTTATGAGAAAATGGACCCTAGAGCAGTGGCATTACTAAGGAGGTGGGGGTGAGGTGCAGATTGCACCAGATGACACTGTCAGAAGAGGTGACACCAAAATGACCCCAGGGTCCACAGCAGCCTCAGAGGGGAGAGGCCAGCACTGCTGGAAAAGGGGCCACCAAGGAGATGAGCCACCTGTCAGGGCACAGCAGAGGGGAGGGTCTTCCCAAATGGGAGAGGGAGTAGCTGGGGGAAGTCAAGACACTCAACCCTGCTAGTGGGGGAGGGGCAGGGTAGGGTCCCTCTGCCCACCATGGGTGGTAGGGGAGTGGGGTTCACCTGCCAGCTAGCCCACTAACTTTAGGGTATGACATCCTGAGTTACTGCACTAGATGACACCAACCTTAGTGACACCACTGGCTTAGAGTAGTGCCTCACTCAACAGTGTCACTCAGCTTGTCAGCCATGGAGCCGAGGGATTTCTTGGTGGATCAAAATTATAGTGGTGGTCTCTTAGCTATCCAAAGGCTTTCTAGACCTACAGAAAGAAAATTCTAATGGTAGTAATTTCAGGTATTATTAGTAACCAACTACTGTCTAGAAGTAGGCTTTTGGTCCTTGGATTTTTTAAGCTTTTTATGCAAAGACGTTAAACTGTGTTAATCATAACAAATTATGGATAACATTGTGAAAAATGGGAATTCCAAAACACTTAGTTTTGCTTGTGCAGAACCTGTGTATAGACTAAGAGGCAGTCACTGGAACAGAACAAGGGGATTCTGTGTGCTTTAAAATCAGGAAAGGTGTGTGTCAGGGTTGTATCCTTTAATCAGACTTATTCAATTTGTATGCTGAGCATAATCCCAGAAGTTGGATGATACAAAGAACATGATCAGGATTGGAATCAGGATCGGAGGACAACTCATTCACAGCCTGCGATATGCAGATGGCACAAACTTGCTTGCTGAAGGAGAAGAGGACTTGAAGCACTTACTGATGAAGACTACAGCCTTCAGTATGAATTATTATATCTTAACATGAAGAAAACAAAAATACAACTGGACCAATAAGCAACATCATGATAAATGGAGAAAAGATTGAAGTTGTCAAGGATTTCATTTTTACTTGCATCCACAATCAACACCCACAGAAGCAGCAGTCAAGAAATCAAAGGATTTATTGTATTGGGCAAATCTGCTGCAAAAGACCTCTTTAAAGTGTTAAAAAAAAAAAAAAAAGAAGAAGAAGAAGCAAAGATGTCCCTTTGAGGACTAAGGTGACCCAAGCCATGGTATTTCAATTGCCTCATATGCACGCAAAAGCTGGATAATGAATAAGAAAGTCCAAAGAAGAATTGATGCCTTTGAATCAAGGTGTTGGTGAAGAACATTGAATATACCTTCGACTGCCAGAAAAAGAAACAAACCTGTCTTGGAAGAAGTACAGCCAGAGATTTCATCTTACATACTTTGGACATGTTATCAGAAGGGACCAGTCCCTGGAGAATGACATCATGCTTGGTAAAGGAGAGGGTCAGTGAAAAAGAGGAAGACCTTCAATGAGATGGATTGACACAGTGGCTGCAACAATGGGCTCAAGCAGCAACAATTGTGAGGACGGTGCAGGATGCGGCAGTGTTTCTTTATGTTGTATATAGGGTCACTGTGAGTCGGAACTGACTCGATGGTACTTAGTAATAATAATAATAATGAAGACTTTCAAACTTGGACTGAAACTAAGGTTTGGTGATTAATCACTGACATATGTACAGAGTTAGTCATGACATCATAGTAGGGGAAGCTGTGATCTCACCTTTCTGAAGGATAATGCTGTGGGGAACAGACAGGCACCCCAAGCATCATGAAGAGTCAGGTGATAGCACCTGTGCCAGTGATTACTTAATGAAATAAGTTTGGGATGGGGGAGGTGGGGTGTGGAGAGTAGTCATTATGTCACACGGTGATTAAAAAATTGGGAAATGTTTATCAGCAGGGGCTAAGATGCTTACTTAGGCAGCACCTGTGGTTCAATTACATCCCTCTTCTCTTCCATTTCTTTCATTTGCCTGTCCTTATCTCTTCCACCCACAACTACTTGCTGATTTTTTCTGTTTTCTTTTGGTTCCAGAAAGGCCTTCCTGTCTCAGTATGTAAAGACAGAGTTGAGAATGGGTGGTTCAACCCCCAATGACTCTCCATTGCTTTCAGGATTAAGGTGCGAAATCTTTTTCATAATAAACATGAGCCCTTTATAGGTAGGCCCCACTTCCTTTCTCCACCACCCGTCAGTTTGTCTTACTGTGGTGGATCGTGTGTCCCTGTGGTGCTGGAAGCTATGCCACTGGTATTTTAAATACCACCAAGGTAACCCATGGTGGACAGGTTTTAGCAATGCTCCACACTAAGACAGACTAAAAAGAAGGACCCGGTGGTCTACATCTAAAAAACACGCTAGTGAAAACCTTATGAAGAGCAGCAGTAGAACATTGTCTGATATAGTGCTGAAGATGAGCCCCTCAGGTTGGAAGGCACTCAAGATACAACTGAGGAAGAGCTGCCTCTTCAAAGTATAGTCCACCTTAATGACACAATTGGAGTAAATCTTTTGGGACCTTCATTTGCTGATGTGACATGACTCAAAAAGAGAAGAAACATCTATAAAAATTCATTAATAACTGGAACATGGAGTGTATAAAGTATGAATCCAGGAAAATTGGAAGTTGTCAATAATGAAATGGAATGCATAAAGATTGATATCCTAGGCATTAGTGAGCTGAAATGGACTGATATTAGCCATTTTGAATAGGGCAATCATATGGTTTATTACGCTAGGAATGACAAATTAAGAGAAATGGCACTGCATTCATCGCCAAAAAGAACACTTCGAGATCTATCTTGAAGTACAATGCTGTCAGTGGTAGGATAACGTACACAGGCTTACAAGGAAAACCAGATAATATGATTATTTTTCAAATTTATATACCAACCACTAATGACAAAGTTGAGTATATTGAAGATTTTTACCAACTTCTGCAGTCTGAAATTGATCAAACATGCAATCAAGATGCATTGATCATTACTGCTGGTTGGAATGCAAAAACTGAAAGAAGAAAGATCGGTAGTTGGAAAATACGGCCTTGGTGATAGAAATGACTTTGGAGATCACATGATAGAATTTTGAAAGACTACTGACTTATTCATTACAAATGCTGTTTTTCAACAACATAAAAGGCGACTATACATGTGGACCTCATCGAAAGGAATAGGCAGAAATCAAATCAACCTCGTCTGTGGAAAGCGATGATGGAGAAGCTCAATATCATCAGTCAGAGCAAGGTCACACGCTGACTACAAAGCAGACTATTAATTGCTCATATGCAAGTTCAAGTTGAAACTGAAGAAAACTAAAACAAGAGCACGAGAGCCAAGTACGAACTTGAGTATATCCCACCTGAATTTGGAGACCATCTCAAGAACAGATTTGACACATTGAACACTAACGATCGAAGATCAGACAAGTTGTAAGTTGACATCAAGGACATCATACATGAAGAATGCCAAAGATCATTAAAAAGACAGGAAAGACAGACAGAAAAGACCAAAATGGATGTCAGAAGAGACTGAAACTTGCTCTTGAATGTTGAGTAGCTAAAGCAAAAGGAAGAAATAGTGAAGTAAAAGAGCTGAATAGAATATTCCAAAGGGCAGCTTGAGAAGACAAAGTATTATAATGACATGTGCAAACACATGAAGTTAGAAAGCCAAAAGAGAAGAATACTCTCGCATTTCTCAAGTTGAAACAATTGAAGAAAATTCAAGCTTTAAGATGCAACAGTGAAGAATTCTATGGGCAAAATATTGAGCTACGCAGGGAGCATCAAAAGAATATGCAAGGAGTATACTGAGTCACTGTCACAAAAAAGATTGGTCAACATTCAACCATTTCAGGAGGAAGTATATGATCAACAACCAATGATATTCAAGGAAGAAGTCCAGGCTACACTGATGGCACTGACAAAAAACAAGTCTCCAGGAATTGATGGAATACCAATTGAGATGTTTCAGCAAACAGATGCAGCGCTGGAATTGCTCACTTGTCTATGCCAAGAAATTTGGAAGACAGCTACCTGACCAACTGACTGGAAGAGATACGTATGTGTGCCCATTCTGAAAAAAAGGTGATCCAGCAGAATGCAGAAATTATCAAACAATATCACTAACATCACAAGTAAGTAAATTTTGCTGCAGATAATTCAAAAACAGTTGCAGCCGTTCATCAACTGGGAACTGCCAGAAATTCAAGCCGATTCAGATGATGTGGAACAAGAATATCACTGCTAATGTCAGATGGATCTTGGCTGAAAGCAGAGAATACAGAAAGATGTTTACATGTATTCTACTGACTATGCAAAGGCATTCAACTGTGTGGATCATAACAAATTATGGATAATATTGTGAAAATGGAAATTCCAGAACACTGAATTGTGCTCATGAGGAACCTGTACATAGACCAAGAGGCAGGTGTTCGAATGGAACAAGGTGACACCGTGTGGTTTAAAATCAGGAAAGATGTGTGTCAGGGTTGCATCACTTCACCATACTTGCTGAATCTGTACGCTGATGAAATAATCTGAGAAGCTGGACTATATGAAGAAGAACATGGCACCAGGATTGAAGGAAGACTCATTAACAACCTGTGATATGCAGATGACACAACTTTGCTTGCAGAAAATAAAAAGGACTTAAAGCACTTACTGGTAAAGATCAAAGACCACAGCCTCCAGTATGGATTACACCTCAACATAAAGAAAACAAAAATCCTCTCAACCAGACCAACAAGCAACATCATGATAAACGGAAAAAAGACTGAAGTTGTCAAGGATTTCATTTCACCTGGATCCACAATCAACACCCATGGAAGCAGCAGTCAAGAAATCAAAGGATGTATCGCATTGGGCAAATCTGCTGCAAAGACCTCTTTAAAGTGTCAAGAAGCAAAGATGTCACTTTCAGGACTAAGATGGGCCTGACCCAAGCCATGGTATTTTCAATTGCCTCCTATACATGTGAAAGCTGTACAATGAATAAGGAAGACGAAAGAAGAATTGATGCCTTTGAATTAAGCTGTTGGTGAAAAATATGGAATATACCATGGACTGCCAGAAGAAGGAACAAATCTGTCTTGGAAGAAGTATAGCCAGAGTTCTTCTTAGAAGGTGAGTGTTTAATAGGTGTTTTCTAGTTTCAGATGGTGTCTTACTTCATACATCCTTTAAAAAAAAGTGTCAGATGGAACCAGTCCCTGGAGAAGGACATCATACTCGATAAAGTAGAGGGTCAGCTAAAAAGAGGAAGACCCTCAACAAGACGGATTGACACAGCGGCTGCAACAATGGTCTCAAACATAGCAATGACTGTGAGGATGGTTCAGAACCAGGCGGTTCTGTTGTACATAGGGACACTGTGAGTTGGGACCTACTCAATGGCACCTAATAACAACAACAAGAATAACTACCATTCTATCTTTATCACTAGCCACTCTCCTGCACATACTCTGGGTTCCCACTACACTGTTGTCCAAATACAGCACACTCTTTCATGCTCTTCTCTCTTTTAGGGACCTGTTCCTACCCATTTTGCCTAGAATAACAGAGATTGGTTAGTTGTCCAAACCTATTGCTGTTGAGTTGATTTTGACTCATAGCGACCCTATAGGACGGAGTAGAACTGCCCCATAGGGTTCCTAAGGAGCGCCTGGTGGATTCGAACTGCTGACCTTTTGGTTAGCAGCCATAAATCTTAACCATGGCACTACTAGGGCTCCAGTAAACCCATTTCCTCTTATTTCAGGTCACACAGCTAGACTGTATTTCCAAGGCTCCCTTGCAGCATGCTATGGTAATGTGACTGGGCTCTGGTTAATGGAATATTGGTGGAAATGATATACATCACTTTTAGGCATGGGCCATAGAAACCTTACATGTACAATTCTTCATGTTCATGTTAAGTGAAATAAAAATGGAGTCGTGTGGTTGAGAGAACGGCATAGGCAGTCAAGTGGACAATGCCGCTAAGACTTATCTGACTGAAACGTAAGCCTAGTTTACCTGCAAATCAGACCACCCTCCTCCACCAATGAGATTCTGACATCAGTTCTACCCTCACTGACTGATGAAATCCTAACGGCATTTCAATAGTAAAATTTATAAACCAATCAGAAATAAGCTTTTGCCTCTGAGTTTTGTCAATATAAGCATGTCCCTGCCGATACTTAGGGGAGTAGCTTTCTTTCCACGCATGGTTTGGTGCTACCCAATTCAAAAATCTTCTGCCCAAATAAACCTCATCTAATTTTAATAGATTAATTTTATTATTTACTCATTTTCTTTTGACACTCCTTCCTCCTATAGTGACCTTGGAAGCCATTAGTTGAAGCCGGCAGAGCACAAGATAGGAAGGGTTTGGGTCATGAGTCACCACTTGGAGAAGAACCGCCCACTGATCAGGAAGCCAGAGGCAGAGTGCTGATCTTTGCAGCTCTAGGTTTCAGCATAGTGGCAGATAGTAAGTGTGCTAGTTTTCTAGGGCCGCCTTAACAAAGTACCAGGAATTGGGTGGCTTATAAGAACAGAAATTTTCTCGGAGTTCTGGAGGCTCATAGTGTGATTTCAGGCTGTCTGCAGGACCCTGTTCTTTCCAAAGGCTCTAGGGAAAAACCCTTTTTTTGTCTCTCCCAGCTTCCAGTAGCCCCATGCATTCCTTGGCTGAGGCAGCGTAACTCCAATCTCTGCCTCCATCTTTCCATGTCTCTTCTGTCTCTTTCTGTGACTCTTATCTTTTCCTATAGGACACTACTCAAATTGGATTAGGGACCCACCCTACTCTGGTATGACCTCATTTTAACTGATAACAACTTCAAACTTCTTATTTCCAAACAAGGTCATGTTCACAGGTACCAAGGATTAGGACTTCAGCATAAATTTTGGGAGTACACAGTTCAATCCATGTCAGTAGATATACAATAAATTAAAATTCACTCTTATGAAAGTATTTATTGAGTCCGTTCTGTGTGCTAGGCCCCGTTTTCTAGTACTGGGAACATGACAGTGGACAAGACAGATAAAAACCCTTCCCTCTACCTTCCTAAAGGTTGACTTTTACAGTGCTTTAGACATTTGCCTTTCTGTATTTTAAGAAGAGTGATTTAAACAGGGGTGTAAGTAATAACTTCATATTACATAGGTGAGTGTGTAATAGGTGGTTTCTAGCTTCAGATGGTGTCTTACTTCATACATCCTTTAAAAAAAAGACTACAAATTAAAAAAAAAAAAAAAGCCTCTGCCTTCATGGAGCTTACATCGCAGGTGGGGAACTAGATAATAAAGAAATACAAGTAGAATGTCAGATAGTGGAGCTATGTGCCACAGAGGAAAATAACACAGGGAACGAGGATGGGGAGTATACGGTGCGGGTACAATTTTAAATAGGGTGTTCTTAGAAGGCTCCGCTGAGAAAGTAACATTTTACTGAATACCTGAAGAAGGTGAGAACTCAAGCTCTGCATGTATTTTTGGGAAAAGTATTCCAGGCAAATGATAGCAAGCACAAAGGAATGACAAAGGGTACACGTATGGTCAAGGCAGAATGAGCAAGGTGAAAACTAGGAGACAGGTCAAGGAGGTTGTGCATGGGGAGGAGGGGATGGGTGGGTGTGGAGCAGGGTGTGTACTGTATTTTTCACAAATAGTACTCCTATGTAAATAACGCTCACGCACATATAAACCAAACCAAACCAGTTGCCCTGCAGTTGATTCCAACTCATCGTGACCATATAGGACAGAGCAGAGCTGCCCCCATAGAGTTTCCAAGGAGTGGCTGGTGGATTCGAACTGCCTACCTTAGCTCTTAACAGCTAGACCACTAGGGCTACCACACACACACACACACATAGTTGCACTGGAATGATGGTACTATGTTTGAAAGTTCTGGCGTAGCGTGCCCATGCATATACCGTGCATCTCTCGGACATTTCCAGATGTAAATCTCAGCTCATTCACCTTCATTCAGTAGTCCAAAAACATGTTTTTTAAAATCACATGTGTATAATAAAGGTATAAGCCATGATCAGGAAGTCATGGATCGAGTTTGGTAGTACCCCCTAAGAGGAAATAAGCAATTGAAACTGTGTGTTTGCTCTGGAGCACTTGGCTAGCGGTGGAGCTCCTTACTGCGTATCTGCGCCCAGGTAGGCGTGCCCGGGTCCTTCAGTGCCGCCCCGTCGTGCAGAGCGGCGGCAGGACCGTGCGGGAGCCGGGGAGCACTGCTCCGCCCCGAGGGTCCTCGGTAAGCCGGTCAGACCCGTCCAGCTGAGTGAGGGACGCACGGACCGTCTGCCTCTGCGGCTCTCACTGTCACCCTGCGGCCTACGTGCGGGCGTGAGATTCAAACGCCAGAGGCTAGCGGCTGGCGGGCGAAATGCGCGCGGCTGAGATGAACCAGCCTCGCCTGCCTGAGTGGCCTTTCGGGTTCGGCGTACGCAGACCCTCACGCCTCCTGGGCTGCGGTCGCCTGCCCTGGCAGGGCTGTTTCCGGGGGGCGGAAAAAGTGGTTTCTTCCTGCGTTGGGTAAAGCGGCTTGCAAAGCAGGGAAGGAATCCTGAGGAGAAAGGAGCTGCTTTGGAAACTGGAGGGTAGGTTGGTGAGGGAACTAAACCAAGACGAAGACTTCACGGTAAATCTGCTGGACAGGAAAAAGAAATTGAAGTCAGCAACATGCAAAAGATATTAGTATAGCACGCTTATGAAAATAACCCCCGGGAGTGCGCGGTATGCAAAACGTACAACGCACTTATTACTTCCGCAAAAATACGTACCTTTGATAGACTTTGGTTTTACTCAAAGGGAACTGGGGACCTATTCCAGGATTTTAAGAAGGGAGCTGTGATCATTTCTGTATGACACCTAAGTCCTTCAGGGCAAAGGGATCTTCCCAAAATCTTAAAAACAAATACATACAGTGCTGTCATAGAAGACTCCAAACATCGGCAAACAGATGAACATAGTTCATTCAGTCAGGCTGCTGGGAGAAACCACATTGTTAAGGTAATTCATTAACTCATAGTATTGTTCAATGAAATCTTTTATTGGAAATGCTGATGATTCAAGGCATGTTTCCATAAAACATCAGTGAAATTTTACATAGAAAGGGGATTGGGCCCTGATGCACTCTTCTCCAGAAAGAGGAAGATTATTCTTCGGAGGCAGTCATTCTACAGTAGCTACGATTTCTTGAGTGCTTACTATATACCAGGAACCGTGTTAAGATAGTGCTTTATGGGCATTTAGCACAGTGAATCCTCACAACCATCTTAAAAGAAAGGTACTATTATTATCCTCATTTTACAGATAAGGAAATGGAGGCTTGGAAATATTGAAGGAACATATAGGGATGGGGTATCTCCCCTGGGGAGGGGCCCCCAGGAGTGACCTGATAGCCATCGGTAGAATAGTCTCCTGGACAGGATGATGAAGGCCCTTGTCAATATTTACCATCAGAGGGATATAGAAGGGCATGGCCTGAGGAGCGTGTCCCTGGGAGCCAGCATCCTGAGAACTGGGGTACAGACTGGGGGTGGAGCCGAAGAAGACCCCTGAGAGGAAGAGAGCAAAAAGAACATTTACTGAGCTTCTACCATGGACCAAACACAGTCACAATTTATTTTATCCATGTTGCTGTTTTTGTGTGCCATTGAGTAGATTCCCTGTGGAGTCAGTGTGTGGGTTTAACCGCCAATTTTTTGGTTAACAGCTGAGCACTTAACTTTCTGCCACCTTTATTTTATCCTTAGACATCTTTAAATTAAAAAATATTAACCCCATATTATAGGTAAAGTACGTAAAGCTTAGAGAATGTAAGTTGCTCTACCAGGGCTCCTTACTGGCTCCCTAGGAGTAATTAAAGGTTATAGGTCTGGCCCAGGCCCGGGTATCTGCATTCCATTGAGCCTTCTCATCCGCCCAATCCCGCCTGCGGGCGGGCGGCCGGGCAGCCTAGAGGACAGCGGCTGGTTTGTGCACTTCGGGCAGGAGTGGTGGGTCAGCAGGGCCAGGTGGCTCGGGGCGGGGCCCGGGCGCCAAACGTTCGCAGTGGGCGGGACCGAGCCGCGCGTTCCGGCCTCGGGGCGTGGCTTCCAGCAGGTGCGTCGAGCGGCTCGGGTTTCACTGAAACTTGCCGGGCTGGGGGAGGCGCGCGCGGAGGCTCCAGATAGGGGCCGGCAAGACAGTGGCTTTCTCTCAGAGCAGCGAGTGGGGTTCCGGAGCTTCGAATTAGTGGCGGCGAGTTCCCTGCACGGCCGGCGTGGGGGCTGCTGGAAGGATGCGGAGCCCGAGCGCGGCATGGCTGCTGGGGGCCGCAATCCTGCTGCTGGCGGCCAGCGTCTCCGGCAGTCACAACACCCAAGGTGAGCAACTGGGGGAAGGAGGAATTGGGGTGCACGGCCCTTGGGCCGCTCCAGGTCATGGGCTCGCGGGGCAGGTAGTGGAAGCCGCTTAGGTTTTCTGCCGCAGCCACCAACTCCTAGCACCCCGCAGCCTCCTTTCGGCGGCTTTGATGGGGGACCCCTGCGCCCGGGGAAGCGGCTGAAGTCGGCGAAAGAAAGGCGGTTACGCCTCGCCCCGCTTACCAGAGAGGCTTTGGTGCTGGAGACCCCCAGGCCCCAGCTCCCGGTGGTGGAGGAGGGAAGGGAGGAATGAGTGCCTGAGTCTCAGAGGTGCCGGGAGAGCTCAGCCTCCCCTCCCCTGGGCTGGTGTCTTTGAAAACACAAAGTCATTAGGAGCTTTTCACACACCCTGGCGACTTCCTCCGTGCTGGTCCCGCGGGGCCCCAGGCCGTTATCAAGTTGGTGGCACTGGGCGGGGTGGGGTTGGTGGGAGCCTGCAGCCTGAGAGCCTTCTACCTTGATCTTCGTGCCCTCCTCCAACCCTTGGAGGCCACTGTCTGGCGTCTGCGTTGAAGACCCACTCGGGGTCCACAGATCCTAGCAAAGTGGGGTGTTCCACATAATATCCGGGAATACTCTGAAAGCCAGTTGCCGGAGTAAGGAACGCTTAGCCTTGAGTTTAGGCCAGCCGGGTTTCAGGTGGGTTTGCGGGTGGAACTTTTTGTTAGGTGCCGTGGAGTCGGTTTTGACTTACAGCTACCCCATGTGACAGAGTAGAACTGCCGCATAGAGTTGTCTAGGCTGCAGTCTTTACCGGAGCAGATCAGCAGGTCTTTTTCCCACGGAGACCCTGGGTGGGTTCGAGCCGCAGACCTTTTGGTTAACAGTGTAGCGCTTAACCGTTTGCACTGCCAGGGTTCCTGGAGCTTCTTGGACCCTGCCTTTTTATTCTACCAGTTGGTCTTCCGGGCCTGGGATTCCGGGCCCTTCCTTGCCACCCTGGAACGCATACTGGCAGCCGCAGAGGTCTGCAGGCCAGAGGCTGCCAGCGCCCAGGAGCAGAACTGAACAGCCCAGGAGCCATCCCGGGCGGTACTCTAGTGCCGTTTGTGTGCTACTGCCCGCCCTGGCGGGTGTGCTGCTTGGGCTGTGCTCGAACTTGTTCTTCTGGGAGTGGAATCTGAGGGCATGGGGGAAGTTTCGCCTGTGAACGCGCTATTGTGATGCTAACAGAGGCCCCAGAGGCTATTGGGGGCTGCGTGGGTAGCATGAAAACGGAGATTTTAATTTCCCTGAGAAATTTGCAGACCCGCTGTGAAAGGCCGTTTCTCATTCCCCGCCCCCTTTTGTTAACTTAAAGAAAAATTTTTATTTGTATTAGAAATGGTTGGATTAAAGAGGGGTAAGAATTCACTAACATCTACAATTCTAAAATAATAATTAAAAAAAACGGGTTTTTCTTTGATTGTTTCTTTTGTTTTTAAATAAGTTTATGAGGACACATTTTCCACAAAACCTGACCTGAGCTCATGTGAGAATTTTTTTTTTTTTTTCTTCTTCTGTGTTTATCTCCTTTGGTGTGAATATTCAGACATGTTGTTACAGAAATGTTCATGTGTTTGACTCTGGGTGCTACACAGAGGTGCTGTGTAATAGACGGAATATGCATGATGTTACCTTTGTAAATCTTAAGACTCTCAACTGTAAGACACACTGGCCCAACATTTTGGATAAGGCAGTGTGGGCCTGCCTTATAGGGGGAAATTCAGGAGGGTGGTGTACAAATAACTGAAATTCAGCAGACACTGATCAAGGGTGAGTATGGGAGGGCAGTTTCTCACTTTTATCTTCCTCTTCATGAAGTTGTAAAAGAGCAAATCACAGTGAATTGAATTAGATGGAAAGATGTAATTCTTTTCCCTCTGCAGTTACAGAAAAGAGTGTGATGGTATAAGCTTGAAAACTGCACCACTGGTATACACTTTACTGGCCAGCATCAGAACAAAGGCATTTATTTATTTATGTGACATATTGAAAACCATGATGAACACTTTCCCATTTGCCTTTGTTTTTTTAAGTTGGAAACATAAAATGCAGGAGCAAACAGTGTGTGCAAACTTTAAAGAAAATATGTGGGTGTCAATGATTTGATACTTTTATGATTCAGGCAGTAAGATAGGAAGCATGCCCAAAGTATTTGGGTGTTCTCTATTGTTTACAAAGTGAGAGGTCCAGGGATGGAGTGGATCCCTGGGGTATAATGTGAACTTGATTTAACAAAACAAAAAAATCAAGTTACTTGTTAACTAGAGCTATTTAATATTGCACCTTAGCTTTTTTCCTCCGCATACCTTCATATGTCTTCAGGGTAACTTTCCTAAAGGGTTAGTTAAGTAACACTGAGGTTTAGATAAATGGAGTTTTCCTCCCTGCTTGAAACTCTAAATGGTTTTAAGAATAGACTATCATGAAAGCTTTGCTGCCCCTCAGTCTTTGTTTATCCCCTTTTAGCCTGACTCTTCAACATGGTCCACAGTTTGTAACTGGACAGATTTTCGGTTTTTCTTCCCAAAGGCCTTACCCCAAAAGACTGCCTCTTAAAAGGGAACTCAGCCTAGAGTACAACCTTCTCATTTTACAGAGGGGAACACAGAATTCGGGGAAGGAGGGTAGTAGGGGGGCAGAGGAAAAAAACACTCCCTCAGACCCCATCTTCCTTTTCTGTTACAAAGTAACTGATCATTATTTGAGTATATATATTTAATGTGTCTCCTCACTGGATGGTAAACTCCTAGAGGCCAGGGAGCCTAGTGCCTCTATCACCATGGTCTAACAGTCTCAGTCACCTAATGGGCTTCAGTAAATATCAAATGAGGAATCCCTGGTTGGTGCAAATGGTTAGGTACTTGGCTGCAAACTGAAGGGTTAGAGGTTCGGTCCCACCCAGAGACACCTTAGAAAAAGGTCTGGTGATCTACTTCAGAAAAATCAGCCATTGAAAACCCTATGGATCACAGTTCTACTCTGACACACATGGGGTCACCATGAAGTGAAAGGGCTTGTCCAGAGGGATGTAGCTGGACAATGGCAGCATCATATTTAAGTCTGGTGGTGTACTTGGTTGCTAACCAAAAGGTCAACGATTCGAACTCACCAGCCACTTGGAAGAAGGATGTGGCAGTCTGCTTCTGTAAAGATTTACAGCCATGGACACCCTATGGGGCAGTTCTGCTCTGCCCTACAGGGTTGCTATGAATCAGAATCAACTGGTTTGGTTGGCATCTCAGGCATTTTCTTTCTACCACATCATGGGCCTGGGAAGTCTCCTGTGATGCATAATTCCATTTCTCTTTTGTAGACTGGAACTTCTGTTCTCTTTACTATTTCTTTCTTTCTTTCTTTTTTTTTTTAAGTTATACAAGTAATATAAGAAAAAGTTTAATTAAATCACCCCAAAACTCAGTACCCAGAGTAACCTCTGCTAACATTTTGGAGTATATCCTTCACAGACACTTGCATACTCTCATGTGTAAAATGTTGTTGTTGTTGTTGCTAGCCTGGTCCTGCACCATCCTCACAATCATTGTTATGCTTGAGCTCATTGTTGCAGCCACTGTGTCAGTCCATCTGCTTGAAGGTCTTGCTCTTTTTCACTGACCCTCTACTTTACCAAGCATGATGTCCTTTTCCAGGGACTGGTCCTTCCTAATATTACATCCAAATTATGTGAGACGTACTCTGACCATCCGTGCTTCTAAGGAGTATTCTGGTTGAATGTATAAAATGTTGTTGTTAGGTGCCGTCGAGTCGGTTCCGACTCATAGCAACCCTATGCACAACAGAACGAAACATTGCCCGGTCCTGTGCCATCCTTACAATCGTTGTTATGCTTGAGCTCATTGTTGCAGCTACTGTGTCAATCCACCTTGTTGAGGGTCTTCCTCTTTTCCACTGATCGTGTACTCTGCCAAGCATGGTGTCCTTCTCCAGGGACTGATCCCTCCTGACAACATGTCCAAAGTATGTAAGACGCAGTCTTGCCATCCTTGCCTCTAAGGAGCATTCTGGTAGTACTTCTTCTAAGACAGATTTGTTCGTTCTTCTGGCAGTCCATAGTATATTCAATATTCTTCGCCAACACCACAATTCAAAGGCATCGACTCTTCTTTGGTCTTCCTTATTCATTGTCCAGCTTTCACATGCAATGTATAAAATACGTACCCATAAATATAGAAATATTCTGGTATAATTATATAAACTAATCAGCATGTCAAATATAAAACATTTTTAATAAGGCTAAAATATGTTACAGGAGGATATATCATAATTTTTTAATTATTCCTCTGATGATAGACACATGGGGTATGTCCAATGTTTTATAATTCGATAGAACACAGTAATGAAATGAAGATGGAACTTTAAATTTGTGTTCGGTCTTCTTGCTTGCCTTGTAGTTACCAATTAACCTTGATAAGTGATGTTTTAGCGAAGTCTGTGTTTGACTTTCTTATGGTTTTATTACCTGGGCAAGTGTTAAGAGGAAAACAGTTCGTTCTGAAAGAACACTTGTGAAGATTTAGTAAAAGTGTACCTTAGGAGACATATGAGGCAATTGAACCTTTTTATTTTTTAACCTGTGCTCCCAAAGGTCAGGAGAAAAAAAATTTCCAGTGAAGGAATAGTAGAGGAGAAGGGAAGGGAAAAGAGTTAACCCAAATAAATTACTTGCTTTATACTTGGCCTGGTGAGGAGGGTACCACAGGAGAAGTATACTTAAAGTTATGTGTGTTTTTTTTTTTTTTAATAGTGGTCTCATATAATATTTGTCCTTTTGTGACTGATTTCACTCAGCATAATGCTGTCCAGATTCATCCATGTTGTGAGATGTGTCACAGATTCATCATTGCTCTTTATCATTGTATAGTAGTATTCCATTGTGTTTATGTACCATAGTTTGTTTATCCATTCATCTGTTGATGGGCATTTAGATTGTTTCCATCTTTTTCCTATGGTGAATAGTGCTGCAGTGAACACAGGTGTGCATATCTCTATTTGTGAGATGGCTCTTATTTCTCTAGGGTATATTTCTAGAAGTGGGATTGCTGGATCCTATGGTATTTATATTTCTAGCTTTTTAAGGAGGCACCATATAGTTTTCCATAGTGGTTGTACCATTTTACATTTCCACCAGTAATGCATAAGAATTCCAATCTCTCTGCAACTTCTCCAACATTTTTTATTTTGTGTTTTTTGGATTAATGCCAGCATTGTCAGGGTGAGATGGTATCTTGTAGTTTTGATAGGGTCTCTATGAAATGGAATCAGCTTGACGGCGACGGGTAATGGCTAATGAGTATTTCCTCATGTGTCCCTTAGCCTCCTGAATGCTGAATATCTTCTTTGGTGAAGTGTCTGTTCATATTCTTTGCCCATTTTTTAATTGGATTATTTGTCTTTTTGTTATTGAGGTGTTGAGGTATTCTGTAGATTTTAGAGATTAGTCCCTTGTCGGCTATGTTGTAGCCAAAAATTTTTTCCCAGTCTGTAGGTTCTCTTTTTACTATTGATGATCTTTTTTGATGAGATACTGTTGAGTTTTGGGAGTTACTTATATATTCTAAGTACAAGTGTTTTGTTGGACATATAAATTGCAAATATTTTCTCCCAGTCTTTAGCTTCTCTTTTCATTTTTAAGACGGTTTCTTTGACAGAGAATAAGTTCTTCATTTCAATGAAGAACTGTTTTTTTCTTCTTTCTTTTATGGATCATGCTTCTTGCTTCGTTTCTAAGAACTTTTTGTCTAAATTCAGGTCATGTGGATTTACCTGTATGTTTCCTAAGTTTTAAGGTTTTACATTTTGTTTTCTAAAAGTTTAAAAATTTTTCATTTTAAACTGGTATATATGTACATTTTGAGTTAATCTTTCTATAAGGTGTGAGGCTGTGGTCAGGTTTTTTTGTTGTTGTATATGGATGGCTACTTCTTCCATTTGTTAAGAAGGTTATCTTTCTTCCCAATGAATTGTCTGCTATCTTTGTCAAAGATCAAATGACCTGTTTGTGTGGGTCTATTTCTGGACTCTATTCTGTTCCAATGATTCGAGTGTCTGATCCTTTGCCAATGCCACACTGTCTTGATTACTGTAGCTTTATAGTAAGTCTTAAAAGTGAGTAGTGTGATTCTTCCAGCTTTGTTCTTTTTTCAAAATTGTTTTAGCTATCCTATTTCCTTTGTCCTTTCATAATAGCTTTTAAAAATTGCTGTTGCTAGTTTCTTGGCTATAGCAAAAGTAACAGCAGAAAACAAACAAATTAAGATTAATTAAAAAAAATAAATAAAAATACACATAACAGGGAATCATGGAAGTCAATAGGTAAAAGATCACAATAATCAAAAAGAGGGACTAAATACAGGAGACAATGAACTGCCATATGGAGAGTGATACAAGGCGATATAGAACAATACAAGTTAGGTTTTTACTTAGAAAAATAGGGGTAAATAATAAGGTAACCACAAAAAGGTATAACAACTCTATAACTCAAGATAAAAACCAAGAAAAACGTAACGACTCAACTAACATAAAGTCAAGCACTATGAAAATGAGGATCTCACAATTTACTAAGAAAAACGCCTCAGCACAAAAAGGTATGTGGAAAAATGAAATTGTCAACAACACACATAAAAAGGCATCAAAATGACAGCACTAGAAACTTATTTATCTATAATTACCCTGAATGTAAATGGACTAAATGCACCAATAAAGAGACAGAGAGTCACAGACTGGATAAAGAAACACGATCCATCTATATGCTGCCTACAAGAGACACACCTTAGACTTAGAGACACAAACAAACTAAAACTCAAAGGATGGAAAAAAGTATATCAAGCAAACAATAAGCAAAAAAGAAGAGGAGTAGCAATATTAATTTCTGACAAAATAGACTTTAGACTTAAATCCACCACAAAGGATAAAGAAGGACACTATATAATGATAAAAGGGACAATTGATCAGGAAGACATAACCATATTAAATATTTACGCACCCAATGACAGGGCTGCAAGATACATAAATCAAATTTTAACAGAATTGGAAAGCGAGATAGATACCTCCACAATTATAGTAGGAGACTTCAACACACCACTTTCAGAGAAGGACAGGACATCCAGTAAGAAGCTCAACAGAGACACGGAAGATCTAATTACAACAATCAACCAACTTGACCTCATTGACTTATACAGAACTCTCCACCCAACTGCTGCAAAATATACTCTTTTTTCTAGTGCACATGGAACATTCTCTAGAATAGACCACATATTAGGTCATAAAACAAACCTTTGCAGAGTCCAAAACATCGAAATATTACAAAGCATCTTCTCAGACCACAAGGCAATAAAACTAGAGATCAATAACAGAAAAACTAGGGAAAAGAAATCAAATACTTGGAAAATGAACAATACCCTCCTGAAAAAAGACTGGGTTATAGAAGACATCAAGGAGGGAATAAGGAAATTCATAGAAAGCAACGAGAATGAAAATACTTCCTATCAAAACCTCTGGGACACAGCAAAAGCAGTGTTCAGAGGCCAATTTATATCAATAAATGCACACATACAAAAAGAAGAAAGAGCCAAAATCAGAGAACTGTCCTTACAACTTGAACAAATAGAAAGTGAGCAACAAAAGAATCCATCAGGCACCAGAAGAAAACAAATAATAAAAATTAGAGCTGAACTAAATGAATTAGAGAACAGAAAAACAATGGAAAGAATTAACAAAGCCAAAAGCTGGTTCTTTGAAAAAATTAACAAAATTTATAAACCATTGGCTAGACTGACTAAAGAAATACAGGAAAGGAAACAAATAACCCGAATAAGAAATGAGAAGGACCACATCACAACAGAACCAAATGAAATTAAAAGAATCATTTCAGATTATTATGAAAAATTGTACTCTAACAAATTTGAAAACCTAGAAGAAATGGATGAATTCCTGGAAAAACACTACCTACCTAAACTAACACATTCAGAAGTAGAACAACTAAATAGACCCATAACAAAAAAAGAGATTGAAACGGTAATCAAAAAACTCCCAACAAAAAAAAGCCCTGGCCCGGATGGCTTCACTGCAGAGTTCTACCAAACTTTCAGAGAAGAGTTAACACCACTACTACTAAAGGTATTCCAAAGCATAGAAAATGACGGAATACTACCCAACTCATTCTATGAAGCCACCATCTCCCTGATACCAAAACCAGGTAAAGACATTACAAAAAAAGAAAATTATAGACCTATATCCCTCATGAACATTGATGCAAAAATCCTCAACAAAATTCTAGCCAATAGAATCCAACAGCACATCAAAAAAATAATTCACCCTGATCAAGTGGGATTTATACCAGGTATGCAAGGCTGGTTTAATATCAGAAAAACCATTAATGTAATCCATCACATAAATAAAACAAAAGACAAAAACCACATGATCTTATCAATTGATGCAGAAAAGGCATTTGACAAAGTCCAACACCCATTCATGATAAAAACTCTTACCAAAATAGGAATTGAAGGAAAATTCCTCAACATAAGAAAGGGCATCTATGCAAAGCCAACAGCCAATATCACTCTAAATGGAGAGAACCTGAAAGCATTTCCCTTGAGAACAGGAACCAGACAAGGATGCCCTTTATCACCGCTCTTATTCAACATCGTGTTGGAAGTCTTAGCCAGGGCAATTAGGCTAGACAAAGAAATAAAAGGTATCCGGATTGGCAAGGAAGAGGTAAAGTTATCACTATTTGCAGATGACATGATTATATACACAGAAAACCCTAAGGAATCCTCCAGAAAACTACTGAAACTAATAGAAGAGTTTGGCAGAGTCTCAGGTTATAAAATAAACATACAAAAATCACCTGGATTCCTCTACATCAACAAAAAGAACACCGAAGAGGAAATCACCAAATCAATACCATTCACAGTAGCCCCCAAGAAGATAAGATACTTAGGAATAAATCTTACCAAGGATGTAAAAGACCTATACAAAGAAAACTACAAAGCTCTACTACAAGAAATTCAAAAGGACATACTTAAGTGGAAAAACATACCGTGCTCATGGATAGGAAGACTTAACATAGTAAAAATGTCTATTCTACCAAAAGCCATCTATACATTTAACGCACTTCCGATCCAAATTCCAATGTCATATTTTAAGGGGATAGAGAAACAAATCACCAATTTCATATGGAAGGGAAAGAAGCCCCGGATAAGCAAAGCACTACTGAAAAAGAAGAAGAAAGTGGGAAGCCTCACCTTACCTGACTTCAGAAGCTATTATACAGCCACAGTAGTCAAAACAGCCTGGTATTGGTACAACAACAGACACATAGACCAATGGAACAGAATTGAGAACCCAGACATAGATACATCCACGTATGAGCAGCTGATATTTGACAAAGGACCAGTGTCAATTAACTGGGGAAAAGATAGCCTTTTTAACAAATGGTGCTGGCATAACTGGATATCCATTTGCAAAAAAATGAAACAGGACCCATACCTCACACCATGCACAAAAACTAACTCCAAGTGGATCAAAGACCTAAACATAAAGACTAAAACGATAAAGATCATGGAAGAAAAAATTGGGACAACCCTAGGAGCCCTAATACAAGGTATAAACAGAATACAAAACATTACCAAAAATGATGAAGAGAAACCCGATAACTGGGAGCCCCTAAAAATCAAACACCTATGCTCATCTAAAGACTTCACCAAAAGAGTAAAAAGACCACCTACAGATTGGGAAAGAATTTTCAGCTATGACATCTCCGACCAGTGCCTGATCTCTAAAATCTACATGATTCTGTCAAAACTCAACCACAAAAAGACAAACAACCCAATCAAGAAGTGGGCAAAGGATATGAGCACACATTTCACTAAAGAAGATATTCAGGCAGCCAACAGATACATGAGAAAATGCTCTCGATCATTAGCCATTAGAGAAATGCAAATTAAAACTACGATGAGATTCCATCTCACACCAACTAGACTGGCATTAATCCAAAAAACACAAAATAATAAATGTTGGAGAGGCTGCGGAGAGATTGGAACTCTCATACACTGCTGGTGGGAATGTAAAATGGTACAACCACTTTGGAAATCTATCTGGCGTTATCTTAAACAGTTAGAAATAGAACTACCATACAACCCAGAAATCCCACTCCTAGGAATATACCCTAGAGATACAAGAGCCTTCATACAAATGCACACCCATGTTTATTGCAGCTCTGTTTACAATAGCAAAAAGTTGGAAGCAACCAAGGTGTCCATCAACGGATGAATGGGTAAATAAATTGTGGTATATTCACACAATGGAATACTACGCATTGATAAAGAACAGTGACGAATCTGTGAAACATTTCATAACATGGAGGAACCTGGAAGGCATTATGCTGAGCGAAATGAGTCAGAGGCAAGAGGACAAATATTGTATAAGACCACTATTATAAGATCTTGAGAAATAGTAAACCTGAGAAGAACACATACTTTTGTGGTTATGAGGAGGGGAGGGAGGGAGGGTGGGAGAGGGTTTTTTATTGATTAATCAGTAGATAAGAACTGCTTTAGGTGAAGGGAAAGACAACACTCAATACATGGAAGGTCAGCTCAACTGGACTGGACCAAAAGCAAAGAAGTTTCCGGGATAAAATGAATGCTTCAAAGGTCAGCGGAGCAAGCGCGGGGGTCTGGGGAACATGGTTTGCGGGGACTTCTAAGTCAATTGGCAAAATAATTCTACTATGAAATCATTCTGCATCCCACTTTGAAATGTGGTGTCTGGGGTCTTAAATGCTAACAAGCGGCCATCTAAGATGCAGCAATTGGTCTCAACCCACCTGGAGCAAAGGAAAATGAAGAACACCGAGGCCACACGACAACTAAGAGCCCAAGAGACAGAAAGGGCCACATGAACCAGAGACCTACATCATCCTGAGACCAGAAGAACTAGGTGGTGCCCGGCCACAATCGATGACTGCCCTGACAGGGAGCACAGCAGAGGACCCCTGAGGGAGCAGGAGATCAGTGGGATGCAGAACCCAAATTCTCATAAAAAGACCAAACTTAATGGTCTGACTGAGACTAGAGGAATCCCGGCGGCCATGCTCCCTAGACCTTCTGTTGACACAGGACAGGAACCATCCCCGAAGACAACTCATCAGACATGAAAGGGACTGGTCAGCGGGTGGGAGAGAGATGCTGATGAAGAGTGAGCTAATTATATCAGGTGGACACTTGAGATTGTGTTGGCAACTCTTGTCTGGAGGGGGGATGGGAGGATAGAGAGAGAGGGAAGCAGGCAAAATTGTCAAGAAAGGAGAGTGAAAGGGCTGACTCAAGAGGGAGAGAGTAAGTGGGAGTAGGGAGTGAGATGTATGTAAACTTATATGTGACAGACTGATTGGATTTGTAAACGTTCACTTGAAGTTTAATAAAAGTTATAAAAAAAAAAAAAGTAACAGCAGAAAACCTCCTGTGACTTTTACTGGTTTTACCTTGAATCTATAGATTACTTTGGGGAAGAATTGACATCTTCACTATGTTGAATCCTCCAATCCATGCTCATGGTGTGTCTCTCCATTTATTTGGGTCTTCTCTGATATCTTTCATCAGCAATTTATAGTTTCCAGCATATATATCCTATACAAGTTTTGTTATATTTCTACTGAATTATTGCAGTTTTTGGAGCCATCGAAAATGGTACACATATGTGTTTTTATAATTTTGATTCCCAATAGTTCATTGCTTGTCTATACAAATACCATTAAATTTTGTGGGTTGACCTTGTATCCTGTGACCTTGCTAAACTCACTTACCAGTTCTAAGAGGTATTTTTTGTTACATTCCCTTGAATGTTTACATAGAGAACCATGGACCGACATCTTCAAATAGGAACAGTTTCTTTCCAATCTGTATGTCCTTTCTTTGTTTTTCTTACCTTATTGCACTAAATAGAACTTGCAGTACAATGTTGAATAGGAGTAGTGAGAGTGGATGTCCTTGCCTTGTTCCTGATCTTAGAGGACAAGTACTCAGCCCTTCGCCATTACATATGATGTTAGCTGCAGGTTTTTCATAGATGCCTTTTATCAGATTAAAGAAATTTCCTTCTACTCTTAGTTTGTTGAGAGTTTGTTTTTGTTTTAGTTTGTCAAAGCTTTTTATAGCACCTATTGATATGGTCATGTGCTTTTTTCTTCTTTAAACTTAAATGGTGGATTACGTTGATTGGTTTTTGATACTGAACCAGCCTTGCATTCCCACGAAAAGCTCCAATTGGTCTTTTAATATTATTGGATTCAATTTGCCAATATATTCTTGAGGATTTTTACATCTATGTTCCTGAGGGTTATTGGTCTTTAATTTTCCTTTTTATACCCTGTCTGCTTTTGGTATGGGATAATGCTGGCATTATAAAGCAAGTTTTAAATTGTTCACTTCTCTTCTATTTTCTGGAAGAGATTGTGAATCAGTGTAATATCTTCTTTAATTGTTTGATAAATTTGCCAGTGAAACTATCTGGACCTGGATATTTATTTTTCAGAAGTTTTTAAACTATGAAATCAACTCATATAATAATTATAGTGCTACTTGGGATATCTGTTTAATCTTTGGAGAGTTTGGAGGAACAGGTGGCTTCTTCTAAGTTGTTGAATTTCTGTGTGGAAGTTGTTCATAATATCTCCTTATTGTGCCTTTATGACTACAGGGTCTTTAGTGATAGCCCCTCTTTCCTTCCTGGGATTGATAATTTGTATTTTCTCTCTTTTTTTTATTTGTCAGTCTTGCTAGAGATTTATCAAATTTATTGATCTTTTAAAGGACCAACTTTGGTTTTATTTTCTCTCTTTTTTTTTTTTTTTCAATTTCATTAATTTCTGCTCTTATCTTTAGTATTTCTTTCCTTTTGCTTGTTTTGGTTTAATTTGCTCTTCTTTCTGTAGTTTCCTAAGACAGAAGTTCAGATAATTGATATGAGAGCTTTCTTATTTTCTAATATATTCTTTTAATATTATAAATTTTCCTCTAAGTATTGCTTTAAGTGAATTCTAAAAATACTGATATGTTGTATTTTAATTTTAATTCCATTCCAAATAGTTTTTAATATCCTTTGAGATTTCTTCTTTGATCTATGGATTGTTTAGAAGTATGTTGTTTAATTTCCAAGTGACTGGGATTTTTTTTTTCTTATCCTTCTGTTATTGATTTATAATTTAGATCAATTATGGTCAGAGACCGTATTTTATATGTATTTCAATTCTTTTATAATATGTCATAATCTGTTTTATGACCTAAGATATTGTCTCTTTTGGTAAATGTATTCAGCTATTGTTAGGTAGTGTTCTATAAACATCAATCAGTTTCAGTTGATTAATGATATTTGTCATTCATTGTCTTAAGCTGGGTTCTCTAGAGAAGCAAAACCAGTAAAATGTATAAATATACGTAGAGAGAGATTTATATTGAAGAAATGGCTCCTGTGGTTGTAAAGGCTGGAAAGTCTCAAGTCTGTGGGCCAGGCGGGGGGCTTCTCCTGACTCACATAGCTGCAGGGGCTGGCGAACCCAAGATCAGCAGGTCAGACAGCAGGCCTCTGTCTCACAGGCTGTGGAGACTGACAAGTCTCAAGATAGGCAAGACGACAGGTTAGCTGGTAGCTCAAGAGCTGGAGGTCAGACAAACAGGAGGCAGGTGCAGGACCCAGAGCAAGCAAAAAGCCTAGGAGCCCTGCCAGAAAGTCCACCGATATTGGATGCAGTCCACACCCCCAAGGAAATTCTCTTTCAGCTGATAGGCTACTCACAGCAGTTTCCATCATGGAAGTGATTGCATCGTTATATGACTGCCAAACTACATCATAACTGCCAAGCCACAGAGAAACATGGTCCAGCCAAGTTGACACACAAACCTTAATGATCACAGTCATTTACTTTATTATTACATTATGGTCTTAACAATAGAAAATACTGTTTACTGAACACTTTTATATTACAAGTGCAGTACTAGACAGTTACATGCACTGTTTAAAATACCTTTTTAAACCCTGGAAGGTGAATATCATCCCATTTTACAGGTAAGAAAACTGATCCTTAGAGATGTTGAGCACCTGCCCAAGATCCAACAAAAAATGAAGTTTTAAGACCAGAATTTGAATCTTGTTCTGACTGTGAACATTGTTTTTTTTTTTTTCATTTTAACACCTTATTTTTCGCCCGGTGTATGTGCTAGCTGTTATGTTTTGGAAATGCTCTTACATCTTTTTATAAATGTACATTTTTTGTTTCTCCAATTAGATTGTAAACTCCCTGAAGTAAAAAAATGTTTTCTTTTTCTTCTACATAGTGCCTGTTAAGGCTTCAGTGTATAGTAAGGGCTCAATAATTGCTGGCTAAAAATTTACTCACTGAAAGTCCTTTAAAAATACTCAGCAGGAATAGGATGATGGTGATTGCCTTAGTCATCTAGTGCTGCTATAAGAGAAATACCACAAGTGGTTGGCTTTAACAAAGAGAAATTTATTTCTTCACAGTAAAGTAGGCTAAAAGTTCAAATTCAGGGCATCAGCTCCAGGGGAAGTCTTTCTCTCTCTGTCGGCCTCATCAATCTTCCCCCGGACTAGGTGTTTCTCGCCCAGGGACCCCAGGTCCGAAGGATGTGCTCTGCTCCCAGCACTGCTTTCTTGGTGGTATGAGGTCCCCTTCTCTGCTCGCTTCCCTTTCCTTTTTATTTCTCACACCTCAGAGAAATTTCCTTTACATTGGATCAGGGATGTGACCTGGATAAGGGTGTTACAGTCCTACCCTAATTGTCTTTAACATAAAATTACAATCACAAAATAGAGGACAAGCACACAATACTGGGAATCATGGCCTAATCAAGTTGACACATTTTTTTGTTGTTGTTGTTGGGAGTTTTTTGATTACCGTTTCAATCTCTTTTTTTGTTATGGGTCCATTTAGTTGTTCTTCTTCTGATTGTGTTAGTTTAGGTAGGTATTGTTTTTCCAGGAATTCATCCATTTCTTCTAGGTTTTCAAATTTGTTAGAGTACAATTTTTCGTAATAATCTGATATGATTCTTTTAATTTCAGTTGGGTCTGTTGTGATGTGGCCCTTCTCGTTTCTTATTCGGGTTATTTGTTTCCTTCCCTGTATTTCTTTAGTTAGTCTAGCCAATGGTTTATCAATTTTGTTGATTTTTTCAAAGAACCAGCTTTTGGCTTTGTTAATTCTTTCCATTGTTTTTCTGTTCTCTAATTCATTTAGTTCAGCTCTAATTTTTATTATTTGTTTTCTTCTGGTGCCTGATGGGTTCTTTTGTTGCTCACTTTCTATTTGTTCAAGTTGTCAGGACAGTTCTCTGATTTTGGCTCTTTCTTCTTTTTGTATGTGTGCATTTATTGATATAAATTGGCCTCTGAGCACTGCTTTTGCTGTGTCCCAGAGGTTTTGGTAGGAAGTATTTTCATTCTCGTTGCATTCTATGAATTTCCTTATTCCCTCCTTAATGTTTTCTATAACCCAGTCTTTTTTCAGGAGGGTATTGTTCAGTTTCCAAGTATTTGATTTCTTTTCCCTGATTTTTCTGTTATTGGTTTCCACTTTTATGGCTTTGTGGCCTGAGAAGTTCAGTTTCCAAGTATTTGATTTCTTTTCCCTAATTTTTCTGTTATTGGTTTCCACTTTTATGGCTTTGTGGCCTGAGAAGATGCTTTGTAATATTTCGATGTTTTGGATTCTGCAGAGGTTTGTTTTATGACCTAATATGTGGTCTATTCTAGAGAATGTTCCATGTGCGCTAGAAAAAAAAGTATACTTTGCAGCAGTTAGGTGGAGAGTTCTGTATAAGTCAATGAGGTCAAGTTGGTTGATTGTTGTAATTAGGTCTTTCCGAAGTTGACACATATTTTTGTGGGACACAATTCAATTCATGACAGTGATCATAGCCACTATCTTTGAAGGGGCAAGACGTTGAATCCCTGAATCTGGATTATATATAGTATTAGCATTTCTCAATAGAGATGCTATTTGCATTTTGGGTAAGACAGTTCATATCATGAGAATTGTGTAGGACCATTTTGAACATTATAGAACATTCAGCATCCTTGGCCTATCACTTAACGTCAGCATTTTTTCCAGTTACTTGCAATCAAAAAACTTCCACAAATTATAAATGCCCTTTATAGGGGCAGTATAACCCCAATTGAGAGCCACTAGCAGTGGCTGGCACATATTGGTGCTCAGTAAAATCTGTTGTGTAAAATAAATAGAAAGATCACCCCTCAATGAAGGCACCTCAAAGCTTTGGTAAGAGTAATGTGGGATGTGTCTCTCCAGATCTTGTGGGAAAGGGAGGAAGATGGTGCCTACAGTCACTCCTGAACTGCCTTTTACTTCATAAGGTCCTTTGGTTTGTCTAAGATCACAGTTCACCGTTTCAGCAATGGCAAGATTCTTTATAAGAAGGAAGCACATGTGAAGATGCAAAGGTGCCCCTGGATGGCACAAACAGTTAAGCACTTGACTGCTACTGAAAGGTTGGTGGTTCAAATTCATCCAGGGGCACCTTGGAAGAAAGGCTGGGTAATCTTGTCTGAAAGGTCACAGCCTTAAAAACCCTATGCAGTACAGTTTGGAATTGACTCAGCTCAACAGCAGCTGGTTTGTTTTTGTTTATTGATGATCCAAAGACAACAGTCCCTATACATTGTACAAAGGCCACTTCCTGGTTGTTGTATTGAGTGAAAGCTACAAACCCTCTGAGCAAGTAGACAACTATGGGTAAGTATGTTACTTGTGAACAGGAAAGAGGGAAGGGAACTCACTAGCAAAGAACTCTAAATTCGTAGTTTTCAACTTCAGCAGTACATTAGAGCCTCCTAGGAAGCTTTTAAAAACTGAATGTTCACCTCATGCCCCGCCTCAGACCAGTTACATCAGAATCTGAGAGTGGGAACAGGGCGTGGGATTTTGTAAAGCCCCAGGTGATTCTAATGTGTAACCAGTATTGAGAACCATTGGTTTTAAAGGAAAGGACTAAGCAGATTAGCAAATATATGTTGTTTGTTTTTTCAGAAACCCTAGTTGCGTAGTGGTTAAGTGCTATGGCTGCTGACCAAAGGGCCGGCAGTTCGAATCCGCCAGGCACTCCTTGAAACTCTGTGGAGCAGTTCTACCCTGTCCTATAGGGTCGCTATGAGTCAGAATCGACTGGACGGCACTGGGTTTGGTTTTGGTTTTTTCGGTTTGTTTTTTAAGATGACTTTGGTGGTGTTATGGTGGAAAGAGCATGTGAGGTATGTGACCCTGGGATAATTATTTATTTTCTCTGAACTTCACTTTCTTCATCTGTTAAATAGAAATAAATATACTACTTACCTCATAGCGTTGTTGAAAGAATAACACAAATTTTTGTGATTGAAGTTAGCGCTGTTCCATGCACTGACTGGCTCAATAATCTTTGGAAAATATGCAACATGGAATTGTAACCTTAGGAGTACCCAGTACACATTAATAAGCCATGGAAAAATAAAATCTCGTTTGGGGCAGTAAACAGGCTAGGATGACATCATAATTAAAGGCGAGAACTCATTTCTATGGGGACAGCAAAACTTTCCATTCCAGGCTCCTTGAAGATGAATCCCTGGCCCTCATTCACTTCACACCGGTGAAAGGACATCCCTAGGATTTGTGGCCAGTGACTGTTCCATCAAGCCATTGGCACCACAATACAAAAAAGGGAAACACATTTGGGTGTCATCAAGCCTGTTCCTCATCCAGGAGTTTTTTTTTTTTTTTTTTTGGTTTTTTATTATTAGAGCCAGAGCGGTGCAAACGGTTTACATTTGACTACTAACCTAAACACACCTAGTGAAGCCATGGAAGAAAGGCCTGGTGATCTGCTTCTGTAAAGATTACAGACCAGAAAACTCTATGGAGCAATTCTGCTCTATAGTACACGGGGTCATCAGGAGTCAGAATCAACTCAGTGGCAACATGTTTCATTAGAGCCAGAGACGATGCTGGAGATAGAATAAATTAGGAATGGGCGTAGAACTGCTCCATAGGGTTTTCTCGGCTGTGATCTTTACGGAAGCAGACCCACAGGTCTTTCTCCCACTGAGCCTTTGGGTGGGTTCTAACCACCAGCCTTTCATAACTCTTTGAGCTACTGAGATTCCTTCCCCCAGCCCTAGGCAACCACTAATCTGCTTTGTATCTATGGATTTGAGTATTATGGACACTTAATAAAATGGAATGATATAATATGTAGTCATATGTGGTCGTTTGTCCATTGTTGAGGCTGTCCTTGTGGGTGGAGGGGGAATGTCCCTTTTGGCCCTGAAAGTCTTCCTATGCAGGGCTCAGGGATAAGGAATGACTGATGGGCCGGGCTAGATTCTTGCTCAGGGCCAGAATGGGAGAGAGCCATTATGAAGTGAAAATTCAAAAGCTGGCATTGGGGCAGTTGTTAGCTGCTATTGAGTTGGCCACATCTCATGGCAACACTGTGCACAATGAACAAAATACTGCTTGGTCCTGTGCCATTCCCACGATTGGTTGAAGATCACACCATTGTGATCCATAGATAGGGTTTTTCTTGGTTGATTTTTCAAAAGAAGATCAGGCTTTTCTTCCTATCTCTCACACTTGAGAATTTGGTTTGGAAAGGAATTACTACACAATCCTAAACTGATTTTTATATTGATCCATTGAGTGACTGCTGATGGTCATGTGATAAGAGTAGTTAGGAACTAATGCGTGTGGACAGCTTATGAAAATACTATCAGTGTTCTCAAAATTCGTGGATGTCAATGTGTTCTGCATACACCCCACAACCCCCCAATAAAAAAATACTCATTGAAAAAAACAAAACCAGATATTAGAAATCCCAGGAACCCTACCACCCAGAGAAAGCCCCTGTAAGCATTTTGGGTACCGCTCCAATGGTACATTTCTGTCTTAGTCTAAAGTACTTTTACTTGAACAAACCAACATTGCTGCTGAAATGTTTACTTCTGTAGTAACCGTTTTCTGCCTTGCCTTATTTGTACAGGATTCAGTAAACCCACTAAAGGAAGAAGTCTGATCGGTAAGAGTAATGGCTCGTCTCAAGTCATCGGAAAAGGAGTTACAGTGAAACCAGGCTTTTCTGTGGATGAGTTTTCTGCCTCTGTCCTCACTGGAAAACTGACCACCGTCTTCCTCCCAGTTGTCTACACAATTGTATTCGTGGTTGGTTTGCCAAGTAATTGCATGGCCCTGTGGGTATTTCTTTTTCGAACACAGAAGAAGCACCCTGCTGTGATTTATATGGCCAATCTGGCCTTGGCAGACCTCCTGTCTGTTATCTGGTTTCCCTTGAAGATTGCCTATCACATGCATGGCAACAACTGGGTGTACGGGGAAGGTCTCTGCAAAGTGCTGATTAGCTTTTTCTACGGCAACATGTATTGTTCCATTCTCTTCATGACTTGTCTCAGTGTGCAGAGGTACTGGGTCATCATGAACCCCATGGTGCACCCCAAGAAGAAGGCCAACATTGCCATAGGTGTCTCCCTGGGAATCTGGTTGCTGATCCTGCTGGTTACCATCCCTTTGTATGTTGTGAAGCAGACCATCTACATTCCAGCCCTTAACATCACAACCTGTCACGATGTGTTGCCGGAGGAGGTGTTGGTAGGGGACATGTTCAATTATTTCCTTTCTCTGGCCATTGGAGTCTTTCTGTTCCCAGCGTTCCTGACGGCCTCTGCCTACGTGCTGATGATCAGGGTGCTCCGATCTTCTGCCATGGATGAGCACTCGGGAAAGAAAAGGCAGAGAGCAATCAAACTCATTGTCACTGTCCTGGCCATGTACCTGATTTGCTTCACTCCTAGTAACCTTCTGCTCGTGGTGCATTATTTCCTGATTAAAAACCGGGGCCAGAGCCACGTCTATGCCCTGTACATCATAGCCCTCTGCCTCTCCACTCTCAACAGCTGCATTGACCCCTTTGTCTATTACTTTGTTTCAAAAGATTTCAGGGATCACGCAAAGAATGCTCTGCTCTGTCGAAGTGTCCGAACTGTAAAGCGAATGCAGATATCCCTTACCTCAAAGAAATTCTCCAGGAAGTCCAGCTCTTACTCCTCAAGTTCAACCAGTGTTAAAGCCTCCTATTGAGTTGTATGTCTTCCTGGATGCAAGTTTTACAGTAGAGTTTGGACCCTGCTTACCATTATGGGGATGTTCTGTTATTTCCTGACCGAGTGGGTCTTACCACATATCATGGTTACGTAGCACCTCCTCAGGATTGCTAGAAACTTCCCTGTTTGCATGAGAAACAGCCCCAGAATTAAGATGGATGTTGTCAGTTTCAGAAATGCCTTTATTCAGGTGCTTCCTGAAACTGAACTGGCAAAAGTTGTCTTTCCAGAAGGTAGCAAAAAGACAGAATTCTGTAACTTGGAAAAACCAGCCTTGGCTTGAAGACTAATTTCTTAGTTGAAATTACATTTCTCTTATATCTGGGGCCCATCCAGCCTTATTAAGGCTTAAGAGCTAGCTGTCAGAGATTATCAGTCCAACTGAGCACTTTACAGATGAGAAAACTAAAGAGGTGACCTGCCCAAAATCAAGTTTTCAACCAATAGCAGTAAATCGGGATTAGACAGGAGAATTCAAGTGTTCAGTATGATTTGTGTAACACCACTGACATCATCATAAAAAATAGTAGCTGTCAAGTCAGTACCAACCCGTGGTGACCCCATTTGTGCAGAATAGAGCTGCTCCATAGGGTTTGCAAGGCTGTGACCTTTTGAAAGCAGGTTGCTAGGCCTTTCATCAGAGGTGCCTCTAGGTGGGCTGGAACCACCAACTGTTCTGTTAATAGTCAAGTGCTTAACTGTTTATGCCACCCAGGGACTCCAGCATCATCATGGAGCTTATTAAAACATGAAGGTTCCTCAGACTCACTAAAACTGAGATGCTCTGGGAACAGGCCCAAGAATCTACATTTTAGCCAGCCTTTGCTTGATGTTTATGCACACCAGGGTTTGAGAAGCACTGGGCTGAGTGTGTCTTCTGCTTGACGAAGTGTCATGGTAGATACTGAAGAGAGAGGCAAGCAGAATGCTTTGTGCCCCCTCTTTTATGTTTGGTTTTGAGTGAAATCTGTTTGTTGACTTATTGGAACTTTCGTTCTTATTAATCCTTCCAGCTTTTGTATCATTATTTACTTCATGGAGAATACAATGAAGATTTTAAACTTGTTAATTCAAATTTTGTATAACTTTGCTGACTTCAGTGAAATCTTCAGGCAGTATGAGTAACTGATTGTTTTGTAACTCAGAGTAACGTTTACCACTTAGTATTTTTTAAGATAACTGTTACGATATTTATTGTCATTTTTGTCCATTTGTTATTAAATATGAAATTACACAAGGCTTCACTGGGTTTAAACCACATCTGTTTGGAAGATAGCACTAAAGTAGATGTGGTTTGCAACATGTTTAAACTGTACTTGACTCAAGCAGACGTTATACAACTGTTGTATTTGTGACTTTTAAAAAGAACTATTTTATAGATTGTATAGTGTGATTGATTTATAAATAACACCTGACTGTTTTTTACAACTTACTTCTGAGTGTTTTTTTTCTTTTTTTGGCGGGGGGGGGTGGGAAGGGAGAAGTAAGCCATTGCCTCACTCTTTTTTTTACTGCTCATACCGTATTTTTTTTATATAAATGGTGCCGTACTGTACATATGGTTTTGTGATGATTGTTTTTCATTTAAAAACATGTTTTAGAATTCTTTCCATGCCCACAGCTAGAGATTGACCTTTAATGTTAAAGGATACAGACTGTTTAGTATTTTGGATATATGGTGATATATGTAGCCATTTCCTTAAGATGGGTCCTCTTTCTTTCTTTTTTTTTTTGGTTATTAAAACAGTGCTGCATTAAACATCTGTGTGCAGACATTTTTGTGAGTATTTCTATAGGATAAGTTCCTGGAATTAAAATGTCCAAGTCAAACTGAATAGAAAGATAAAATAAATTTTCTTACTTGCTATACATACCCATTCTCATCTCCCAGAGAGAAGTAATTTTTATAATTTGTTTATAGAAAATACCTTCTTAAAATAAGAATGAATATGTATGTACATATATACAGACATATACGCATTTATATGTTAACTTCTAAATAAGTTTATATGGATCTCCCTCATGTTTTTAAGAGCACATAGTAGTTCATATATGGATGACCAGTTAGTACCATATTCATGTCTAATCAACCCGTTGCCATCTAGTCAATTCTGACCCACAGTGACCCTACAGGATAGAGTAGAACTGCCCTATGGGTTTTCCAAGGCTGTAAATCTTTATGGAAGCAGACTGCCACATCTTTCTCCAGTGGAGGGTCTGGTGGGTTCAAACCACCAACCTTTAGATTAGCAGTTAAGGGCTTTAACCACTGTACCACCAGGGCTCCTTCATACCTATATGCCAAAAAACCAAAACCATCATTATTGAGTCGATTCCAACTCATAGCGACCCTATAGGACAGAGTAGAACTACCCCATAGGGTTTCCAAGGAGTGGCTGGTAGATTAGAACTGCCGATTTTTGGTTAGCAGTCGTAGTTCTTAACCAGTGCGACCAGGATTCCGTACCTATATTAAAAAAAAAAAAAAAAAAACTATTGCCATCGAGTTGATTACAACTCAGCAACTCTGTAGGACAGACTAGAACTGCCCCTTAGGGTTTCCAAGGAGCGCCTGGTGGACTCGAACTGCTGACCTTTCGGTTAGCAGCCGTAGCTCTTAACTACTATGCCACCAGGGTTTCCTATTAATTGGTACTTTTCTTGGTTCATTTTCACCAAAAGTCTTAGAATCTACATTAAAAAGCATAAAATAAATTATTTGAGAAAATGGTATAAAAATTTTTGTTTGCTGAAAGCAAAAGCTTTTCCAATCATTTTGTTTCACGTGCCTATGAGAGGTGGCTCAGAAAGGCCCTAGTCTATCTGAGGTAGGCCCCTCATTGGAGGTATGTGGAACTCTGGCCCAGAGCAGAGAAGTATGTGGGATGTGGGTGTCTGCTCTTGTATTTCACATCTTATCGTGGTCTGGTTTTTCTAAGCTGAGTCCTAAAATATTTAGAATATTTGAATATTTTGCACTCCGCTGGCTCCATTTATTAAAAAGAGGGTGTTCTGAAAGTGAGTGCAGATTTGCAGACCTGCTATGTGGGACATATGCTAAATTTACTGGCTATTTCCTCAGGGTCACTTCGGTTTGCAGCAGGAGTTACGAATGTGTAGTATCCTGGTTATCAAGATATCGTAAATCCTGGGGCTATAGTTTGATCAGTATGCATAGCTTAGTGATTACAACTTTCTTCCTGAAACTAACCATCTGGAGGCCCTTGAGAGGACTGGTATAGGTTATAGAATCAAAGGTTAAGTTGGTCAGTGCTATCCTCCTAGTCTCGTAGATTAAGTTAATGGTTTTGTTCTGCAGAGTTTGGATGTCTTCTTAAGAAAAGTTTCAGATTCCATACTAGTCAAAAACAAATATGGCCCCCACCCCAGTTCTGAATAAAAACCACTCTGAGGAATCAAGTCTCTACATTTTATTCAAGCTTTGGAGCTTGGCTGACAAGGTGGTTGTAAATACTTGGGATCCCTCAGGCCACAACTTGGAAATGTCTTTTTTGCAGTAGAAAATGATGAATTCAAAGGAGCCCTGGTAGCACTTGGCTGCTAACTGAAAGGCTTGCTGTAAAAACCTAACAAACAGCTCCACAGAGAAAGACCTGGGGATCTGTTCCTGTAAAGATCTCAGGCCTGGAAACCCTATGGGGCAGTACTACTCTGTTCTATTGGATCACTGTGAGTCAGAATCTACTTGACAACATACAACAAAGACAACCATGAATTCTGTGGTTTGGGCATGCGCTGCCTTTGCCTCTACCAGTTGGTCAGTTTTACAGATTCTTGTTTGGTGAGACATTAGACGTGGCCAGAGTCACAGACCTTTCTGCAGAAACCACAGCCCCAAACCTTGGGCCTCCATTACAAACTCTAAGCAATCACCCAGCAACAGTGTGACTGGTTCATTTGTTTATCCAACAAACATTTAATGGGGATGCTAAATGCAAATAACTAAACCAGATTCTTACCTTAAATAGCTGATGGCCCAGTTGTAGGGTTGATGTTCTCAGTGAAACACATCAATATTTCAAGAAAACAAACCAAAAAAACCAATAACAAACCCTCCAGTATCTGGGCTACTTGAAAGCCTATTCCAAAGCTCATTCTTGAAAGCGGGAGGAAGTCAAGGAAAAAACAAAAGACAAAAAGGTTTATGAAGGACCACTATGGTGGCTTACCCGTCTTAAGGCTGTTTTGCTTACAATTTAAAAGAAATCATTACATAATAAGTGGTTCTTATAAAATAAATACATTTGAGAGTTTAAGAGCATATGGTGGAAAATGAACATGTCACCTTCTTACCTACCCATGCCAGAACCCAGCTACTCCCTGTATCCTTTAAGATATTGTCTATGGATGTATAAGTATGTGTACCTATATGTTTTTAAAAAAGAAAAGGGAGATATACTATTTATTAGTTAATATTTATACATAACAAATTACTTCAAAACTTAGTGTCTTAAAACAACAATGAAGTCCCTGGGTAGTACAAAGGGATAATATGCTTGGCTGATGACTGAAAGGCTGAAGTCTCAAGTCCACCCAGAAGCACCTTGGGAGAAAGGCCTGGTGATCTATTTCTGGGGAAAAAACCCAGCCATTGAAAACCCTGTGAAACACAGTTCTCCTCTGCCACACATTAGGCCACCATGAGTCAGAGTCGATTTGATGGCAGCTTGTTTTGGTTAAATCAACAATGAGTATTTACAGCAGTAAGTTTCTGTGGGTCAGGAATTCACAAACAGTTTTGTTGGGTGGCTCTGGCTTGGGGTCTCATGAGGTGGCAATCAAGATATTGGTCAAAAAGTTTATTAGTGGTTCCAGGGGCAGAAGGGAGGGAAAAAGGGGGAGTCTTGGTTTAGGAAGCATTGAATATCTGTTTATGGTGATGAAAACTTGGCAACAGACACCAGCGATGGTGTACAATTAATGTAATTAGTGTCACTGAATTGTAAAAATATGTTAATTTGGCAAATGTTGTGTTATATATATATTTTTACAACAACAACAAAAAATATTTTTCAGAGTTGCTGTCATCTGAAGGTTTGACTAGGGCTGGAGGATCCACTTCCAAAGTGGCTCACCCATATACCTATCAAGTTGGTGCTCACTATTGGCAGGAAGTCTCAGTTTCTCTCCACGTGGGCCTCCCCACAGAACTGCTTGAGTGACTTCATAACACGGAAGCTGGTTTTCCCAAAACAAGTGATCCAAGCCTCAGAAGTCATACACCATCACCTTCACCATAATCTATGGGTCGCACAGACTAGGTCCAATTCAATTTGTGAGGAGAGTACATAGGGTATAAATACCAGAAGGTGAGGATTGTTGGGGACCATCTTGGAGGCTGGCTCCCACACTACATATATGAACACATCTTGATCATTATTTCCATATTAGCATTTATAGATTGACCTCATTGTTTTAAACAGATGTATCCATTAATGTACCATAATTTAAGGACCCCTCCAGCCTTTAGGTAGTTTCCAGGTTTTTGCTATGTGTGTGTATATATATATAAGCACTGCTTGAGTGAATATTTTTTTGTATCTTTAAAAAGGGATCATTCAAGAAAACATTCTTACATGGTTATAAGGGTGGGGAGGGAGGGAGGGAGAGGGGTGTTCACTAATTAGATAGTAGACAAGAATTCTTTTAGATGAACAGAAGGACAACACACGATACAGGGGAAGTCAGCACAACTGGATTAAGCCAAAAGCAAAGAAGTTTCTTGAATACAGCCAAACACTTCAAGGGTCGGAGTAGCAGGGGTGGGGATCTGGGGACCCTGGTTTCAGGGAACAATTAGGTCAATTAGCATAACAAAGTGTATTAAGAAAACATTCTGCATCCCACTTTGGTGAGTGGTGTCTGGGGTATTAAAAGCTAGCAAGCGGCCATCTAATATGCATCAATTGGTCTCAACCCACATGGAGCAAAAAAGAAAATGAAGAGACACAAGGAAAATATCAGCCCGGGAGAAAGAAAGGGCCACATAAACCAGATACTCCATCAACCTAAACCAGAAGAACTAGATGGTGCCCAGCTGCCACCAATAACTGCCCAGACAGGGAATACAACAGAGAACCCCTGATGGAGCAGGAGAATAGTGGTATGGAGACCTCAAATTCTAATTAAAAGACCAGACTTAATGGTCAGACTGAGACTGGAGGGACCCCAGAGGTCATGGCCCCTGGACTCTGTTAGCCCAAAACTAAAACCATTCTCTAAGGCAACTCTTCAGACAAAGAATAGACTGGGCTATAAGACATAAAATGATACTGGCGAGGAGTGACCTTCTTGGCTCAAGTAGACACATGAGACTATGTGGGCAGCTCCTGTCTGGAGGCGAGATGAGAAGGCAGAGGGGGACAGGAGCTGGTTGAATGGACGTGGGAAATACAGGGTGGAGAGGAGGAATGTGCTGTCATATTGCAGGGAGAGCAACTAAGGTCACGTAACAATGTGTGTATAAGTTTTTGTGTGAGAAACTGACTTGAACTGTAAACTTTCACTTAAAGCACACACACACACACAAAAGTGTTCAATCAGTATCCATTTACCATGTGCTATGTGCCAAATGGTGTTCTAGGCACTGAGGAATATTGTGGAGAATGAAATAGACAAGAATCCTGTTCTCATGGAGTTTATTCTCTAACTGGAGAGAGACAGAAGCAAACAAGAAAAGTAACCGATAGTAATAAATGCTAAGAGAGGGTGTGTGATAGTGACTGGGGGACTATTTTATATTGAGAAGTCAAGGAAGGTTTCTAAAGAAGCAACACTTCAGTTCTGATCTAAAGGACAAAAAAGAGCCAGACATGGGAAGATCCCCAAACAAGAGCTGCAAAAAACTTCTGTGCCTTCCTTTGTTTTAGAAAGTTGTCCATAATTGCTTTGTGGGGAACATGAGGGTACAGCTGCCGCACTATAGCTGGTACCTAAGAGCTTGGAGTTTGAGCCCTGGGCCCTGGCCAGCTCACCTGCAGATTAGGACTTAATTGTCGGCATTGCTAGATCTTGGCTCAGGTCTGAGTTCCTTACTCCAGCTTCACCATGTAGCCTAGGGTGAATGATTTCAGTCTGTGAAAAAGTGTTTAATTACAGTTTCAATACAGCATTGAGTAGATTTAATTACCTAATCCCAAGAAAGCAGTTTTAGCCAATCATTGTATTCTGAGCTCTTTCAGAGGCCACCTGGACATTTGAGAGTACTGTGTCTAGTTCTTGGTAGTGAAAGACAGATTTTCCCTCTAGCTGGAGATTTGTGTAGAGTGGAAACATTGTTATAAATATTCATAACTGATTTAGCGGAATTTATGGCTAAAAATTTGCAGGGTGTGATGCTAAGGCTATATGTCAATTTGGCTAGGTGATAATTTTTCAGTGGTTTGGCCAATATGTAATCATCCTCCATTTTATGATCTGATGTGAGCAGCCAATCAGTTGAAAGTGGAGTTTCCTTGGGGGTGTGGCCTACATCAAATACATGTAGATGTTCTAGCAAACCTCACCTGCTCTGGATCCTGCATCTGACTCAATCCTGTGATCTCCAATTCTTGGGATGTGAGCCAGCAGCCTGCAGTCTGACCTGTGGATTTGGGGTTCATTAGCCCCTACAACCACGCGAGTCAGGAGAAGCCTCCAGCGTGACACCTGACCCATGGATTTGGGACTTGCCAACCTCCACAAATGCATGAACTATTTCCTTGAAACAAATCTCTCTCTCTCTATATATACACTACTCTGGTTTTGCTCCGCTAAAGAACCCAGCCTAGGACATAGAGTAAGGAGGAAAATGATGGTATTTATTCCCATGAGAGTTTCCATTAATTAAAACTGGAATTTCTTTTTTACTTTTTTTTTTATTTATGACATTGGTTAGCAAGCCCATGACATGTCAACACTCTCTCTTCTCAACCTTGGGTTCCGTATTACCATCTTTCCTGTCCCCTTTTGCCTTCTTGTCTTTGCCCCTGGGCTGGTGTGCCCCTTTAGTCTCGTGTTGTTTTATGGGCCTGTCTAATCTTTGGCCAAAGGGTGAACCTCAGGAGTGAATTCATTATTGAGCTAAAAGGGTGTCGGGGGCCATACTCTCAGAATTTCCCCAGTCTCTGTCAGGCCAGCAAGTCTGGTCTTTTTTTGTGAGATAGAATTTTGTTCTACATTTTTCTCCAGCTCTGTCTAGGACCGTCGATTGAGATCCTTGTCAGAGTAGTCAGTGGTAGAAGCCAGCCACCGTCTAGTTGTATTGGACTCAGTCTGGTGGAGGCCATGATAGTTGTGGTCCAGTAGTCCTTAGGACTAATCTCACCCTCGTGTCTTTAGTTTTCTTCATTCTCACTTGCTCCTGACAGGGTGAGACCAGTGGAGTATCTTAGATGGCCGCTCACAGGCTTTTAAGACCCCAGATGCTACTCACCAAAGTAGAATGTAGAACATTTTCTTTATAAACTATGTTAGGTTAATTGAGCTAGATGTTCCCTAAGACCATGGTCCCCACAGCCCTCAGCCTAGTAATTTGGTCCCTCAGGGAATTTGGATGTATCTATGGAGCTTCCATGACCTTGCCTTGCATGATTTGTGCTGGCTTCTCCAGTATTGTGTAGCCAGAATTGTCCTACCCTTCACCAAAATTACCACTTATCTATGGTCTATTTAGTGTTTTTTCCATTCTCACCCCTCCACTCCTTCATAACCATCAAAGATTGTGTTTTTTTGTGTGCAGACTTTTTCATGAGTTTATATAGTAGTGGTCTAATACAATATTTGTCCTTTTGTAATTGACTTATTTCACTCAGCATAACGCCCTTCAGATTCATCCAAGTTATGAGATGCTTCACAGATTCATCATTGTTCTTTGTCATTTTGTAGTACTCCCTTGTGTGTACCACAGTTTGATTATCCATTCTTCTGGGCATCTAGGTTTTTCCATTTTTTTGCTATTGTGAGCAAGGTTATAATGAACATGAATGTGCATATGTCTATTTGTGTGACTGCTCTTATTTCTCTAAGAAATAGTCCTAGGAGCGGGATTGCTGGATCATATGGTATTTCTATTTCTATCTGTCTAAGGAAGCACTATATCATTTTGCACTCCCACCAGCAGTGCATAAGACTTCCAGTCTCCTGCAGCCTCTTCAACATTTGTTATTTTCTGTTTTTGGATTTGTGCAGGTAATTCCGGGGTGAGATAGCATCTTATTGTGGTTTTGATTTGCATTTCTCTAATGGCTAGTGATAGCAAGCATTTCCTCAGGTGTCTGTTGGCCCCTTGAATGTCTTTGGTGAAGTGTCTGTTCATTTCCTTTGCCCATTTTTTAATTGGATTATTTGCCTTTTTGTTGTAGAGGTGTTGAATTTTTCTGTAGATTTTAGACATTAGACCTTTGTTGGATTTGTAATAGCCCCCAAATTTTTTCCCAGTCTACGGGTTCTCTTTTTACTCTTTTGGTGAAGTCTTTTGATGAGCATAAGCATTTAATTTTTATAAGATCTCAGTTTATCTAGCTTATCTTCTGGAGTGTCTGTGTTGTTATGGTTTGTACGCTGTTAATGCTGTATATTAGGGCCTCTAGAATTGATTCTATTTTTTCTTCTATGATCTTAATAGTTTTTGCTTTTATATTTAGGTCTTTGATCCATTTTAAATTAGTTTAAGTGTATGGTGTGAGGTATGGGTCCTGTTTCATGTTTTTGCAGATGAACATCCAGTTTTGCCAGCACCATTTGTTAAAAAGACTGCCTTTTCCCCGTTTGATGGACTTTGGACCTTGTTGAAGATCAGGTGACCATAGGTGGATGGATTTACATCTGGGTTCTCAATTCTGTTCCATTGGCCAATGCATCTGTTACTGTACAAGTACCAGGCTGTTTTGACTACAATAGCTGTAAAATAGGTTCTGAGGTCAGATAGCTCGAATCCTCCTACTTTATTCTTCTTTAATAGTGCTTTGCTTATCTGGAGCCTCTTCTCTTTCCATATAAAGTTAATGATTAGTTTTTCCATCTCTTTAAAGAATATTGTTGGTATTTGGATCAGAATTGCATTTTATTTGTAAATTGCTTTAGGTAGAATTGTCGTTTTCACAATGTTGAGTCTACCTGTCCATAAGCATGGTATGTTTTTCCATTTATGTAGATGTCTTTTGGTTTCTCGCAGTAGTATTTTGTAGTTTTCTTTGTATAAGTCTTTTACATTCTCAGTTAGATTTATTCCAAAGTATTTTATTTTTTTAGGAGCTATTATAAATGGTATTGTTTTCCTGATTTCCTTTTCATCGTTCTCTTTATTGTTATATAGGAATCCAACTGATTTTTGTATGTTTATCTTGTACCCTGCTACTCTGCTGAATCTTTCTATTAGTTCAGTAGTTTTCTCGTGGAGTCTTTTGAGTTTTCTATGTATAGTATCATATCATCTGCAAATAGGGACGGTTTTACTTCTTCATTACCAATTTGGATGCCCTTTGTTTCTTTTTCTTGACTTATAGCAGTGGCACTGGGTGATTTCTTTTTCTTGCCTTATTGCTCTAGCTAGGACTTTCAGCACAGTGTTAAATAGGACTGGTGATAAAAGCCATCCTTGTCTTGTTCCTGTTCTCAAGGGGAATGTTTTCAGCCTCTCTCCATTAAGAATGATGCTGGCCGTTGATTTTGCGTAGGTACCCTTTATTTTGTTGAGAAATTTCCCTTCTATACCTATGTTATTGAGAGTTTTTATCAGGAATTGGTGTTGGATTTCGTCGAATGCCTTTTCTGCGTCAATTGTGATGATCATGTAATTTTTTTCTTTTCTTTTATCTATGTGGTGGATTATGTTGGTCAATGTTCTAATGTTGAACCATCCTTGCATACCTGGTATGAATTCTACTTGGTCATGGTGTATTATTTTTTTTTGATATGATGCTGAATTCTATTGGCTAGAATTTTGTCAAGAATTTTTGCATCTATATTCATGACAGGTATTGGTCTGTACTTTTCTTTTTTTGTGGTGTCTTTGCCTGGATTTGGTGTCAGGGTTATGCTGGCTTTATAGAATGAATTTGGAAGTATCCCTTCTTTTTCTATGTTCTGAAATATTTTGAGTAGTGCTGGTGTAAGCTCTTCTCTGAATGCTTGATGGAATTCTCTAGTGAAGACATCTGGGCCAGAGTTTTTTTGTTGTTGTTGGGAGTTCTTTTTTTTTAGATTACCTTTTCAATCTCTTCTCTTTTTATGGGTCTGTTCAGATTTTCAACATAATTTTGTGTTAGTTTGGGTAGGTAATGTGTTTCTAGAAATTTGTCCGTTTCCTCTAGGTTTTCAAAATTTGTTGGAGTATAGTTTTTCATAATACTCTGTTACGATCCTTTTTATTTCATTTGGGTCTGTTGTAATGTCCCCTATTTCATTTCTTATTTGGGTTATTTGCATCCTCTCATGTTTTTATTTTGTCAGTTTGGCCAGTGGTTTGTCGATTTTGTTGATCCTTTCAAAGAACCAACTTCTGGTTTTGTTGATCCTTTCTATTGGTTTTCTATTCTCTATTTCATTTATTTCAGCTCTAAACCAAACCAAAAAACCAAACCCATTGCTGTCAAGTCGATTCTGACTCATAGTGACCCTATAGGACAGGGTAGATGTGCCTCATAGAGTTTCCAAGGAGTGCCTGGTGGATTTGAACTATGGTTAACAGCCATAGCTCTGAACGACTGTATCACAAGGGTTTCCCTATTTCAGCTCTAATCTTTATTATTTCCTTTCTTCTGATGGCTGTGGACTTCTTTTGCTGTTCTCTTTCTTTTTGTTCAAGTTGTATAGCTAATGTCTTGATTTTGCCCCTTTCTTCTTTTTTGATGAGTGCATCTATTGCTCTAAATTGACCTCTGAGCACTGCCTTTACTGTGTCCCAAAGGTTTTGGTAGGATGTGTTTTCATTCTCGTTAGAGTTGAGGAATTTTTTTATTCCATCTTTGATTTCTTCTGTTGCCCAGTAATTTTTAAGCAGGGCGTTATTCAGTTTCCATGTTATTGATTTTTTTTTTCCCCATGCTCTTCCTGTTGTTAATTTCTACTTTGATGGCATTGTGGTCAGAGAAGATATTTTGTATTATCTCAATGTTTTGGATTTTGTTGAGGGTTGCTTTGTAGCCTAAGATATGGTCTATTCTTGAGAACATTCCATGTGCATTGGAAAAGAATGTGTAGTTTGCAGCTGTTGGGTGGAGTGTTATATATATGTGTATGAGTTCAAGTTGGCTGATTGTGTCCTTCAGATCTTCTGAATCTTTGTTGAGTTTCTTTCTGGATGTCTGTCCTTTACCAAGAGTGGTGTGTTGAAGTCTTCTACTATTACTGTGGAACAGGCAATTTCTTTTTTCAGTGTTGTTAGAGTTTGTATTATGTGTTTTGGAGTCCTGATATTGGGTGTGTAGATGTTTATTATGGTTATGTCTTCATGATGGATCATCCTTTTAATCATTATATAATGCCCTTCTTTGTCTTTTATGGTGGATTTTGTGTTAAAGTCTATTTTATCTGAGATTAATATTGCCACTCCTGCTTTTTTTGGTAGCTGTTTGCTTGATATATTTTTTCCATCCTTTGATTTTTAATAAATTTATGTCTCTATTTCTAAGGTGTGTCTTTTGTAGACAGCATATTGATGGATCCTGTTGTTTATCCATTCTGTCACTCTCTGCCTCTTTAGGGGTGTATTTAGGCCATTTATGTTCAGTGTAATTATTGATAGGTGTGAGTTTATTGCTGTCATTTTGTTGTGCTTTTTTTTCTTTTTGTAGTGCTGGTGTTTGCTTTGTTCCTCTTACAATCCTGTGCTGAATTCCTTTTGTTTGTAGACTTTTAAAAAAATTTCCTTTGTTTTTGCAGATCTTGTTTTTACTGAGACTTTGTTTTTCTTCTTTATTTTGTTAAGTAGGTTTTTTGACTTTCTTTGTGGTTACCTTGAAATTTACCTGTATCTTCCTAGGTTTGAACCAGTCTATTATTACTTGGTATCACCTTGCCTTCCTTTCCATTAGAAAGTTCTATACCTACACTGTTTATTCCCTCTTTTATTGTTCTGACATTGTTGTCATTTACTAATTAACCTGTCTGGTTTCCTGTTGTAAATTTTTTGGTTTTGAATAGTCCTTGAGAGTTTGTTTCCTAGGTTGGTATCTGGCTGTTGCAATCTCGGGTCCTAGATTCAGGGTGTTGTCTGATGTTGTTTGTTCTGAAGCCAGAGGACTTCCTTTAATAATTCTTGCAAGTTTGTTTTTTTGTTTTAACATAGTCCCTTAATTTCTGTTTATCTGGAAATGTCCTCATATTACCATCATATCTGAACGAGAGTTTTGCAGGATATATTATTCCTGGTTGGCATTTTTTTTCTTTCAAGGTTTTATATATGTCATCCCATTGTCTTCTTGCCTGCATGGTTCCTACTGAGTAATCAGAGTTTAGCCTTATTGTTTCCCCTCTGTATGTGACTTTTCATTTGCTTCAAGCTGCTCTCAGGATTCTTTCATTGTCTTTGGTTTTAGCAAGGGTGATTATCATATATGCCTTGGTGATTTTCTTTTGAGGTCTATTCTATCTGGGGTTCATTGAGCTTCTAGGATGGTCAGCTTTTCATCTGTCATGACACTAGGGAAATCTTCTGTCAGTAATTTGTCAGTGATCCTCTCTGTGTTTTCTACTTTTTCCCCTGTTCTGGAACTTTGATCACTCGAAAATTTTTGCTTTTAATTGTATACCACATCATTCTCAAGATTTCTTCATTTTTCTTCTTTCTGATTTTTCCTCAAACAAAGTGGTACCAAAGTATTTGTCTTCAATTTCACTGATCCTGTCTTCTATTGTTTCAAACCTGCTCCTCAGACCTTGTATGACACTGTCCATTTCTGAAATCTGGTTGTTTATCTTTTGGATTTCCAATTGCTGTTTTTGTATACTTTCTAGTTGTGAATTTATTTTGGCATTTTGTTTCTGTACTACTTTCCTGAATTCCTTTACTGTTTTGTCTATATTTTCCACAAGTTTGTCTGCCTTTTCCATGAATTTGTCTGTTTTTTCCTCATTTTTGTCTGCTTTTTGTTTCATCTCTTGGATAGCTCTGAATATTAGAGATTTGAATTCCCTATCAGGTAGTTCTTGTGTCTTTTCTTCTACTGGAAAATCATCTGGTGTTTTATTTTGGACACCAACTGGAACCATCCTGTCCTTTTTTTAATGTTTTGATATTGTCTGCTGTCTTTGGGATATATAGTAGTTATTTTTTTTCATTTATCAATTGTAGATTTGTTCGTTTTGTCCTGGTTTTTTGTTTAATTTGGTTATGTCTGAGCAAGTGGGCTGTGTGTTCTTTGTCGTTTGATTGTCTGTGGGCATGACACTTTTCACTTCCTTGTCCAATTGGCAGGGCCAGTTGCTCAGCTATGGTGCAGTGGGGCAGATCCAGAGGGTGCTCTGTCTCCTGGTGGGAGCTTTGTGAAGCTGCTTTCCTGTACTCCCTGTCTGCAGATCTTCGACAGGAGTCTAAGGTGGCGAATTTGTGCTGCATTAGATAATAGAGGACCTCTGCTAGTATCTCTCATCACTCTCTGTTCTCTGTCAGTTTCTTATTCCATTCAGTGCTTGGCTGAGTTCTTTATCTCTTCATTTGATGCTTAGGGTTTCAGGGTTGAAGTTTGTCTCTGTTTTACTTAGTTTTTCAGGTCTTTGCTGTGAAGGGATGGCATGATGCTTCTGTCCATAGCACCATGTCGGCTCTGACTCCTCTTTTTTACTTTTTAAAAACTTTATTGTGGGGAATTTTCAAGCCACAAAGAAGTGGCCAGAATAGTATAATGAACCTTCATGTACCCATTACTCAGTCCCAACAACTGTCAACCCTTGGTCAATTCTACCCCCATCCACATCCCCATTCCCTATTTATTCTGAAACTAGTCTCAGAAATCATATTATTTCCCTTACAAATGTTTCAAGTTTGGAATTTTAAAATCATACCTTAAAAAAATCCTTACTATCAAATACCCTGTCAGTGTTCGAATTTTGACTTATCAAATGTTAAGCGATGTCTTTTGTAGTTGTTTAATAAATCAGAATCCAGATAAGGCTCACTCATTGAGGTTGGTTGATGTCTTTTAAGTTTCCCAATTCATCATTTCTTCTTGCACTTTATTTGTTGAAAAAACAAGGTTGTTTTTTCTAGTTGTTGAAAAAACAAGGTAGATCTTTCTAGTCTGGGTTTTGCTGATTATGCCTAGAACTGAGAATTTAAAAAGCATACCCCAGGAAATTAAAAGGCTATCTTGGCCAAGAACTCTGACTATACAACTGTACTTTTAGAACTTATGAGGACAACCAGGAATACTGAAATCCTTATCACTTTGCTCTTCTTTGTTGTGGCTGCCTCATGGTGATGTTAATATAGGCAGGAAAGAACAAGACCCCATGCCACTGTCTGGGCCTGTCTGGCCCTGGCATTGTTGCTGTGCCTGAGAGCTGCACTCTGAAAGGATTCATCACACGGAACTGGTAAGGCTGACGCTTAGCTTGGACCTTCTGTTCCATTCATTCTCTCTTCATCTCCCCAGAATGTCCATCATTCTATATAATTCTACAGTTTGGACCTTCTTAGTTTTTGTTTGTAGATGGGATAGAATCATTATTTTGGAAAAGAGATGTTTCAGACTTCAGAATCTATCTTTGAATTCTTTCTTTCAAGATATTGTCAGTATTGGACATTCCTTGGCTCACATCTGCCCGTCTCACTTTTGAATCCCAGTTATCTAGGCCCATAGCAGACTTTAGCCCTAGGGCTGATGGTCCAGGCATGTCCTGCATTGTCCAGTCTGAGGAGGAGAAGGAGCATGAGTTGCTGCTGTGTCCTCTTTTTTGAAGATAATATTTTATTGAGTTTTGGTGAAAGTGTACACAGCAAGTTAGGTTCCTATTTGACAATTTCCACACAAATTGCTCAGTGACATTAGTTACATTTATCACAACGTGTCAGCATTCTCTTTAACTGTGTTCAGTTTGTTCCCTTTGTAGTATTCTAGCTTCCCTGCCCACTTAACTTCTCATCTTTGTGTTTAAGTAATTGTTGACCTTTTGGTCTCAAACTGATGGTTTTTAAGTAGGGCGCTGATCTTATGGGTAATAATACTTTATTTTGTTTGCCACCCTGCTATTTCACTAAAAGATTATCTCAGACCGATAATCTGAGGGAGTCCTCTGTTATCTACTGTTCCGGTTTGTTTGTTTGTTTTAATTTTTATTAAGCTTCAAGTGAACATTTACCATTCCAATCAGTCTGTCACATGTAGGTTTACATACATCTTACTCCCTTCTCCCACTTGCTCTCCCCCTATTGAGTCAGCCCTTACAGTCTCTCGTTTCGTGCCAATTTTGCCATCTTCCCTCTCTCTCTATCTTCCCATCCCCCTTCCAGTCAAGAGTTGCCTGTTTGTTTGTTTTTAAAAAAAAAAAAAATAAGAATTTGAGTTCTGCTCCATATTTTTCACCCATTCTGCCGGGACCAACTATTGTGACCCAGGTCAGAATGATCAGTTATGGTAGCCGGGCACTATCCAGTTCTTCTAGTCTCGGGGCAGATGAGATTGTGGCTCATGTAGAGTTGTTTCTTCTCTGCATTTTTTGTTTCCTTCTTACTGTTTTGCTCCTGGTGAATAGAGACCCATAGTTGTGCCTTAGATGGCCACTTGCAAGCTTTTAAGACCCCAGATGGTACTCACTTCACTAGGATGCAGATCATGATTTTTGTGAACTATGGTATGCCAGGAGCCCTGGTGGTGCCATGGTTCAGAGCTCAGCTGTTAACCAAAGACCACAGTTCAAATCCACCAGCCACTCCTTGAAAACCCTGTAGAGCAGTTCTATTCTATCCTATAGGGTCTCTATGAGTTGGAATAGACTCAGTGATGATGGGTTTGGATGTTATGCCAATTGACTGAGTTGTCCTGTGAGACTATGATCCTAAGCCTTCAAATCTAGCAAATCAGTGCTGGAAGGTGTTTGGTTATGTCTGAGGAGTATCCTTATTTGTGTCTTTAGTGAACATATGTGCCTGCACCAACACTGTTGTGTCCTCTTGGGAATGGTTTTAAACTGGTACCTGGAAGGATTGAGCAAAATTAAGTTAAATCCTCTGAGCAGATCTGCAGTGGCCACACTTTGACTTGAAGCTCCTTCTAGGTCCTTAGCCTTGGACAAGAATATGAAACTTAGGGAAAGAAGCCCCGGATAAGCAAAGCATTATTGAAAAAGAAGAAGAAAGTGGGAGGCCTCACTTTACCTGATTTCAGAAGCTATTATACAGCCACAGTAGTCAAAACAGCCTGGTACTGGTACAACAACAGGCACATAGACCAATGGAACAGAATTGAGAAACCAGATATAAATCCATCCACGTATGAGCAGCTGATATTTGACAAAGGACCAGTGTCAGTTAATTGGGGAAAAGATAGTCTTTTTAACAAATAGTGCTGGCATAACTGGATATCCATTTGCAAAAAAATGAAACAGGACCCATACCTCACACCATGCACAAAAACTAACTCCAAGTGGATCAAAGACCTAAACATAAAGACTAAAACGATAAAGATCATGGAAGAAAAAATAGGGACAACCCTAGGAGCCCTAATACAAGGCATAAACAGAACACAAAACATTACCAAAAATGATGAAAAGAAACCAGATAACTGGGAGCCCCTAAAAATCAAACACCTATGCTCATCTAAAGACTTCACCAAAAGAGTAAAAAGACCACCTACAGACTGGGAAAGAATTTTCAGCTATGACATCTCCGACCAGCGCCTGATCTGTAAAATCTACATGATTCTGTCAAAACTCAACCACAAAAAGACAAACAACCCAATCAAGAAGTGGGCAAAGGATATGAACACACACTTCACTAAAGAAGATATTCAGGCAGCCAACAGATACATGAGAAAATGCTCTCGATCATTAGCCATTAGAGAAATGCAAATTAAAACTACGATGAGATTCCATCTCACACCAGCAAGGCTGGCATTAATCCAAAAAACACAAAATAATAAATGTTGGAGAGGCTGCGGAGAGATTGGAACTCTTATACACTGCTGGTGGGAATGTAAAATGGTACAACCACTTTGGAAATCTATCTGGCGTTATCTTAAACTGTTAGAAATAGAACTACCATGAACTACCATACAACCCAGAAATCCCACTCCTCGGAATATACCCTAGAGAAACAAGAGCCTTCACACAAACAGATATATGCACACCCATGTTTATTGCAGCGCTGTTTACAATAGCAAAAAGCTGGAAGCAACCAAGGTGTCCATCAACGGATGAATGGGTAAATAAATTGTGGTATATTCACACAATGGAATACTACGCATTGATAAAGAACAGTGACGAATCTGTGAAACATTTCATAACATGGAGGAACCTGGAAGGCATTATGCTGAGCGAAATTAGAGGCAAAAGGACAAATATTGTATAAGACCACTATTATAAGATCTTGAGAAATAGTAAAAACTGAGAAGAACACATACTTTTGTGGTTACGAGGGGGGAGGGAGGGAGGGAGGGAGAGGGTTTTTTATTGATTAATTAGTGGATAAGAACTGCTTTAGGTGAAGGGAAGGACAATACTCAATACATGGAAGGTCAGCTCAATTGGACTGGACCAAAAGCAAAGAAGTTTCCAGGATAAAATGAATGCTTCAAAGGTCAGCGGAGCAAGGGCGGGGGTCTGGGGACCATGGTTTGAGGGGACTTCTAAGTCAATTAGCAAAATAATTCTATTATGAAAACATTCTGCATCCCACTTTGAAATGTGACGTCTGGGGTCTTAAATGCTAACAAGCGGCCATCTAAGATGCAGCAATTGGTCTCAACCCACCCGGAGCAAAGGAAAATGAAGAACACCGAGGCCACACGACAACTAAGAGCCCAAGAGACAGAAAGGGCCACATGAACCAGAGACCTACATCATCCTGAGACCAGAAGAACTAGTTGGTGCCTGGCCACAATCGACGACTGCTCTGACGGGGAGCGCAACAGAGAACCCCTGAGGGAGCAGGAGATCAGTGGGATGCAGACCCCAAATTCTCATAAAAAGACCAGACTTAATGGTCTGACTGAGACTAGAGGAATCCCGGTGGCCTTGGTCCCCAGACCTTCTATTGGCACAGGACAGGAACCATCCCTGAAGACAACTCATCAGACATGAAAGGGACTGGTCAGTGGGTGGGAGAGAGATGCTGATGAAGAGTGAGCTAATTATATCAGGTGGACACTTGAGATTGTGCTGGCATCTCTTGTCTGGAGGGGGGATGGGAGGATAGAGAGAGAGGGAAGCTGGCAAAATTGTCACGAAAGGAGGGACTGAAAGGACTGACTCATTAGGGGGAGAGCAAGTGGGAGTACGGAGTAAGATGTATGTAAACTTATATGTGACAGACTGATTGGATTTGTAAACGTTCACTTGAAGCTTAATAAAAGTTAAAAAAAAAAAAAAGAATATGAAACTTGAATTTCTCAAAATGAAATGAGGGTCAAGCAGGAAGCCAGGATGGTCACGGAAGGCCAGAATCTAACTGTGCGGAGCAAGGGAATGGGTCCTACCGAAGCCTACTGGAACCTCAAGACTTCAAGCTGTCATAGGCTAGTTTTCCTCTTTTTCTCTCTCTCTTTCCCATTTTCTCTCCTTGTCTCTCTTGCTCCTTTGTAGCCAAAGTAAGGGTACCCTTTAGAGAGGAAGTTCTGAGGCAGCCCTGCTCTCCCCAACCCCCCTGTGGCCTAGAGCTCTCCTTCCTCAAACTTCAACTACTAGATTTAGAAACAAGAATCTTCTACACAAACTTTTTTTTTTTTTAACCTTAAAATTTCCTTCTGGGGAAATGAGGTAAGGAGAATGATTTCATTTTGTTGTCTTGATTTCAAGGAGTGGAGATTAGTAATCCTTTTCTTCCCAAATCTAGAAGCCCTGGCTGCAAATAGGACAGGTCTGAGAAAAGACCCTGTGGCTGTGTGCTGTTTAGATTCGGGGCATTGCAGGCATGTTTGTTCATTATTGTTAGGGGAAGCAGGAAGAGCTTGAATTTATGATTTATAGCCCATAAATATCTGAGTAAAAAGAACCGGAAGGCAGTGAGTCTGGCAAGAAACGGCTTGGGATTGAAAACTCTCCCATTTCCCCCTTTGAGTGGTTAAGAACATATTCTCTGGAGCCAGATTCCCTGGTTCAACTCCTCTCTCCACCACTTGCTGAAAGTTATGTAACCTTTTGTACCTTCGCTTAATGATCTGTACAGCAAGGCTAGTAATTCTTCATAAGATTTTTGAGAAGGAAATGAGCTAATACATTTAAGCTGCCAGGAATGGTGCTTGGCACAGAGTAAGCACTAATTAATGCTTTTATCTGTAGTGGAGTAGGCCCCCGACTCATGGCAACCCCATGCATTACACAATAAAATGCTACCAGTCCCATGCCATCCTCATGACTGGTTATGGACCATGATCAGTTGTGAGTCTGCCTGTTGTGATTCATACAATTTTCAATGGCTGATTTCCGGAAGCAGATTGTCAGTCCTTCCTTCCTAGTCCACCTTAGTCTGGAAGCATCGTAACAACACGCCAGCCTCCAAAGAGGGACAGGTGGTGGCTGCGCATGAGTTGCACCATCCAGTAATCGAACCACAGTCTCCAGAATAGAGGGCAAGTTCCTGTGCAGGGATAGAGGAAAGCATGAGGTGGTGTGGGAGCAGAGGAGGGCTCCTTAAGTGTCCCAGGGAACTGAGGGGTGTCAGGGAGGCTCCCTTCAATGACATGATTCTTGACCTGAGTAACTGGGTATTACAACAATGAAGTGTTAAATGTGAGGCCTAGAACAGGATGATGAGATGAAGTTTAGTCTTAACGTGTAGGTGAGGTTAAGGTAGGGAGGAGGTCAGGTGTGCATTCCAGCAGCTGTGGGAAGCTGATTTTGAAGAGAAGAAAGTGAGCACAGGTGGCAAGTCAGGGTCCCTGATTCAGGCCAGAAATAACGAGGGCCTGAACTAGGACAGTGGTGCTAGAGCTGGGGAAGAGGGAATAAGAGACGCAGGAGGTAAAACCTGGCAACTGAGTGAACAAAAGGAGGAGGGATCAGAAATAGCAGGACACTCAGGTTTCTGGCTCATGCGCTTGGGTGAACAGGGGTATTGCTGTTGATTGAGATAGCAAACAAAGGAGGATTGGCTGGAGGAGAGGAGTGAGGGGAGGAAGGGAGTGAAAATGATAAGCTCAGTGTGGTGTGACTTGGAGTTTGAGACTCCAGTGCGTTATCTAGATGGAGATGTCCTGTAGTCCGTTTATTTGTACTCTGTAAGGCTTAAAGTGGTATATAAGGACATATAAAATAGACTAAGATATAAATTAAGTAGGTGAAAAAGAAGGAAAATAAGAATGGAGTGTAAAACAGAGGAAGGAGTGAGTTTAATACAAAATACACAGAAAGCAGAAGTCACAGGCTGTCTGGATTCAACTAACTCAGTGGTTAAGCACTGGGCTGCTCACTGAAAGACTGATGGTTTGAAGTCACCAGTTAAGACATGGCAGTCTGCTTCTGTAAAGGTTATAGCCTTGGAAACCCTGTGGGGCAGTTCTATTCTGTCCTGTGGTGTTGCTATGACAGCAATGGGTTTTTGCACTGGCCTACATAGTTTTGAGTGTTTGTTTTTAGTTAAACCAAAACCAAACCAAACCCATTGCCATCAAGTTGACTCCGATGCGTAGCGAACCTATAGGACAGAGAACTGCCCCATAGGGTTTTTTTTTTTTTTTTTTTAAAGACTTAGAGTTTAGGAGTTCCCCAAAATCAGGATTTCTGGCTTTTTCTAAAAAATTGGAAGTTCTGAGCCATATTCCTGTCTGGAAACAATTATCTGGATCTAAAGAGCAGCTACGCCTTCTTGAGAGGGCATGGGCTCTCCAATTCACTGCAGTCTTCTCCGCTCCCTAACATTGGGCAGTGTTATTATCATGGACTATTTCTTTGAACTCACATCTCTATTAAATGTGAACAACAAAAATAAATCAAGAGGGCCCAATGATTCTTCTTACCCTCAGTTCATCCGCTTTACCTGTCACATGAGTTGCCTGGCCCATGGAGGCAAGCTGATGCCCGTTGTTTATGACTGAGGTTCATTCTGATTGATGTTGTACCTGTTGTTAAGTAGTTTGAACATGACCCCTGCTGTAGGTATTTGAGTTTGCAATAAACCAAAACCTGTTGCCGTCAAGTTGATTCTGACTCATAGTGACCCTATTGGTTTGTAATAGGTGGTAAAATTATATATTTGGCTTAGGTGGGCCACAGACTTGACTCTAGGCTTTCTAGTAGCCAAAGAAAAAGAGGACATCTTATCAGCCACTAACTAAATTCAGAGTGTCCATAAGATGATTGCTTAGGCAAATTGGGACTCTTCCCAACACAAAGACCAGACAGAACTTTCCCCTGAGTCTTCATCAAGAGAGAATGATATGTTCAAACAACACCCCCAGAGAAAATACGAGTCTCTTAAGATTGATTCTAGCATAATAGTGAAGAGGCTTTTCCCCACAGCACAACTGTTTAAGCAGTTCTAGGGGCAGCCAGTATGATATCATTCAGGAACATAATTCTGTACTGATCTGGCCTAAAATAGGGATAATTTTAGAAAATCTGGAGAAATGGATGGTGTTATGGATTGAATTGTGTCCCTTAAAAATGTATGTCAACTTGGCTAGGCCATGATTCCTAGTATTGTGTGATTGTCCACCATTTTGTCATCTGATGTGAATTTCCTATGTGTTACAAATCCTACCTCTATGATGTTAATGAGGCAGGACTCAATCTACAAGATTAGGTTGTGTTTTAAGTCAATTTCTTTTGAGATATAAAAATGAGAAGTGAGCAGAGATCACACCACCAAGAAACAAGAGCCAGGAGAATAGCACGTCCTTTGGACCCGGGGTCCCTACACTGAGAAGGTCCTCCACCAGGGAAGATTGATGACAAGGACATTCCCCCAGAGTCGACAGAGAGAGAAAACCTTCCCCTGGAGCTGACACCCTGAATTTGGACTTCTAGGCTGTGAGAAAATTAATTTCTTTTTGTTAAAGTCATCTACTTGTGGTATTTCTGTTATAGCAGCACTAGATTACTAAAACAGATGGACTCCTCGAAATAATCCCCGTAGATATAGATTGTCCCAGCTAATATAGGTGACAATGAGTTGACGATTACAGACGTAGCTATTCTGTTTTGCTTCTGAAAGAAGACCCTGTATGTGGTATGGACAGTGTGTGCTAATGGGAACAGCTGCTGTGAAAGCTAAAGGCCACTAAAGTCATGTCACCTCCAGCTGGAGGTTAGTTAAGGCAGCATCTGAGGACCGGGCTAAAATATTCCCCAGAAAGTTATTGTGAATTTACACCACCCTACACTGAATGGGCTTTGAGGCCTCCAAGTTTTCTCTGAATAATATGGTCGTGATAATTTTGGCCTGGAAAATTAAGGCAGACAACTATAACCAGGCTCTTGCCTTACCCATTAAAAGATGAGTGGAGGTAGCACTCAATCAAGCATGCTTTTTTTTTGACCAGTGCTTGTACACCTGTCTTAGGCTAGCTAGGTTCTTTAGAGAAGCAAAACTAGTAAAGCATATAAATGTATATAGAGAGATTTATATCAAGGAAACAACTCATGTGATTGTAGGGGTTGGAACATCCCAAGTCCTTGGATCAGGATAGAGGCCTTTCCCAATTCACAGAGCATGCAGAAGCTGGTGAACCCAAGATGAGCAGGTGGGAGAGCAGGGCTCCCGCTCACAGGCTGTGATGGTCGAGGAATCCCCAAGGTCAGCAGGCAAGACTGCAAGGTTTCTCCTGATTCATGTAGCTGCAGGGGCTGGTGAACCCAAGATAGGCAGGTCGGGGGAGCAGGACTCTTGCTTGCGGGCCATGAAAGATCCACAAATCCCCAAATGGGCAGGTAAGCTGCTAGCTCAAGTCTCAAGAACCAGAGGTAAGACAAGAGAAGGCTGCTGGATCCAGAGCAAGCCAACAACCTTTGCAAGGTGAGCAGGAAGGAAGTAGGCGACAGAAGGTGGAGAGATGAAGGCTGAGGGGGCGGTGAGCCACCACAGGCCCCACCTCTGCTGGTACCGCTCAGCAGATTCCATCATGGGGGTGAGCACATATCACATTTCGACAGGGAAGTAATCACAGCATTATATAACTGCCAAAACACTGAGAATCATGGCCCAGCAAGTAGACGCAAAATCTTAACCATCACAACACCTGATAAAAAAAAAGGACACTATATGTGAAACGTAAAATAACTACAGGGTTCATTCTTTCATTCATCTATAAAATGTTTAAGATTTTGGGAGACATTTACCAAAAATAACTTCTGCTTTAGATTAATTGATCTGTAGCCCTCTTGTGAGAAATACTAGGAAAGCAGGATTCATGGTCTTAGCTGTCTTAGATCAATGTAGTAAAACTGTATTGTCTGTACATTATAAAATGTTCGTCCTTTCTATTTTCTGCAGCAGGACATGTATCAGGTTCAGACACAAGTGCCATCAGATAATTAAGAAACTATTTTAAAAGAAGGGTGGGTGCAAAGGAGCACAAACATATATACATATATTTCCCTAATGGAAAAATTTACCTGGTCCTTCAAGAGCCTAAGGATGCCCTACTGTCTTGGCAGGATGTCGAGGCTGTTAACTGATATGATCGGAACTGGTGTGGTCGGTTAGTAAAAAAAAAAAAGGTTGTTAGAGCAGGAAAGCATTAAAGAATGACACATACGTATCTTAAATACATACATATTCTTCGAACTTTTGAAGTAGGGTCAAAGCCTTTTCCTTTAAGTATGTTTGTTGATTGGCATCCAGTGTTGCCTTCCCTGCACAAACCACATCCACAATGCGTTGTTTGTCATTTCTAGTATCAGTTTCCTAAAATGGAGTGAGAACCTAAATCACCTGGAAATCAGTCTAAGCACAAAGCTCTTACAGATTTTTATCATTTCCACACACGTCTACACGTCTGCACTAGCTGTCTTAGTCATCTATGCTGCTGTAACAGAAATACCACAAGTGGATGGCTTTAACAAAGAGAAATTCGTTTCTTCACAGTAAAGTAGGCTAAAAATCCAAATTCGGGGTGTCAGCTCCAGGGAAAGGCTTTCTGTCTCTGTCGGCCTTCTTATCAGTCTTTCCTGGAATTAGGAGCTTCTCCAAGAGGGGACTCCAGGTCCAAAGGACGCGCTCTGCTCCCAGTACTGCTTTCTTGGTGGTAAGAGGTCCTTCCTCTCTGCTTGCTTCCCTTTCCTTTTTATCTCTTTAGAGGTAAAAGATGGTGCAGGACACACCCCCAGGAAATTCCCTTTACCTTGGATCAGGGATGTGATCTGGGTAAAGGTGTTAAAATCCCACCTTAGTCCTCTTTAACATAAAATTACAATCACAAAATGGAGGGCAACCACACAATACTGGGAATCATAGCCTAACCAAATTGACACGTATTTTGGGTGGACACTATTCAATCCATGACAGTAGCCCTACCCACACATAGTATGACATCATTTTTAGCAGCTAATTTTTACTGAATCTTTCAGTATTCAAATTATTCTTCATAGATTATTCACTTTATTTTCCCACTTGCATTTCAAATGTTTATATGTCACATTACATAATTATAATAACTGACAGAAACATTTGGGAACAAACACAGCTGATTCTTGGTAAGCATCTAGCTCTGCCGATGAGAACAAAAGTGACAGACATGCTACTAAGCACAAGCGTGTTAGGTGTGCTTTGGGCATCAGCCAGTATACCAAGGGAATAGTGAACAATGGCTAATCCCACGACTGGCTAAGTGGAGATCAGTTAAGAAGGTACATTGCTGTAGGGTCACAATGTTGTTGTTTTTAGGTGCCATCGTGTTGATTCTGACTCATAGTGGTCCTACGTACAACAGAACAAAACACTGCCCGGTCTTGTGCCATCTTCACAATTGTTTTTATGCTTGAGCCCATTGTTGCAGCCACTGTGTCAATCCGTCTCATTGAGGGTCTTCCTCTTTTTTGCAGGGTCATGAAAGGCGTTGGTAAAGGGGTAGGAGAGCTGTCTGTATGAATTTATTCAGTTTAGTCCAAGTGACAGAAATTGTTATTTGCCTAGTAACAGCCATTTCTCCTTCAATCCCCATTTCATCTTCCCGGCTGGCAGGGCTATACAGGCTCAAAATGCCAGATACTCTCTTTCCCATCCTCCCTTGTACCCAGGGCCTATGTCAGTGACCCAACCTGGGCTACTCAGACCTGAGGAAAAGCCTACTGGAGCATTAGGAAAGATTTTGCTTCCTGATTAAATGAAAGAAAGAGAGAGAAAGGAAGGAAAGGAAAGAATGTCCAAGGGATTACTAGCACACTTAGAGTCTAGTCCTTTCCTACTCAGTCTTTTGCCATCTACTCTTACCTGTCCGGGGAGCATCATGTCAAGAGTAAGTTGAGGGGAAAATGGGCAAAGGATTTCAGTAGACATTTTACCAAAGAAGGTATACAAATGGCCAACATGCCCACGAAAAAAATGCTTAATATCATTAGCCATTAAAACCAAACCAAACCCGCTGCGGTTGAGTCAATTCTAACTCATAGTGACCCCATAGGACAGAGTAGAACTGCCCCACAGAGTTTCCAAGGAGCACCTGGTGGATTCAAACTGCTGACCTTTTTTTGGTTAGCAGCCATAGCACTTAACCACTATGCTGTCAGGGTTTCCAAAAAAAAAAATCCATTGCTGTCGAGTGGATTCTAACTCATAGTGACCTTATAGGATTGCCCCATAGGGTTTCCAAGCAGTGGCCGGTGGATTCGAACTGCCAACCTTTTGGTTAGTAGCCAAATGCTTAACCACTGCACCACCAGGCTCCTCATTAGCCATTAGGGAAATGCAAATCAAAACCTTGAGATACCACTTTACCTTCACTAGGATGGCTAAGATTAAAAACAAACAAACAAAAAATGAAAACAAAAAGATGTCTTAGTTATCTAGTGCTGCTATAACAGAAATACCACAAGTGGGAGGCTTTAACAAACAGAAATTTAATTTAATTTCTCACATTTTAGGAGGCTAGAAGTCTGAATTCAGGGTGCTGGCACTAGGGGAAGGCTTTCTCTCCCTGTTGGCTCTGAAGGAAGGTCCTCATCTCTTCTGAGCTTCTGCTCCTGGGCAATCTTCATGTGGCTTAGTGTGCATCTTCCCACATGTCTGCTTCTCTCATTTGCCTATTTAATATCCTTTATTTTATTTTATTTTTTTAATATCTCAAAAGAGATTAATCTAAGACACACCCTACATTAATTTTGTCTCATTAACATAAAGACAACCCATTCCCAAATAGGATTACAATCACAGGCATTGTTGTTGTTAAGTGCCATACAATTGGTTCCAACTCATAGTGGCCCTATGTACAACAGAACTCATAGTGACCCTATGTACAACAGAATGAAACATTGCCCGGTCCCGTACCATCTTCACAATCATTGCTATATTTGAGCCCATTGTTGCAGCTACTGTGTCAATCCATGTTACTGAGGGGCTTCCTCTTTTTTGCTGACCTTTTACTTTACCAAGCATGATGTCCTTCTCCAGGGACTGGTCCCTCCTGATAGACATGTCCAAAGTATCGCCATCCTTGCTTCTAAGGAGTGTATTGGCTATGCTTCTTCCAAGACAGATTTGTTTGTTCTTCTGGCAGGCAGTCCATAGTATATTCAATATTCTTCGCCAACACTTTAATTCAAAGGCGTCAATTCTTCAGTCTTCCTTATTCATTGTCCAGCTTTCACATGCATATGAGGCTATTGAAAATATCATGACTTGAGTCAGATGCACTGTGATGGTTAAGATTGTGTGAAACTTGACTAGGCCATGATTCTTAGTGATTTGATAGTGTGATACTGTGATCACTTCCATGATGAGATTTGATATTGTTTTCACCTCCATGATGGGATCTGCTGTGAGTAGCCAGATCAGTTGAAAGGGAGTTTCTTTGGGTGTGTGGCCTGCATTGAATGTAAGTGGATATTCTGGCAAGGCTTGAAGGCTTTTGCTCATTCTGGATCATACAGTTGGCTCCTGTTCATCTGATCTTCAATTCTTGGGACCTGAGCTAGCGGCTTACCTGTGGCCTTGTCTGCCAATCTTTGGGAATCATTGATCTTCACAGCCTGTGAACAAGAGCCCTGCTCTCTGACCAGCCAGTCTTGGGTTCACCAGCCCCTGTGACTATGTACATCAGGAGAAACCTCCAACCTGACTCACAGACTTGGGACATTCTTGCCTCTACAACCACATGAGCCATTTCTTTGATAGAAAACTCTGTATGTATTTACACGCTTTACTGGTTTTGCTTCTCTACTAGCCTAAGACACGCATCTTAGTCCTCAAGGTGATATCTTTGCTTTTTAACACTTTAAAGAGTTCTTTTGCAACAGACTTGCCCGATGCAATACATCATTTGATTTCTTGACTGCTGCTTCCATGGGAGTTGATTGTGGATCCAAGTGAAATGAAATCCTTGAAAACATCAGTCTTTTTTCCGTTTATCATGATGGTGCTTGTTGGTCTGGTTGTGAGGATTTTTGTTTTCTTTATGTTGAGGTGTAATACATACTGAAGGCTGTGGTCTTTGATCTTCATCAGTAAGTGCTTCAAGTCCTCTTTCACTTTCAGCAAGCAAGACTGCATCATCTGCATATTGCAGGTTATTAATGAGTCTCCCTCAGATCCTGATGCCACGTTCTTCTTTGTATAGTCCAGTTTCTCAGCTAGAGACTGAATAAGTATGGTGAAAAGATACAACTCTGATGCATAGTTTTCCTGACTTTAAACCACACAGTACCCCCTCGTTCTGTTCTAATGACTGCCTTTTGGTTTATGTACAGGTTCTGCACGAATGCAATCAAGCGTTCTGGAATTCCCTTTCTTCACAATGTTATCCATAATTTGTCATGATCCACACAGTCAATGCCTTTGCATGGTCAATAAAATACAGGTAAAATTTCTGGTATTCTCTGCTTTCAACCAAGATCCATCTGACATCAGCAATGATATCCCTGGCTCCTCGTCCTCTCCTGAATCTGGCTTGAATTTCTGGCAGTTCTCTGTCAATGTACCACTCTTACCATCACCAATATTTTATCTTTGAACTGCTGGAAACAGGAGTTAGCATACTGAAAATAAGAAAATGTCTTTTCTGGAGTCTAGGTCTTTTAGGGTCATGGAGTGTTAAAACTTCCTCCACGCCCCTCCAAAGAAAAAAGAAAATAAATAATGTAGAATGTTTACACCAGGACCCCATCCAGCTCTGAAGTGATGAGCCACAATCACATAGAGGCAAACCCCAACTCCAGTGAATCTAGCAGTCTAGAACAGTGCAACCATAATTAGCCTCTGTGACTTTGGGACTTCAGATAATTTGCATTTGTGACTTAATCTGAAACTGGCAGATCCAGTTTATCAAGGCCAATTCTTTGTGGTGAGAGAGTCTGCTGTTTTATGGACGAAGGGCAAGGCTCATAGAGATTCAACTGACTTTGTGAGTCAGTCTTGAGGGGAGTATCACTGAGGGCTCTCAACTGCAAGCAATGGAAGTTGACTCTAGCTGCTGAAGCAGAAAAGTAATTTATTAAAATGACTGTGGGTGGCTCATAGAACTGTTGCAAGAGTTGTGCAGAAACAAGGCTCAATGCGAACCTTCCAGGAATTATATCTAGAACCACACTGAAGAATTGGCCAGATGAGGAAACCGCTCACACTGTGGCCTCAAGCACTGGAGGCCATAGTTTGCAGTGCTGCCAATAACCTGACTTAGCAACAAGTGTTACTGCAGCCAGTATAGATGCTACCTCTACACCAGGAAATCTATCTTTCTGTCTTTCTCCACTCCTGAAAGCTGGCTGCATCTGCCATCTGCCATCTGCCTTGCCAACACAGTGGATCCTCCTTCCTGAAATTGCTTCCCTCCAGAAGGAGCTTCTCCTAGGTGAGTAGAACAGTTGGAGCCTAGCTTATATATCTGTACCCCTGCTGCTGAGGTGGCTGGAAACATAATTTTTCTGGGTAGAACTCTGGGGAGGTGGAACTCGTAAGGTCTGAAATTCTCCAGATATGGGAAAGGTGTTCAAAAGGTTCTGTACAGCCTAAAAACATGATAACCCAGGGAGAGTAGAGTCAGACATGGGAACTGGAGCCTCAGTAGGAGATGTACAAGGAAATTATATAATGAAATTAAAGTGGAAGAATGGTACGTATGGCAGACATCTACTATCCATCAAATTCCTTTCTTTCCTTCTTCCATAGTAATAAAATTATGGCTAGGCTCAATTACTCTATATTTCCAAGCCTCCTTAGTAGTTAGATATGGCCATGTGACCTAAGTTCTGTCCATTGGCTTCTAAGTGGAAGTGATCTATTGTTCTCAGGCCAGCCACTTAAGACCAGGATGTGTCTCCTCTCCACCATGCTTCCCTCCTTCTTGTGAGCTTGAGCATGGCTATGCCTATGAACGATGGCAATCCCTTAAGGCTGGGGCTTTTAACCTGGAGTCTATGAATTCAAGAGATTGAAAAACTTGCATACAAAAAAAAGTCCATCTTTATTTCTCTCACTTCTCACTGAAATTTAGTATTTCTTTGTGCTAAATTTGTCACTTTGTTAGAGTTGTTGCTGATATCTTAACACTTCATTTACATTCACACTAGTCTGAAATTACAGTAGATATTAGATCCACTGCTAGATCTTTTTACTTAATGAGCTCATAAATAATCATATATATTACATCATAATTTAAAAAATTTTTTGTTGTGCTTTAGGTGAAAGTCTACAGCTCAAGTTAGTTTCTTGAACAAAAATTTATACACACATTGTTATGTGACCTTAGTTGCTTTCCCTATAATGTGACAGTGCACTCCCCCTTTCCACCCCAGATTTCCCGTGTCCATTCAACCAGCTCCAATCCCTTTCTGCCTTGTCATCTCGCCTCCGAACAGGAGCTGCCCATTTAGTCTGGTATCATTTTATGTCCTATAGTCCAGTCTACTCTTTGTCTGAAGAGTTCGCTTCGGGAATGGTTTTAGTTACGGGTTAACAGGGAGTCCAGGGGCCATGTCTTCTGGGGTTTCTCTAATCTCAGTCAGACCATTAAGTCTGGTCTTTGTACGTGAATTTGAGTTCTGCACTCCACTTTTCTCCTGCTCTGTCAGAGACTCTCTGTTGTGTTCCCTGTCAGGGCAGTCATTGGTGGTACCTGGGCACCATCTAGTTCTGGTCTCAGGCTGATGGAGTCTTTGGTTTATGTGGCCCTTTTTGTCTCTTGGGCTAATGTTTTTCTTGTGTTTTTGGTGTTCTTCTTTCACCTTTGCTCCAGGTATGTTGGGATCAATTGATGCATCTTAGATGGCCACTTGCTAGCTTTTAAGACTCCAGGTGCCACTCACCAATGTGAGATGCAGAACACTTTCCTAATAAACTTTGTTATGCCAATTGACTTAGGTGTCCCCCACACCATGATCCCCAGGCCCCTACCCCAGCTACTCTGTCCCTCAAAATGTTTGGTTGTGTTCAGGAAACTTAATAGCTTTTGATTTAATCCAGTTGTACTGACTTCCCCTATATTGTGTGTTGTCTTTCCCTTTACCTAAGATAATTTGTGTTCACTGTCTAGTTAATGAATTCCTTTCTCTTTGCCTCCCCACCCTCATAACCATGAAAGAATGTTTTCTTCTGTGTTTAAACCTTTTCTTGAGCTCTTATAATAGTGGTATCATACAATATTTGTCCTTTTGCAACTAATTTTACTCAACATAATGCCTTCCAGATTCATCCATGTTATGAGATGTTCCGTGGATTCATCATTGTTCTTTATCATTTCATAGTGCTCCACGATGTGAATAAACCATCATTTGTTTATCCATTCATCTGTCGATGGGCACCTAGGTTGTTTCCATATTTTTGCTATTGTGAACAGTGCTGCAATGAACATAGGTGTGCATATATCTATTCATGTGATGGCAGTTATTTCTCTAGGATATATTTCAAGGAGTAGAATTGTTGGGTCATATGGGACTTCTATATCTAGCTTTTTAAGGAAGCGCCAAACCGATTTCCAATGTGGCTGCACCACTTTACATTCCCACCAGCAGTGAACAAGTGTTCCAGTCTCTCCACAACCTCTCCAATGTTTATTATTTTGTGTGTGTTTTTTTAATTAATGCTAGCCTTGTTGGGATGAGGTGGTATCTCATTGTAGTTTTGATTTGCATTTCTCTAATGGCTAATGATTGTGAGCATTTCTTCATGTATCCGTGAGCCGCCTGAATGTCTTCTTTGGTGAAGTGTCTGTTTATATCCTTTGCCCGTTTTTAAATTGGGTTACTTGTCTTTTTGTTGTTGAAGGTTTGTAGTATATTGTAGATTTTAGAAATTAGACCCTGATCGGATACATAGCAGCCAAATTTTTTTTCCCAGTCTGTAGGTTGTCTTTTTATCCTTTTGGTAAAGTCTTTGGGTGAGCATAAGTGTTTGATTTTTAGGAGTTTCTTTTCTGGTGTTTGTGCATTGTTAGCTATGTTTTGTATTCTGTTTCTGCCATATGTTAGTGCTCCTAGCATTGTCCCTATTTTTTCTTACTTGATCTTTATCGTCTACACATCAATTTTTTAATGTCGTGAAAATACATATAACATTTGCCTACTCAATTTTTTTCACATGTTCTACAATTTAGTGACACCAGTTAACTATGTGTGCAGTCATTACCAACAATTGTTGCCAAATCTTCTGTCACCGTAAACAGAAGCTCAGCACTTCCCAAACAATGTGCAATTCCTGTTTTGTTATAAATGGTTGCTTCTGTAATCCTATATATTATTCCATGCATTTAAAGAAATTTTTCCTGAGAAGGAGTCCATAGGCTTCAGCACACCACCAAACTGGACCATAGCACAACAAAGGTTGCGTCTGGTTATGACACAGAGTAGAGAGAAATTTAGATAAATAAACTTCTTATAAAGGAGGCAAGGAGCCCTGGTGGTGCAAAAGTTAAGTGTTTAACTGCTAATTGAAGGTTTGGTGATTTGAACCTACCCAGTGACTCAATTGGAGAAAAACCTGGGGCTCTGCTCCCATAAAGATTTCAGCCTAGAAAACCTTATGGGGCAGTTCTACTCTGTCACATGGAGTCGCTATGAGTTGTAAATTAGCTTGTCCATACCCAATAACAGCAACAACATAAAGAAGGCAGATTTGCAGAAGTAAGAGCGCCACCATGCCAGTATTTTCCATGTGCCGATAGCTCTGGTGAGCAATGAGCTCATGAATTTCTTAAACCATTCAGGTTAGCTTTTAAGGATTTATGAGAAATCTATTAGTGAGAGCTGGAAACACTGCTGCAGAATAACTGGAGGGTAAAAAGTGTCAAGGGTATATTGGGTAAGCTCTTTTCAATTACAAGGAAAAGACAAGTCCAGTTTATCTTCCATAGAAGGAGGAGTTTATTGTAAGGGTAGGTAGGAGGGAGAGGAAGTACAAGGAGTGGCTGACAAACAGTCTCACTACCCACACAGTTGAGTTCCTGGGTGGTGCAAAAGGTTAATGTGCTTGGCTGCTAACCAAGAGGTTGGAGGGTCAAGTTTACCCAGAGGAACCTTGGAAGAAAGGCGTGGAGATCTACTTCTGAAAAACCAACCTTTGAAAATCCTATGGAGCACAGTTCTATCCTGTCACACATGGGGTCACCAGGAGCCGGAATCACCTGGACGGCAATTTTTACTGGAACCCATACAGGCGAGAGCCTTGTTGTTGTTGTTAGGTGCCATGGAGTTGGTTCTGGCTCATAACAACCTTATGACAACAGAATGAAACACTGCCTGGTCCGGAGTCACCCTCACAACCATTGTTATGCTTGAACCCATTGTTGCAGGTACTGTGTTAATCCATTTCCTTGAGGGTGGGTCTTCCTCTTTTTTGTTGACCCTTTACCTTACCAAGCATGATGTCCTTCTCCAAGGACTGATCCCTCCTGAAAACATGTCCAAAGTATTTGAGATGTAGTCTTGCCATCCTTGCTGCAAAGGAGCATTCTGGTTATACTTCTTCTAGGACAAATTTGTTCGTTCTTTTGGCAGTCCATGGTATATTTAGTATTCTTCACCAACACTACAATTCAAAGGTGTCAGTTCTTCTTAGGGCTTCCTTATTCATTGTTCAGCTTTCAAATGCATATGAGATGATTGAAAACACCATGGCTTGGGTCAGGTGCACCTTATTCTTCATGGTGACATTTTTGCTTTTCAACACTTTTGCAGCAGATTTGTGCAATGCAATGCATCTTTTGATTTCTTGATTGCTGCTTCCATGGACGTTGATTGTGGATCCAAGTAAAATGAAATCCTTGACAACTTCAATCTTTTCTCCACTTATCATGATGTTGTTTATTGATCCAGTTGTGAGGATTATTGTTTTCTTTATGTTGAGGTGTAATCCATACTGAAGGCTGTGGTCTTTGATCTTCATCAGTAAATGCTTCAAGTCCTCTTCGCATTCAGCAAGGAGGTTTGTGCCATCTGCATATCACAGATTGTTAATGAGTCTTCCTCCAATCCTGATGCTCCATTCTTCTTCATATAGCCCAGTTTCTCGGATTATTTGTTCAGCATACAGATTGAATAAGCATGGAGAAAGGATGCAACTCTAACATAAAGCTTTCCCGACTTTAAACCACACAGTATCCCTTTGTTCTGTTCTAATGACTGCCTCTTGGTCTATGTACAGGTTTCACATGAGCACAATTTAGTGTTCTGGAATTCCTATTCTTCTCAAAGTTACCTATAATTTGTTATAATTCACACTGTCAAATGCCTTTGCATAGTCAATAAAACAGGTAGACATCTTTCTGGTATTCTCTGCTTTTAGCCAGGATCCATCTGACATCAGCAATGATATCCCTGGTTCCACATCCTCTTCTGAATCCAGCTTTAATTTCTGGCAGTTCCCTGTTGATATACTGCAGCCACTTTTGAATGATCTTCAGCAAAATTTTACTAGCATGTGGTATTAGTGACATCGTTCCATAATTTCCACATTTGGTTGGATCACCTTTCTTGAAAATAGGCATAAATATGGGTCTCTTCCAGACAGTTGGCCAGGTAGCTGTCTTCCAAATTTCTTGGCATAGACAAGTGAGCACTTCCAGTGCTGCATCCGTTTGTTGAAACATCTCAGTTGGTATTTTGTCAGTTCCTGGAGCCTTGTTTTTTGCCAATGCCTTCAGTGCAGCTTGGACTTCTTTCTTTGGTATCACCTGTTCCTGATCATATGCTACCGCCTGAAATAGTTGAATATTGACCAATTCTTTTTGGTATAGTGACTCTGTGTATTCCTTCCATTTTCTTTTGATTCTTCCTGCGCCATTTAATATTTTCCTCATAGAATCCTTCGATATTGCATCTCTAGGCTTAAATTTCAGTTCTTTCAGCGTGAGAAATGCAGAGTGTGTTCTTCCCTTTTGGTTTTTTGTCTCCAGGTCTTTGCACATGTCATTATAGTACTTCGTCTTCTGTAGCTGCCCTTTGAAATCTTCTGTTCAGCTGTTTTACTGCATCATTTCTTCCTTTTACTTTAGCTACTCTACTTTCAAGAGTGAGTTTCAGAGTCTCTTCTGATATCCATTTTGGTCTTTTCTTTCTTCCCAGTCTTTTTAACGACCTCTTGCTTTCTTCATGTATGATGACCTAGATGTCATTGTTCTACTCATCTGGTTTTCAGTCTTTGGTGTTCAAGGCGGCAAATTTATTCTTGAGATGGTCTCTAAATTCAGGTGGGATATACTCAAGGCCATACTTTGCCTCTCGTGGACTTGTTCTAATTTTCTTCAGTTTCAACTTGAATTTGCATGTGAGCAATTGGTGGTCTGTTCCACAATTGGCCCTTGTCCTTGTTCTGAATGATTATATTGAGCTTTTCCATCATCTCTTTCCATAGATGTAGTTGCTTTGATTCCTGTGTATTCCGTCCAGTGAGGTCCATGTGTATAGTCGCTGTTTATGTTGGTGTAGCGAAGAAATCTTTGGTTGTTCAAAATTCTATCACATGATCTCAGGCATCATTTCAATCACCAAGGCCATATTTTCCAAAATCAGGTGGGGCAGCACATCTCACAGGACACCCAGGACAATAATTCATCATCTTTCAGGATTCCCTGACAATTCTAGGGGTTCCTCCCCTCACCTCTCTTACCCCTAGAAACGTTTGACTGGGAATTCTTTACCATCTGCTTTTATGGCAAAGCCACTTCAGGGTCAGTGGCTTCCCCATGCCTAGGATAACCACATAATTTATCCTCTTTGTAAGATGCTCTTAAGAGTGAAAGGGGACATTAACAAATCATCAAAATTACAGAAATTGAAACAGGTATTTATTACTGAAAAATTAGCTTTATTGTATTGGTAGTCCTATAAAATAGTTCTATTCAAATGTAATTTTCTAAAATAAAATTATTTCCTAAAAATAAAATAACATATATTTGTATACATTAAGGTGAAATGAAACTGCTTTATGTTAATTAAATTAAAAAAAATACCATAAGCAAAAGTGTACAGTTTGAAAACATATATATGAAAAGCCATAAGTAGTTAATAAATATGTACATGTGAGCAATAGGATAAAACCACATGAGATAACAAGAAATGCGAGGTTAATAATAGTGGTTACCTCTTTGGTGGGAGGAGGAAGAGGAGTTAGGGAACTTCCACTGAATCTGTAATTTTTTTCAGAAAAAAAGAGTGACACAAATCTAGAAAAAACGTTAGAATTTGCTAGAGTTGTACGGTAGGAAGAGGAGTGTTTCCTCTTCTGTATGTTTGAAATATTTCTTAATAAAGCAAAAAATGTTAAAGGGAAAAAACATAAGCAGAGTATTTATTTTGTTAGATAATCATGTACCTTAATCAGTTTCTTAGCTGTATCGGCCTTTAACACCGTCACTGGAATTTTTTTCTGAAAAATGACTTATTCTTTCTACTTTAATACCTGTAGACAAAGTGTTTTCTCTACATTTTCAAATGTGTTGATCACAAAATGAAACTATGGAGAAGATTAAAGGCAACCGAAAGTAATTAAAAATAACAAGACCATAGAGAAAGAAAAATTCTATACCCTCCTTCCCACCATACAACTTAATAAATTCTAATATTTTGCCTTATTTGTTTCATTTCTTTTTTTCTGAAAGAAATCATAGGCCTTCTGAATTTCATTATATTCTGAATTTTTCTAATAAGTGGAGATGTTTAAAAATTTTCGATTTTAAAATTTCAAAATTAGATTTTATACATGATTTGACTCTATGCATCTGTCAGTTTGTCATACTGTGGTGGCTTGTATGTGGCTGTAATGCTGAAAACTATGCCACTGGTGTTTTAAATACTAGCAGGGTCACCCATGGGGGGTAGGTTTCAGCGGAGCTTCCAGACTAAGATAGATTAGAAAGAAGGATCTGGCAGTCTACTTCTGAAAAAAATTAGTCACTAAAAACCTTATGAATAGCAGCAGAACATTGTTTGATATAGTTGCAGAAGATAAGCCTATCAGGTTGGAAGGCATTCAAAATACAACTGGGCAAGAGCTGCCTCCTCAAAGTAGAATCGACCTTAATGATGTGGATGGAGTCAAGCTTTTGGGACCCTCATTTGCTAATGTTGCAGGACTCAAAATGAGAAGAAACAGATGCAAACATCCATTAGTAATAGGAACATGGAATGTACAAAATATGAATCTAGGAAAATTGGAAATCACCAAAAATGAAATGAAACACACTAACATTGATATCCTAGGCATTAGTGAGCTGAAATGGGCTGGTATTGGCCATTTTGAATTGGACAATCATATGGTCTACTATGCCAGCAGTGATAAATTAAAGAGGAATGCTGTTGCATTCATCGTGAAAAAGAACATATATATATATTTAAAATTTTTATTCTGCTTTAAGTGAAAGCTTACAAATCAAGTCAGACTCTCGTACAAAAACTTATTAACACCTTGCTATACACCCCTAATTGCTCTCGCCCTAATGAGACAGTACACTCCTTCCCTCCACTCTCTCTTTTCGTGTCCATTCGGCCAACTTCTGACTCTCTCTATCCTCTTATCTCTCCTTCAGACAGGAGATGCCAACATAGTCTCATGTGTCTACTTGATCCAAGAAGCTCATTCTTCACCAGTATCATTGTCTATCTCATAGTCCAGTCCAATCCTTGTCTGAAGAGTTAGCTTTAGGAATGGTTCTTGTCTTGGGCTAACAGAAGGTCTGGGGACCATGGCCTCCAGAGTTGTTCTAGTCTCAGTCAGACCATTAAGTCTGGTCTTTTTACCAGCATTTGGGGTCTGCATCCCACTGCTCTCCTGCTCCCTCAGGGGTTCTTTGTTGTGTTCCCTGTCAGGACAGTCATCGGTTGCAGCCGGGCACCATCTAGTTCTTCTGGTCTCAGGCTGATGTAGTCTCTGCTTTATGTGGCCCTTTCTGTTTCTTGGGCTCATAATTACCCTGTATCTTTGGTGTTCTTCATTCTCCTTTGCTCCAGGTGGGTTGATGCATCTTAGATGGCCACTTGCTACTGTTTAAAATCCCAGACACCAATCTCCGAAGTGGGATGCAGAACGTTTTCTTAATAGATTTTATTATGCCAATTGACTTAGATGTCCCTCAAAACCGTGGTCCCCAAACCTCTGCCCCTGCTACACTGGCCTTCGAAGCGTTCTGTTTATTCAGGAAACTGCTTTTGGTTAGTCCAGTTGTGCTGACCTCTCCTATATTGTGTGTTGTCTTTCCCTTCACCTAAAATAGTTCTTATCTACTATCTAATTAAGTGAAATCCCCTCTCCCTCCCTCCCTCCTCCCTGTTGTAACCATCAAAGAATATTCTCTTCTCTGTTTATTTTTTGTATTCTTATAATAGTGGTCTCATACAATATTTGTCCTTTTGCAGCTGACTAATTTCACTCAACATAATGCCTTCCAGATTCCTTCATGTTATGAAATGTTTCATGGATTCATCACTGTTCTTTATTGATGCATAATATTCCATTGTGTGAATATACCATAATTTATTTATCCATTCATCCATTGATGGGCACCTCTGTTGCTTCCATCTTTTTGCTATTGTAAATAATGCTGCAGTGAACATGGGTGTGCATGTATCTATTTGTGTAAAGGCTCTTATTTCTCTAGGATATATTCCAAGGAGTGGGATTGCTAGATCAAATGGTAGTTCTAGTTCTAGTTTTTTGAGGAAGCACCAAATCAATTTCCAAAACGGTTGTACCATTTTACATTCCCACCAGCAACGTATAAGTGTTCCAGTTTCTCCACAACCTCTCCAACGTTTATTATTTTGTGTTTTTTGGATAAATCCCAGCCTTTAAAAAGAGCATTTCAAGATCTATCCTGAAGTACAATGTTCTCGGTGATAGGATAATATCCATATGCTAACAAGGGCTACCAGTTAATATGACTATTACTCAAATTTGCGCACTAACCACTAAGGCCAAAGATAAAGAAATTGAAGATTTTTACCAACTTCTGCAGTCTGAAATTGATCCAGCATGCAATCAAGATGCATCGATAATTACTGGAGATAGGAATGTGAAAGTTGGAAACAGAAAAAGACTGCGTAGTTGGAAAATATGGCTTTGGTGATAGAAATGATACTGGAAATTGCAAGACCAATGACTTCTTCATTGCAAATAACTTTTTTCAACATCAGGATAGGAGGAAGACTCATTAACTACCTGTGATATACAGATGACACAACCTTGCTTGGTGAAAGCAAAAAGGATGTGATGAAACTCAAAGGCCATAGCCTTCAGTACGGATTACATCTCAACATAAAGAAAATAAAAATTCTCACAATTGGACCAATAAGCAATAGCATGATAAACAGAGAAAAGATTAAAGTTGTGAAGGATTTCATTTTACTTGAATCCTCAATCATTGCCCAGGGAAGGAGCCATGAAGAAATCAAACGATGCATTACATTGGGCAAATATGCTGCAAAAGACCTCTTTAAAGTGTTAAAAAGCAAAGATGTCACTTTAAGGACTAAGGTGTGCCTGACCCAAGCCATGATGTTTTCAATTGCCTCATATGTATGCGAAAGCCGGACAATGAATAAGGAAGACCAAAGAAGAATTGGTACCTTTGAATTATGGTACTGGCAAAGAATATTGAATATACTATGGACTGCCAGAAGAACAAACAAACCTGTCTTGGAAGAAGTACAGCCAGAATGCTCCTTAGAAACAAGGATGGCCAGACTTCATCTTATGTGCTTTGGACATGTTGTCAGGAGGGACCAGTCCCTGGAGTAGGACATCATGCTTGGTAAAGTAGAGGGTCAGCAAAACAGAAGACCATCAATGAGATGGACTGACACAGTGGCTGCAACAATGGGCTCACATAAAATGATTAAGAGCATGGCACAAGACCAGGCAGTGTTTCATTCTGTTGTACATAGGGTCAGTATTGGTCAGAACCGACTCAATGGCACCTGACAATAACAACAACCACATGGTTTAAGCCCCTCATTGATTAATTTGGTCAGTTTCTATCTTGTTTTTGTAGGAATAAATTTCAAGATCTTCCTGTTTTCGTGCCTTTCCCCTCCTCCCAAAATCGTAATTTGTTTAACACTAAAAAAGCTGGACTTCTGGTGCTCCATTTGTTAAGTATTTTGATTAAAGATTTCCAATCAATTTTAAACAAAATGCAGCCCAAATTTAGAATATTTGTTTATAGAAAATTTTTCTGTTCACAGAGAGAAAACTCACAATGTCATGCTGAAATATTCTTTCAATATCAGCTTTGTCACAAAATTTTGCAATTCAAGTCTGAAAAGTTTATATTAAAATATTTGTTAATTTTGATAACTTCAGCTTTAGTGCACTATTGTAGCTTGTTTGGACACAATTATTTGTGCACCACAATCAATTTTAATCAATTTTCATTTTTACATGTTATAGTACACCAAAATTTGATTGTATTATCATCACAAAACAAATAATTCTATCTTCAGTGTTGAACTTTTTAAATGAATTTAAAAGCAATTACAATAATGTACTTTAAAAGCTTTACCTGGATTCTATTAATTGGATGATAAAAACAGAAATGTAATCAGAGTTAATTTAACTTGGTTTCTGTTTGAAGCATCTGATAACTCTGATATAAAACTGCTATCATTTAACTAAGGAGGCTGGTGGCGCAATGATTAAAGTGCTTGACTGTTAACCAAAAGTTTGGCCGTTCAAACCACCAGCCATTCTGTGGGAGAAAGATGTGGCAGCTGACTTCTATAAATGTTATAGCCTAAGAAACCCTATGGGGCAGTTCTACTCTGCCTTACAGGATCACCCTGAGACAGAATCCACTCAAGAGCAATTTTTTTTTTCAATCATTTAACTGATTGTGAAGTGTTTTTGCTAATGGAGTTCACCATTAACAGTTACCTATTACAAGGAAACTTGAAATTGAAAATGAGCACGATAAATTTAGAAACATAGAAGTTTGATCTAAATGAAAAGTCATGAATCACCAAAACCAAAAAAACCCACAGCTGTTGAGTTGATTCCAACTCATAGCCTCATAATGACCCTATAGAACAGAGTAGAACTGCCCCATAGGGTTTCCAAGGCTATAATCTTTACTGAAGCAAACTGCCATATCTTTCTCCCTTGGAGCAGCTGATGGGTTCAAACCACCAACCTTTCAGTTAGCAGTTGAATGCTTAACCACTGTGCCACCAGGGCTCCTTTCATGATTCACAGAATGATGTATAAACACACTTTCTGCAGCTTCAACTTACATTGTCATCTTTGGGCATAGTCTTAAGGTAACTAATAATTTTTATAGTAAGTGCTGATGCTTCTTTGGCAAATATGTGTGTTCTCACGTGGTTAATAATATGTCTATGGCCCTCAAGCTAGGTGGTAAATATCGTCAAACATTTTGTGTAAGTAATATCTTCATCATCAACCTCCTCAAAATGGAAATTTAGTTCTTAGTTTTTTAATTAAGCAAACAGTTTTTTGAAAGGGTTTACTGCAAAATACAGAAGTGCGACCAAACAATAAATGGTTGTAGGTTTCCCCATGTAGAAAACAACAAATTTTCTGTGACAAGAGCATTCAGACTACTCTCTTTGCTGTACATCACGACTGCTCAACCTCTAATCTCTGCCTGTATTTCATTACATACAACCTGTAGTTTCCCGCTGAACCCACTCATGGTAGCCTGGAGACTGTGCATCTCAGAGACGAAGGCATGGGCCTCAGCACAACCACCTGAGACAATGGCATCTATTACTTTTCCCACCACCAACCATGACAAGAAGAAGTTAGCTGTCCCTAACTCTCTTGTCTGAGCAAAGTTGGTTTTTATGAGCAAGCATTTTGCACGCTGTCCTTGAAAGGGAGCTGGATTATTGGGTTATGGCCAATTGTCTTTCAGATTCAACTACATGTTAGAGTAAGAACTCTTCCTTGGACATGCATTCCACATACTACCAGGCAAGACTGGCTTATTTTAACGCAACTAAAAGTAAAAAAGGAGTCCCTGGGTGATACAAGCCGTTAACACACTCAGTGGTTCGAGTCCACCCAGAGATACATGAGAAGAAAGGCCTGGTGATCTGTTTTCAAAAAATCAGCCACTGAAAACCCTATGGAGCACAGTTCTACTCTGACACACGTGGATCGTCATGAGTCAGAATCAACTCGATGGCAACTGCAACTGGAAAAGTGAAAAAAACAAAAACGGAATTTTGTAACCAGATAGGACAGTGGGACAACAGGGGTAAACCTGACCCGCTCCAGGCAAAGCTGGGTATATGGATATCTGATTTACGTCCAAGACGAATGTGGCTGTCTTTTTTTCTGGCCAGTTGTGGTGAGGAGGCAGGGTGTTTCTTTGAATGCAGTTTCACTTGCGTAGGTTCTTTCCCCAGAAGGGACTTGTAGGCTCTGCTGAGACTTGAAAGTTGCATACGCTTCTCACCTTCCCACGCTCCTCTCCTTTACTGCAATTTTTTGCTTGCTGTTCATAAGCCAAGAATAAAACCAATTTTTTAAAGTCAAAGGCAATACTTCGATAACAAAATGGGAAGAAACATTATTAAAATAGTAAAAAAAAATAATAATAAGATAATAAAATTTTTAAAAAGCCAGGTTAATAGAAGAGCAAAGAAAAAAAAAATCAATGCTAAGAATAACTGAAATAGAATACAAATAAATAGAAGTAACAAATAACTCAAGGGAAGAAAAGTGGGTGGGGTGTGATGAAGCAAGATTGCTGAGCTGGGGGCGTTGGGAAACATAGGATTTATCATAAATTTCTCTCTACTCTCATAACAAAGGAAATCCCTACCCCCACCCCCCAGTGTAAAATAAGACATAATAATATAAACTAATTTCAATGGACAAGACAGAAAGGTTAAAGTTAAAATTTAGAAAAGGAAATTGGTTAGGATCAAACCTAATAAAAGATGGGTTAAAAGTGATCAAAGGCAAATAAACCAAACAAACAAACACCTAAAATAGGATTTTACATGTAAATTAGAAACTTTTTCAATGCTGCAGCATTCATTCTTAGCTTGGCGACCTCGACCTTGACCTCAGGTGGGAGCAGAGAGGCTGACAAACTCCCCCCTCTGGGACTATGGAGCGAAGAAGTAGCCCTTCTTTGTCTGAGAGGGGAGAGGGGACTGAGCCTGCAGCACTCACCAGCTACCACTGAAATTCATACTGGGAGGGGCTTTCTTAATATTGGATGTTTAACAAACTAAATTCAACTAAAAGTAATTGTTTTTCCCTCAGAAAAGAATCATTTCACACCACAAAGGGTCACCACTGCTTTGTTTCTTCAACCTCAGGTGCAATGCCTGATTTTTCAGGGCCTAGCAAGGAGCCTCAAGAGGTGGCACAGTGGTTAAGTGCTCAGTTGCTAACCGAAAGGTCAGTGGTTCAAACTCACCAGCCATTCCATGGGAGAAGGTCATGGCAGTCTCCTTCTGTAAAGATGTACAGCCATGGAAACCCTAAATTCTACTCTGTCCTATGGGGTCACTATAAGTTGCAATGGACTCAACAGCAATGGGTTTAAACAGCCTCGTGCCCCATGGGTCCCCTAGGACTCGTGTCTCCTGCTTGAGGGCTGCTTAGCATCCTCCTTAAGAACTTGGGCTTTGATTGAGCAACTCTACGAATATACTAAAACCTACTAAATTGTACACTTTCAAAGGGTAAATTTTATGGTTTGAATTATATCTCAATAAAGCCGTTATATATTAGAAAAAAAAAAAGAAGAAAAGAATTTAGGCTTTGGAGCTGCTCCACCATTTGCCAGCTGTGTGACCTTGGGCAAGTTACTCCTAAGCTCAATGTTCTTATTTGCAAAATAGGTGTAATGATAATGCCTATCTCTCATACCTGTGAAACTGTTCTCTACAGATTAGTGAGTTAAGCATAAGTAAGGCCATGCATACCTTGCTTACTGGGTAATCCATCCTGTCAGGGATTGCAAATTTGAAAAGAGGCTTTGATTCTCATCATGGATGAATTGTGTCCCCCCAAAATATGTGTCAACTTGGTTAGACCATGATTCCCAGTATTGCGTGGTTGTCCTCCATTTTGTGATTGATATAATTTTCCTATGTGTTGTAAATCCTAATTTCTGCCTGTGGCTAATGAGGCAAGGTTAGATTATGTAAAAGAGGATTAGGGTGACATGTAAGTGCTTGCTCAGGTCACATCCTTGATCCAATGTAAAGGGCGTTTCCCTGGGGTGTGGCCTGCACCACCTTTTATCCTACAAGAGATAAAAGGAAAGGGAAGAGAGCAGAGAGGAGGGACCTCATACCACGAGAAAAAAGCACTGCCGGGAACAGAACTAGTCCTTTGGACCTGGGATTCCTGCGAGGAGATGCTCCTGGACCAGGGGAAGGTTGAGGACGAGGACCTTCCTCCAGAGCTGACAGAGAGAGAAAGACTTCCCCTGGAGCTGATGCCCTGAATTTGGACTTCTAGCCTACTTTACTGTGAGGAAATACATTTCTCTTTGTGAAAGCCATCCATCCACTTGTGGTATTTTTGTTATAGCAGCACTAGATGACTAAGGCTATTCTGTAGGAACGGGCTGTGAGGTTGGGAGAGAGACAGATGCCAGCCATCCCTGGAAGCAGAATGTTTGATAAGGTGAGAAAATGTAAAATTGTTCACTACAGATTAGTAAGTAAGGAGAAGTAAATCCGTGCTTACCTTGCTTATTGGGTAATCCACCACTGGGGTTACCATTTACTGAGAGAGGGTAGACATGGACCGAGGTAAAGAAACCTTTCTCCTTGCAGACTTCTCAGATGAGCACTGCCCTCTCAACCGCCGCACTGTGGAAGGCTCTTAGCATTCTGGGTTCCATAACATGAAAACAGACTTATGTCGAATAAGCACTAACGATATTCAAAAAAACTGTGGCAATAATACAAGGAGCTCTAACAGAGCAGATGTTGTTCAGTGCATGCTGAGGAGTGACAAAGCAGTGCTACTTTGTGATGTGAGGTGATGCTTTTCGTATCAGAAACAATGATTTTCAGTTAAATTGTGATTTGTTAAAAGTCCAATATTAATTCTATTAAGATATTCAAGGAGGCCGTTGGCAGAGAGCCTATGACTACTTCCCTCAAGTGTTTCACTCCCTGCTCTGTGGTGAAAGGCGCTGCAGAAGACAGGAAACAGTGCCCTTTCCTGTAAGAGCTTGGCCCTCTCTGCAGCCAAAGGTAAGAATTTCACTCCTTGCATTTTTATTTCTCAGAAATTCTAAAAGAAGAAAGGTATTTTATTTACATTGCATCATTCTTCTGAAGGGTCGTGTAAAAAAGGATAAATTTCAGCTGTGGAACGATATAGTTATCTATTGCTGTATGACAATGTACCCTCAAATTTAGCTGAAAACAAAAATGAACATTTATTTTCTCAGTTGCTGTGGGTCAGGGACTTGGGAGTTGTTTAGTATGTAGTTCTGGCTTGAGTTTTCTCAAAACGTTGTGCTCCCGTTTTCTGAAGGCTTCACTGGGGCTGGGGGATATGCTTCTAAGGCCGCTCAGTCGCATGTCTGAGCCCCAGTGTACCCAGCACTCAGCTTCAGCAGTTACTGACTCATGGCCAGGCTGGTTTAACATCTGTTCTATTCACTGCCCACCACACCACCTACCTCCCACCCAATGGACTATTATGAAGCAAATCACAGAGGTCTTATTTCATACAAGGAAGTAGGATGTTGCTTGATGAAAGGAACATTGACATCCAAACTCTTGCTTTTAAAATTCCTCTTCTAGGGGCACACCAGCCCAGGGGCAAGGACTAGAAGGCAGGAGGGGACAGGAAAACTGGTAATAGGGAACCCAAGGTTAAGAAGGGAGAGTGTTGACATGTTATGGGGTTCTTAACCAATGTCATAAAATAATATGTGTACCAACTGTTTAACGAGAAGCTAGTTTGTTCTGTAAACCTTCATCTAAAGTACAGTAAAAAAAAAAAAAAAATTCCTCTTCTATTTGACTTTCAGCTTTAGCCTGTTGGTAAAGGGCAATATAAAATGCCTTTAATTCAGCAGAGAACTAGAGGGGCGTAAAAGACATTATTTAAGGGACAGAGAAGGGAAATCTTTCTGCTGTGCCTGGAGCAGAGACACACGACTTTCCTGGCAGAAATGTGTGGCAAATTCTCTGAACCTGTGTTTCTGGACTTCAAGGGCCAGGAAAAAAAGCGTGCTGTTGTAACTGTTCAAGTTCCTTGAGGGGCTTCTGACCCTCACTTCATTGTTCAAATTGTTTTTATGGTGGATGTAAAGTATGTGCAACACACACACACACACACACTGATGCTTAAACAGCTTTTAGAATCAAAATGTTTTATTCTAATGGAAAAGGCATTTCAAAGTCATTTAGTCCAAGGTTCTCATTTCACACTTGTGAAAAAGGAGGCTAAGCTATGTCATATAACTTACGGTGGGTTTCGTATTTAATAATAACCTGTAATGTATTTTTCAGCAATATTTTGACCTATTTGTTCTGAATGGTATGTAATTGATTTCTCACAGACTATCTAGCACTGGGTAAATAGTTGTAGCTTAATTGTGTGTGTGAAAGGGCTTTATAGACCAGAAAGTGCCGCAGGAAAGTTGTAACTATGACAGCCAAAGCAATAGTGGGGTGGTTGAAATGCTTTGTCAACTTGGTCATTTTTAAAACATTTTATTTAATTTTTCCCATTATTAAAATATAATATAGCCATTACTGAAAATATAAAATTACCAAAAACAATGAGAACAACACAAGCAGAAAGAAAAAACAAACACCCTTGGAAAATACTATTATGGATTGAATTGCATCCCCTCAAAAGTTATGCTGAAGCCCTAATTCCTGTACCCATAAATATGACCCTGTTTGGAAATAGGGTTAATGAGGCTGTGTGGGGGTAGGGCAGGCCTTAAACCTAATCCCTTCTGAGTGGTGTCTTATAAAAAGAGCAGAAGAGACACAGAGAGGGGGAAGACAGGTGCCATGAGTACAGACATCTATAAGCAGCCCAGAAACGCCCAGGGCCATGGCAGTAGAGAGAGATAAAGATCTTTCCCCACAGCCTACAGGGAGAAAAAGAGGGAGGGAGAGGGAGAGAAAAAGATAGACTAGCCCATTCAATGCTCTGAGTTTGGACTTTACGCCTCCAAAACTATGAGACAATAAATTCCTGTTCTCTAAAGCCACCATGCATGTGTGGTATATTTTTGTTACAGCAGCGCTAGCTACCTAAGACAAATACCTACTAACATGTTTTTTTGTTTGTTTTTTTACCTTTTCTTATGCACATATGAAGGCCTGATGTAATTATTTCGAACCTAGAATTTTATATGCTGAATTTTTAAATTCAATATTATAACTTAAAAGATAACTTACAACTTAAAAGGTGGTAGCTGATATGGATATATATATTATGATCTTAAATACTGTATTGTTATAATTAATATTTTAATGAAAATACAATTTAACAGCAGCACTAAAGAATTACAAAGTTCTACATAATTCTATTGAATAACTATTAAAACTAATTGCCTTTTTCTTATTTTCTATTTGCACACAAATTTTATCCTTACAGCATACATATGATTTTTATTTTGGTACTTGCCCTTATCATTTCATTGACATTTTTTGTTTCTATATCTTTATAATTCTAATTTTAAATTGCTACATGATTTTATTTATTTTTTGTCAGACAGACATGTGTTTGAACCTCAGCTCTGCCACTATGTAGTTACGTGATTCTAAGTAAATTTCTTTTTCCTTCTTCCTTCCTCCCTCCCTCTCTCTGTCCCTCCATTCCTTCCTTTTTTTCTTGCAAATAGCTGTATAGCTGTATTTAAAAAGCAGCCATAACAAAGTACCACAAATTGTGTGACTTACAAGAACAGAAATTTATTTTCTGGAAGCTAGTAGCCTGAATTCAGGGTGTCAGTAGGGCCCTGTGTTCTCTCAAGGGCTATAAGGGAAGATCCCTTCATGTCTCTCCCAGATTGTGGTAGCCTCAGGCATTCCTTGGCTTGCAGCTGCGGCTAACCCTTTCTTCAGATGGCCGGCTTTCCTCAACCGTCTCTCTTCTCCGTTTTTATAGGACACTAAGATTGGATTAGGACCCACCCTGCTCTGGTATAACTTAACTGTTAACATCTTCCAAGACCCTGTTTCTAAACAAGGTCAGGTTCACAGACACCAGGTGTTAGGACTTCAGCATAAATGGGGGGAAGGGCACAATTAAATCCAAAACAACGGTTTTATTGAGTTATAATTGACAATGAAGTGCACATGTTTAAAATGTATACCTTGGTAACTTTCGACACATGTGTTTACCCATGAAACCATCACCACGATCAAGAAAATGAACATACCCATCACCCCCAAAAGTTTCCTCATGCCCATTGTGATCCCTTCCCCCAGCCAACCATAATTATTTGAGATTGCTCTGTGACATTGTTATGAAAATAACAGGACATTTAAATCAAGTTACATAAAAAAACAAAAGCTGGAAACTTTGGAAGAAACTTGGTCTCATGTATGACTTTGTCCTTGGCCCCAGAGCAGCTCCTAAGAACAGCCAGGCCTTTCTGGAAGCTCTTGGCAGTGTTTAGATGCCTGGGAGTGTCCTCATCCTGAGGAGGCTACCCGCCCTATTTCAGTTAATTAAAAAAAAAAAAAAAAACCGTTGCTGTCTGTCTTAGCCGTCTAGTGCTGCTATAACAGAAATACTACAAGTGGATGGCTGTAACAAAGAAAAACTTATTTCTTCACAGTAAAGTAGGCTAAGAGTCCACATTCAGGGCATCGGCTCCAGTGGAAGGTTTTCTCTCTCTGTCAGCCTTCTCATCAATCTTCCCCTGGACTAGGAGCTTCTCTGTGCAGGGACCTTAGGTCCGAAGGACACGTTTTGCTCCCGCACTGCTTTCGTGGTAGCATGAGGTCCCCCCTCTCTGCTCGCTTCCCTTTCGTTTTAGCTCTTGTAGGATAAAAGGCGATGCAGGCCACACCCCACAGAAACTCCCTTTACATTGGATCAGGGATATGAACCTGAGTAAGGGTGTTACAATCCCACCCTAATTCTGTTTAACATAAAATTACAATCACAAAATGGTGGACAACCACATAATACCGGGAATCACGGCCTAACCAAGTTGACACATATTTTGGGGGGACATAATTCAATTCACGACTCCATCAAGTCGATTCCGACTCATAGCAACCCTATAAGACAGAGTAGAACTGCCCCATCGAGTTTCCAACTGCCAACCTTTTGGTTAGCAACCTGAGCTCTTAACCACTGTGCCGTCAGGGCTCCTCTCAGTTAACAGGATTGCCTATTTTTCATTTATATCCTTTCTTTCAGGCCTTAGGGCCAAAGCCTCACTTGTAAATATCTCTACTCTTTTTGCTCTCCCCTTCATGGATTTATACCAGCTGTTTTTCTTCATCTAAATTAGCCCTTACTTTTAAGCTCCCTAAAATCTGATATTTCTATTTCCTTCATTCTTTGCACACTATCTTGGATGTGAAATGGTATCATTTAGCCTTGAGGTTATAATGCATGAAAAAAGTTGAAAAGTAAAACTATAATAATTAACAGAGCAAGCAAGGTGCCACTGGAGCATTGGACAAACATCTATGTTATCAACAGGTGTACCTCCTCTGCCCATCCTGGGATTTCACATCACCTGTAAATCTGTATCCTTTGCCTGACTGAGGGAATCCCCAGGCGGTACAAATGCTTAACGCCCTCAGCTGCTAACTGAAAGGTTGGAGGTTTAGTTCCACAGGGAGGTGCCTCAGAAGAAAGGCCTGGCGATCTACTTCCAAAAAATCAGCCGCTGAAAACCCTGTGGAACACAGTTCTACTCTGTAACATATGGGGTTGCCATGCGTCAGAACTGACATGACGGCAACTGGTTTGGCCTGATTGAGTCTTTTATGATTGTATCTGAAAAGTTCCTGGAGGGCAGAGGCTGGGGCTGGTGTACACTATGGATAAGACCTTGAAGAGGGGCCATGTGTTTCATCAACACAATTTCCACAGCATTCTGGAAATTAGAGAATCCAGGTGCAGTCCCGGAACCTGACACTAAGCGGCAGCAAGTACCAAAGGAAACTTCTCGCTCTGCTTTGGAAAAAAAAAAAAACCAAACCTATTGCGGGCGAGTCCATTTCGACTCTTAGCGACCCTATTAAGTCAAGCATAAAGAACCCGGAAACCGCCCGACTTTTCAAACCCCAAGAGCACAGGATGTAGAGACCAAAACCACTGATGCAAAATCTGTTTTTAAAGTGTGAAGAGGTTTAAAAAAAGAAAAAAAAGCGTACAGAGGTGTAATTATTTATTTACCTTATTACACAATAATACTGGTTATTGGAGGAAATTGTACAAAAAAAAGCAAAGAGAAAAAAATTAAAATCACTTGTAATCCAACCATTGTGAATTATTTCTGTGAACTTTTGGGTTAAATAATTTCCAGACCTTTTTTTTTCTATGCATGTCTCTATACACCTTAAAAAAAAAAATTAATGTTAAAAAAAAAAAAAGCACAATTCCTTTTTAAAAATCCATTTTTTTTACTTTGGTAGGAGTTGCTCATTTTTCAAAAATTCCTAAAATGATCAGATTTTCATATCTTGATTCAAATTACAGCAGTACCATTTTTTTGAGGGGGAGAAAAACAATGAAGTTGTGTTTTTATTATGTCAACATAGCAGCTACATAAATAACTTAGAACTAAAATCTTCTATTGAAAAGCCTTTCTTTTTCTTTTTAAAAAGTATATTAAAATGTTATTATTAAACATAGAAAATTGGAATGAGCAATTTTTCAACAACTACGTAATTCCTTTGATTACGATTTTACATATCTATTCAATTAAGAGTTTTCCCTGCTAATTGAATGCTCCAAGTAAATTAATTTGTGGTTGACAATGACTTAAATATAATGCTGCTGAGACCCACATGTTCTGCAAGGCTTACTCAATTTAGTGTATTTATAAAGCATCTCAGCCTGATAATATTTCATTCCAAATTCAAACTCTTTCTATTCATTGAAATGACTGCTGTCATTCTCTCTCTCTCTGATAAAGTGGTTTTCTTTTTGGTGAAATAGAGATGATCCAACAATTCTTTCAACAGTTAGAGTAGGCAAGGCTCAAGTCTTTGGAAATGTTACAGTTTTCCAATATAATCCATTTATATATTAACCCATTATTAGCAAATATTTCTGAGTACTTCCATATGCTTGATGCTGTACTAAATGCTGTGGAATGCAAAGATGAACCAGGTATCAACTCTGCCTTCAAGGGATGCATTCAAAGTCTGGGAGTGGGGAGTGCGTGTAAACATAAATGATTACAGCAATGTGTGATAAGTGCGATGATAAAAGGTAAAGATATGCACCGAGAGTAGGAGAGACAGAGTGGCGACCTATTCTGGGGAGGTGGGGGAGGGGAGGTTGGGAGTTGGGAAGCTTCCAAGAGGGGATGCTGCCTGAACTGAGTCTTGCAGGACTAGACAGAATGGGCCAAGCAGAAGCAAGAAAGGGCATTCCAGGCAGTGGGCCCAGACTGCAAAGCCATGGAAGACTGAGAGAGCACATTTTGGTCAGTTTGTTCTGAACATATCTGCCTCTTGAGATGTAGCAAGAGTTGAAACCAGAAAAGTGGGCAGGGTCAGACTTTTGAATGCTCAGGGACTGTGTATTTTGATTTGTTTTACATAAACTACCCTGGCAGCAGAGTAGAGCTCAGAATGGAGGAGTAATGAAGCTGTCACGGTAACAAACAAAAACCGCACCCATTGCCATCGAGTCGATTCCAGCTCATGGCAACCCTGTGTGTGTCAGAGTAGAACTGTGCTCCATAGGGTTTTTTTTAATTTTTATTTTGGCTGTAATCTTAACAGAAGCAGATCACCAGGGCTTTCTTTCATGGTACCAGCTGGGTTGGAACTACAACCTTTAGGTTAGTAGTTGAGCACAAACCGTTTGTGCCATATGGGACCAAAAGCAATGAGGCCTTGAAGGTGGTGTACAACGGAGAAAGAAGATGGGTTCAATTGGTATTTAAAAATAGTGCTAGAAGCCAAGGTGGAACTGGGTGGCTGAGATGGTCAAAACAGGAGGGGAAGCAGGTTTGGACTGAGAGGCGATGATTTTGCTTTGGTTTCAGTGAAGTGGCCAGGATGGTAGGAGGAGGGGAGTAGACCGATGGAGGGTACATCCTGATAGGATTGAGGAGGGGAAATATAAAGGAGGTACTGGCTTTCTTTTCAAATAATTAAATTTCTGTCCTGAAAGGTCCTTCTCTCAGGACCGAAAGTCCTTAGGTGGCATTAAAAAGCACAATAGCCAACTTTTGGCTTTTGCTTCCCAAGGCACTCTTTTCCTTTATCCATCTCTCTTACTGGAAGATGCCCCTATGAATCCCTGCATAAGCAGCTGCTCTGGGCTTCTTTCTCTTTCAATATTTTGAATAGGGAATATATTCCTATAATTGAAAAGTTAAAATTAGTTTAAAAAGTATAAACTGAAAAGTCTTGTTTCTACCCTAGTCTTCAACCACTTAGTTCCATCCTTTTTCCTCCTAATCCTTTATAGTTACAATTTTATTTCTTATGTAGCCTTTCAGTGAATCGTTAGGTAAATACAAGCCTATTACATATACACACAAGGCCCCTGAGTTGCACAAATAGTTTGTGCCTGACTACAACCTAATGGTTGATGGTTTGAATTCACCCGGCAGTACCTCAGGGGAAAGGCCTGGCAATCTGCTTCTGTAAAGAGTACGGCCAAGAAAACACTGTAGAATAGTTTTACTCTGTAACACGTGGGATCGTCATGAGTTGAAATTGACTCAACAGCAATGTGTTTTGTTTTGCTTTTTTTTTAAATACACATGCATATTCTTATTTTTATTCCTTACACAATTAGAATAATCGTTTGGTACCTTTCTAAATCAGCACATAGGGAGACCTGGTGGTACAATGGTTAAGAGCTCGGCTGCTAACTGAAAGGTTGGTTGTTCAAACACAGCAGCAACTTTGAAAAGACCTGGCAACCCTGCTCCCATAAAGATTACAGCCTTGGAAACCCTATGAGACTGTTCTGCTCTGCCCTATAGGGTCTTCGCTATGAGTCAAAATCAATTTGACAGCACTCAACAACAACAACAACAGCAAATCAGCACATGGAGTGCTTCCTCGTTTTTTACACAACTGTTCATTTTGTGGAGCCCTGGTGACGCAGTGGTTAAGAGCTTGGCTGCTAACCAAAAGGTCAGCAGTTTGAATCCACCAGCCGCTCCTTGGAAACCCTAGAGGGCAGTTCTCCTCTGTCCATTACGGTCTCTATGAGTCGGAATCAACACGACAGGTTTTGTTTTGTTTTGTTTTTTGGTCCATTGTTTAAGGATCCCTGGTGACACAGTGGTTAAAGCACTCACCTGCTAACTGAAAGGTTAGCAGTTCAAACTCACCAGCCACTCCGCAGGTGAAAGATGTGGCAGTCTGCTTCCATAAAGATTGTGGCCTAGGAAGCTTTATGGGGCCAGTTCTACTCTGTTATATATGGTCCCTAGGAGTCAGAATTAACTCCATAGCAAGGGGCTGGGACTGGATGACTTCTGTAAAGATTACAGCTTTGGAAACTCTATGGGGCAGTTCATCTCTGTCCTATGGGGTCACTATGAGTTGGAATCGATTTTACGGGCCAGGTTTGGTTTTGGGTTTTGGTCCGCTGTGTTAGTCTGCTCTGTGTTTGTTCCCTTGAACTTGCTATTGTCTTTGCCCAGGAGTTTCCAGGTTTGAACCAGTGTTGCTTCCTCGCTTCTTTATTTTTAGAGCCCTTAAGTTTTTTTTTTTCCCATCATCGACTTCCTAGCAACTAATTGCATTTCAAGCAAATTCCCATAATGAAGGGATAACTGAGGCTCCCTCTTTCTCTCTTTGCCTTCTAGTCTAACGCATACAATGGGCTCCAGCCCTTCCTGGGTGCCCCAGAGGAGAGCAGCTCACACCTGTTCACCCTGGTGATTAAAAACAGACACAGAAGCACCTCTATGTGAATCTCGTCACTGACAGTTTTCATTTTCTCAGGGAACAGGTGTGCTGGATGGAACCCCACGTATAAGTGCTTATAGTTACATTGTAAACACCTGTTGACAGAGTTGTGTGTTGGCTGAATAGGTATGAAGTTAGCTATTTTCTTCCGCTTTTTGCTGTATTTTTTGAGACCTATGTTTTAACATGACTCTGTAGTTGTCTGTTTGCTAACTTATGAGCATGCTGAACCTGTTACATCTTGGAGTGGTAGAGATGGGAGGAGAAAAAAGTCATCGGTGAAGGTCTCATTTGCAGTTTGCCCTGGAGTGGGTGGAGCGCTTTCTGTAACTGAAGACTTTTGTGGTCTAACCACCATCACTCCCAGGAGTGACTCAGGGGAAGAATATTATTCTGTGTTAATGAAAATGCTGATGTTTTCCCATCTGCTTATTTTGAACAAGTGTTTTCTCCCTGAGTTTGGTGGCCTGCACCTGGAGCAGTCAATCTTGCTGTCAGCATGCCCACCCAGCTTGAGATCGCCATGGACACCATGATTAGAATCTTCCACCGGTACTCTTGCAAGGAAGGGGACAAATTCAAGCTCAACAAGGGGGAACTGAAACTACTTCTGCAGCGAGAGCTCACGGAATTCCTCTCGGTGAGTCACGGCTCTTCTGCCCCATTCAGGCCAAGGTGGGTGAGGTATGGCTTCAGGGACCAACCTCCCTATGATCCTGTCACAAAAACAGTAGAATTCATATGGAGGTTCAAAGTACATGGGAAGCCAACACTAGGGACCTTTGTTTTCTGTGGATATTATTGTGTGCACTCTTCTATATTGGCTAGAGTTTCTAAATGTTAAAAAATTCTATTTGAGGCTTTCATCAATTATCCCACATGATGGTACTCCAGTGGCAGACAAAGTGAATTATACCAAGAGGTATGTCCAGATGTCTGTAAATTAATCTTAGGTATTGGGTCAGAAATTAAACCTGGGGTGCTTTATGTCATGGTGGCAAATTTTCTAGCAAATGACAAATGCTTAGAGAGCTTTGTCAGCCAAACACAAGCGGATCGGAATCAATGGCAAGAATGTGTCTGGGATGTTAGTCAGTACAAGAGCAGATTCATGTCTTAAAAAAGCAAGGGGTTTGATAAATCTCTGTGTGAAGCCTTATAGTCCAGTATTTGGAGCCTCCTCTGAGGAAAACACTTCACTCTGATTTTTACGGAGTTGCCTTGAATTGATTTTAGCATAATATACAACCCTTGCGTGATGTTACTTTATCATCCCTATAGCCATGTATTAAGACTACAGTGATTTAATTCTGATACTCCTTTTGTCCCCACTCTCTATGGTAGGAGCTTAAAGTAAACTTTTTTTTTAATGTAATAACATCATGGTATCTTCTGAGTCATCTAAGAAGTCCCCAGGAACTTGCGCTTGTTTTTGTTTTCTTGAAACCCTGTTTGACTCCTGTATCATACAACATTTAGAGTAAGTCAACACTGAGTAGATCAAACTTGGCACACTGATTTATTCATGTGAAATTTATGATTGTTTCCATCAAGTTGATTTTGATCAATTAAACTTTCCAACCATTTAATGGTTGGCAGCTGATGAGAGGGCAATGGGAAATTTCTGGAAGAAATGAAGACCTTTTGGAAACATTTCTTATCAACTACTAACCATAGAAGAGGTGGGTGTCACAGTCCCACCCTTTCTGAATCCCATAAAATGCAGTCATCCTTATAAGAGCTATGCTTTATTGGGTTTCTTTTTTCGTGTCAGGCATCGTGCTAAGCAGGGCTGCCAGATAAAATACAGTATATCCTGTGCAATTGTTGTTTATCTGAAGTTCAAATTTAACTGGTATCCTCTATTTTTAGTTGCTAAATCTAGCAATTCTGGTGCTAAATACTTTTGAAAGTTGTGTAGAAATATCCCCCAAATTTTCGGGTAGATATTATCTCCATTTCACAAATAAAGAAGTAAAAAAAGAGGTTAAGTGATTTGCTCAAAGTCCCATTGTTGGTAAATGGTAGAGCTGCTTACTCTGGTTGGGTGCAAAGCCTCCCATTCTGTGCACTACCCGACTGCCTCCCAGTGTCCCGGCCCCCAAGCCTGCGGTGTGGTGCAAATGCATTTTCAGTATCGCTAGCTCATTTTAATCAACTGTTGTTTGTTTTTATTGGTCTTTAGGTCTGAGCCAGGATTATATGGCCCTGGGGCAGAGGCTAGACTTCTTTAGAATGTGTGTCTGGTACAAAGCTACCAGCAAATAGGCTCTTAGACATTGTCTTTAGATGCTAAAATGGGAATAAAAACTGTAATGGAAATAAAACGAAGATGCGATTTCAACTGTCATCATGAGCCTCCAAACCTGGGAGTTAGAGATTTTCTTTTTCCTTTTAGTGCCAGAAGGATCCCCAGTTGGTTGATAAGATAATGCAGGACCTGGATGCCAATAAGGACAACGAAGTGGATTTTAATGAATTCGTGGTCATGGTGGCAGCTCTGACCCTTGCTTGTAATGATTACTTTGTAGAACAATTGAAGAAAAAAGGAAAGTAAAGATAAGTAGTAAGCTAATATAAAAGCAGAGATATAGCCAAGATTATTTAATTAGAATTCATCTGTATACACTCTGTAGATTTATAGACATGGTAACACCATTTAATGATACAGTATGCATATAATTCATTGCTAATGTTATTGAATGACATGTACCTTACTATATTGACTTCAAACAACTATTTCAAATCTTATATTCCGTACTTGAAATTTTCCTATTAAAGATGTTATATACATATTTTTGCCTGTCAAAAAGAGTGCATCACAAAAATTTAGCCATTTTCAAATGAGGCTAAAACTTGGCAGATTTCTAAGACAGCCATCCATGATTCTAACAGTTACTGCTCCCTCCTGATAACTTGTCCAATGTATGTGAGATGAAGTTTCGCTACCCTTACTTCTAAGGAGCATTCTGGTTGTGCTTCTTCCAAGACAGACTTGTTCATTCTTCTGGCAGCCCAAGATATATTCAGTATTCCTCGCCAGCATCATAATTCAAAGGGATCAATTCTTCTGTCTTTCTTATTCATTATCCAGCTTTCGCATGCATATGAGGCAATTGAAAACACCATGGCTTGAGTCAGGCTCATCTTAGTCCTTAAAGTGATGTCTTTGCTTTGAACACTTTAAAGAGGTCTTTCGAAGCAGAATTGCCCAATGCAATAAGTCATTTGATTTCTCGACTGCTGCTTCCACGGGCATTGATTGTGGATCCAAGTAAAATGAAATCCTTGACAACTTCAGTCTTTTCTCCGATTATCATGATGTTGCTTATTGGTCCAGGTGTGAGGATTTTTGCTTTCTTTATGTTGAGATGTAATCCATAGTGGAGGCTGTGGTCTTTGATCTTCATAAGTACTTCAAGTCCTCTTCTTTCAGCAAGCAAGGTTGTGTCATCTGCATAACGCAGATTGCTATTGAGTCTTCCTCCAAACCCGATGCCACGTTCTTCTTCATATAGCCCAGCATCTCGGATTATTTGCTCAGCATACAGATTAAATAAGAATGGTGAAAGGATACAACCCTGATGCACACCTTTCCTGACTTTAAACCACACACTATCCCCTTGCTCTGTTCGAACAACTGCCTCTTCGTCTATGTACAGGTTCCTCATGAGCACAGTTATATGTTCTGGAATTCCCATTCTTTGCAGTGTTATCTATAATGTAATGATCCACACAGTCAAATGCTTTTGCGTAGTCAATAAAACACAGGTAAACATCCTTCTGGTTTTCTCTACTTTCAGCCATAATCCATCTGACATCAGCAATGATATCCCTGGTTCCACGTCCTCTTCTGAATCCCAACTGAATTTCTGGCAGTTCCTTGTTGATGTACTGCTGCAACTGCTTTTGAAAGATCTTCAGCAAAATTTTCCTTGCATGTGATACTAATGATATTGTTTGATAATTTGCTCATTCTGTTGAATTACCTTTCTTTGGAATAAGCACAAATATGGGTCTTTTCCAGTTGGTTGGCCAGGCAGCTGTCTTCCAAGTTTTTTGGTATAGGCAAGTGAGCACTTCCAGTGTTGCATCCCTTTGTTGAAATATCTCAGTTGATATTCCATCAATTCCTTGAGCCTTGTTTTTCGCCAATGCCTTCAGTACAGTTTGGACTTCTTCCTTCAGTGCCGTTGGTTCTTGATCATATCCTGCCTCCTCAAATGGTTGAACATTGGCCAGTGCTTTTTGGTACAGTGACTCTGTGTATTCCTTCCACCTTCTTTTGATGCTTCCTGTGTCGTTTAATATTTTTCCCATAGAATCCTTCAATATTGCAACTCGAGGCTTAAATTTTTTCTTCAGTTCTTTCAGTGTGAGAACTGCCGAGGTGTTCTTCCCTTTTGGTTTTCTAACTCTAGTTCTTTTCACATTTCCTTATAATACTTTGTCTTCTCAAGCCATCCTTTGAAATCTTCTGTTCAGCTCTTTTACTACATCATTTCTTCCTTTCATTTTAGCTACTCAAGTTCAAGAGCAAGTTTCAGAGTCCCTCCTGACATCCGTTTTGGTATTTTCTTTCTTTCCTATCTTTTTAATGACCTTTTGCTTTCTTCATATACAATGACCTTGATGTCATCCCACAACTCATCTGGTCTCCAGTCATTAGTGTTTAATTTGTCAAATCTATTCTTGAGATGCTCTCTAAATTCAGGTGGGATATACTCAAGTTTGTACTTTGGCTCCTGTGGACCTGTTTTGATTTTAATATCTTTTTTCAAAAAAGAAATGGTCGATGTTCAACCATTTCAGGAGGTAGTGTATGATCAGGAATCTATAGTGTTGAAGGAAGAAGTCCAAGCTGTACTGAAGGCATTGGCAAAAAACAAGGCTCCAGAAATTAATAGAATACCAACCGAGATGTTTCAACAAATGGATGCTGTGCTGGATGCACTTACATCTATGCCAAGAAATTAGGAAGACAGCTACCTGGCCGACTGACCGGAAGAGATCCTTATTTGTGTCCCCTCCAAAGAAAGGTGATCCAACAGAATGTGGAAGTTATTGAGCAATATCATTAATATCACACACAAGTAAAATGTTGTTGAAGATCATTCAAAAGCAGGTGCAGCAGTACATCAACAGGGAACTGCCAGAAATTTAAGCTGGGTCCAGAAGAGGAAGTGGAATGAGGGATATCATTATTGATGTCAGGTGGACCTTGGCTGAAAACAGGAAATACCAGAAAGATGTTTACCTGTGCTTTATTGACTATGCAAAGGCATTCGACTGTGTGGATCATAACAAATTATGGATAATATTGCAAAGAATGGGAATTTCAGGACACTTAATTGTGCTTATGTGAAACCTGTACGTAGACCAAGAGCCAGTCATTCAAACAAAGCAAAGAGATATTGCATGGTTTAAAATCAGGAAAGGTGTGCATCAGAGTTGTGTCCTTTCAACATACTTATTTAATCTGTATGCTGAGCAAATAATCTGAGAAACTGAACTATATGAAGAAGAACACAGCATCAGGATTGGAGAAAGACTCATAAACAACCTGGGATATGCAGATGATACAACCTTGCTTGTAGAAAGTGAAAATGACTTGAAGCACTTACTGATGATGGTCAAAGACCACAGCCTTCAGTATGGGTTACACCTCAGCACAAAGAAAACAAAAATCCTCACAACTGGACCAATAAGCAACATCACGATAAATGGAAAAAAGATTGAAGTTGTTAAGGATTTCATTTTACTTGGATCTACAGTCAACACCCATGGAAGCAGTGTGTCACTGGTGCATGGGGTGGGGGGGTGTAGGGGGTGGTGTCTCAGTTATCTAGTGCTGCTATAACAGAAGTACCACAAGTGGACGGCTTTAACAAAGAGAAATTAATTTTTTCTCAGTCTAGTAGAATACAAGTCCAAATTCAGGGTGTCAGCTTCAGGGGAAGGCTTTCTCTCTCTGTTGGATCTGGAGGGAGGTCTTTCTCATCAATCTTCCCCTGGACTAGTAGCTTCTCTGCGCTGGAACCCTGAGTCTAAAGGACACATTCTGCCCCTGGTGCTGCTTTCTTGGTGGTATGAGGTCCCGAACTCTCTGCTTGCCTCCCTTTCCTTTTATCTCTTGAGAGATAAAAGGTGGTGCAGCCCACACCCCAGGAAAACTCCCCTTATGTTGGATCAGGGTGACCTGAGTAAGGGTGGTGTTACAATCCTCTTAATGTAAACTTACAATCACAAAATGGAGGAAAACCGCACAATACTAGGAATCATGGCCTAACCAAGTTGATACACACATTTTTGGGGGGACATAATTCAATCCATGATGGGTGGTGGCCACATTAGGTGGCACTATCAGGGAGGTGACACCGAAATGACTGTCTATGAAATTTTTGGGGTAGTGTTCCAGCAGAAAGCTATTATTTTTTATAAAAATATCCCTAAAGTTAGTTATAACAAAAAAATTCTTTTTTCATAAGCCTAGCTTACATATATCAACATATGTAAGGCTAAAAATCTATGCTAATTTCCTTTCTGGTCAGAGGTGTCATTATTACCCAATTACAACGACACTTGGAATCACGTGGTTTCGCCTGCATGTGCCACAGACACGTGCTATTTTTGTTGCTGCAGGTGTTTTTACAGTCACTGATTTCATCAAATTTTCTGGTGTTTTAGATACAATATTGTAATTAGCACGGGGGTGGGTGACACCATGAGTTACTGTACTGGGTGACATCAACCACAGTGATACCACTGCAGGGAAGCAGCAGTCAAGAAATCAAACAATGTATTGCACTGGGCAAGTCTGCTGCAAAAGACCTCTTTGAAGTGTTAAAAAGCAAAGCCGTCATCCTGAGGACTAAGGTGTGCCTGACCCAAGCCGTGGTATTTCCAGTCACCTCTTATGCATGTAAAAGCTGGACAATGAATTAGGATGACTGAAGAATTGATGCCTTTGAATTATGGTGTTGGTGAAGAATATTGAATATACCATGAACTGCCAGAAGAATGAACAAATCTGTCTTGGAAGAAGTACAGCCAGAATGCTCCTTAGAAGCAAGGATGGAGAGAATTTGTCCCAGATATTTTGGACATGTTATCAGGAGGGGTTAGTCCCTGGAGAAGGACATCGTGCTTGGTAAAGTAGAGGGTCAGTGAAAAAGAGGAAGACCCTCAACGAGATGGACTGACACAGTAGCTACAAAAATGGGCTCAAACATAGCAATGATTGTGAGGATGGCGCAGGACCGGGGAGTGTTTCGATGGCACCTAATGACAACAAATTAAATCCAAAAATTTCTCATGTTGTATTTTAGGAAGGACATTTTCAGCATAAGGAAATAAATGGAAACAGGATGTTCATTTCATGATGTTTCTAAAAATCAATCAAAAGTGGAAAAATGAAATTTATGTCTCAAATTCTATTTCAAATGATTAAGAATTACATGGTTGACCAAAAGTTCTTTTCTAGTAAAGGAAAAGCTTTCTTTTTAGTCTCAGGTACACATAACAGGCGTGTAGGAGGCAAATGATTATTTATTGTGCCCAGCAGCACTGATCTTTGCATTTGCTAGAGTTTAAATAAACTTTAAAGAACCTTCAAGGACCATTCCTGAATTTAGTATATCTGATGTTTAACATTTTCCTAATGTGGTTACTAGGGCAGCGCATGGGGCCCAGGAGTTGAGGTATGGCTGACCATGCAGACAGCTAGAAATCTTTAAAAACAAGCACCCAAGCTTAAACTGTAAAAAAAAAATTTCCCCCAATTTTTTAAAACTTTCAAATGAGAAGTTGAAAGAACAGCATTGTTAATGGTTAGAAACCCTTTACCTAGGTTCCTCAATTGTTAATATCAAGTCATGTTTGCTTTCCTGTCTCCTCTCTCTGTATGCATCTCCCTGCACGTTTTCCTGAACCATCTGCAATTTGCAGACATCATAGCAAGGATTCAGGCCACACCCCCAAGGAAACACCCCTTACAACTGATTGGCTGATCACATTAGATCACATCATGGAAGATGACTATATCATTATGTAACTGCCAAATTACATCATTACATAACTGCCAAAAATACATCCTTATATAACTGCCAAACCACTGAGAATCATGACCCAGCCAAGACGACACACAACTTTAACCACCACAGCAATGGAGGACAAATCCTCTGTGGGGAGAGGTGGCTAGAACAAGAGCCCTACACCCTGGTGCCTGTGATTCCCTAATTCAGAATAAGGGAGTTTGCTTTTTCCATGAAGAGGTCAAAGGTCTCGGGCCAGGTATTTAACCTTGTTAAGCCTCATTTTTCTTGAATGTCTCAACTACAATGGCTCACCTTCCTCAGAATCAACTAGGGAGACTTATTGAAATCTGGAATTCCCAGGCTCCAGCCCAAACCAAATCAGTCAGAATGGGGGAGGGGCGGGCAAGAATCTGCACTGATAGCAAGCACTCTGGGTAACTGTTCTGCACCCTAAAGTTGGAGAACTAGAGCTCTGATGGTCAAAATCAGACAGCAAGTGCCTGAAACATAGTTAAGTGTTCAATCAATGGTAACTCTGATGATGGCAATGGTGGTAATACTGATGGGGTGAACATCTCTGGCCTAGCCTAGTTTCCACATTGCATGGCTAGTCCGGTCTTCTCCAAACTTCTGTCTCAGGTTGGTCCCTACCAGAGATGCCTGGTAGCCGACTGCCACAGGGAAAGTGGGACACTCTCACATGGCTATTTTTCCTTTGCTTTCTCCAGCCTTCTCAAAGGAGTCCTTTTCAAAAGGTGGCATACTGTTTCCAAAGAGTAATTATACTATGATGGAAAATGTCTTCTATATAATATTAACTTTAAACAGCAGGATGTTTGATGTGGTGTCAATTTGGTTTTAAAACGATGCAGCATAATTTTCAAAGGTATTAATTTGTTTCTACTTACAATTTCCTTTTCTTAATTAAGAATAGGCTTCCCTGCATAGGGAAGGTCTGTGATAGGGTGGAAAGTAAACTACTTCCTTTTCTAGCTTCGTTTTCAAGAGCCTCAGGCATTGAGGCAATTATGCTAGGTGCCTTAGAGGAAAATGTCAAGTTTTAGAAAAGGGATGATTCTGATGGAAGGATTTCCTTTGAGAATAAAAAGGGATTTTCCCTGAGCTCTGGAGAAAAGAGAGAGCTTTATGGGTACCCATGGAGGAGGGTGAGCCTCCCAGCACTCACACGACCTCTGCCAAGAACACTCTTCTAATATCTAACCTTTCCTCGGCCTCCCCATCTTCTCTTACAGACTGGAGGTGGGTGATCAGTGTGCACTCTGGTCTTCTACCAGGTAAGCGGTACAGCTGCTAACCAAAAGGTCAGCAGTTCAAATCCACCAGCCGCTTCTTGAGAACTCCATGGGGTGGTTCTACTTTGTCCTGTAGGGAGCTATGAGTGGGAATCAACTTGATGGCAATGGGTTTGGTTTTTGGTTTTTTTCTTTTGTAAGTTCACATTGCATTCTCAGAGTTTCCCTTTGAATGTGGCATCTACTATCTTGAGACCTCAGCCAAAATTTTAACGTATACACACAGAACAGGCAGGATACAAGCCCACCAAGATGTTCACCACGGTTGTGAGTGGGTGGTGGTATTATAGGCAATTTAAAATTTTTCCTTATACTTCTATGCCATTTCTGGTGTTTTAACAATGAAAAATGAGACTGAAGTGCTATGTTATTTATTTCTGTTAGAGAATTCCCCATCTAAAATGTCTTTTTTTTCTGAGATTACGCCCTCAGCCATGCTTCGCTCCTGGTGCTTTCTCCTCAGCACTGTCTTATTTCCTTTGTAAACACCCTTCCACCCAGCACAGCACCCGCACATCAAAGAGGCTAACTACGTTTTTTAAAATGAACTTATCTTGAGAATGCCAAGGATTTTCTTTGTTAACATCATCACTGTTATAAAGTTTTTCTGGTGTGTACAGTTATAAAAACCAAAACCAAACCCACTACCATGGAGTTGATTCCAACTCATATCGACACTGCTGGACAGAGTAGAACTGTCCCATAGTTTCCAAGGAGCGCCTGGCGGATTTGAACTGTCGACCTCTTGGTTAGCAGCCATAGCACTTAACCGCTACTCCACCGGGTTTTCCATGTGCAGCTATAGTGCCAACCAAATAACAGAGCCATCTGCCCCTTAACTGAGAGCAAGTTGTAATGTGCTCGTCTGTGAAGTTCCACGGGGACAAACAAGAAATGATCTTTTTAAAGGGATTATTGGCAAACGTCCCTATCAACAATCCCCAAATGATAGAAATCTTGCCATCAAACATTTTCTAATGCCATCACAGAAATAATTGAAAGTTAATGCCCAAGAACATTTTAAAACCCCTGATGTCCACTTAAGTACTTTCCATTTTAAAGGCTCTCTTTCTGCACAACATTAGAGTAGGCACATCATCTTGGGGAATGAGAGCATTTTGTAAATTAGGTAAGTGGCATCAGCCTTGGTCACACGTGCAGTGGTATTCCATCCACCAGGTTGTAGTGAAGTTTTTTTTTTTTAAAGAAGAGAATTAAAAAGCAAGCAAACAAGAAATATCTTTGCATTTTTCTTAAGGAAAAAAAAAACTTGTCTCTTTTACCCCATCCCCACCCCCACTCTCTGTCAGCCCCTGGCTACCCCTGGTCAGTTTTTTGTTTATATAGTAGTTTTGCCTCTTTCCAGAATATCCTATAAGTGGAATCATTATCCAATCTTAGCCTTCTATCACTTAATGAAATGCATCTGAAATTCAGCCACGTTGTTGTGTGCATCAGTAGTTTCTTCCTTTTTATTGCTGAGTAGTCTTCATTGCATGAATGTACCACGTTTGTTTACCTACTCACCAACTGAAGGACATTTGGGTGACCATAAGTAAATTTGTTATTAATATTCGTGAGCAGGTTTTTGCATGGACATAAATTTTCATTTCTCTTGGCTAAATACCTAAGAGTGGGATTGCATGGCTCTCAGGAGGAGGTCTGCCTGGAATAGTACCGGATGCCTTAAGTAGAGGCTAGAGCCCTGGGTGCTTTTGATAAATGGGAAGGAAGCAGCAACTGTTTACACCAGCCTCCACAGCTGTGACCTGCCTAAAGAGCTGTGTGAAATGGATTCTCTGATTTTACCCCAAAACTCACAGCTTCTACAACAAAGAATTTTTTTAGACCATTTGTCAATACAGAAGTAACACAGCTTTATTGCAAGGGAAAAAAAAAAAAAACAAAAACCAGAGAACCAAGAAAGGAAAAAAAATCAAGCATAATCTTATCACTCAGAGATAATCACTGCTAATATCTTCCTCCAAATATTCCCATGCATTCCTGTGGTTTATAAAAATGAGATGGCTTTGAAAAACATATTTTGAGATTTATATATATCAATATATATACAGTTCAATTATTATTTTTATCTGCCTGGTGTTTGACTGGATGTACTAAAAAAAAAAAATTACATTTACTCAATTACCCACTGCATATGGATTATTTCTAAATTTTCTAATATTAATGACACCAAGTCAGTATATTAGAAGGCTGAATAAATCCTTGTTCTTTTTTGTTGGATGGGCATCCAAACGCCTAATTTTACAAATGAGGAAATTACATCCTACAAGGTAACAGAGAAAGAACTAGGCAACATTTTCTATTCTTTCCTCTTCTTCCTTTTTGAGGGTTAATTCTTTTAAAATATTAATTTTTTTTCTGATTATAAAAGTAATACGTGGATAATACGGCACTGGATATAGTAAAATCACAACATCCTTTTATTTTTAAGTTTTAAGAGGAAATGGTTACAATAAAGATCCAGATTCACCAATTATCAAGATTCTGTCATATTTGCTCCATCCAGCTCTTTCCTTTTAAAACAATCCTCAGCATCCTGTTATTGTATCCCTACATGTCTAAGTATGCCTATATAAAAAACTCTGCACATTTTCACACAATGCCAGATCACACCTAATAACTTAATACTAATTCCATGCTATCATCTAATAACTTAGTTCATAATCAAATTTCCATGATTGTCTTAAAAAAAGAAATCTCTTCTCATAACTTGGTTTGAATCAGGAATAAAACAAGCCCACAAATTACATTTGGTTTTCTCTTAAGGCTACTATACTCCTCAGCAGTCCTCTCTCTCATTTTACCCACTTGCCAGTCTGCAGAAACAAGCTTAGTAGACCTGTGAAATGCCCCTTGTATTCTGGATTTGTCTATTTGCTTCCGTCTGATTTCTTTTAGGAAACCCTGGTGGCGTAATGGGTAAGAGCTACGGCTAACGAAAAAGTCAGCAGTTCAAATCTACTAGGCGCTCCTTGGAAACCCCATGGGGGCAGTTCTACTCCGTCCTCTATGGTTGCTATGAGTGGGAATCGACTCGACGGCTCCACTCGAGGGCAACTGGTTTGGTTTAATTTCATTTAATTGGTTCCTGTATCACTCACATTTCCATTCAATGAAAGTGAGCTCTAGAGCCTTGATTAGAGTTGGACTCTTCTTTAGATACAATTGTATTTATTTTTTTGTTGTTGTTGAGACTATACACTGCAAACATACACCAATTTAAGAGTGTCTACATGCACATTTGGTGACGTTGATTACATTCTTTCAGTTGTGTAACCATTCTCACTCTCCTTTTCTGAGTTGTTCCTCCCCCATTAACATAAATTCACTGCCCCCTAAGGTTCCTATCTAATCTTTACAGTTGCTGTTATCAATTTGGTCCCATATAGATTTTAAAAGAGCATGAAGTTCAAGGCAGATATTTTTTACTAGTTAAACCAATGTTTGGTTTTAAGAAGACTTCAGTTTACAATTTCAAGATTATCTCAGGGCAATAGTTACAGGGATTCATCCAACTTTCATGGCTCCAGGAAGTTGGACTTTTTTGTTAGGAGTGATTCACAAGTGGCGCTGTGTAGTCGAGATGGCATTAGCAGCTCTACAATGCCTGATGGCCCACTTTTAGAGTAAGTGGATCCAGAGGGAAGGAACCCTGGTTGCACAGTGGTTAAGCGCTCGGCTGCTAACTGAAAGGTTGGTGGTTTGAACTCACCAGTTACTTCCAGGAGAAAGGTGTGGCAGTCTGATTCCGTAAAGATTAAAAAAAATAATAAAAAGGTTACAGCCTTGGAAACCCTATAAGGCAATTCTACTCTGTCCTATAGGGTCACTATGAGTTGGAATTGATTCATCAGCAATAGGTTTGGTTTGGTTTGGAGGGTGGGGGGAGGGAAATACCAAGACAAATGCAAAATACCCTCCCACACGTGGAGATTCCTCTTCCAGGTCTGACTTATCCTCAGGGGTGCAGGGACTTTGCTTTGAGACGACTTGAGGAAGATTTTTTCATCCAACTCACAATGCCTCCATAGCCCCATCACAGGCAAGCTGTTTCTACAGCCTTGATGTTATTCTAAGTGTCTGTGGACCAGCAGCGTTAAAATCGCCTGAAAGCTTGTTGGAAATGCAGAAACTCTCACTCCAGAATTACTGAATCAGGACCGACATTTTAACAAGGATCTCCAGGTGATTAACGTGCATTTTAAAATTTGAGGCTCACTGGTCTACAGGACCCCAGAGAAGTTAGGCTTCAATTAGAGGGATGAGGGCAGTTGTATTAGTTGCCTGTTGCTGTGTAACAAATCACCCCCAAAGTGAGTCCCTTAAAAAATAAACATCTGTGATTGCACATACTTTCTGAGAGTCAGAAATTCAGGAGTAGTTTCGCTGGGTGATTCTGGCTCAGGGTTTCTCATGAGGTTGCTGTCAAGCTGTTAGCCAGGTCTACAGTCTCTGAAGACTTGACTGGAGCCCAAGGATCAACTTTCAAGCTCACTCATGTGATGTTGGCAGAAGGCTTCAGTTACTTGACACAAGGGTGGCTGAGAAAAAGAGAAAAGTCACAGTGTTTTAAATGAATAACCTTGGGCGTGACATACCATAACTTGTACTGAATTCTACTGGTCGCACACATGTTATAATGGGGGAGGGAATTATATAAAGACAGTGAACACCAGGGGGTAGGAATTATTGAGAGCCATTTCATCATTGACTGATTTTTGGAAGTAGATCTCCAGACCTTCCTTCCTAGTCTGTCTTAGTCTGGAAGCTCTGCTGAAATCTGTTCAGCATCAAAGCAACATGCAAACTTCCACTGACAGACAGGTGAGGACTGTGTATGAGGTGCATCGGCTGGGAATCAGATCAGGGTCTCCTGCATGGAAGGCAAGAATTCTACCACCAAATCACCCATGTCTCACGTGGGCTCACTACCGCAGTAGTAATCGGAGCTTCTGCCTTGTTGTGAGGAGCACAGGAGACTTGTCCCTGGAAACAGAGTCACATTCACACTCACTCATCTTATCCCAGAAGCAATAGGCGTGGTTTTACCATTTCTAGGCCCCTTCTCACTTGTCCTGTCTGCCTCTTGTTTCTCTTGTATGTGTCTGATTTGTTCTCAACCTCCCATTTCCCACAAGTGCTATTAAAAAAAAAAAAAGTTACAGATTTCTTCTTTAGTAACTTTGTGGACATCTTATACTACTCTTCTTAGGAAAAACTTAAATGGTTGACAGTAAGAAATCACTTAAGATAGTTACATTAAAAATGTAAGGGCAGGTGAAATGTAAGAAAGTACACAATACTGGAGAAGTCAGCATGGCTTGTCCAAGACAGGGTTGTGGAAGCTCCGTCCAAATTCCCTCAGGGACTGAAATACTGGGCTGAGGGCTATGGGGACCATGGTCTCAGGGAACATCCAGCTGAATTGGCATAACATAGTTCATAAAGAAAATGTTCCACATTCTACTTTGGTGAGTAGTGTCTGAGGTCTTAAAAGCTTGTGAGCAAACATCTAAGATATTTCACTGGTCTCACTCCACTGGAGCAAGAGAGACTGAAGAAAAACAAAGACACAGGGAAAGATTAGTCCAAAGGACTAATGGACGGCAACTACCACAGTCTCTACCAGACTGAGTCCAGCACAAGTAGATGGTGCCCGGCTGCTATGACTGACTGCTCTGACAGTGATCACAATAGAGGGTTCTGACAGAGCTGGAGAAAAATGAAGAATAAAATTCTAACTCACACACAAAAAAGATCAAACTTACTGGCCTGACAGAGACTGGTGAAACCTGAAGAGTATGGCCCCTAGACACCCTGTTAGCTCAGTAATAAAGTCACTCCTGAGGTTCAGCCTTAGACAGACCCATAAAATGAAATGAGACTGAATGTGCACACCAGCCCAGGGGCATGGACTAGAAGGCAGGAGGGGACAGGAAAGCTGGTAATAGGGAACCCAAGGTCGAGAAAGGAGAGTGTTGACGTGATGTGGGTTTGGTAACCAATGTCACAAAGCAGTATGTGTACTAATTGTTTAATGAGAAGTCAGTTCGTTCTGTAAACCTTCATCTGAAGTACGATAATAATAATAATAATAAAAACATAAGGGCACAATACTTTTGAAGTTTTGTCCATGTGTCCCTTTGTGACATCTGGGCCATAGATATAATTGTGGCATGTAATTGTGGCATCTGGGCTATAGAGGGGAGCCCTAAGGTGAAAGTTACTCAGAGTAACGGGATGATTGAGATAAGTGACAGTGGAGAAGCTTGTTCTTTCTGAAAAGAGCGATGATTAGAACTCTCCTGGCGTTCTATGTTGCTACCTTGCCTAATTGCAGATATTAGAGGAATAGAATTATCCAATCTGGTGAGTGTCAAGCTCAGAGTTGGTGATTAATGACCACGAGGGTTTTGGAAAGTGTAATGCTGTAGTCCTGACTGCCAAATGGAAGCTGATAATACTCCAGGATGACTCACTGTTATGTATGTTTCCCCAATAAAGAAATAAAAAACAAATTCATTTCCCCCCCAATATTCCAGTAATGGACTTTAGGAAGAAATGAAAGTGGTGGTTGAGTGATGGAGCTGTTCAAGGCTGAGGGTGTGAGTGGTCGTTAAAATTTAGCTCTTACTTCACTGGTTGCTCTACTGATGAGCTGCTGTGAGCCTGTAGGTTTTCTTTTTCTAATTTGCAAAAACACAGCATCCTATAACCTGGTTAGGAGATCCTGAGTTGGGAGAGAGGCTGCAGAGAAAACTAAGCATGAACAGCTTAATGGCCAGCCTTGAGGAACAGGCTAAATACTAGAGATGGGAGAAGAACAAAGTAGGTCCAACATCTGAGAAGCCCTGGTGGCATGGTGGTTAAGAGCTTGGCTGCTAACCAAAAGTTCAGCAGTTCAAGTCCACCAGCTGCTCCTTGAAAACTCTATGGGGCAGTTCTATTCTGTCCTATAGGGTCGCTATGCGTTGGAATCAACTCAACAGCATCTAGCATCAACAACAGAACATCTGAAAGAGGAGAAAGCAGAGAGGGGGCTGAGTAAGAGGGATTCTGGAGAGAGCACAGGCTGCTGAGGATCTGATTGAAATTCTCTTACAAGGATATTAAGAGTTTCCAACCAAAAGCAATGGAGTCATCTTTCCAAAATAAAAAAGGAAAAGATTACCCTAAAGAATTGCAAAGTTATCTGGTTTATGCTTTTTATTTCGTTAGAAATTTCCATAGTAAGTGAAGTGTTAGGTATTCTTTCTCTAAGTGTCCTTGAGGCAGGCAGCCTCAGAGCCCAACCCTTCCAGGAGACACCTACTCTAGCTTATCCTCCTACACTGATCAGAATAGGCTGCACTTTCTTCTGAAATTGTCCTTGACAAGATAACCACAGAACGGTCCATAGATGGCCTCGACCTGCCTCTGGGTGGAGACTTAACATCCTAATGAAGAAAAATCAACCCCTTCCTCCATTCCAGAGAATCAAACCCTTGTCTAGAGAGAACTCATAGTCATCCCCAAGCCCTGAGCGACTTCATGAAGGTCAATTCTGAATATTTATGATGAATTTACATTTCCTTGTCTGCTCTCTGTAAAAGCCCACCTCCCCAAGCTGCCTGTGAGCAGTCCTGGAGGAAGCAGCCCCGATTGCTCCTTTCCTTGTACAACGAAATAAAGGCATATTTCTGATCTCCCTCCTTGGCCTCTTTTTTATCGGCTGTAACAAGTCATGCTGAGCAAAACCTGGGGTTTTCACCCAGCAACATCCTGTCTTAATTTCCTTGTTGTTGTTGTTCCTCTGAATGTTTTGTCATTGACTTTGTTGTCAGTCACCACAGTGTTTTGTTGTTGTCTTTCAGTAACAGTACTGTTATTGACACTGTCTTTAGCATAATGGCCATGACAACAGCCCGATTCAGTCTGCTTGTTATTCTCTCAGGTGTGCATGGCTCTAGTATTTTTTCTCTGCTTTCTTCTGTCATGGAGTCCAAATCATAGGACTTTGACTGTAGTAAAATAGCTGATCCAGGGTCTGACCTATGACCTATCTTAATTTCTTCTTCTTGCTGATAGGCTAATAACCTCTTACACAGATCCAAGCCTATAACTCCGGAATGTTTGCTCTGTTGTTAGTTAAGAGGCCCCAGTAGGTCACCAGCATGTTCCATTTGGGCTTTGGACAAAGATAGGTATCACAGCCCAATGTGTAAGGTGTTCTCAGGAAATGTTTTCCCAAAGCAACACATTTTGACAACCTGTTCTTGAAATATTCACTTTGTAATCATCTTGTGACTGACGGCCCCTTTCCCAGCCTGTCCTCCCGCAACTTAGCCTCGTTGCAAATCACGTAAAGCCACCTATAGCATTGTAACCAATCTTAGGAAAAGCTCTGCTCTGAGATGTTCTGCCCCCACTCTGATTGACAGCTTTTAGACCAATCCAAATATTGTATCTTAATTTCCTCCTTTAGTCTTGTAATAATGGGTTTGAAACCACTCCTCTCTGGATTTGTGGTCTCTACTTGCTGGAGGTCCATAACTCCCCATTCAAATATTCTTGTGCTTTCAATCAATCTCTTTTGCTTTATTTTGACAGAGTCTGGGTGTTTGTTTCTCTAAGACATTCCTTACGTTAATAGTGGTAAGAGCATGCGTAATGGATTTCCATCTGTCTGCCTTCTGTAAGACCAACTCTAAATTCTCAGTCAACTCTAAATATCTCCTCTGACAGCACTTGCAGCACATTTTTCTCTGACCCTAATCATCCAGAGCTAGGTCCGACCTCCCAAATTAAAGGGCACTGTCCTCCAGACTGCCGGGTCAGTCTAAGGCTTCAGATGTCAGCCACGAGCCTGGGGGCCCCCGTGACACCCTCACTTCTGGCCTGCTGGCTACAAATTTGAGGATTCCCACTACCCCGTTGGATTTGATAATTCACTAGAATGATTCACAGAACTCAGGAAAGCACTATACCCAAGATTACAGTTTTATTACAGCAAAAAGGATACAAATGAAGAGACACATAGGCGAAGTCTGGAGGGTTCCTAATGCAGAGCTTCCATGTCCCAAAGGGTGCGTTACCCTCTCCCATGCATCCATGTCTCTATGTCTTTAACCAAACAGGAAGCTCGTGGAGGTTCAGTGTCCATAGCTTTTATCGGGCCTCTCATTGCACAGGCATGATTGAAGTGGTTGAATGCAACCTCCAACCCCCTTCCCCTGAGGTCAGGCTGATATCACAGGGCAGGTCTTTCTGGCTTGGCCAGCCCCTACTAGAGTCACCTCCTTAGCATAAGCCCTCAGTTGTAGTCTGGAGACCTCAGGGATAACAAAGACTCCAGGCACTGGGGAAATTCCAAGGTTTCAGAGATTATCATAAGGAACCCTGGTGGGGCAATGGCTAAGCGCTCAGCTAATAACTGAAAGGTTGGCAGTTGGAACCCACCAGCCGCTCCAAGGGAGAAAGATATGGCAGTCTGCTCCGCTAAAGATTACAGCCTAGGAAGCCCCTTGGGGCAGTTTTACTCTGTCATATAGGGTCATTAAGAGTCAGAATGAACCTGTTGGCACACAACAATAAACAACAGATTATCATTCAGGAACAGAGGGAAAAGACAAAATTCTTCAGGTAAAGGGTAATTGTAAACTCTTCAGCATGACATCAAGATCCAAAGGAATAATTAAGGTCACAGAATTGTACGTAAAGAATGTTGAAATGGCAAATGTTTTGTTACATATACATTTACCACAAAAAAATAAAATGAAAAAATGACTCAAAGGAAAATGCTGACTCACAAGAAATGACACATGTAAATAAACGTAGTTGTCCAGGAAGACCCTAAAGCACGTGGCATTTGAATAACTGAAGGTCTCTCCTGCGTGATGGTGTTCTGAAGAAAAGCTCCTCAGTCTGGCCTGCAAAGTCCTTGTCACCTGACCCTTAGCTATCTCTCCATCTTCAGTTCACGCTGTGTTCCCCCAGGCTCAGCCCACTGGCCTCTTCCTGGGGTTTGAGGGTACAATCAAGGATGCCACGTTTGTGCGCTGCCCTGGGTCCGCATGTGGCTGACTCCTCCTCTCTGTTCAGATGCTACTTTGTCAGAGAGACCATTCCTGGCCCTTTATCTAAAGGACCCTTCCCCTGTCACTCTTGGTCATATTTCCTTGCTTTCTCTTCAGTGCATTTCTAGAATCACAAGGTAGTTGGTTGATGCATTTGATCATGAAGTGTCTATCCTCATCAGATCATGAGCTCCAGGAAACGGGAGTTGCCTTGTCTACTGCTGTTACCCCGGCGTCTAGAACGATGTGACCAGACCAGACAGACCAGACATCCTTGAGCTGATTCTGACTCGTGGTGACAGTACATACTTCAGACTAGGACTGTGCTCCATATGGTTTTCAGTGGCTATGACCTTCTGGAAGTAGATTGCCAGGACTTTCTTCCCAGGCACCTCTGGGTAGACTCAAACCAACAACCTTTTGGTTAGTAGCTGAGCAGTTAACTATTCGCTCCACCCAGGGATTCCTTATGATGTTACCAATATTTAGTAAATGCTCAAAAATGATTCATTGAATGCATGAGTGAATGGTGAAAAGTTCCAAGTCTCAAAAGGTCAAGCTGACCCATTCTCTTTATACTTAAATCCTGTCTTGGTAACAAGTTAAGCTTCTACTACTGCTTTCAGACGCTATCAGACTATGTTATAAAATAATTCACCTCAAAGGCCTGGGGAAGTTAACAGTCCTCCTGGTGGTGGCTTCGGCCCAGAGGAAAACTGTGGGGAAACTATAAAAGAAAATCCAAACAGCATTTCAGTGAAGGAAGAAAAGAGACAAGGATTTGAATTTCAACATATGAAATGACAGGTACGGGAAGGGGTCTAGGGGAAGGAGGACTAACATTAAGGTCCATGCCTTGTCTCCGTGTTTTACCCATGTTATGACGCTGACTCTTCTTGCAAGCGGACCAAATGAGGGCCTTGCCTGGCGTGCAAGGAAAGCCAATGACCAAGACACGGGCCTTTGGGAAATGGAAAGCAACATTTATTGCAAGCCAGCAAGCATGGAGCCAGGAGAAATTTTCTCAGAGCTCCTGGCTCAAGGGGTGTGCTGCACATTTATGGGGTGGCAGAATAAGGAAGATATACACACTCATTAAATTTCTGGGGAATCGTATGCATAATAACAGCAGGGAGGCGGAAGATCTCTGGGCCAGATGCTGGTGTTGGACCTCTCACTTCTGAATGTTTTCGCTCAGTTTGGTACTGTTGCACTTTGGTTCCTTCCACTCTTGTAATGACATTTTTGTTCCAGATGAGTCATCTTAAAGATGCAGGAAGCGTCTCTCTGCATGCATTGGGGGCCACAGCTGGTCTTAACAGGTTCAAGCCACCAGTCTCTAACACGCAGGCCAGGATTTTCCAGGAAGGTTAGGAGCTAAAAAACAACTCAAAAATATCTGTAGTGGGCGTGGCAGAGTTTGTTGTTTGCCACCCTTAAATTGTCAATGAGGCTATGAGGTAAGAATTAAAAAAAAGAATTAGTGCCCCATTTTATAGGTAAGGGCCAACCAACCAACCCCTTGTAAGCAAATTTCTCAGAATCATACAGTTAATATGTGGCAAGCCAGGGTTCAAGCTCGTGTGTGTGTGTGTGTGTGTGTGTCTCATTCCACAACCCTGCCCTGTATGCCCTGAAGATGTGGGAGGTGGGGGTGTGTGCCGACATTATGGAGTTGTTAAAACGCCCATGGGAATCAGAGCAAAGGACACCTCACACACTCTGTATCTACATTGATTTCAAGTATCTTTTAGAAGCACCAGAGTCAGAACTGCCTCCTGCATTTTTTGAAACAAAGAGTTTAATTCCCTGTCATTTTTACACAATAGAGACCTCTATAAATTATAGCTTTTTGGTCCTCCGATTGCAACAGAAGCAAAGCCTATAACTGGACCATCAATAATCTCCCCAGTGCAGAGGAGGTGAACATTGAAGCTGCAAAAAATGCCTGAAGTTTTAGAGTTTGATTGCTTCCCAAGTAATCTTTCACTTGGCAGGATTAAATGTAAGCGGTATTGTGCTTGTGGGTTCACAGCCCATTTAGAAAATGAGATAACGCATCTTCAAGGTAGGGGAGAAAATCCTCTGTCCTTCCTGACATATTTTACGTAATAATAAGAAACCTGTATGAGAAACGGGTGAGCCACCGAGAGGGGAAGCAACTTAAAGTCTCTGCTTTCTTTCCAAATTATGGTGCAGAAAGTAGCAAACTGTCAAAGCCACACACAGCTTCCATTTCCCCTTTCAAAATGATAGAAGGCAGAAGCAGCTCAGGTTTAGTAAAAAAACAAGAGCTCTTTTCATATTCAGATGGGGCTCTGTAATCTTCTGCAAACTCTTAATGTCACTGACTGGGTTTGAAGGTGATGGTTTGGCTGGCTCCTGTGCTACCTTCACTAGTAGAGTCTGAGTCACAGTAGAAGGAACTTAATAATCAGCCTCCTTGGGGTTTTTTGGGGGTTTGATGGGTGCAGCAGAAAGAAAATTACAGGGGCCTCAAATGTGGAATGAAAGCTGCTAGTTTAACAATGCTCCCAACACCCGGAAAAACACACAGGTAGAAATCGTTTGTCTTCAAGTTACATACTCATCCCCAGATTTTTACGTGGCAGGGAGAAAGGACAAGATAGATGCTGACAAAAAGTTCCTTAGTGAGGCTTTGACTTGTGTGTGTCTACTTCACCTACAAATCCCCTGACGGTTTCAGAGAAAGAGATGCTAACTTCCTTCTACTGAAGGAAACCCAAAAGCCAGAGAGTTGCCGTTGAGCCGATTCCAATTCATGGTCACCCATGTGTTTCAGAATAGAACTGTGCTCCATAGGGTTTTCAGTGGCTACGAATGTTCAGAAGTTGATCATCGGGACTTTATTCTGAGGTACCTCTGGGTGGACTCAAACATCCGACTTTTGGGGGTAACAGCTGAGTGATTAACCATTTCTACCACCCAAGGATCCTCACTAAAAGAAGGAGGCTCAATTCATAGGGGCTACCAGAACCTTTTTTTTTTTTTACCAGAACCAGGTGACAGGAGAGGAGATAGGCATATGGGTAACAGACGTGTAGACCTTCGTGTGAAGAGGCGAATGCTAGTGAAACTATCTCGTGCGCCCAGTTGCTGGCCTGTTTTTCCTGTAACATAGTGAGGCGCTGTGGTAAAGATGTCTCCTACTCCCACCCAGAGTAGTTTTTCATCTTTAAAATAAAGAAAACTGAGAGTTAGGAAAGATCCCAGCAAGCACTAAAATCCACTGTTTCCTAAAGAGCTCTGTGATGCTTGTTCGGAATAGATTCCTAGACTCCACCAGAATCTCCAGGGAAATGGCTGGGATCTATTTAACAAACATAGGTTGCTATGAGTTGAAATCGATTCCATGGCAAGGGTTTTTATCTATCTATCTGTCTGTCTATCTATCTACCCTATGTTTGTTTTTTGTGCTCCATTCTAACACTTGGGCAAGTCTACTAACGTGACTACTGCAAGTCTGCAAATAAGGAAACTGAGGTCCACAGAAGTGGCATACCCAAGGTCCTTTGAGTCACATCAGAGCCAGGACTGAACTCCAGTCTGGAGCACATAAAGCCAGCTCTAATTTAATTTCCATATGAATAGGCAGAAGTTCCACCTTGTGGGTTTTAGGGCTTAGGGCAGGAGGTGATTTAGGCAATCCCTCCTATTCAGCCTGCAGGAGAAAGTTCTTTACCGGGCTCTCAAATGACACCCTAGAAAAGATAAGACAACCCCAGTTCTCAAGAGTCCTGATTAGTTCTTCCACTGAAGTTCTTTAACTTTGCCTTTTGATTGTAAGTTTATTTAATACCAAGGAGCTCGTTCTATTGATCACTGCATCTGACCCACCTCTGGTATTTTTGAGCAATTGACCATTGTCTGAAGTGTAAAGTAAAACTAATTCAAATTGAATCAAATACCTAAACATAAAACCAAAAACTATAAAAATCATAGAAGAAAAAATAGGATCAATGCTTGAGGCCCTAATATATGGCATTAACAGGATACAAACCATAACTAACAACACCCAAATTCCAGAAGATAAGCTAGATAACTGGGATCTTCTAAAAACTGAACACTTATGCTTATCAAAAGACTTCACCAAAAGCATAAAGAGAGAACCTACAGACTGGGGGGAAAAATGGCTATTTAAATCCAACAAAGTTCTAATCTCTAAAATCTACAGAAAAATCCAACACTTCTACAATAAAAAGACAAAAAAAATCCAATTAAAAAATTGGCAAAGGAAATGAACAGACGCTTCACCAAAGAAGACATTCAAGGGGCTAATAGACACATGAGGAAATGCTCGTGATCACTAGCCATTAGAGAAATGCAAATCAAAACTACAGTGAGATACCATCTCACCCCAGTATTACCAGCACGAATCAAAAAACAGAAAATAACAAATGTTAGAGAGGCTGAGGTGAGATTGGAAGTCTTATGCGCTGCTGGTGGGAATGCAAAATGGTATGACCACTTTGAAAAACGATATGGTGCTTCCTTAAAAAGCTAGAAATAGAAATACCACATGATCCAGCAATTCTACTCCTAGGAATAAAAAACCTAGAAAATAAGAGTTGTCACACAAATAGACATATGCACACCCATGTTCATTGCTGTATTGTTCGTAAAAGCAAAAAGATGGAAACAACCTAGATGCCCATCAACAGATGAATGGATAAACAAACTATGGTATATACACACAATGGAGTACTATGCAATGATAATGAGCGATGATGAATCTGTAAAGCTTCTCACAACATGGATGAATCTGGAGGGCATTATGCTGAGTGAAATAAGTCAATCACAAAAGGACAAATATTGTATAAGACCACCACTATAAAAACTCATGAAAAGCTTTCCACACAAAAAGAAACAATCTTTGATGGTTACGAGGGAGGGGAGGGGTGGGGATAGAAAAACACTAACAGACAATAGGTAAGTCGTAACTGTGGTGAAGGGCAAGACAGTACACAATACCAGGGAAGCCAGCACAGCTTGTCCAAGGCAAGGTCATGGAAGCTCCATAGACACATCCAAACTCCCTGAGGGACGAATTGCTGGGCTGAGGGCTGTGGGGACCATGGCATCTAGCTCAATTGGCATAACATAGTTTCTAAAGAAAATGTTCTACATTCTACTTTGGTGAATAGTGTCTGAGGTCTTAAAAGCCTGTGAGCAACCATCTAAGATACCCTACTGGTCTCACCCCATCTGGAGCAAGGGAGACTGAAGAAAACCAAAATACAAGGGAAAGGTTAGTCCATAGAACTAATGGACCACAACTACCACAGCCTCCACCAGACTGAGTCCAGTACAAGTAGGTGACGCCTGGCTACCACCACTGACTGCTCTGACAGGGATCACAACAGAGGATCCCAGACAGACCTGGAGAAAAATGTAGAGAATTATAACTCAAAAAAAGACCAGACTTCTGGCCTGACAGAGACTGGAGAAACCCTGAGAGTATGGCCCCCGGACACCCTTTTAGCTCAGTAATGATGTCACTCCTGAGGTTCACTCTTCAGCCAAAGATTAGACAGGCCCATAAAACAAAACAAGACTAAAGGGCACACCAGCCCAGGGGCAAGGACTAGAAAGCAGGAGAGGAGAGCCAAGCTGATAATAAGGAACCCAAGGTCAAGAAGGGAGAGTATTGACGTGTCATGGGGTTGATAACGAATGTCACAAAGCAATAATGCGTACTAATTGTTTAAGGAAAAGCTAGTTTGTTTTGTAAACCTTCATCTGAAGTACAATTTAAAAAAAAGTTTGACAGTTCAAGTCTACTGACAGGCACTTGGAAGAAAGGCCTGGCAATCTACTTCTGAAAAATCAGCCAGTGAAAACACTATAGAGCGCAGTTCTACTCTGACGCACAAGAGGTTGTCATGAGTTGGAATGGACTCCGCAGCAACTGTTTTTAAATTCTGCCCAGTGCTTGGAGAACAAAAAAGCCCTGAAAATAAAGATGCCGCTCTTTATAGAAAGTGTTCCTCCATCATCCAAAATGCCCCCCACAACAAATGTAAGTGCTAACAACTGAGTGCATTTTATACCTGGCTTTTGATTAACTGACACCTAAAAAATTAGCTATATGCCCATATACTGTACAAATACCAATAGCCATAGAGTTGATTCCAACTCATGGTGACCCAATGTGTGTCAGGGTAGCTCTATAGGATTTTTGATGGCCGATTTTTTGAAGTAGATTGCCAGGTCTTTCTTCCAAGGTACCTCTGGGTGGTCTTGAACATCCAACCTTTCAGTTAGCATCTGAGCTCATTAACCATTGGCACCACACAGGGACTCCATTTTGTTTTGTTTTTTTTCTTCAATATTTTCTCCATTTATCATGATGTTGCTTATTGGTCCAGGTGTGAGGATTTTTGTTTTTTTTTAATTGAACTTTAGATGAAGGTTTACAGAACAAAGAAGTTGCTCATCAAACCGTTAGTATAGTACACACATTATTGTATGACATTGGTTAACAACCCACGACATGTCAACTCTCTCCCTTCTCAACCCTGGGTTTCCTATTACCAGCTTTCCTGTTCCCTCCTGCTTTCCAGTCCCTACCCCAGGGCTGGTGCGCCCCTTTAGTCTTGGTTTATTCCATGGGCCTGTTAAATCTTTGGCTGAAGGGCAAACCTCAGGGGTGAGCTTATTACTGAGCTTGAATGGTGTCCAGGGGCCATACTCTCAGGGTTTCTCTAGTCTCTGTCAGGCCAGCAAGCCTGGTCTTTCTTTTTGGGGACTCCATTTTGTACCCAGTAGAGATATAACTCTTCTAGTATATTATCTCAATTAATCCTCCCAACAACTTAAAAAGTATGTAAGATTATCCTTATTTTACAGCAAAAAAACCCAGGAGCAGAAAAGGCAAATAACTTGCCTGAAATTGCACAGCTAAAGTGGAGGTGTCCTCACTTTCTGGTTCCCTCGTGCAGTTGAACACTGGCAGAGATGGAGAAGTGCTGTAGAAACAACCAGATGGGTAGGGAATCTGAGAACGTCAGAGCTGGAATTAGGAAGCTGCTGATTACTAATAACTAGGTGCAAGGCGCAGTCTTGAGAACAAAATGAGATCCCTTACAGGAAATAAAGTTTTTCTTCTTTCTTTTCTTTTTTGTACACCTAAATCACAGTGTGTAAAATTTGATTCTACCATGTACACACACACAAACACATATGAAGAAAGATACAGAGGAACAAAAATAGGATTAGATTCTATAATGGTAGTTATTTCTGGACGGTGAAGTTATCTTTTACATTCATCTATAGTGTTTGATTCTTTCAAAAATGAGCTTGTTTTATATATTAGAAATATATATAGGCCCATACACTACACAAATACCAGTTACCATGGAGGCAGTTTCGACTCCTGACCATCTCCCACGTGTCAGAGTAGAGCTGTGCTCCCCGGTTTTCACGATCCTCCCAATATATCTTTTCCCGTCTGTAGCTTTTTCAAAGGTCACTTGTACTGTGTCTACATATTTCAAAACAATAGGTTGTAAATTCAAGCATTTAATGTAACTCTTGGTTTTTGTTTTTTCCACTGAATTGACATGAAATTTGCCGCTGTTCATTCCGAGGTTTTCGTGCAGGAATGACTGGCCACTTTGATACCCTACACCTGATGGTGTAATGGTGAAGAGCTACAGCTGCTAATGAAAAGGTCGGCAGTTCGAATCCACCAGGGGCTTCCTTGGAAACCCCATGGGTCAGGTCTACTCCATCATATAGGGTCTCTGAGACAGAACCGACTCTACAGCAGTGACTTTGGTTTTTTTCTAGGTACAAGCTATGTACTATAACTTCAGTTGAAAAATAGGGATTTTTCTGAGCTTTCCCATAGACTTTCAACAACGTGAGAATTTTTATCGCCTTATTGTGACAAGACAAAACTAAGGTCATTTATGATACTCCCTTAGAAAAATTAAGCCCACTCATCCCTAGCCCACAGATGAATGACTTCATCATTACCCTTTTCAAAGAAAAGGCATTTATTTATACATCAACATTTAAAAAATAAAAACTAACTGAAGCTAGGTTTATTTTTGCTAATGGGGTTTGAGATGAAAGATTTGTTTTTTAAAAGAAACACTTTTCGTGGTATATTGTAGCATTTAAGACCTAAACAAAGCCGCTCAGTACCAGTGGGAGCTAAAAACTAATTAGAAATCAAAATTACATTCACTTCATCAATGCTAAAATAAATCCAAGGGAAAACAAAGTGGTACTTTTTTAATTAAAGTTAATTCTGTGTAATAATCTTGGTTCCTGTTATTTGCAACTGAGAGAGGTTTTTTAAAAGGAATGTTCAAGGATGTATTTTTTTTTTTAAGAGCCAATAATTTGCTAAGTTTTGTAGAGCGTGAAGATAAATCAAAGTAGAGGGAGAAAGGCGAGGGCATCGGGACAGGCAGGTGGCCTGAGATGAAAGCAGCTGCTCAGACTTCAGGAAGGGTGAGCTCAACCACCTGCGTCGCTGGTGGGATGACTCTGAGCCTCAGAGAAGCCAGGCAGGGTGCCTGACATCAGGCTGGGTCTACAGGGCAAGGCTTCCCCTCTCCTGTTCTCTGTCGTGTTGCTGGGTGGAGCCCTCTCACTCAAGGGACAGTATGGAGAAGAGAATGCTGTTCTAGTGGTGAGTCTCCTCGGCCAGGAGCAGGTACAAAGGGGAGAATCCAATGGAGTGAGACAGCCTCTTATAGAAACAGTTCTGGAATTGTGGGGTTGCCTCCTAGACAGCTTAAGGCACCTTAGAAAACTGAGAAAGACTTTGATCTAACCAAGTCCCTGCCTGATCTGACGGGCCTTGGTGTATACCCACTCACCCTCTCAGTGCAGCCTGGGGAACATTGCTGTGTATAGCAAGAGCTGCTGTCTTTTACTCAGGTGGTAGCAACCATCTACTGAATATTTGCTACTCTCCAGGCCCTCTATTAAGTATTTTTTCAAATATTATCTCATTCAATAGTCACAACAACCTTTGTTGTTTTTGTTAGTTGCTGTCAAGTCAGCTCTAACTCATAGTGACCCCACGTACTACAGAATGAAACGTTGCCCAGTCCCAGAGCCGGATTACCTAACAAGCAAGGTATGCATCGACTTACTTGTGCAAATTTGCTAATCTGTAGTGAACAATTCCACCTGTTTTTTTACCACATCAAAGATGTGGTAAGACCCATGTGAAATTGTTGGCTACATATTGGTAAGTAAACACAAGTAAGACCGTGTGGACCTTGCTTACTGGTTAATCTGCCCCTGCTTGGTCCTGTGCCGTCTTCATGATCATCGGTAGGCTCGTGTCCGTTGTTGCAGCCACTGTGTATTTTGCATGCCTTCCCACCTAAGGGGCTCATCTTCCTGCACTCTATCAGACAGTATTCTGCTGTGAGTGGTAGGATTTTCATTGGCTAATTTTTGGAAGTAGCTCACCAGGATTTTCTTCTTAGTCTTGTCTTAGTCTGGAAGTGCCATTGAAACCTATTCACCGTGGGTGACCCTGCTGATATTTGAAATACCAGTGGCGTAGCTTCCAGCATCTTAGCAATACATGAGCCACTACCCTACAACAAACTGACAGACAAGCGGTGGAAAACAACCTTAAAAAAAAAAATTTGGAATTATTATTCTCATTTTATAGACAAGGAAACTGAGACTTACATAAAATAACTTGCTTGGGGCCATAGAATGAATAAGTGGCAGAGGAAGAATTCAAAGCCAGGGCTGTCACACTCCGAAGCCCATGCTGTTAGCCATCTTGGCACGAGTGTTTCTCCAAATGCAGGCCACTACACATTGGAATCAACTCGAGTGCTTAAAAAAATGTGTGTTCCTGGGCTTCACCCAGTGCTACTAAGTGATAATCTTTTGCAGTACTATTTTTAACAACCTCCCCAGTTAATTCTTATGTAAAACTAAAGTTTGAGAATGGTTTCATTCTTCTCTGTTGAAAATGCAGCTGAGAATAGGTAGTGGCAGAGAACATGAAGGCATTAACAACAAACTCGAGTGATCTCACTGAAAGGGAGAAATGAATAAACAAGGCTCTGAGAGTTGTCAAACCTATATATTCTGTTGGGCTCTCCTGGAAAGACCTCCGTTCTGTCCACCCCTTATCTCCTCTGTGGTCTCATGACTTATCCTTTTATGAAGTGAAAAAAATTTCTTATAGTTATGCCAAATTTTTCATTCCCATTTTTATGGTTCATGTCAACTTGTATTATGTATGAAAAACAAACGAGCTTATCTTCAGATGCTGCCAAAAGGTAGTGTTGTGATGTGTGGCATGAGAAAAGATATGAGTGGCGAGTTGAGATGCAGGCAAACCAATACACAGGGTAGCCAAAAGATATGTCCTATTTAGTGTTGGACTGAAAACTCACCTTCAGGAAGACTTTCACCTTGAAATCTGGTGATGTGTGGAACAGATGTTTTAATTTACCTAAGATAATTTGCATAATCAATTTAACATATGGTTTATCAAACCTGCCAAAGAGCAGGTGACAATATGGAATTAATATGATTACTAATTTGGCACATCATTGAGATTAATTTGATTTTTCTGCCTCTCAGAATACCCAGAGGTCTTTACAGATGGGCATAGTGTGATATGAGATGCCATATGTAGACTCTAAAATCTACCCTCTTAGACTCATACATAAAGCAACAACTTTGCCCAGTCTGGCTGTATGCTTCTACTCCCTTCCTTTCAAACTCTCTTCTAAATTGAACAGAAGGCAATGAGTGAATACTGGGAGGAGGTATCCCGTTCAGAGAGCCCTGGTGGTGCAGTGGTTAAGAGCTTGGCTGCTAACGAAAAGGTTGGCAGTTCAAATCCACCAGCCACTCCTTGGAAACCCTATGGGGCAGTTCTCCTCTGTCCTATAGGATCGCTATGAGTTGGAATCGATTCGACAGCAAAGGATTTTATTGGTTTTGGTTTATCCCATTCAGAGTGTTCATGATTTTATGAAAAGTAATTGCTCAATCTCTCTTCCCATACCATATATGGTACTGACTTTTCCCTGGTGTGTTGATTTATCCTTGATCTGAGAATCAAAGATATATCACATTTGAGAATCTATGAATGCTCCACTTTAGTTTTAAGTGTGGAGAAGGGAAAATAAGGGACTTTCAATCATGCATCAGTTTGATTACAATAGTAAATTATTGGGAACAATAGAAATGTAACCAAAGGGGATTGGTTAAATAAGATGATATACCATGCCAATAAAATGCTATGCAACCATTTAAATGATGTGAGAAAAGTGTATTTAATGACATAAAAATATGTTTGTGATATGTGACATGAAGAAAGCAGGTTACAAAATAGAGGGGTATTATAATCTCATTTTTATAAGGAAAAATCATGTATATATCTGTCTGGAAAGATAAATACCAAAATGTTAACCATGGTTATAGCTACCGAGCAGGATTAGAGTGATTTATGGTTTTCCTCTTTCTTCATTTTTACTTTTTTTAATTTTTTACCTTAAATACTTTTTTCTTTTTGTATATAGAGAAAAAACTCCAATAATCATGAAGATGGTACAGGACCAGGCAACATTTCATTTTGTTATACATAAGGTCACCATGAGTTGGAGCCAACTTGACAAAAAGTAACAAGAGAAAAAAACTAATACATTTTTAAAGCGTGAAGCGAGGATGGCAGATTGAACCGAGCATCCAATTTCACTCTCTCCGAGAACTCCATTAAAGTTCCTATAAATGATGTTAAAAATACTCAGACACATACACACACAGCACCATGGAGGAGTCAACAGCATTTTGGAAGCTGGAAAGTAGATGTGAGAACAGTAACTGGTTTGATAGACTAGAGAAAGCTGGCCCCAAGGTGGGGAATGCTACAAGCCAACATGCTTTATTCTGCAGAATCCTCCCAGGGATTGCCACTGGAATTGAGGGTCATGGGAGTGGGGGCAGGAAGTGGACGGTGGGCAGTGGGGAGGAGGTGAGGAAGCTAAAGTAAAGAGAACTGGTGAAAGCTGTTTGAGAAGCTGCTAGATCTCAAGATGCAGTCTATCATGAGTCCTCAGCATCTGAGACTGTCTTCTCCCACCCCCGCAGAAGTTTGGAGGCTTATTCTCTGAAGATCTCTGTACTGTGGAACACCAGATAGCAGTGAAAGTCCGAGTGTCATACACAAAACAGAAGTAGTTAGTGGCCTGATGTACACCAATCCTGAATGCAGACCTTTCTTTCCACTCAGCTCGCAGAACACCAACAGTCAGACTCTTACCCTCCTAGATTGTACAAGCTAAACATGTGCTTGCTCTTCGAGATTTCAAAATCAAACAATGTATTATTTAGAGATACATACATATAGGTGATTGTTATCAATTGAATTGTGTCCCCCCCAAAATATGTGTTGGAATCCTAACCCCTATACCTTTGGAAATAAGGTTACCTTTGTCATGTTAACGAGGCCATACCAGCATAGGGTGTGTCCTAAACCTAATCTCTCCTGAGTTGTAAGGAACAGCATAGACACAGAGACAAGCAAGCACAAACAGAGGAGAATAGATGCCACGTGAAGATCACCAAGGAACCAAGGAATCCTGGAAGAGACAAGGATCTTTCTCCAGAGCCAACAGAGAGAGAGCCTTCCCTAGGGCCCTGAATTCAAACTCCTAGCCTCCTGAATTATGAGAAAACATATCTTTTTTAAAGCCACCTCTTGTGGAATTTATGTTACTGCAGCACTAGAAGAGGACCAAAAACCAAACCAAACCCAGTGCCACTGAGTCGATTCCGACTCATAGTGATCCTATAGGACAGAGTAGAACTGCCCCATTGAGTTTCCAAGGAGCGCCTGGCGGATACAAACTGCCAACCCTTTGATTAGCAGCGGTAGCACTTAACCACTACACCACCAAGGTTTCCAAGGAAGAAGAATTCAATTGGGGTAGAGCCCTGGTAGTTTTTTTTCTAAACCTCAGTTGTAGGAATATGGGTGCTAATACATTTTATTATTTTTGTTTAAGCTATAAATGTACATTTTATATACTCTTTCCTATGTATTACGTATTCTACAATTAAAAAATAAGTTGGTGATTTCCTAAGAAGATAATACTTGGATGAACACCAGCACTAGGCAGCTTAAAATTTCTTCTCTGTGTATTTTTTCTCTTTTCCTTCTTTTCATTTCTATTCTTTTCTCCCCTATTCTCTCATTCCCTGTTTTTCCTTTCTTTTTTACTCTCATCCTAGCTTAGATCTCTCGAACACAACCCATAGCATTCCTCAGGGAACAAATTTTGCTGATATGTCTCTTGAACATTTTAAAATGTATCACCCATTTGTTTCTTACGGTGTTTTCCCGATAGTCTTTGTCTTTTATTGGAGATATTACCATATTTTACGCAAATAACACACACTAAGCTTTTTTTTGCCAATCATGCCCTCCCCCGATGAGGTGTTTTTGTAAGCGTGTTATGTTACTTTTTATAATTTGCTTATGAAAATACCTCCAGGTGGGAGGGCACAGTTGGCAAAAAAAAAAAAAAAAGGTAGAATTTGAGCATTAGTCAAGTAAAAATACAGCAATTTATGGATGATACAACACACAGGTCTTAACTGTACATTTTGATGAGTTTCTCTTTTTTTAGTTTGGTAGTTTTTTATTGCACTTTAGATGAAGGTTTACAGAGCAAATTAGTTTCTCATTAGACAATATATTGTTTGGTGACATTGGTCATTTTGATGAGTTTTAACAGTTAGAAACAAAATCAATTGCTAAGTTTAGTGCTATAAACTTATATGTATCATATAAAGGGTGAAATAGTATGAAATAAGATTGGAGTTTAATTCATTTTTTTCCAGCGTTTTCAATACAGGCAGTCTTCACCTAATGAACGTCCAGCTTACAAACAACTCATACTTAAGAACAGACTGCCATAAAACCTATTATATTAAAAACTTGAGTTAAATACAATGAGTTAAATAAATAACGCACACACTACTTTGTGATGTTCATGAAAACACTGCGTGGTTTGGAAGTGTTTCTGAAGTGTTTTATATGCATAGAAAGGTAAACAAACATTTGACTAACTGATGCCGAATAAATGCCTACAAATTCGACCTAAAGACAGAATTAGGAGTGAATCTCGTTGGTAACCCGGGGAATGCCAGTATATGTTTGAAGCTCATTAAAAAAAAAAAAAAGTTTCACAAAAACCAAAGGAATAAGAATTTCAAAAACAAACAAAAAGGAAAAAGTGTCAAAACAATGCAGATAGATCAGGAACAACGAAGGTGATCAATAGCTATAAAAATTAGGTATGGTCTAGGTGAGGGAAGTTTCTGCCGCATGGTGGAGGCAGAAGCCAGAGTAAGTAAAGGCGGCTAAGAAAAAATAGGGCAAAACAAAAGAATTAAGAGATGTTTTTTACTGCTGTAAAAATACATATAACACGACATATGCCAATTCAACCTTTTTCAGGTGTACAATTCAGTGATATCAATTACATTAATCATAATGTGCAAATATCACCCATAATTGTTTCCAAATTTCCCATCACCATCAACAGAAACTCGCTGCTTTCTAAACAACAAGTCTCCCTTTCTCCATCCCTTGCAACCCTGGTGACCACTAATAAACTTTGGTCTCTGAACATATGCCCATTGTTATTCATATAAGCAAGATCATACACTATTTGTCCTTTTGAAATTGACTCATTTCACTCAACATAATGTTTTCAAGTTTCACCCATGCTGTAGCGTGGATTAGGACTTCATTTCTCTGTATGGCTGAAAACATTGCATTGTATGTGTGTTCCACATTTTCTTTATTCATTCATCCATTGATGGACATTTAGATTGTTTCACCTTTTGCTATTGTGAATAGTGCTGCAATGAACACCGGTGTGCATGTATCTGCTTGCGTTTCTGCTTTCAAGTAAGAGACAATTTTTAAGTGATAGTAGGGAAGGCCTGAGATATTCTGTAGATAAGACTTCCTTGAAGCTTGCCTGGCAAATGTCAAATACGTTTTGATGCCAGGAAGCCCATAAATTGATGTTTATTTCTGTTTTCTCTCTCTTTTTTTATTACGGTAAATAAAAAGCTAACAAAACACTTGCAATTCCAACACCCTCTACATATACAGTTCAGTGACATTAAATATGTTCGTCGTGTTGTTGAATCGTCACCATTTCTGAATTTTTCCATCATCTTTAACAGAAGCCATGTGTCTTCTTTTTCCTCCCCCTCCCACCTGCCCCGGTAACCACTAATAAACTTTGATTTCTATACACTTGCCTATTGTAGACATTTCATATAAGTAGGATCATACAATATTTGCTCTTTTGTGACTTATTTCACGCAGCATAATGTTTTCAAGGTTCATCTATGTTATAGCATGCATCAGGCACTTTTAAAAAAATAGACTTTGTTTTTTAGAGCAGTTTTAGATTTACAGAAAAAACTGAGAAGACAGTGCAAAGAGTTTCCATATGCCCCACACTCAGTTTCCCCTACTACTAGCTTCTCACATTAGTTGTTACATTTGTCATGTTAAATGAAACAATACTGAGATATTATTATTAACTGAAGTCCATACTTTTTTCAGACTTGTTCAGTTTTTACCCAGTGTCCTTTTTCTGTCCGTAATTCATTCCAGGATACTTCCATCATTTAGTTACCATGTCTCCTTAGGCTCCTCTTAGCTGTGACACTTACTCAGATTTCCCTTGTTTTTGATGACCTCGACAGTTTTGAGGAGAATGCTTAAAATATATATATATAATCCTATGTTTTTTTTTTTATGTTGTAGGATATCCCTTTATTGGAATTTGCCTGATGTTTTTCTCGTTACTAGACTGGGTTAAGGATTTGGGGGAGGAAGGTCACTGAGACTAGCCTATATTCTAGGGAAAGGGAATAAAACGCCACTTTTTGTGGGAAGAGTGCTGAATTAGTTTCCTAGGGCTATCATAACAAAGTACCACAAACTGGATGACAACAGAAATGTATTGCCTCACAGTTCTGGAGGCCAGAAGTCCAAAATCAAAGTGTCAGTACAGCAATGCTCTCTCTGAAGAGAAGATTCTTCCTCATCTCTTCCAATTTCTGGTAGTTCCTGGCAATCTCTGGCATTCTTTGGCTTGTAGCTGAATCACTTAAGTCTCTGCTTTCATCCTTATATGGCCATCTTCCCTCTGTGTGTCTGTGTCTCTCGTTTTATAAGGACATCACACACGCTGGATTATGACACACTCTACTCCAGTATGAGCTCATGTTAACTGATAACATCTTCAAAAACCCTACTTCCAAGCAAGGTTATGTCAACAGATACTTGAGTTTAGGACTTCAACATATCTTTTTTTTTTTTAATCAACATATTATGTATATTTATTAACTCATTCCAAACCAAACCAAACCTATTGCTGTCAAATGATTCCAACTCATAGCACGCCTACAGGACACAGTAGAATTTCCCCATTTACAAGTGCAAAAAATTTTGAAGACATGTTTTAAGACCACTGCAAAACCTTAGAGATCCAGTAGCCGCCTTGGGCTGGAACGTCTTCCATTGGCGCCTCCTATTCCTCTGTGCACTCTCCTCTACCCTGTTCTGTGGCCCAGGACACTGAGTAACTGCTTCTCTGTGCTGTGAGTCCTGGGATCCTGTACTCTCCTTGTGGTTTCCCTGCACACTGCCTACACTGTATAAACAGTCCTTTTATTAAACTTTTCTCAAATTACCCACTTTGAGAGTGCCATCTGTTTCCTGCTATATCTTAACAGTTACACCCACATCCCTTATCTTACAGATGAGGCCAGATGATTTACTCAAGCTGACAGTCAGTGACCCAGGTTTGGGACACCTAATCCAGGTCTTTTTTTGTTTCTGTATTGCCAGCTAACACACTCGGATAGCAGAACGTAACCCCTAAAACTCCTGATCACTCCTGTGAGGTGTTGCCTACATGCTACCTCCACAGTGCTGTGCCGAGCCATAACGGAGCCTGAAGCAAAAGGAAAAATCACTAATACTGATCGTGCCTTTATTTAACATTTTGATATTTTGCTCATCATAGATTTTTTTTGCATTAATTTTCATTTCGTAATATGTTGAATTATAATATTATTTATCTTGGTTTCTGAATTTTTTGGCACCCCTTTTACTTTTATGCTCCAGGTGAGTGCCTCACTTGCCTTGCCTTAGTCTGTCCCTGTGCCTCCAGCTCCATTCCCCCACTTGCCCCACTACTGCACTCCTGAGTGGACTCCCAGAACAGTCTTGGTACCTCCTCTCTTCTCTGTCTTTCCTGAAGTCTTACCATTTGACTTTCTTTGCTTGGCTGCTGTCCCACCTTTAGATGTTGTCAGCTAAAATTTTACTGGTGACTATAATTTAAGATGGCCTGGTGGCACAATGGTTAAGCTCTCAGCTGCTAACCAAAAGGTAGGCAATGCATACCCACCCAGCAGCCCCAGAGGAGAAAGACCTGCTCCCATAAAGATTACAGATTAGAAACCCCTATGGGGCAGTTCTGCTCAGCCTAGAAAACCTTATGGAGCAGTTCTACTTAGCCTAGAAAATCCTATGGGGCAGTTCTACTCTGTCACACAGGGCAAATGGATTCGATGGCATCTGACAACAACATTCTTGCTACTAGGTAGAAACAGAAGGCCCTTTATTCACTTTGCTTTTAGGCACCACACAGGGGAGTCAGGTAGGGCATGTGCTAGGTGCTGAAGATAGAGATGGATCAGATGTAGAGCTGAACTTTGAGGAGTTTACATTTAGGGTTGAAGAAAGACACATTAAAAATGATAGTAAAATACAATAAAAGCTATTCAAGGGTATACATAAAACACTACAAATACAGAGCAACTAAATTTGTTGCTCAGAGTTTGTAGATGGAGGGAAGGGAGAAAGGGAAGGAGGAAAGGTTGGCACAGGGGAGAAGCAGGCCAGACCCACAAAAGTGAAGTAAGAGTGCACCACAGACAGCTAACCATTGCCTAGCTTGCAGTTTTCCCTACCGTCTCCTTATTTAGAACCTCTGGTGTCACTCCACACGGCTGGCAGATTTTTCTCTTTTAGATCTATTCTAAGGCATTGAAGAATGCAGCTTTACACTTCGTTTCTCTTCCGTCAGAGAAGAGGCTGACGTTACGTGCTGATTCACCTGATGACATATGCACCGACATTCCTGGACCCCGCTGTACTTTTCCCTCTGATGCAGGCACTGAGGGTTGGTAAACAGCATTTCATTATGACCTACTGGCTAGATGTGAGTCATGGCATATTTTAGAGTAAGCCTGAAGGGAGTTGAGATAAAAAACGTCACTCCAAAGTCAAGGACACCATTCCACAAACACGAATAAACCCCAACCTCCTTTAGCATTCGTTATTCATCTGCCAGCATCTGTTGCTTTGAACCGTGCCATCTCATTTTTTGCCACTAGTATAACAATTTTTGAAACCTAGAATATGATTTTTTGGGTTAATTTCCGGGGCTGTTATCTTTGAAGAAGGATTGATTACTTGACTGGATATAGAGAGATTTTTTAGTCTGGACTTTGTTTCTGACTCAGATCACTTAAATCTCTCCTTCTCTCTTCCCATCATCACTCTTTGGAAACCTTTGCTTGGCTGCTACCCAAAAGATTGAAGGTTTGAATCCACTCAGCAGCTCTGTGGGAGAAAGAACCTGGCAATCTGCTTCGGTAATTTTACAGCCTAGAAAACTCTATAGGGTAGTTCTACTCTGCCACATGAGGTTGCTATGAGTTGAAATCGACTGGATGGTATATAATAACTATTAGATCATAAATTCAGTAGTTCTTGGTATGGACTCAAAATACTACTCTCTTTGGGCAGTTCCTAATTATCTTCTGTTTCTGTTTTAAAACTTCAATTGCCCTCTTCCCTCAATCTTTCTCAATTTCACTACTCTCTACATTTCAGCTTTCCTGTCTTATGCAACAAGGCTCCCATCCATTATTGTGCATAATCTTTAATGGGACCCATTCCTATCTAGTTTTCTGAAATGCAGTTCTATATTTCAACTTATTTCTCTCTTTACCTACAGATTTTAAGTCTGTTAATGTTCTAACAGGAAGTCATTTGTTCTAATTTAATGAAAATATAAAAGCGTATGCCCCATGTGTGCACTCTTATAAAACTATTATCACAGACGTCAGACCCTAATGATAAAGACATACATATGATTAGTATAATTTAATAAAAGCTACCATTTAATGCTATTGCCTTTATGTTACATATAAGATTGAATTCTATAAAAATTTAATTTTGTTAAGTGCCACAGCAACCCCAAGTGACAGAGTAGAACCCCAGTATGTAATCTTTATGGAAGCAGAACTTTGTGGATTGCCATGTCTTTCTGCCACTGAGTGAGTTCAAATTGCCAAACTTGAGGTTAGCAGCCAAACATACTGTATGTGTGTGTGTGTGTGCATGTGTATGTATATATATATATATATATATATATATATATATAGTATGCTTACCTGTTAACCTAATGGTGTGTGTTATATATGTGTGTATGTGTGTGTGTATATATACACACATGCATGCATACATACATATATATATATGGGGCCCTGGTGGTGCACTGGTTAAACATTCAGCTGCTAACCAAAAGGTCAGCAGTTCGAATCCACAAGCCACTCCTTGGAAACTCTATGGGGCAGTTCTACTCTGTCCTATAGGGTCACTGTCTTAGTCTTCTAGTGCTGCTATAACAGAAATACCACGAGTGGATGGCTTTAACAAGAGAAATTTATTTCCTCACAATAAAGTAGGCTAGAAGTCCAAATTCAGCATGTCAGCTCCAGGGGACAGCTTTCTCTCTCTCTCTGTGGGCTCTGGAGGAAGATTCCTTGCCCTCAAACTTCCCATGGTCGAGGAGCTTCTCAGGTGCAGGGACCCCGGGCCCAAAGGACGCACTCTGCTCCCGGCACTGCTTTCTTGGTGGGATGAGGTTCCCCTGTCTCTCTGCTTGCTTCTCTCTTTTATATCTCAAGAGATTGCCTCAAGACACCATCCAACCCTGTAGGTTGGGTCCTGCCTCACTAACACAAGTGCAGCCCATCCTCTGTCATTAACATCATAGAGGCAGGATTTACAACATATAGGAAAATCACACAATACCGGGAATCATGGCCCAGCCCAACTGATACACACATTTTTTTTTTTTTTTTTTTTATAATAACTTTTATTAAGCTTCAAGTGAACGTTTACAAATCCAATCAGTCTGTCACATATAAGTTTACATACATCTCACTCCCTACTCCCACTTACTCTCCCCGTCTTGAGTCAGCCCTTTCAGTCTCTCCTTTCTTGACAATTTTGCCGGCTTCCCTCTCTCTCTATCCTCCCATCCCCCCTCCAGACAAGAGTTGCCAACACAATCTCAAGTGTACACCTGATATAATTAGCTCACTCTTCATCAGTGTCTCTCTCCCACCCGCTGACCAGTCCCTTTCATGTCTGATGAGTTGTCTTCAGGGATGGTTCCTGTCCTGTGTCAACAGAAGGTCTGGAGAGCATGACCGCCGGGATTCCTCCAGTCTCAGTCAGACCATTAAGTTTGGTCTTCTTATGAGAATTTGGGGTCTGCATCCCACTGCTCTCCTGCTCCCTCAGGGGTCCTCTGCTGAGCTCCCTGTCAGGGCAGTCATTGATTGTGGCCGGGCACCAACTAGTTCTTCCAGTCTCAGGATGATGTAGGTCTCTGGTTCATGTGGCCCTTTCTGTCTCTTGGGCTCTTAGTTGTCATGTGGGCTTGGTGTTCTTCATTTTCCTTTGCTCCAGGTGGGTTGAGACCAATTGCTGCATCTTAGATGGCTGCTTGTTAGCATTTAAGACCCCAGACGCCACATTTCAAAGTGGGATGCAGAATGATTTCATAATAGAATTATTTTGCCAATTGACTTAGAAGTCCCCGCAAACCATGTTCCCCAGACCCCCGCCCCTGCTCCGCTGAGCTTTGAAGCATTCATTTTATCCCGGAAACTTCTTTGCTTTTGGTCCAGTCCAATTGAGCTGACCTTCCATGTATTGAGTGTTGTCTTTCCCTTCACCTAAAGCAGTTCTTATCTACTGATTAATCAATAAAAAAACCCTCTCCCACCCTCCCTCCCTCCCCCCCTCGTAACCACAAAAGTATGTGTTCTTCTCAGGTTTACTATTTCTCAAGATCTTATAATAGTGATACACACATTTTGAGGGGGGACATAATTCAATCCATGACAGTCACCATGAGTCGGAATTGACTTGATGGCAATGGGTAGGGGTGGGGAGTGGGGGCGGGAGGGAGGGATGGATGGGTAGATAGTGCTTGGCTGCTAGCCTCTTTGATCATTAGTTTTCTCATCTGTAAAAGGGATATATGTACATATACATATAATCCTCTTACAAATGAGAAAACTAATGAACAAAGAGTCTGTTGAACTCAGATTTTTGTTATTATTGTTTAAGATACCGATTATTTTGTAAATCTAGCATCCCCTCTTCTGGGAACTGCTGCTGCTTTTCTCCACCAATACGGCTGTCATGGGAACTCCTATGACAGGAGCCAACCCTCTGGCCTCTGAGCCTCTTCCCACCAAGTTCTGTGGACTGAAGATTATGAGACCAAGGGTTCAGGGCATTTTTATTTGTCCAACAATGACATGTAGAGCTGAGGAATTGCTGGTGGTTAGTTTACCATTACAGGGACTGCAGAAATGGGAGAAGAGAGCCTGCAGACAGAGAGCCTGGAGCAGCATTCAAGCCCCTACCTTTGGCCATGGTGTCTCCAATCACCTCATATGCATGCAAAATCTGGACAATGAATAAGGAAGACCAAAGAACAACCGATGATGCCTTTGAGTTGTGGTATTGTAGAAGAATATTGGATATATGGTGGACTGTCAGAAGAACTAACAAATCTGTCTTGGAAGTACAGGTAGAATGCTCCTGAGAAGCGAGGATGACAAGACTTCGTCTCACATACTTTGGACATGTTATCAGGAGGGATCAGTCCCTGGAGAAGGACAAGCATGTCTGGTAAAGTGGAGGGTCAATGAAAAAGAGGAAGACCCTCAACAAGATGGACTGGCACAGTGGCTGCAACAAAGGGCTCAAGCATAACAACGATCATGAAGATGGCACAGAACCAGGCAGTGTTTCATTCTGTTGTACATAAGGTTGCTATGAGTCAGAACCGACTTGATGGCACCTAACAACAGTATTTAGTGTTGTCACCCATACATTCTGCAAGACATCCTTGTGCCCTGATAATTAACTCCCCTTTTGGCTTAAGCTCAAATTGAGTATCAGCCCCTTGGAACCTTCCAAAGTCTTAAATTTTACTGCCCCCTGGTCATTTGAATCATAGCAAAAGATAAAGGATTTGGGTTGAAAATAGCTTGTGCATAAGTATTTCATTCACAGACTAATTTATACTACTTCCCCCAAAGGGCATTTGCTTAGTTTCGTCCTTCCTGGTCTGAAAAATAAATGTTAGCTATAAAAATAGTCAAATTCATTCAAACAAGCCATCTTGAAAGCAACCGAAAAAAATTGTTTTTGGCTGACTACGACCGGTTTTGTTTGATTACCTTTTTTTATTTCTTAAAGAACTCAATCATATGTCTCATTTCCCAACATTTCAAAAAATTGATCAGGAAATAGGGGAAAAAAGGTCTGCAAACGTGCGTCGTCCATATCTTCTGTTAAGACCAACAAAATAAAAAGTTGATTTTTACAGGTATACCCCATTGCCGTCAAGTCAATTCCAGCTCACAGCAACCCTATAGGACAGAGTACAACTGCCCCATAGGGTTTCCAAGGAGGAGCTGGTGGATTTGAACTGCCAACCTTTTGGTTAGCAGCTGTTGCTCCTAACCGCTGCACTACCAGGGCTCCTTTTCACAGGTAGGAAGCGCTTAATGGTGTTATAGGGTTCTAGGATAGAGAGGGCTTTGAGGTTAGTCTCCTTGCTGTTTCTGACACCTCAGTGCATAAGCCTGCACTTGCAGACAGTGCATATGCAGACAGTGCACAGCCTTCCACTGGCCTGTCACAATCAAGTAGTCGGCCATGTTTCCAGGGTGACACAGAGTTCCTCCGCATGCTAGTTCGAAGTTGTCCGTGTGCACCCTTCATTCTCAGCACAGTTCTTAATCCCCTACCCCGTGTTCATAGGTTGACTATGGATCTGATATTGTGTGACCACCTTGACATTCAGGCTTAGCACAGGCAACAATTTGCTCTGGGACTTGGTGAAAGAAAAAATGTTTTAATCATGTAACAATAACAAAAACGTTAATCCCGCCTCACAACAGTTAAAGACCTAAAAAACACCTGTCAGACACTATACGAACATCAGCATTGAAGAGACTGTCTAGAAAAATCTGGAGACAAATTAAAACGTGTCCAGAGAATGTAGGAGGACGTACATATAATTTCCAACCAGCATGCTTGGACTCTGAGTTTACCCAGAACATATTTCAAAACAACCATCCAATTTGTTTGAACTTTTTTTTTTTTTTTTTTATAGCTTTTGACCCCCACATGTCTGTCAGTTTGTTGTACTGAATGTTCCTTAGAAGCAAGGATGGTGAGACTGCATCTTACATACTTTGGACATGTTGTCAGGAGGGATCAGTCCTTGGAGAAGGACATCATGCTTGGCAAAGTACAGGGTCAGTGGAAAAGAGGAAGACTCTCAATGAGGTGCATTGACCCAGTGGCTGCAACAATGGGCTCAAGCATAACAACGATTGTAAGGATGGTACAGGACGGGGCAGTGTTTCATTCTGTTGTGCATAGGGTCGCTATGAGTCGGAACCAACTCGACAGCAACTAACAACAACTTAGCTTTCAAATATCAAGCTAATTGTCTAAGTGGCTAAATCAGTCCACAAAAACAATTTGTCTTCAGTCCTTATACATAGTCCTACTTATTGCCCAGAAACTTTTCCTTCTATCTAAATTAAAATACTCTTCCATTGCTATTGCCAATTTTTAACACTTATATTCATAAAAAATGGCTAGCTGGCTCTCCTTGGTCCTCCAGTTTTATCTTAATTTTCGCCCTTAGGTTCTAGTTTTCATCTTTTAATTACCCTTAATTAAAGAAAATCAGTTTCCACTGACCTAGTAGATATCCACCAAGCTGGTTGAAGAGGACGCATTGTATTTTCCCCACATAGGATTTGGTGGGGTTGAAGTCCACATTATGCTATACTTTGTGGATTGTCGTGTAAAATTGGAGGTTACTGTGGGTCATTCTGTTCACCATCATTCCTCCCAGCTCTGCCTGTGTGTGCGTCCTGAGCTGGAAGCATCATGAATACACTTTAGGAACATCTTCGTTGTCCATGTGCTTATTTGTGTGTCTGGTGGGGGAGGTGTTGGAGAAGAATGTCCCCATGGTTAAGCTAAGAAAGCAGCATTGATCTGGAACGACACCCAGGTGCCAGACCCTCAAAGTGGCAAAGGTTCCAAGGTGAGTGCTGAACTGAATTCTAAGAGCAGGTGGTGGTTCCCTTCAGGAACAAGCAAGGTAGGAGATAGACTTAAAGAAGGCCTGACATGTTTGAGGCTAAGCCAAGTTGGGGTTCAGTCGTTTGTTTTTCTTCTCCTTTATTCCTCTCAGGTTTCTTTATACCCTTTCTAAAATTCAGAAGTCTAAGCAGGCCATGGAATGGGAGAAGCACACAGTGGCCAATGTTCCTAAACCACTGGGTGCTCTTCCCCCTTTCACTGCTGCTTCAGCATCTATCTCCCACACCTCTCCTCTCAGGCATATCTCTGCTGCCGGCCTCTCTGCAGTCTGAGGATTGTTTACAAAGATGGACTATAGTTATGGTTGTTGACAGTTGCCATCAAGTTGGCTCTGACTCATGGCAACCTTATGTATAACAGAACAAAACACTGCCTAGTCATGTACCATCTTCATGATTGTCGTATGTCTGAGTCCATTATTGTGGTTATTGTTGAATCATATCAACATGAAAGGCACCACACAAGGAAGACCTTATGGTTAAACAACTAAGAGGTAGTCCCTCCAGGGTCAATTATTTTGTGTATGAAAATATTGACCTCTGACATCACTACTAGGAAAATTACTGTTTAATGTTGAGTAGTGATCAACTAAAAATAGAATCATTTTCTTGAGTTAAAACCCTGTATTACGGTTTCATGATTTGTAATAATTTTAATTACAAAAAAGCTATAGATAGTAACTGTTTTCTGTCAGGCAAAGGTAAAATAACAAGAAAGTTTTAGAACCTGCAGTTGCCTTGCTTACAGAGTAGATAGGAAAGGGGTGGGAAAGCCAAAAAGTGGAGTATTCCCATATTTTCCACAATTTTGGATATAAAAGAGAAGCAATTTTCTTCTCTTCTAATCAGCAAAGTTTATACTTAGTAACTTATTTCTGGATCCTTAAGTCATTGGTTTATAGAGCCCTAGGTGGCATAAATGGTTAAGCACTCCACTACTAGCCAAAAGGTTGGTGGTTCAAACCCACTCAAAATTGCCTCAGAAAACAGGCCTGGCAATCTGCTTCCAAAAGGTCACAGCCTTGAAAACCTATGGAGCAGTTATACTCTGCACACGTGGGGTCACCAGGAGTCAGAATCGGCTGGATGGCAACTAGCAACAACAGCAAAAAAATTCATTTGTTTAGCCTAATAAATTTTAGCAGTTATAATAAAGCTTCTCAGCAATTCTTTCTACAAGAGTGTTTAAGTAATCCAGGTAGATAAGGGGGTGAAATGGAATGGCTTCATCTCTCAATGATTAGGGCGAAGGCTAAGGTCGTGGCTGTAATTACCTGGCCCAGGAGTGTGTACATCCTGTAAACTTCAGGCTATGTGTCAGGGCTCAGCTAAAGCCCAGCAGTCCAAAGACCAGAGAGGTAGCTTTCCATTAAGGAAATGCTTGTAAGAAATGTGGACCAGGCTAAAGCAAAGATTTAGGAACAGAAAAAAAAAAGTTTGAACTGCAACACTGCAAAATTCCCTAAAATCAGACTTGCAGCCCTTGTTCAGCTTCTCTTTGGAGCCCAAAAACACTTCCAGTTTCTTGAGAGGCACAGGCAGTTGAATGAGTACTATATTCTCTGACAATTTCCTGAATGATTCCATCCAAGGTTATGGGACAAGGCTGTACGATAAAGTTATATGTGTTTGGATATGTTATGCATGTGTGTAACTTTGTCACTTTGCTTTCCAAAACCAAAAATCCCATCTGCTACCACTTTAGCCCAATGTCCACAGGAGAGTGGAATGCATCATTAGGGAGGCCAAGTAAAATGCTCCCTTTCTTCTTTGTCCTTCTCTCTTTCTTTCTCCCACGTTTTTGTTCACCAAGTTATAGTGACTGAAATCATTCTTGGTGAAAAATGCTGGACCACGCTGAAAATTTGTGGCTGAGAGCTGGACCCTCGTCATCACCACGCACATTGTCACTGAGACAGGGTAACCCATGGTTACTGAGCTCGGCTCAGCTGAGGGCCAGAGAGCCTCCCCTCCCCACTGCACTATAAAGAGACCCAGCCAAGGGACCCTACCAGCTTCCAGCTCTCAGCCTAGCCGAAGGTGTGGGAAGGAAACCCCTAGACATCGGGAGCAGAGCACACCAGCTGCAGAGGCAAGGCCAGCATGTCATCTACCTTCAAACTTCAGTGTCACTTCATTCTGATCTTCCTGATGGCTCCAAGAGGGGATAGTCGGTCCCTGGAGGTGAGCTACTCCTACAATGACCCATCGCATCTTCCTTGCATAAGTGTTCTGCCATGGGCAATGGGCTGGCTGCCTCTGCTGGACCTCTTTTCTCAGCCTCTGTTGGTCTTAGCTCTTTCTTCCCTGCCTGCTGGCCCCCTAGTTTCCCTGTTTCCCCTAGACTGGTCTTCCTTGCTGTCTTTGAGCATATCCCTGCCAGCCTTCCTCTGGCGCTTGCCTGCCTGCGCCCGGCAGCTGGATACCCTGGCCTGACAGAAAGGATCTAAGACCTCCCGGGCTTCTCCTGACCCGGGAGGACCTTGATCCCCTCTCTTTATTATTTTTTCTTGCAGGACAGGGAGGGTGCCGCTCCCCTGGGTCCCTTTCTTTCCCACTCCTTGAACTTTTCCGGACTGACGCGTTTTTCTTTCCAGTTGCGGGAAGCGGCTGACTACGACCCTTTCCTGCTCTTCAGCGCCAACCTGAAGCGGGAGCTGGCGGGGGAGCAGCTGTACCGCCGCGCTCTGCGTGAGTTTCCGCCGCCCGGCCTGAGTCCGCGGGCGGGAGGAAGGCGGGGAGGCTGGGACTATGCGCGGAGACTGCTGGCTCGGGACGCCACGAGGAAAGGGATGGCTAGCACCGGCCGGGGCGCAGTTCCCCGGCTAGAGATCGGTCCGCTGAGGCGCGCTAGGGGAGAGAGGGAGTGACGCGCCCGGGGCTGGGAGTCGGGGCGCGGGGTACTGTCGAGCCAGAACACAGGGCGCGCGGTGGCTGCAACCCCAAGACCCACTGGCCCCGCCGCCTTCCCCCCAGGGTGCGTGGACATGCTGAGCCTCCAGGGCCAGTTTACCTTCACCGCCAACCAGCCGCAGCTGCACTGCGCCGCCTTCTTCATTGGCGAGCCAGAGGAGTTCATCACTATCCACTACGACCTGGTCTCCATCGACTGTCAGGGCGGGGACTTCCTGAAGGTGAGGCGCGCCCGCCGCGCAGCCCCAGCCGAGGGGACACGGGAGGGTGCGATGGGCTGGGACGCTGCGCCCAACGTGGGGCTGCCGAGCGTGGGGCACGGGTGGTAACTCTTCATTAAACACCGCGTCAGTGCCCGAGTCTGAGAGGCACCCCCAGGTCGCTCCCAACCCCGAGCCCCTGTCCCACACCCAGCAGGGTCGGGTGCCTTGGACGCCGCAGAGATTTAAATAACGATAGGGTTGCTATGAGTCGGAATCGACTCAATGGCAGTGGCTTTGGTTTTTGGTTTGGTCAGTGCGCTCTCAGGGACCTGGGCGCTCCCAAATAACTTGAACTCGCTATACGAAACGCTGTGGTGCAACCTAGGGTGCACGATAAATGAAAACAACAATATGAAAACACGTAACTGAACTGGCGCTCCGAAGCCAGCCGGTCCTAGGTAGAAGCCAGCCACACCCGGCTGAGATCTGCCTGCCCCTCTCCTGCTAGTTCCTCTCTCAGCCGAGCTGTTCAAGGCTCACAGTCTGTTTTCAATGCCAGGGCGGCTAGGTTTGGGAGCAGTAGAGCACTGGCTGCTGAGAGAGAAACTAATCTGAGCCAGGTGGGAGGGGATGATAAGGCGCCCAACCTCACAATATCCCCACTTGAACTTCCAGATATTCCCCTTAAGTCTCACAGGTCAGCTTAGAATGGCTGGTAGAGTTCTATTGCCCAATTAAAATAATCGTGATAAAACATCCAATGTGAATTTTTTTTTTTTTAACCTGTCAAACACATTAGAAGGGGAATGGTCTGGTGAAGTGATTCGTAATTGGGTTGTTAGTAATTTTGCTAATATGGGCTGGGATGGACTCATTAAACTGAGATCCTGCCCACCTGTGGTTTTTGAGAGTAAAACCAATCCTTTGTCCAAATGTAAATGTTAACAAGGAAAACAGTCTTTAAGTGGCTTACCAGCCTTCATTGTCTTGAGTGTTGAAGCAAGTTATTGATATTTTAAAGTAATACATGATAATAGTTTAAAGTGAGGAAAATCGGTGTATATAGCCATTACCATGTCAAGTTGCTGCTTCAGTTTTTTTTCTTTTGCTATTTTTGAGGTATTTTGTGGTTTACATTTCCGGGAGTAAAGAGAGGAGTGAAAGTTAAGTCATGCTTTTGTGGAATTCTTCAGAAGGTGGGATGGCAAAAAGTGACCAGGATAAAAATGTATATAGTAAGTCCCTGAGTTCCTAATATCCACAAACACCTGACTGACTTACACTTTCATGTTATATAAATTTGCCCTCATTTTGAAACAATTGAACAACCTCTCTTCTTCATCGCAATCACCTGCGCTTGCTGCAGGTGCGGCTTTTAAATCCTTGAAAAGGCTCGGAGCCTGTTCTTGCACTGAAGTAAGTCTGAATAAGAGCCATATGCACCTGTTCTGACCTACCTACAAGTTTTACTTAAAGACACACCTAGGACCAGATCTTATTAGTAACCCGGTAATGCCTGTATAGTAAAGTTATGTACTTTTATTTAAAGCTATATGTACTTTAAGGAGTATAAAGAAAAAACTAACATATTACTTGTGAAACAATCTTCACAGTCAAAATACATACAAGTCAGAAGCAAGCAGGCGGGGAGTGTAGGTGTCAGTTCCTCACTTATGACTGAACGTCCATTGCTGGATAACTTTTTCCCCTCTTTCAACACACCCATGATATCAGCAGCTGATAGAAATGATTGCTTGTTTTTCTTGTTGTTGTTGTTGGAAGGTATTTGATGGTTGGATTCTCAAGGGGGAGAAGTTCCCCAGTTCCCAGGATCATCCTCTCCCCATGACTGAGCGGTACATAGATTACTGTGAGAATGGTCTTAGCCGAAGGAGCGTCAGATCCTCCCAGAACGTGGCCATGATCTTCTTTCGAGTCCAGGAACCAGGAAATGGATTCACATTAACTATAAAGACTGATCCTAACCTCTTCCGTAAGTGGGCCCCTGTCTTCTCAGTCGAAAAGCAAGACTTTGAGGGTCAAGCCTGCTTAGTATCATTGCATAGACTTAAGAAATTTGAGCTGAAGAATGATTTAAATGGGAATTCTTTTGTAATCAGAAATGACCTAAAAGATATTTTTCTATTCATTATCATGAAAATCAAATCCCAGTTTTTAATTTATTCCCAGGCTAAGTTTTGTGCTACACATTACAGCAGCTAAAATTCTGTTTTTTCCCCAACGTCTTGTTCTGATCTCCTAAGGTGCTATAATGCGTTCAGTGACCAACTGATCCCTCCAAGTCATTACATTTATGCAGGCTAAGCTGAGGGATCAGATAGGAACTAGCAGTGCTAGGGCTATTTAGGCAAAAGCTGAAAGGCTGTCTGTCTGGGATGTGGTACACAGACTTCATTCCCTGGACACAGGGTTGGACCAGAGGTTGCCCCGATTCTGAGCCTACCACTCTAATTACCCTGTAAAACTGAACAGCCTAGTGGGAATTGACTCGACGGCACTAGGTTTTTTTAGGTTAGGCCTGACCGCATTTTTTAATCAAAATGAGTTTGTTTGTCTGCTTGTTTTCTTCTCATCAAGACAAAATTCTTTAAAAAATAAAAAGCTAAAACGTTCATCCTAGGTTGTATATAATGTTAACATTAACAATATTATGTGGTTGAAGAATGGAGCCTAATCTGCCCAAGAATAACGGACTGACTAATCTTCAGATTTTTATTTAAAAAAAAAATTTTTTTTTTTGAAAGAAGCCTCCCAGAAAAGGCTATTTCAGAGCCCTGGAGCAAAATAATCCTAGAGGAAAAAATGAATTGTTTCTTTTATATTTTGTTTGGCTTAAATTCAGAAAGCTTCTATAATCATTTAGAAATTTTAGTTCTTCTTGAAATTAAGTGTAATTAAAAATATAAAAAGGCAGCAAGAGGCACTTCTGACCTGTTCTGATCAATCAGAAAACGTATGTCTCCATAACTGGCAAAAAAAAAAAAAAAAAGTACAAATTCTGCAGCTTCTAGTTTCATAGCTGGAAGAATCATACTCTAAACCTAAGTTGGAGGCATAAAACAAAAAATTTCAGAAATTCCTGGGAATACGTTAAATATTAAAACTTTACCTTTTAGTCAACTTATTTAATACCTAGCAACTATTTTTCTGTCAGACATAAGCCTGCTGTCTCTCTAATCTTCCTCAGCCTAACCTGTGACTGTTTTATTATTCATGTATTATATTAAAGAGTAACATTATGGCTCTTGATCTGATGCATGAAGGCTTCAGACAGACAGCTTTTGAGTTCTGGCTTCACCTTGAGGCCTCAGTTCTTTCAGACTCCCCAGCTTGGGCCAGAACCCTACTTATGGAAGTACTCCTAGAACTACTTCCAGATAGTATTGTTTGTTTGGGTATTGATTTCTGTTTTGTCATTGTTATAAACAAGGTAACCCCCTGAGATTAGAAGCCCCTTTGTCAGTTCAAGCCTCCTGACAATGTCCACGTCATTGATGATTTTTATTCCCCAACTCTTTGTCTCCAGATTGCCTTTGTGATATATACTGTCTTCCTGGGCACAGGTCCTAGGCCATAATGAAGAGCCTAGAAAAAAGATAGAATGAGTTTCTATAAATAAAAACCCAGCATATGAAGTAATACAAATGTGGTATGTTTTTGTTTTCCCCTACAAAGCCTGCAATGTCATCTCCCAGACCCCAAATGGAAGGTTTACCCTGGTAGTCCCACATCAGCATCGCAACTGCAGCTTCTCCATAATTTATCCCGTGGCAATAAAAATATCTGATCTCACCCTGGGACATTTAAATGGTCTTCAGTTAAAGGTGAGTTACCTATTTGCTTCTGAATCATTTCCTAAGACCCCGGCTCTATCAGAGCAAATTTGATCGTACACAATGAACCGGGACATCAGCAGGTTGGATCAGTTGTGTTCATCAATCATCCCACCTCTGACTGGCTATTAAATCTCCCATACTTGCCTTCCCTGCTCTTAATCATCCTCCCTGCCTCTTCTATTTCAGTTATGGTGCACGTCACATACTCAGGTGCCCCATCTGACTCTCTGAATATTTTCTTGTGATGTAAAATGTTTTCAACTGGTAAAGTTGTGGTATGTAATTACAATTGAATTCTCTTGTGCCTGCCTCTTTTACAAAAATTCTCTCCTAGCGGAACCTAGGATGAGTCATCTACACAGCTGCTTTTCTGATTATTGGAATTTTCTTTTGACATGAAGGAAGTATCTCTCTCATTGAACTGTGCTATGAAGGAATGCTTAGTGTAGCATAAAGTGCGGAACTGGATTTTTATATTGCAGAATACAGTAAACTTTTCAGAACTATTTTTACATTCCATTTAATTCAATACATTTTGTATCAAAAATATTAACCGAGGATCCCTATCAACTTGTCCTCCCATGACTTTAAAGTTAACACTGGGCCTAACCACATTTCCTTGCACTGTTAGCTTCTTCCCTCTAAGTCGTCCTCATTTCCTTTTGCTTTTTCATAAGCCTAGGTTAAGAAAGCCCAGGCACTTGTTAACATCAAAGACAGTTATGGCTCCTACTCAGACAGAATTCAGTGAAAACCAAATAAATTGGAGCAGGACTGAGAAAAGGAATATATCCATTTTCTTTAAAGCCCTGAATTCGTGGGCAGGTGTCTGCCTTTTTAGTTGGGCCTTAATGGAAGAATAACCCTTTGGTAAGGACAAGGTATAAACAGGTGTCTTCAGTACAGCTGTATAAGTGTGAAAGCAGATTGGGAGAGCAGCGTTTTAAGTTATTCTTCGCTATAGCAAGTAACCTTGGTATTTTTCCTTTTATGAATTTAGCATCTATGGTGTTCTAGTATTCCTTTACAAAATATTTTTGAGTGCTTACCATGTGCAAGGAGCCCTGGTAGCATAGTGGTTAACAGCGAGCTCAGCTGCTAACCAGAAGATCGGCAGTTCAAATCCACCAGCCTCTCCTTGGAAACTCCATGGGGCAGTTCTACTCTGTCCTATAGGGTCACTATGAGTTGGAACCGACTCGACAGCACCTAACAACAACAACCATATGCAAGGCACTATTCTAGAGGCTGGAAATTATCAATAAACGAAACAAGTCCTACTCACAGGGAACCTACATTCTAGAGGGAGAAGACAGCAAAATGATACAGTATTTCAAGTAGCAATAAGTGCTATACAGAACCTGAGGCAGAGTGGTGTGATAGACATTGATTAGGGACCAGGGAGTAGAGGGAGAGTTGGGGAGCTACTTGAGATGTTTCCGAGAAGGAGGCATTTCAAGTGAGATCTGAGCAATAGGCAAGAAGGACCCAGAAGCCATGGGAAGAGCAGGAAACAAAGGGGACAGTAGTGCAGAGGCTCAGACACAGCAATGGGCTTGCTGTGTTCCAGAAGTGGAGAGAAGGAAGAGGTAGAGGGGGAGTGGTATGAGATAGTAACATCAGGGAGATGGACGGGGCCAGGTCATGGAGACCCTGCAGACCATATTAAAGAGTTTGAGTTTATCCTAAGAGCAGTGGGAAGCCACTGAAGGTTTAGGCAGGTAGGCAACATGGTCTCATTTACACTATAATATCATTCTGGCTCCCACCTGGTAAATGGGCTGTAGGACAAGAGTGGTCAAGGAGTCCACTTAGGAGGCCAATGTCATAGTCTAGCCAAGAGATGATAGCGGCATATTCCAGGGAGGTAGAACCTCAACAAAAAAATCCAGAGGATTGCTGTTGAAGAACTGAACCTCCGAGAGACCCCAACACAACTTTTGCCTTGTGTTTAAGAACAGCTGAGAGGTTTGGGAAGCAGAGAGAAAAGTCACTGTATGCCAAGGATTAGGTGCCTCCAACTTCTTTGTTTTGTTCTCCTCATTTTAGCTTCCACTTCTTCCCAATTTCCTTATTTCCCATTTTTCTCTGCCAAGTCTGTTTCCTTCCCCTCACTGCCAGCCAAAATTTGGAACCTATGGAGTCAAGTAGAAAGTTTAGTCTTAAGAGATATTCCCCCTGAACATCATCTACTCAAGGGAAAGACGATTAAGCTTTGTTTTTTTTTCCTTCACCCCTAAATAACTTATTAAGCTCTCCATACAAGGACATGAAGTCCTGTACACAGTGGGGCTAATTAAACCTCTGTTTATTCATTTGATGAAATTACACGGAAAGCACCTGAGCATAGACTCCAGCACATGGCAGACCCTTTAATTTAAAAATATGCAGTCCTACCTGCCTCCCTTCATTGGCCAAACAGTTGCTGTTACATTATTTTCTAACTTGTTGTTTCATTCCAATTGCATTTCAGTGTTCTAAATGTTTGAATGTGTGTGTTTGTGTATGCATGTCTGTGCATTCATGTGTGTGCTTAAAGTTCTCTAACTTAGATTTTGGTTCCTGCATGTCAGGGACTATCTGGTTAACTTCTGAACACCTTGCCACCCTCCACTGGATCTCTTAATGAGTATGCCTCAGTGGAGAAGGGGATTCCAGGCAGGACTGGCTATGCAATTTGTGGGGCAAAGCGCAAAATGAAAGCACAAGGCGCCTTAGTTAAAAAATTAAGAATCTCAAGACAGTGACAGGAGAGCATCAAACCAAGCACGGGGCCTTTCTAAGCCTGGGCACGGGCACAGGTGCTGCAGCCACACACCCATGAGGCCAGCTCTGATCACAAAAGATGGGAGGCCCAAAGTGCAACATTTGAGACTGAAAGCGGTTGCTTTGTTTCTGTGGGAAAATGAGGCACAAGGAATTGCTATGGATGGATGAGACAATGTGGAAAGATGAAGAGAAGCAGAAAAAGGTGGGTACAGTGGGTCACCAAGTCTTAGAATCGATTCTTCCTTTGAGTAGCTTGAAATAAATTTGTTTTAGTTGACAAAGAGATCATGGAAATTCTGGCTCACTTAGGCCCCAAATTAGGAATCTCTCTTTAATATTTCTATAACTGATCTAAGTTCTTACCAGTAGAAATATTGTGTCCTAATAGCGTAAAACGTCCTTCATAAAGAAAAGAGGTGAGTTGAAGAAAAAACTGATGTGAAAGTCTTATTTAGAAAATGCAGATATTTGACTTCCTTTAACCCTGGCTATCTACATTAAGGAATTCAAATAATTCCGTACATATGGCCAAATGATTTGGCAAGCAAAGCATTTTCCAGTTCCATTTTCATATGCCTGCTATGGAGTTTACAGACGCCTGTTCCATCATCCCAGTTCTCAAACTTAAAAAAAGAAAACGTGCAGACACATTTAAAAAAATGATTACTCAATCGATCTAGGAAAGCAATTCTTATGAGTTTTTTTTTTCCTTTTAAATGTCTTTTAGTTTCTGGGATCCTGGATGAGAAATTAAATGGCACTGGCAGGGTGCCTGGGGCTGACTGAGTAAATTCTCTAAGCCGGCCGTTGGCCGGATGATTTGACTTTCATAACTCGTCTAAATGTCTTTTTCTGCTGCTTTGTTCTTTTAGAAATCCTCAGCAGGCTGTGGCGGGGTAGGAGACTTCGTGGAGCTGCTGGGAGGAGCTGGATTGGACCCTTCCAAGATGATGCCTCTGGCTGACCTCTGCTACCCCTTTCATGGCCCTGGTGAGGTGTTTCTTTATTTCTGTGCCTATCAAAATTACTTCCTTAAATTGAACATCCTAAATTTTTTATAGATTGAAAAGCAAGTTTCACCAGAAAAACTTCAATTTGTACCTTGAGCCAGTGTAAGGGTTTTACATTTGCACCTATATCCTACTGTGCATAGCATAGAATCCATTCCCCAAATATCTGACACTGGGAGAGGAACGTATGAGTCATAAAGATGTGTATTCAAGGTTGGCCCTAAGTAAAACTATGAAAACGACAAAGCTTTCCTATTCTGTGTCCTTCCACCCTCTTGGGGATCCCTGCTTTTATCCTCTAGAAATTAAATATTTTGTCTGACGACTGTAAAGCTTATGTAGCTGTATCAATTAGCAGTAGCATAATAATGAAGTAATATCTAAATAAGTTTTCCGTAAATATGCATACATACACATATACATGTATATATATATTTTTATATACAGTAGAGATGTAAACTTTATTAGAAATTCTCAGAACTGCTGAAATCTCCCCTGCAATTTCTAGCAGCTTAACCAGCCTTTCAAAGGCTGCTACAACTTAGAGGTAAATTCTGAAGTCTGAAAGTGGTCACTGACTGATGATAAAAGACTGGTTTAGAGCACTGCATGCCAAACAGAACCGCATCTTTGTCATGGGCCAGGGAAAGCGCTCTGTTGGATTGTGTTCAGGTGGGGTGAGGGCGAGTGGGAATTACCGACCACTGACCCACTGGTGATCAAACTGATTAATGAAGTCCAAGGTGGGAGGGCAAAGATTCCATGAAACATTTCTATAAAGGTCAGTTCCCACATCTTCACTTCAAATGCAGGAATGTTAGACTATTTTCAAAGAGACAAAAATAAAACAGAAGAGGAAAAACAACAATCTCTAATCTCATAGTTAACTCTTACTTCTTGCCATAGCCCTTTCTCTCCTGTCACCACAGATCATGAACAAGCTAGAAAATCAAGCTACAGATCAGAAAGTGTACGCCACACATAGTCCTTTCGGTCAGCTATTCCCTGTTTTAAATAATACCAGATTTGCCCACCATTATTTATTTTGTCTCTTTGAGTTAATGCTGGGAACTTAATAAATGAAACACCCTCTGAAATAGGATTAATATACATTGGTAAGGACTGAGGTGTGATATGTACTCCTCCTTCCCATATACCTGTATAAAGTTTCAGATGAGTTAAGTCCTCAGCTGCTAACTGAAAGGTTGGTGGTTCGAGTTCACCCAGAGGTACCTCAGAAGAAAGGCCTGGCAATCTACTTCTAAAAAGTCAGCCATTGAAAACCCTATGGAGCCCAGTTCTATTCTGACACACATGGGGTCCCCATGAGTTAGAATTGACTCAATGGCAACTGGTTTTTTTTTTTACTGGTTGGGCTCAAGGCAAACTTTCCTATCAAGGTAAAAAACCTACTCTGCTGAAACTAGAAAATTATGCTAATTTACATTTGAGCCGTGGCTTAAACTGTCAGCGCAGGTGGTTTCTCTCGCCTTTTGCATGCACTCTCTGAGGTGCACTCTCTGAGGCACTGAGTTCTTTCCATGGTGGTAGCTGGAGAGCACCTTTAAGGAGATGCATTTCAGCTGGGTAAAAAGGTGAACAGTACTAAAGACCACTCATGCCTTAAAATTTAGATAATTGAAGCCAGAGTAATTTTTCTGCTTGGATTATATGGCTCGAATTAGGTAAAGTTGTGAGACTGAGGCCAACAAACCACTTTAGGCTAAAATTACCTAGATAATTGAAGGCAGAACAATTTTAAGGCTTGAATTATATGACTCATTGCTTCATTTTAAACTTCACCATGTTTTTGATAAGCCCTTCCTAAACTGTTCAGACAATGAAGAACTATTAGGAACCCTGCCCTTTAAATTGGATTTTCTTAGGAAGCTTGTCAAAATACTTTGAAATAATATGTACATTAAGTAAAGGAAATAGGGCATGTTAAATAGATTAAAGTTCAGAGTAACATCAGAAAAAGAATGACCTTCCGAATCATTTAAAGAAAAATACATTTGGACCTCCGGGTATAGGTTTGACCCGAACTCCCTGGTGCTCATAGTAAAATAATGATCACAGGGTTTATAGTTCTAATATCCCCAAATTGACTTTTACTTCAGCGACTCTGGCCAGATTACTTCATTTAAACCCAGGTATATGTTTGTGAGGTACTTGTTATACAATGGCAGTGCTAGTGTTTCTCAGATCTTAGGCCTTGTAAAGACAATGTAGGGGGAAAAAAAGACTGAGAAAAATTAAAATAGAAGAAAGGAATATTGTAGGGCAGGTAAGGTTTGCCTCAGGAACCAACTTGAGGCCAGAGATATAAAATGAAAGTAATTTTTAATCAAAATAAAATAAATGTCAATATATAACCGCTCAGGTACATCTGCACTAGTAGATATATATGAGTCGTCAGGTTCTTATTCAGATAATGAGTAAGACTGGATTAAGATAAGTAAGGAGGTAAGAAGCCATGCCATTTAAGAAGTATAGGGGAAAAAAATGAGAGAAAAAGTACAGGCGGACAATAGAACAAGAACTAGTATATTCAGTCTATACTAAAACCATGCAAAAGATGTTTTCTGTTTATATGTGTATAACAGAGTTATTACCTAGGCTCAGAAAACAATAAACAAAACAGCATTTTTGTTTGTTTGTTTTACCTGCAAAAATGTCCAGCAGATATTCCATCCTGTAGCCCTTGCCCACTAAATGCCAGTTGCACCCCCAGATATTATAATCCAAAACTACCCCTATGGATTTCCAACCTGTCCCTACAGGGCAGTACTGTCCCCTGAGAACCCTCAACTAGAACAAAGGTACGGGATTGGCAGACTGCTGCCTTCATCTGTCTTTACCTACAAAGTCTTGCAGGTAGAAAAACAAGGCAAAGCCCAGGAGGTACCTTCTCCCCTGTTCCAGCCAGTTTTATTTAGGTGACAGTATTCTTGGACATGAGGGAGAAAGGCTGATTCCAATTTCACTATTCGAAATCAATTATCTATTATACTAAAAATGGGAGACCCAAGGTGGTGCAAACAGTTAATGTGCTCAGCTGCTAACTGAAAGGTTGGAGTTTCAAGTCTACCCAGAGGTACCTCAGAAGAAAGGCCTGGTGATCTGCTTCTGAAAAGTCAGCCACTGAAAACCCTATGGAGCATAGTTCTACTCTGACATATGTGGAGTTGCCAGGAATCGGAATCAACTTGATGGTAATTGGTTCAACTACCATGGTTTGAGTACACGGGAATAAGATACGCTCCCTTGCTTTCATCGTGCTTAAATTATGCTGGTCAACAGAAATGGTTTGGCTGTGTGGTTTCTAACCTTCTGGGAAACTTTTTTTTTTTCCTGTCAATTATAGCCCAAATGAAAATTGGCTGTGACAACACCGTGGTACGCATGGTCTCTAGTGGAAAACACATAAACCGCGTGACGTTTGAGTATCGTCTGCTACAACCATATGAACTGGAAAACCCAAATGGGAACAGTATCAGGGAGTTCTGTTTATCTCATCTTTGAATAATCAACCGATGCTGCTGGTTACATGGCGATTGCATATGATTTTGATGCCCAGCTTATTACAAGCTCATACCAGTCAGTATTCCCAGCATACCACATCCACATGACTGTGTTAATTTTTGTACCTTGCTTCTATTTCATTTGTAATATATAAATGATCATGTGGCAGAAAAGAAGCACCCATTTGGTAGAAAACACTAAGAATAGAAATATTTAGAATTCTTTCGTGTGCTACAAGCCTGAACAGTAAGACAAAGACAAAGCAATGTGCAATATATTGTATCTCAAGGGAAAAATACCACGCTGGAAGAAAAATAGTGGCCCTCATATAAATTTTATACAGAAAAAAATCAGTCTTGTGTGTGCTAAAGTAGTAGCATTTGTTTTCTGTTTATTGTTCTAGATAATAGTTGTGTCTATTATTGGTTTCTAACAAGTTGTTTTAACAAAATTTGTAGCATGGAGAAAATTCTCATTCACAAACACAAACATAAATAAATATACTCAGAATGTTGACCCCTTGACATTGTGTTTTGTTTCCCTTCCTGAGTAGTTTTCACCCTTGTTGTCATCAGATAATAATGTTGTCATGTGGTGCGGAACCGAATGCTGGACTAAGCCATTTTGCACTTCTTAGAGCTAGGAGAACTCTCGATTGAACTAGAATTACTTAGAACAGATGGTAGAATTGCAGTGTTTGTGCAAGCAACACTAACTGATTGGTCCTGGCAGGGTACAGGGATCAGCTTTCCATGACCTGAGAAAACCCAGAATGCATGTCTTGAACACAGTCTATGTACTTTACAACAAGGACCTTACCACTCTCAGGGTCACAACTTTGATGAAATCTGGGTACTTCTCCGGTATTGGAGGCAGTTTGCTGTTGACTATTGTCTTTCCTGAGCCTTGTTCGTGTTTGAGACTAAGCATATAGAATGCAAAAGAAACTTTGCAGCAAAAAAATGAAGCTCTGAGCAACAAAGGAAATACTCCTAAGTGAGCTCCTTACTTAGGATTAATGATGGAAGCAGCAAACTATGCCATCATTAATGACCGGATCAGAATTCCCAAAACATATTTCATATAAAGTCATGTTATAATGGACTGTATTGGAATCTCATATCCTTGGCTTGTTATCAAAATCTGAAAACTGTGCAAAGAGAAAAATATTCATTGAAAGTGCTGAAAATACCCAGAATTTAGCACAAGTTTTGGCTCAATAGGTACTTTGGAATAAGCAAATATTTTAGCAAATGAGTAAATAAATGCCTGGGTGGGTAGGTGGATGGATGGGATGACTATGTAATTTCTGACTAGTTATATAAGAGATTAGCTTCCTCAGTTTATAGAAACTAAATTCACAATCCCTCTAAAACAAGGTGGATTGACTCAGTGGCTACAATGATGGGCTTAAGCACAGCAACGATCGTGAGGATGGCTCAGAAGCAGGCAAAGTTTTGTTCTGTTGTGCATAGCGTCACTATGAGTCAAAACCAAATCAATGGCATGTAATAACTACCTAAGAATTAATGCAGTCACTTATATCACCACTAGAAGTGACTGGCTCTTAACCCTTGTAGTTCCCTTATGCTGAAAACAGTTCATGGTAAGGAGGTAAGGATTTTACCATGGAAATTAAGACAACCTATTTTTTTTTTTTTTTTTTTATTCCTAGGGGACATTTTGCCAGCTACTTAGTTTCTCTGCACTTATTTATACCTGAGACAGGTGGAACTGTGGTCTCTATGAGTTTCCTTCCAGCTCTGGCATTCTATGGTCACTCACTTAAGACGTACTTAACTTCAAAGCTTGTTATTATACCATAGTTTACATTTTTTGGAAAGACGGCCACTGCAGTGAACCCCACTAGAGGTCCTTGATTTATTCTTCGTTCCAAAAGGATGTGACAGATTTCTGGAAACAAAATGGCAGATAAAATCTCTAGGAAGAATTACAAGATTGTTTTCACTGGCACCTCCATTGAGCAAATAAAAGGTTATATGAAACATTGGCCAAATTTGACTTTTTCAGAAAGATGGTTGTTGTTGTTAGGTGCCATCGAGTGAGTTCCAACTCATAGCAACCCTGTGTACAACAGAATGAAACACTGTCTGGTCCTGTGCCATCCTCGCAATTGTTGATATGTTTGAACCATTTTGTTGCAGCCACTTATCAATCCATCTCATTGAGGGTCTTCCTCTTTTTCTCTGACCCTCTACCAAGCATGATGTCCTTCTCTAGAGACTGGTCCCTCCTGATGATATGTCCGAAGTACTTAAGACAAAGCCTCACCGTTCTTGCTTCTAACGAGTATTCTAGCTGTACTTCTTCCAAGACAGATTTGTTTGTTCTTCTGGCAGCCCGTGGTATACTCGATACTCTTCACCAACACCATAATTCAAATGCATCAGTTCTTTGGTCTTCCTTACTTGCCAGCTTTCGCACACATATGAGGCAATTAAAAATACCCTGGTTTGGGTCAGGTGCACCTTAGTCCTCAGAGTGACAGTTAACACTTTAAAGAGTTCTTTTGCAGCAGATTTGCCCAACGCAATATGTCATTTGATTTTTTTTTTTTTTTTTTTACTGTACTATAGATGATACTTCGTTTGATTTCTTGACCACTGCTTCCATAACCATAATAGTTAAAATCATAGATTCTGGAGCCTAACCTGTTTGAACCTCAGTACTGCCACTTACTTGAGCAAGTCACTTAAAAGTCTCCACTGCTCAGTTGTTGTCCAGACTAAAATGGTTAAGTATTTATATAGAAAGCCCAGAACTATGTCTTGTACATAAGTGTTAGTAGTAGTAGTGGTTTTTATTATTGTTGTTATCTCTTACTTTTAAGAAATATGCCACCACAGGTCCCCTTATTCTTTTTTTTGTTTTTGTTGAGAACACACCAAAACATACACCAATTCAACAGTTTCTACATGTATAATTCAGTGACATTGATTACATTCTTCGCGTCGTACAACCTTCTCACCCTTCTGAGTTGTTCCTCCTTCATTAACATGAACTCACTGCCCCCTTAGGTTCCTATCTAATCTTTCAAGTTGCTGTTGTCAATTTGATCCCATACAGAAAAATCTTAAAAGAGGGCAATGCTTTTCTTAAAAAGCTAGAAATGGAAATACCATGTAATGCAGCAATCTCACTCCTGGGAATATATCTTAGAGAACTAAGAGCCATCACACAAGTAGACATGCACACATCCGTGTGCGCTGCAGCATTGTTCGCAATAGTCAAAAGATGGAAACAATCTAAGTGCCCATGAACAGGCACATGCATAAACAAACTATGGTGCATACACACAATGAAATACTTGCAGCGATAAAGAACAATGATGAATCTGCAAAACATCTCACAACATGCATGAATCTGGAAGCCATCATGCTGAGTGAAATAAGTCAATCACAAAAGGACAAATATTGTATGAGACTGCTATTATAAAAACCCAAGAAAAGGTTTACACACAGAAAAAAAAAAAAAAAACCTTTGATGGTTATGAGAGAGCGGAGGGGTGGGGAAGGGAAATCACTAACTAGATAGTAGACAGTTAACTTTGGTGAAGGGAAAGACAATGCACAATACAGGCGAAGTCAGCACGACTTGACCAAGGCAAAGCCATAGAAGCTTCCTAGAAACATTCAAACATCTTGAGGAACCAAGTTCCTGGAGTTGAGGGCTGGGGGACCATGGTCTAGGAGACATCTAGGTCAATTGGCATAACATAGTTCATAAAGGAAATGTTCTACATTCTGCTTTGGTGAGTAACATCTGGGGTTTTAAAAGCTTGCAAGTGGCCATCTAAGATACGTCCATCAGTCCCATCATGTCTGGAGCAAAGGAGAATGAAGAAAGCCAAAGACACACGGAAAATATTAGTCCAAAGGGTTAGTGCACCACATGAACCACAGCCTCCACCAGCCTGAGCCCAGAAGAATTAGATGATGCCTGGCTACCACCACCAACCACTCTGACAGGGCCTGCAATACAGGGTCCTGGACAGAGTGGTAGAAAAATGTAGAACAAAATTCAAATTCACAAAAAAAAGAAAGACAGACCAGACTTATTGGTCTGACAGACTGGAGGAACCTCCTAGACTATGGCCCCTGGATACCCTGCTAACTCAGAACTGATGCCACTCCCAAAGTCCACCTTTCAGCCAAAGATTAGACATGCCTATAAAATAAACAATAACACTTGTGAGGAACATGTTTCTTAGTTCACTCAAGTATATGAGACCAAATGGGCAACATCTGCCCAAATGCAAAGACAAGAAGGCAGGAAGGGACAAGAAAACTGGACAAAGTGGACACAGAGGACCTAGGATGGAAAGGGAAAGGGGGAGAGTGTTGACCTATTGCTGTATTGAAACCAATGTCACAAAACAATTTGTGTATACATTTTTGAATGAGAACCTAATTTTCACTGTAAACTCTTACCTAAAACACAATAAAATAAAATAATAATAATAAAAAAAGCACAATGCTCAAGGCAGAAATTCTTTACTAGTTAAGCTAAACTATTGTTCAGTTTTAAGAAGACTTTGGGGAATATTTTTGGTTTAAGGTTTGAAGATTATCTCAGGACAAAAGTTTCAGGGTTTCATCCAGCCTCTATGGGACCAGAAATTCTGGATTCCTTGAGAATTTGAAATTCTGTTCTGCATTTTCCCCCTTTTTGATCAGGATTCTGTTATAGAATCTTTGATCAAAAAATTCAGTAATGGTAGGAGGGCACCATTCATTTCTTCTGGTCTCATGGCAAAGGAGGTAGTTGTTCATGGAGGCAATTAGCCAGAAGTTCCATATCCTCCTATTCCTGACTCTCCTTATTCCTCTGTTGTTCCAGGTGAATAGAGAACAATTGTGCTTTGGATGGCTGCTTGCAAGCTTTTAAGACCCCAGGCACAATGCAACAAACTAGGAAGGAGAACAGAAGCGCTAAACACGTTATTAGTCTAATTGACTGGGATGTTCCATGAAATTATGACCCTAAACCTCCAAACCAAGGAGCCAGATCCCATGAGGTGTTTGGTTGTACATAAGCAGCCTCAGCAGCTGCTCTTTTGTGTGTATCATTGTAAGTATACCTGCACACAACTTTTGCCAGTTCAACTTTTTACAGGTGTACAACTTATTGATAGCAATTAAAATAATTGGCTGTGAAACCCTATCCTTAATCAATGTGATTTTTCCATCACTGTTAACCACCCTTTTCTTCCTCCCTCCTGCCCCTGGTAAGCAGTAATAAACATTGGTTCCCATACATTTGCCTTTTCTTGTCTGTGTATATAAGTGAGGTCATACAATATTTGCTCTTTTGTGATTAACTTATTTCACTCAGCATAATGTCTTCGAGTTCCATCCATATTGTAGCATGTATTAAGACTACACTTCTAGAACACCAAAGACATATGGTAAAGAAGAGCCCAGGAGACAGAAAGGGCCACATAAACCAGAGGCTCCATCAGCCTGAGACCAGAAGAACTAGATGGTGCCTGACTACCACTGATCACTGCCCTGACAGAGAACGCAACAGAGAATCCCTGTTGGAGCAGAACAGTGGGATGCAGATCTCAAATTCTCATACAAAGGCCAGGCTTAATGGTCTGACTGAGACTAGAGGGACCCTGGAGGTCATGGTTCCCGGACCCTTTGTTAGCCCAAGATTTGAACCATTCCCAAAGCCAACTCTCCAGACAGGGATTGGACTGGACTATAAGATAATGATACTGGTGAGGAGTGAGCTTCTTGGCTCAAGAAGATGCATGAGACTATGTGGGCAACTCCTGTCTGGAGGTAAGATGAGAAGGCAGAGCCGGACAGGAACTGGTTGAATGGGAATACAGGGTGGAGAGGAGGAATGTGCTATCTCATTAGGCGAGCAGCTAGGAGTACATAGCAAACTGTGTATAACTTTTTGTATGAGAGACTGACCTGATTTGTAAACTTTGACTTAAAGCACACACACACAAAAAAAAAGGCTTCATTTCTTCTACTGGCTGAGTAGTATTCCATTGTATGTATGTATCACATTTTGTTTATCCATTCATCTACTAATGGGTATTTAGGTTACTTTCACCTTTTGGCTATTGTGAATAGTGCTGCAATGAACAATGGTGTACAAGTATCTGTTTGAGTCTCTGCTTTCAGGTCTTTTAGGTATATACCTACGAGTGGAATTGCTGGGTCGTATCACATGGTAGTTCTATTAGGAGCCCTGGTGGTGCAGTGGTTAAGCAGTCACCTACTAAACAAAAAGTCAGTGGTTCGAACCCACCAGTCGCTCCATGGGAGAAAGCTGTGGCAGTCTGCTTCTGTAATGATTACACCTAGCGCTTTTTCACAATGAGTTTGCTGCCAGAACACAGGTGTTGGTGAAAACTATTGCAAAGTCTAAGCCAAAATGGGAAAGGAAAAGGCCCATATCAACCTTGTCGTCACTGGACACATAGATTTGGCCAAGTCCACCACTACTGGTCACCTAATCTACAAATGCAATGGGATTGATAAAATAACCCTTGAGAAATTTGAGAAGGAAGCTGCTGAGATGGGAAAATGCTCCTTCAAGTTGCCTGGGTCTTGGATAAACTGAAAGCTGAATGTGAGCAAGGTATCACCATCGATATCTCCCTGTGGAAATTTGAGAACCCCAAGTATTATGTGACCATCATTGATGCCCCAGGGCACAGAAACTTTATCAAAAACAAGATTACAGGAACATCACAGGCTGACTGTGTTGTCTTGATTGTTGCTGCTGTTGGTGAATGTGAAGCTGGTATCTTCAAGAATTGGCAGACCTGTGAGCATGCTCTTCTGGCTCACACAATGGGTGGGAAACAACTAATTGTTGGTGTTAACAAAATGGATTCCACTGAGCCACCCTACAGCCAGAAGAGATATGAAAAAATTGTTAAGGAAGTCAGCACCTACATTAAGAAAATTGGCTACAGCCCAGACACAGTAGCATTTGTGCCAATTTCTGGGTAACAGCATGCTGGAGCCAAGTGCTAACATGCCTTGATTCAAGGGATGGAAATTCACCCAAAAGGATTGCAATGCCAGTGAAACCATGCTGCTGAAGCTCTGGATTGCATCCTACCACCAACTTATCCAAATGAGAAACCCCTGCGTCTGCCTCTCCAGGATGTCTAAAAAATTGGTGGTATTGGCATTGTCCCTGTGGGCAGAGTGGAGACTAGTGTTCTCAAGCCAGGCATGGTGGTCACCTTCGCTCCAGTCAATGTCACCACTGAAGTAAAGTCTGTTCATGGCACCATGAAGCTTTGAGTGAAGCTCTACCTGGGGACAATGTAGGCTTCAATATCAAGAATGTCTCTGTTAAAGATGTTCACTATGGCAATGAGTCTAATGACAGCAAAAATGACCCACCAGCAGCTGGCTTCACTGCTCAGGTGATCATGCTGAACCACCCAGGCCAAATTGGTGCTGGCTATGCACCTGTGCTGGATAGTTACACAGCTCACATTTCTTGCAAGTTTGCTGAGCTCAAAGAGAAGTTTGATCACTGTTCTGGTAAGAAGCTGGAAGATGGCCCCAAATTCTTGAAGTCTAGTGATGCTGCCATCATTGACGTGGTTCCTGGCAAGCCCATGTAGGCTGAGCACTTCTGTGACTGTCCTCTGGGTCATTTTTCTATTCACAATGAGTTGCTGTGGGTGTCATCAAGGCAGTGGACAAAACGGCTGCTGGAGCAGGCAAGGTCACCAAATTTGCTCAGAAAGCTCGGAAGGCTAAATGAATGTTACCCACAACACCTGCCATTTAAATTTAATAGTAAAAGAGTGGTTAATGGTAACAATGCATGGTAAAACCTCCAGAAGGAAAGGAATGTTTTGTTGACTATTTCTTTTTTGTGTGTGGCAGTATTAAATTATTAGCTTTTAAAATCAGTACTTTTAAAATGGAAACAACTTGACCAAAAATCTGTCACAGAATTTTGAGACTCATTAAAACACAGTTTAATGAGAATAAAAAAAGATTATGCCTAGGAAATCCTGTGGGGCAGTTCTAGTCTGTCCTGTAGGGTTGCTGTGAGCTGGGATTGACTTGACAGCAACAGCTTATGGTACTTCTTTTTTCTTTTTTTTTTTTTTTTGAGGCAGCACCATACTGTTTTCCACAATGGCTGTAACATTTTGCACTCCCAGCAGCAAGGGATAAGGGTTCCGATTTCCCCCACGTCCTCAATAACATTTTTATTTTCTGTTTTTCTGTTTACCTTAGCCGTCCTAGTGAAAGGGAAATGGTATCTCATTGTGGTTTTTATTTGCATCTCTCTGATGGCTATTGAAGTTGAACATCTTTTCATGTGTTTGATGGACATTTAAATGCCCTCTTTGGTGAAATGTCTATTCAAGGCCTTTGCCTATTTTATGACTGGGTTATTTTTCTTTCTGTTAAGTTGTCAAAGTTTTATATATATTTTGGTTAGTAGATTCCTGTCGAATATATGGTTTCCAAAGACATTCTTCTAGTCAGCATCTTTTCACTTTTTGGTAAAGTCTTTTGATGAACAAAAGTTTTTAATTTTTATGAGGTCTCATTTATTCAAATTCTTTTATCTCCCCAACTCTTAGTTCACCTTAGCTGTTGCCAAACCTCTTACCCCTAAACCAAAACCAGAACCATTGCTGTCGATAGCTCCCGACTCATGGCAACCCTGTGTGCTGCAGAATAGAACTCTTCTGTAGGGATCTCTTGGCTGTAATCTTTACAGGAGCATATCCTTAAGCCTTTTTTCTGTGGCACCACTGTGGGCTGAGGGTAGCTCAAACCTCCAACTTTTTGGTTAGTAGATGAGTGTATACCATTTGTGCCATCCAGGGACCTACTCCCACCCCTGTTATTGTGTACCATAGAGTTGATTCCAACTCATAGCGACCTTATAGGACAGAGTAGAACTGCTCCACGGGGTATCCTAGGCTATAATCCTTACAGAAGCAGATCTCTAGGTCTTTTCTCCTGCGGAGCTGCTGATGGGTTCAAACTGCTGACCTTTTGGTTAACAGCCAAGCACATTTCCTAAATACCAGTTGGGTGACTGGGGCTCTACTGATGATAACTGAATCCTCAAATTCTTCCTGCCTCTGTGACTGAAATTCTGAGCATTTTTGCTCTTAGTTTTTATGTCAGAGTACCCATACTATCCTCTGGAAGCTTTTCTACCTCCTATAAGCCTGCATCTTTTGCCACTGTCATCTGTGGAATACCTTCATCTGCCTATGACATTGGACTTTTTCCAGTACCTAAAGTGGCATGTCTTCCTTGCCCCCAACCCCTTCCTCATACTGTCACCTCATTCTAGTGGGTAGGGAAGAAACGCTATATGCTCACCAAAATCCATTTCTTCTACCTTCTGGGTATACTGCTAGACTACATCTTCCAGCCTCCCTTACAGTTAGGTTTGGTCATGTGACTGAATTCCAACTAAATGTGGAAAGAAGTGAGGCCTGCCCTTGGTAGAGAGTTTTCTCTCATGTGGCCCTCCAAACCTTCTCTCTCTTCTATCTACTGGCTAAATGCAGAGGTCCGAATGGAGGATTCCAAAGCCATATAGGAAGACAGAGCCATAGGATGCAAGGAGCTTAAATTGCTGAATGACTACATGGAAGCCTGCTTGTTAATCAGGATTACCCACATTGGAGTTTGTGAGAGTGAGAAATAAGCTTTTATTTTGTTAAGCCACTGATATTTTTGTTGTTGTTGTTATAGCAGCAAGTGTTACTTATCATACCTCATACCGTGGGCCTGTCTAAATCAAAATCTTAGCTATTCCCTAATTGTCCTGTCTTATATTGCTGTAACTATCCAGGCAGGCCTAACCTGACTGTTTTCCAAAGTGAAATACCTGAAATTCACAAGTTTGATCTCATGAGCACCAACCTTTAACTGATATAACTATATCCAATTTATCCATATCCTTTAAATAATTTTAGAACAGTGATTTCTAGACTCCTTTAAAAATCTGACAGAAACGATAGCTCACCTTCCAGAAAAAAAAAAAAAAAAGCTCATATACACAAAAATACCTCCACAATTTCTGAGAGTTCACAGGTCTCTGAAGTCTATCCAAGGGCCTCAAGAATAAGATACCCAACTCTAGGAATAAATGATGTAAAAGTCAGTATCACACCAGTCTTCTCAAACTGAGTTGCCCTCTCTTCAGTATTAGTTAAAAACATTCATTCATTAGTTTGGCTGCAAAATAGGTCCATCAATGCAACTTAATGTTTCTGCTTGTCTATTTATTTAATTTTGCCTCTTACTAGATGAGTTTTTCTTTGCTTGTTACGAAGTTTTTCCCCAGGGAGGAAATACATTTGTCACAGTACAAGTTTTCTATGACAAAGAGTCTTCCAGATCTCTCCCAACTTCAAACTTTCCTTTCTTGGGATTTTAATAGCTGCAAAGTACAACCTTCATGAAAGAAAAATAAGAGTTTGATGAGTAAGATTTTTCTGTGTTTATGTGCTCAACTACACCCAACAGAGAGTTGTGGAAATGAGCTCCTATTATAAGATAATCACACAAAATTGTATCTGAATACACTCTTCTCTGTGCAGTGGGGTATTTCAGAAGAGAGAAACCCCTCTGTGTGTTCAAATAAGCAGGTTGAATGGCCTCAGTTGTAATTGGTCATTTGCAATGATTGCCATCCATTTTTTCTCTTTGCATTGAAAAGTTTTTTCTTCATGTGTTAATACAACTATACAAAGAGGGAAGAAGCAAAGAGGCAAAAGAGGAAATAAGGGTGAGAGAAAGAAGGCTTGATTAGAGGGTTTGTAAACATACTGAAGAAACCCTGGTGGCGTGGTGGTTAAGTGCTATGGCTGCTCACCAAAGGGTCAGCAGTTCAAATCTGCCAGGCACTCCTTGGAAACTCTATGCGGCAGAGTCGCTATGAGTTGGAATCGACTAACTGGCACACAACAACGACAACAACAAACATACTGAAAGTCAAGGTCTCCAAATTGGCCTCTGGGCTTTGGTCTGGGTATACCCTAGTGACAGTGTACTTGATGCCTCTGCAGCTGCAAAATTGAAAACTAGAAGTGTTCCGTGCTTCAAGAAAAAGGACAATGTCAACACTAGGACATGAAGTTGATGAGCCGGATAGAACCCTGATCTTTGTAAGCAGAAGGGTTATCAGGTATTGGAATGGGTTTCCTAATTAAAAAATGGACCTCTCTTGCTAATCTACCACCCCACCTCAGACGTTTCTAAAATACAAGACATTGCGTCCAGTGCTATTAATGGCTCAGATGTGAGCAAGTCTGCCAAATGCACAAAGTTAGCAGCTACCTATGTAATGCAATTTGAGGGACAGCAAAAGACCTACTTGACTGAAAATACCACCCACCACTGAAATTCCTGCACTTATAACCCTTTTTCTTCTACTCTTTAAAGTGTGTTTTTAATTAAGCAAGTAATTCATGAGTACCTGCTTGTTTTAAAGGATTTAAACCATACAGAGGTAACCAGGTAATGAACTTACAAGTCAGTAGTTAATTTGACCAAATAATGTATTGCTAATCATTATTTGAGGCATAGAATTGGCAGATAAGTTTTAAATAAAACAGCGTGGTGGCTGAAACTAAGAATATGAGATGCATAACATGAGAAGAAGGCAAATGCAAATGAATGGCCCAATAAGGTTACCTATACGACCAACAAGGTACTCATGGAACCACTAGCTGGGCTGAAAGCTTGTAGAAGTTAAGTGAAAAGAAAGTTTGCTATGGAGTTAGGGGTGTTGTCAAAGACAAACTTGGTATATTTTCTCAGTTTTGCCCAGGACCAGCTCAGAATGCAATCTTGCTATGTAGAATGGATGGGACCAGGGATACAGCTTCAGAAGCATGGCCTAGTCCTGTGAGTACAGGCATTGCAATGTATGGGGAAGAACTCAGACTTCAGCACCAGACTTGGGGGTTGAGAGCTGATTCAACCACTAACTAGCTCTATGCTCTTGATCAAGTCACTGCTCCCCTTGAAGCATCAACTTCCCCACATGTAAAGGATAAACAGGAGCATCTACCTCTTTGATGTGATAGCTTGTAATAGTGCCAAGGACCATTTCTGGGTACACAGTAGACACTCTAGCTGTGTCTATGAGTGCCCCTTCCCTAGAAATGTTGTTTATCAGTCAAGTCTTTGGTAATATAATTTCATCTTAAATGCTATAAAGAAGTTTTCTATTTAAATAAAATAAGAGGTGGCTCCTTTAAGTGAGGAGACCCTCTTTTTGTAAAAAGAAAATAGCTTATTGTTTTTGTAACTTCAAATTGTTATTTACATATTTTTTCCTAGAATGACCTTACCTCTGCTGTATTTGGTGGCACAGTGGTTAACAGCCATAGCTTCTAACCAAAAGTTTGGCAGTTCGAATCCACCAGCCACTCCTTGGAAACCCTATGGGGCGGTTCTACTCTGTCCTGTAGGGTCACTATGAATCTGAATTGACTAGATGGTTTGGTTTTGGTTGGTCTACCATATTTACTCATTAATTCATTAAAATGGGGTGGTTAATTAAATGATAGACTAACCCAGCCATCTGCTCAGTAGAAAGCCAATTCCTCTACCATCATGACTTGGGCTTATTAACAGAAGCCTCTAAGGTTCTTCCCTCCCCCAGCCCTTCCAGTGGAAAACAATCAGTGCTGACACTGAATGCCCCTTAAGGGACACTGAAATATCAGTGTAACTTTCTGAAAGGCTGCAAGTCAAAAAAAGAAAGGGGGGAAGACAAACAAGAAAAAACCTATCTCCAAGATTGACAGACATTAAGGAAATGTTTGGCTTTATTCTTAGTTTAAATAATAGGAAAAATTAGTGTTTACTGAATACTTAATATGCTCCATGCACTGTTCTACATACCTCCCATGTGTTAAAACATTTAAAGCTATCCCCATTTCACAGATGGCGAAACTGAAGCAGGGAGAAGTAAAAGTAAGCTGTCTCGAATCACACAGCTAGGAAGCAGTAGAGCTTTCTTTGGTGATCAGACGTTGGCACTTGCACACTTTATCATCACACTACCCTGCTACAGGAATCCCTGAGTGGCACAAATGGTTAAGTGCTTGGCTACTAACTGAAAGATTTGGTGCCTCACAAGTATCTCGGAAGGAAGGTCTGGTGATTGACTTCTGAAAGATCACAGCCATTGAAACCTCTATGGCGCAAGTTCTACTCTCACACACATGGGGTCACTGTGAGTTGGGATGGACTTGACAGCAGCTGCCTTTTTTTTTGTTTTTAACCTTACTATTGACTATTATTATAGGAATCCTGGTAGTGTAACAGTTAAGCACTTGGCTGCTAACTGAAAGGCTGGCAGTTTGAACCCACCCAGCAGCTCCACGGCAGAAATACCGGGCAATCTGCTCCCGTGAGGATTACAGCCTAGAAAACCCTATGGGGCCCCTCTGTTCTCTCACATGGGCTCACTATGAGTCAAAATTGACTCCACGGCACCTAACAACAACAGCAAGAGACTATTACTAGAATAAGTATGAAGCCCTGCCTTCATGAAGCATCTCCACCAGCACTGATCTCAGTGTCAGTGATGTTGAAAGCTTTCTGGCCCACATACCTTTATCAACACACACTATTCAAAGTGATTTTAAGGCATTTGCCGATTTGTCAATCCATCCTAATTCCAACTCACATAATGGCCAAATAATACTAGTCTTATTTTTTCCCCCTGAGAATCTTTCACTTGTAGCCAGCCATAATATGTTGTAAGCAAAGTTGTTGTTAAGTCCCTGTTTACCAATGAAGGGTCTGAGGTGATTATGTCTTTTTTTCTTTTTTTTCTTTCCTCACACAAACCTGTGTGACCGCGCACAATGAAACTGACTTTCACTACAGGAGCACGAAAAGACAAAAGAATGGATGACAACAGATTTGTTAGCACCTTCGCCACATCTCTTCAGCCCAGCTAGTAGAGAACCAGATGTTGCCTATGGCAAGGGCCAAAGTAAAACCCTGTTCTCACCCAAATAATATCTCTGAAAAGTAAGCCCAAAATAAAAATGGTTGTGGGATGTTGTCTTCCCATTTTAAGGAGAAAAAGAAGATGGAACAGGCAACAGTTAACTTAAGATCCTGCCTACGTAAATTCCAAGCAATGTTCTATTTCTAATCCATACTAATTAAATGTTATCACTTAACATTCATGATTAACAAAGGTTTTCAGGCTATTGTTGTCAAATCTTAAGGAGTCTTTTTCACCTCCTTCATTTCTTCTCAATGAAACCAACTGGGAAGTCTCTTTCAACACAAGGTCTTTAATTAGAAAGCATTGCCTCATGCATGAAGGAACAATGCGTCTCCTCAGGTCATTGATAAGATGTACTTGGAATGAGTGTGAAACTCTATGGCAGTTCTCTATCTAGGAGCACGGAAACATCTGGAATGTCACTATGTAACAAGAGCAGAACATTATGAGGGGGATTAAAAAAAACAAGAAGATTAATTTTTAAAAATGTGAGAAATTTAAGATATAACAAAATTCCCATTGAAATACAATGAATGGGTTCCACAGTAGAATGGGCACAGCTAAGGAGGAAATCAGTTCTAAAAGAAAAGATAGGAGATAAGAAAGATAGAATATGATGCAGCGACATGTATCTGAGGGGACCACTGCTCTGAGGTATTTTGCTTCTCCTTACTGTACAAATTGAAAATACTCAGATGCTTTGCAGATTTTTCAAATAGCTCTCTTGAAAATTACTATCACCAAAAGTGATATGCATAAAGATGAGGTAGAGAGCTGACTGCTGTGATTAATTAAATGGATGTAGGTGGACTAAACTAGTAACTCAGGATAACCCCTCCCATGCCCTAATTCCCCTTTCAGTTGTTTAGTTTTGTTTGTTCTTAAAAATCTGACAAAGGACCTCAACTCCTCGTTTCATTTTTTTATGTGTGTAGATTTTAATTTAATTAATACTCAAAATTTTGCACTAAGACATCTTTTAGTCCCAGAGTTAACCTAATCTCTATATAATAAGGCCTAAAGATGGCTTTTGTAAAGATTACAGCCTAGGAAACTCTACAGGGCAGTTCTACCCTGTCAGAAGGGGTTGCTATGGGTTGAAAATCAACTCAACAGCACCTAAAAATAACAACAAACATTTATTCAGGGTTTCTTATATACTAAGCATTGCAAGAGCCCTTGGGTGGTGCAAACAATTTACACTCTGCTACTAACTGAAAGGTTGGCAGTTCAAACCCATCCAGCAGCTCTGCAGGAGAAAGACCTGGCTATCTGCTCACATAAAGATTACAACCAAGAAAACCCTATGGAGCAGTTCTACTCCTTAACACACGGGGTCACCATGAGTTGGAAGTGACTTGATGGCAACAGGTTTTTTTGTTTTTGTTTTTAAAGCACTATGAAACAGTTTACATATGTTATCTCATTTAATTTCATAACAATCCAAAGAGGTAGGTAGTATTATTATCCTCATTTTACAAATAAAGGAACAGGGGGGCAAAGAGGTTAAGACACTTGACTGTGGTCATACAGCTAGTCGTCCCATAATGGCAAACAATCACATTTGTTTGATCAGGTTGATTCATGGCAACAGTGACCTATCTCAGTTTTAATTATCAATGCTTCTTCTCTATTATCCTTTCTACAGCCCCTCCTCTACTCTTCCATTACAACCCACTCTTTTCCATCCTCCTTCCTCCGAAATAAAAAAGTCCATAGCCTGGAAAAAATTATCTAGATAACTCAATGGGTTTGCTTTTATTATTTTCTGCTTAATGGAAATGGGTATGGATAATTTCCTCTCGTTTTTTGTTTCACTTTAATTGTAGTTATGTAGTTTGTCATATGGCATCATGTGGTATTTCATGTCTACTAAGAATGATGGGAAGTTCTTCAAACTTGGTGTTCTGAGATGTCTAAACATTTTCCATAATGAACCTTAGGTCAGGATTTAGTTAAGAAACTCATTGCCTTGATGGGTAGGAAGCCAAGGCCTCCTCCTTCATCCTGGCTGTAAGAGACAAAGTGAGCTTTTATTTGGCAAAGTTTCCAGGTGATATTTCCTAGAACAAAAGCCTCCTCTGGCTCTGCTGGAAAGTGGTACCTGGTTCACAGATCGGAGTCTCTGGGATGGCTGGGTGCACTAAACCAAAAACGAAAACCAGCTGCTGTCAAGACTGACTGATGGCGACCCATGTGTTTCAAAGTAGAACTGCACTCCATAGGGTCTTCAATGGCTGTGGCCTTTCAGAAGTAGATTGCCGGTCTTTCTGGGTAGATTTGAATGACCAACCTTTCAGCTGACAGCTAAGCTCTTAACCATTTGCACCACCCAGGGACTCCATCCTAAACTAGACAGAGCATAAGAAAAGCTTGTGGACCAAATACCTGGTACAACCTAGAAACATTTTCCTTATGATTAGCTGAGCCCGAATTACCAAGCCTTTTCCTTACCAGAAAAAAAAGGGACTGTTTTCTGCTTCTTACTGGAATCTTATCAGGCCACTGAGGCTATGGAAAAAAAAAAGCGGTGCCTCAGAAGAGAAACCCGTTGCAGACAGCTGCCCTTGGTGTTATTATTTAAAGGTAAGTCTGTATTTGGCAGTGCTTCTCGAACTTTGATGTGAATATGAATCACCTGGGGATGCTGTTAAAAGGCAGATCCTGATTCAGTAGGTCTGGAGATTTTGCATTTCTAACAAGCTCTAAGGGGATGCTGAAGCTCTGGTCCATGATTCACAAGGATATACAGACCTGCACAGAGAAAGGAGAGTCCCTGGGTAGTGTAAATGGTTAACGGCCTCAGCTGTTAATTGAACAGTCGAAAGTTCGAGTCCACCCATGGGCTCCTCAGAAGAAAGACCTGGTGATCTCCTTTGGAATAATCAGCCACTGAAAACCCCACGGAACACAGGTCTACTCTGACACACACATGAGGTCTCCGTGAGCTGGGACTAAGTCAAGGGCAGCTGACAACATGCAGGAAGGAGACTGCTTTTCTGTGTAGCCAGCTGCTGGCTGGTTTGTTTGTTTTGCTTTTCCTAAGACCTTGAAGGCTTGCACTGAATAATAAAATCTACCTCACTTACTTTCCACCTTGTCACTCGTGTTTGGAGCAACACAGCAGAAGGAGCAAGCTGCGACTCGTGAACAGAACTCGCATTAATAAAAGAAAGCTCCTCAGGGAGAGCCTGAGCCCAGCCTGTTGCCATGACGCCGGGTTAAAGACGTGGCGCTGCAAGAGTTATTCTCCTGACAGTAGTTATCAAGTGACACCATCTTAATTACACACTGAAAAGACTGCCCCGTTTCCAGCAAACGATTATTTTCTGATCAATACCCCTGTCTTGTTAAATGCGATTTCTGGCCATTTATAACCAAACATCTGACGTACTTCTCCTCGGAAGGAGAATCACCTTCTCAGCTATCTCTACTCATCAGCAGCCCAACCCACACCTCACACAAAAGCTTCTACGTTTAGCTGTTCTGAATGGTTTGAAACTTCTCGTCATTTGTTATGCTTCAGTTACTTTTACTAAAGGTAGACAAATAAGAAAGGCACACAATCTCCCTTCCAGCAACTGGTGTTATGCTTGTGGCTATGGTCTTAACTTTGGAGAAGGGAAGAGGGCTGCCCTTGTTTAGGCATCTCCTTGACCTCTGCTTCCTGCCACCCTCCCCGCCCCCTTCACTTTGAGTTGTGGCCTGGAGGACTCATGGTCTGCTGTCCCATTTGACAAGATATAGGTTGGGAGGGCAGTGCAGCTCTCATTTCATTCAAGGTCCTTTCTTTCACTTCCATCCATAGCACCACTATGTTGTTTTTGTTAGGTACCATGGAGTTGATTCCAACTCAACTCCACGTGACAGAATAGAACTGTCCCATAGGGTTTTCTAGGCTGTAATCTTTACAGGAGCAAATCGCCAAATCTTTCTCCCACAGAGCCCCTGGGTGGGTTCGAACTGCCAAACTTTCAGTTAGTATTGAAGCGCTTAATTGTTGTGCTACTAGGGCTCCTTAGCACCATGGTACCAGGTTGAAAATTTTATTGATGAAGAAGGGAAATTAAAGGGAATCAAAAGATATGTCTTTCTCCCTAGTTTGTCTTAGTCTGGAAACTCTGCTGAAACTGGTTCATCGTGAGTGATCCTGCTGGTATTTGAAATACTGGTGGCATAGCTTCCAACATCACAACAACATGAAATCCACCATAGGATAACAAACTGACAAGAGGTAGGAAGGCCTGGTGATCTACTTCTAAAAATTTGCCAATGAAAACCCAGTGGATCACAATAGAATATTGTTGGATATAGTGCTGGAAGATGAGCCTCCTAGATGGAAGGCAACCATGGACTCAAGCATGCCAGTGATCATGAGATTGGCAACGGACTGGGCAGCATTTCATTCTGTTGTAGGTGGGCTCACCAAGAGTCAGAGCTGACTCCATGACAACTGACAACAACAAAACGTATGCATGGAAGAATTTAGAACTGTGTGAAAAATAAGACTTCTCCCAGTCTAAAGAAAAAATATCTAAGAATTAAGCCTTTGACAGGACCACACCAGTTCCTACCCTTGTTCAAAGCTCAAGTCAAAGTTTCTATGGGAGGATGTTCTTTAAATTGGTACAGTTCAAATTTCCATTCACCTCTTGGGAAATCCAACACTTACGAGCCTAGGTGGCACAAATGGTTTGCTGCTAACTTAAAAGTTGGTAGTTTAAACCCACCCAGCTGCCCTGTGAAAGAAAGTACTGGTGAACTACTTCCATAAAGGTTACAGTCAAGAAAGCCCTATAGAGCAGTTCTACTCTGTAACATATGGAGTTGCCATGAGTTGGAATCAACTAGAAGACCATGTGTTTACTCAACATGTTGGTGGCTTAAAACAACAACCATCATTTCATCAATTGTCATGGTTACTGTGGGTTGAGTATTTGGAAGTACTCATTGGGTGGTTCTGGCTTGGGGTTTCACATGAGCTTGCAATTAAGTGGTGGCTGGAGCTGGTAAGTCTCTTGAAGGCTTTTAAACTTCTGCTAACAGTTTCCTCAAGGCCCTTCCAGTTCTGCCCACCATCTACTCCCAAAACCAATACCCTTTGCTTTAGGTTTTTGTCATGGCAGCACCCTGCTTCCAGGCACCAAGTCGTCTTCTGATTATCTATTGCTGGTTAATAAATCACCTAAAGGCAACAATCATTTTATTATCTTTTACAGTTTCTGTGGATGAGGGATTTGAGAAGGACTCAACCAGTAGATCTGGCCCAGGGTCTCTCATGCAGTTGTTGTTAAATAGTGGCTGGAGCTGGAACAGCAGAGGATGGAGCAGCTAGAAGCTGTCCCCAAATCTCTCTCCATGTGGTCTCTCTGCATGGGCTAGTTTGGGCTTCCTCACAGCATGGTGGCCCCAGGGCAGTCAGACTGTTTACATGGTGGCTGAAGGCTTTAACAGTGTGGGAGACCTGGATTTGATACCTGGCCAATGTACCTCAGGCACCACCACCACTCATCTGTCAGTGGAGGCTTGCATGTTTCTGTGATGCTAAGCAGGCTCTGAGGGAGCTTCCAGACAAAGACAGACTAGGAAGAAAGGCCTGGTGATGTACTTCAAAAATCAGCAAATGAAAACCCTACAGATCACAATCATCCTATCTCGTTGTGCATGGGGCCGCCGTGAGTCAGGAGGCACTCCGGGCAGCTAACAACAGTATTCCAGTGAACAAGGCAGCACCTGTAATGACTTAGCCTATTCTTGTTCTAAGAATGTACTGTCTTCTCTTTCATCTCTAAGTGTATTGATACTTTTTTTTCTTTTTAGTTTCCACCTCCTTAAATAGTTTCTGTTTTCTCCAATCTTTTTGTTTGCTCTCTATCTTTCATGGTAGAGGCTTTCATGATGATGGCTTTTAGGGTGAGGCAACAAAAACATGGAATAGTAACTCTGTGTGTATAGAGAAGGGGTTATTGAGTTAGGACTTTAGTATAGGGTAATCTGGCTGCATTGTTCTGTTGAGGAACTCAGAATGTCCATATCCTTAAGACTTTTGGATTAGGCTGGTCAGATTTTTATGTTCTTCTACCTGGAGAACGTAAGCCTGGCTGCTGACGCTCTCTAAACTGAGTAGGGGGAGAGGGGCTGGGAGTTTCAACATGTAGTACGTAAGATTTCATTTAATCTCCTCATTTCAGTTGAGGATTCCCATCCTTGGAAGAGGTACAGCCAGAATACTTCTTGGAAGCGAGGATGGCAAGACTTAGTCTCGCCTACTTTGGACATGATATCAGGAGGGACCAGTCCCGTGAGAAGGACATCATACTTGGTAAAGTAGAGGGTCTGTGAAAAAGAGGAAGACCTTCAACAAGACGGATTGACACAGTGACTGCAGCAATGGGCTCAAGCATAATGATTGTGAGGGTGGCGCAGGACCGGTTTCTGTTGTACGTAGGGTCACTATGAGTCAGAATGGACTTGATGACACCTAAGAACAACAACTGTGTCCTCAATTCAATGAATTTCTCTTAAAAATAAATCTCCAGTCTTCTGTTGGGGCAAGGAAGGAGGATTTTGCCTGATGGAGTTGGAGAGGGTGGTTTGAGGTGTCCGAGGGCTTTTTTTTTTTTTTTTTAATGACAGCTTTATTGAGCTGTAACTCACATACCATACAATTCACCCATTTAAAGTGTGCAATTTACTAGTTCTCAGTATATTCACAGAGTTGTGCAACCATCACCAATTAATTTTAGAATATTTTTGTCACCTCAAAAATAAGCCCTGTCCCCTTTAGCTGTCACTCTCCCTACCTCTTTATCCCTCCCCACCCACTCATCCCCAACCCTAAGCATTCACTAATCTACTTTCTGTCTCTATCGATGTGTCTGCTATGAACATTTCAAATAAATGGAATCCTATGTTACATAGTCTTTTGTGACTGGCTTCTTTCACTCAGCATAATGCTTTGAAGGTTCTTCCATGTTGCAGCAGGTATCAGTACTTCATTCTTCCTTATAGCCAAATAATATATGGATATATTCCAAGGGCCTTTTAAACAACTTTTTAATCAGTCCTTCTGCTTTCTGTCCTACCTTCAACACCACTTCCAAAGGGCACCTGGTACTTCCAACTCTTGAACCTTTTGTAGATTTTGAATATAAAACAGATGGCTTATTTACATTCCTTGCTATGGCCTAGGATTCCATTTTCATGGGTCTGCTTGAGTGCAGTTACCATTTATACTATTTTCTAGCTGCCAAACTTATGTTGCTATCATCTCTTCCCCTATTCACTTAATCTTTGTGGGCTTACGGCTTAAAAAAAAAAAAAAATCCATCCAGAGTTACTTATAGGGGTTTCAGAAAAAAGTAGTTGTCTTAGTCATCTAGTGCTCCTGTAATAGAATACCACAAGTGGATGGTATTAACAAAGAGAAATTTATTTTCTCACAGTGTAGTAGGCTAGAAGTCCAAATTTAGGGCATCAGCTCCAAGGAAAACTCCTCTGCTGGCTCTGGAGGAAGGTCCTCCTCCTCAATTTTCTCCTGGAATGGGAGTTTCTCAGGCTCAGGGACCCTGGGTCCAAAGGATGCTCTCTGCTCCTGATGCTTCTTTCTTTCTTTAAATAATTTTTATTGTGCTTTAAGTGAAAGTTTACAAATCAAGTCAGTCTCTCACACAAAAACCCAGATACACCTTGCTACACACTCCCAATTACTCTCCCCCTAATGAGACAGCCCGCTCTCTCCCTCCACTCTCTCTTTTCGTGTCCATTTCACCAGCTTCTAACCCCCTCTACCCTCTCATCTACCCTCCAGGCAGGAGATGCCAACATAGTCTCAAGTGTCCACCTGATCCAAGAAGCTCACTTCTCCCCAGCCTCCCTCTCCAACCCATTGTCCAGTCCAATCCCTGTCTGAAGAGTTGGCTTTGGGAATAGTTCCTGTCCTGGGCCAAAAGAAGGTCTGGGGGCCGTGACCACTGGGGTCCTTCTAGTCTCAGTCAGACCATTAAGTCTGGTCTTTTTATGAGAATTTGGGGTCTGCAGCCCACTGCTCTCCTGCTCCCTCAGGGGTTCTCTGTTGTGTTCCCTGTCAGGGCAGTCATCGGTTATAGCCGGGCACCATCTAGTCTTCTGGTGTCAGGATGATGTAGTTTCTGGTTCATGTGGCCCTTTCTGTCTCTTGGGCTTGTAATTACCTTGTGTCCTTGGTGTTCTTCATTCTCCTTTGACCCAGGTGGGTTGAGACCAATTGATGCACCTTAGATGGCTGCTTGCCAGCAGTTAAGACCCCAGACACCACTCTTCAAAGTGGGATGCAGAATGTTTTCTTAACAGATTTTATTATGCCAATTGACTTAGATGTCCCCTGAAACCATGGTCCCCAAACCCCTGCCCCTGCTACACTGGCCTTAGAAGCATTCAGTTTATTCAGGAAAACTTCTTTGCTTTTGGTCTAGTCCAGTTGTGCTGACCTCCCCTGTATTGTGTGCTGTCTTTCCCTTCACCTAAAGTAGTTCTTATCTACTATCTAATCAGTGTATACCCCTCTCCCACCCCCTCCCTCCCCCCTCTCATAACCGCAAAGGAATGTTTTCTTCTCAGTTTAAACTATTTCTCAAGTTCTTATAATAGTGGTCTTATACAATATTTGTCATTTTGCAGCTGACTGATTTCACTCAGCTTAATGGCTTCCCGTTTCCTCTGTGTTATGAAATGTTTCACAGATTCATCACTGCTCTTTATCGATGCGTAGTATTCCATTCTGTGAATATACCATAATTTATTTATCCATTCATTTGTCGATGGGCATCTTGGTTGCGTCCTTCTTTTTGCTATTGTAAACAATGCTGCAATAAGCATGGGTGTGCATATATCTGTTCGTGTAAAGGCTCTTATTTCTCTAGGATATATTCCAAGGAGTGGGGTTGCTGGATCATATGGTAGTTCTATTTCTAGCTTTTTAAGGAAGCACCAAATCAATTTCCAAAGTGGTTGTCCCATTGGACATTCCCACCAGCAGTGTATAAGTGTTCCAATTCCTCCACAGCCTCTCCAACATTTACTATTTTGTGTTTTGGGGATTAATGCCAGCCTTGTTGGAGTGAGATGAAATCTCATCGTAGTTTTGATCTGCATTTCTCTAATGGCTGATGATCGTGGACATTTGCTCATGTATCTGTCAGCTACCTGAATGTCTTCTTCAGTGAAGTGTTTATTCATATCTTTTGCCCATTTTTTAATGGGGTTATTTGTCTTTTTGTAGTTGAGTTTTTGCGGTATCATGTAGATTTTAAAGATCAGGAGCTGATTGGAAATGTCATAGCTAAAAACTTTTTCCCAGTCTGTAGGTAGTCTTTTTGCTCTTTTGGTGAAGTCCTTGGATGAGCATAGGTGTTCGATTTTTAGGAACTCCCAGTTTCCCAGTTTTTCTTCTGCATTCTTAATGTTTTGTATACTGTTTATGCCATGTATTAGGGCTCCTAACATTGTCCCTATTTTTTCTTACATGATCTTTATCGTTTTTGATTTTATGTTTAGGTCTTTGATCCATTTTGAGCTCTTTTTTGTGCATGGAGAGAGGTATGGGTCTTGTTTCATTTTTTTGCAGATGGATCTCCAGTTATGCCAGCACCATTTGTTAAAATGACTGTCTTTTCCCCCATTTAACTGTTTTGGGGCCTTTGTCAAATATCAACTGCTTGTATGTGGACTGATTTATGTCTGGATTCTCAATTCTGTTCCATTGGTCCATGTATCTGTTGTTGTACCAGTACCAGGCTGTTTTGACTACTGTGGCAGTATAATAGGTTCTAAAATCAGGTGAAGTTAGGCCTCCCACTTTGTTCTTTTTCAGTAATGCCTTATTTATCCGGGGCCTCTTTCCCTTCCATATGAAGTTGGTGATTTGTTTCTCCATCTCATTAAAGAATGTCGTTGGGATTTGGATCAGAATTGCATTAAATGTATAGATCGCTTTTGGTAGAGTAGACATTTTTATAAGGTTAAGTCTTCCTATCCATGAGCAAGGTATGTTTTTCCACTTAGGTAAGTCTCTTTTGGTTTCTTGCAGAAGTGTACTGTAGTTTTCTTTGTATAAATCTTTTACATCTCTGGTAAAATTTTTTCCTAAGTATTTTATCTCCTTGGGGGCTAACATAAATGGCATTGATTTGGTGATTTCCTCTTTGATGTTCTTTTCTTGGTGTAGTCGAACCCAACTGATTTTTGTATGTTTATCTCTTATCCTGATACTCTGCTGAACTCTTCTATTAGTTTCAATAGTTTTCTGGTGGATTGTTTAGGGTTTTTTGTGTATCTGATCATGTCATCTGCAAATAGAGATACTTTTACTTTTCCCTTGCCAATCTGGATGCCCTTTATTTCTTTATCTAGCCCAATTGCTCTGGCTAGGACCTCCAACACAATGTTGAATAAGAGTGGTGATAAAGGGCATCCTTTCTGGCTTCCGGTCTCAATGGGAATGCTTTCAGGCTCTCTCCATTTAGGATGATGTTGGCTCTTGGCTTTGTATAAATGCCCTTTACTATGTTGAGGAATTTTCCTTCTATTCCTATTTTGCTGGGAGTTTTTATCATGAATGGGTGTTGAACTTTGTCAAATGCCTTTTCGGTATCAGTTGATAAGATCATGTGGTTCTTGTCTTTTGTTTTATTTATATAATGGATTACATTAATTGTTTTTCTAATGTTGAACCATCTCTGCATACCTGGTATGAATCCCATTTGGTCATGGTGAATTTTTTTTTTTTTTTTGATATGTTGTTGAATTCTATTGGCTAGAATTTTGTTGAGGATTTTTGCATCTAAGTTCATGAGGGATATAGGTCTCTAATTTTCTTTTTTGTGGTGTCTTTACCTGGTTTTGGTATCAGGGATATGCTGGCTTCATAGAATGAGTTTGGGAGTATTTCGTCCTTTCCTGTGCTCTGAAATACCTTTAGTAGTAATGGTGTTAACTCTTCTCTGAAAGTTTGGTAGAACTCTGCAGTGAGGCCGTCCGGGCCAGGGCTTTTTTTTGTGGGGGTTTTTAAATTTCCTTTTCAATTCTTTCTTTTGTTATCAGTTTTTTTAATCATCCTACTTGTTGGATTTTTTTTTAACCTCTGTTTGTGTTAGCTTAGATAGGCAGCGTGTTTCTAGAAATTCATCCATTTCTTCTAGGTTTTCAAATTTGTTAGAGTACAATTTTTCATAGTAATCTGGTATGATTCTTTTAATTTCATTTGGGTCTGTTGTGATATTGCCCATCTCATTTATTAATTGGGTTATTTGCTTCCTCTCCTGTTTTTCTTTTTTCAGTTTTGCTAATGGTCTATCAATTTTGTTAATTTTTTCAAAGAACCAGCTTTTGGTCTTGTTAACTCTTTCAATTGTTTTTCTGTTCTGCATTTTATTTAATTCTGCTCTAATTTTTATTATCTGCTTTTTCTGGTGCCTATGGGTTTCTTTTGTTGCTCTCTTTCTATTTGTTCAAGTTGTAGGGATAATTCTTTGATTTTGGCCCTTTCTTCTTTTTGGATGTGTGCATTTATTGATATAAATTGACCTCTGAGCACCACTTTTGCTGTGTTCCAAAGGTTCTGATAGGAAGTGTTTTCATTCTCATTGGATTCTCTGAATTTCTTTATTCCATCCTTAATGTCTTCTATAATCCAGTCTTTTTTGAGCAGTTCAGTTTCCAAGTGTTTGATTTCTTTTCCCTGCTTTTCCAGTTATTGGTTTCCACTTTTATGGTCTTATGGTAAGAGAAGATGCTTTGTAATATTTCAGTGTTTTGGATTCTGCTAAGGCTTACTTTATGACCTAATATGTGGTCTATTCCAGAGAATGTTCCATGTGCACTAGAAAAGAAAGTATACTTGGTTGCTGTTGGGTGGAGTGTTCTGTGTATATCTATGAGGTCAGTTTGGTTAATTGTGGCATTTAGATCTCCTGTTTCTTTATTGAGGTTCTTTCTAGATGTTCTGTCTTTTACCGAAGTGGTATGTTAAAGTCTCCTACTATTATTGTGGAGCTGTCTATCTCACTTTTCAAAGCTGATAGAGTTTGTTTTATGTATCTTACAGCCCTGTCATTGGGTGCATAAATATTTAATATGGTGTATTGTCTTCTTTGTGTATTGTCCCTTTAATCATTATGTAGTGTCCTTCCTTATCCTTTCTGACGGATTTAACTTTAAAGTCTATTTTGTCAGAAATTAATATTGCCACTCCTGCTCTTTTTTGATTGTTGTTTGCTTGATATATTTTTTTACATCCTTTGAGTTCTAGTTTGTTTGTGTCTCTGAGTCTAAGGTGTATCTCTTGTAGGCAGCATATAGACGGATCTTGTTTTTTAATCCATTCTGCCACTCTCTGTCTCTTTATTGGTTCATTTAGTCCACTTACATTCAGGGTAACTGCGGATAGGTATGAATTTAGTGCTATCACTTTGATGTCTTTTTTTGTGTGTGGTTGACAGTTTCTTTTTCCCTCTTGATTTTATGTGCTGAGTAGATTATCTTTATATACTGTCCTTTCCTCATATTTGTAGTTGTTGATTTTGTTTCTGCTGAGTCTCTATTTTTTTCCTTGTATTTTATTTTGATGAGTAGGATAGTTTGTCTCCTTTGTGGTTATCTTATTATTTACCCCTATTTTTCTAAATTTAAACCTAACTTTTATTTCTTCATATCACAGTATCTACCTCTCCATATGGAAGGTGTATGATTACGTTTCTTAGTCCCTCTTTATTATTTTAATGTTGTCTTCTTTCATATAATAATATACTCGTTTCACTTGTTTTTTCGGGTCTTTGTTGTAGAGAGGGCTCACTAGAAGCGTCTGTCTATTCTGCCATCTTGGCTCCGCCTCTCGTGCTTCTTTCTTGGTGGTATGAAGTCACCCCCTCTCTGCTCACTTCCCTTCCCTTTTATCTCTTAATAGAGATAAAAGGTGGTTCAGGGAAACTCCGTTTACGTTGGATCTGAAACATGACATTAGTAAGGGTATTACAATCTCACCCTAATTCTCTGTAACAAAATTACAGTCACAAAACAGAAGGCAACCAGACAATACTGGGAATCATGGCCTAATCAAGTTGACACACATTTTGGGGGGACACAATTCAATCCATGACAGTAGTTTAATCCCCCAACTTTAATTATAAATCCCAGGCAACCTTAATGATAATTTTTGGATAAGTTCTTAGTTATGGAATTGCTAATAAACAGATGTACTTTTAAAGGTGTTTCATTCATCCACTGAATAAAACTCCATAAGGGTAAAAAACCCCAGTGCTGAACTATATTAACTTTGCTCTTCATATCTAATTATGATGACTGTCACCTAGGAGGTCTTTTATTTGATTTTTTTTTAAACTGTATTGTATATTTTATAGTTGCTAAAATATACAATTCATACTTCGTAAATTCCACGTTCCAATTATTAGTGAATGTTTCCAGCTGTTTCTTCTCATTTTGAGTCGTGCCACATCAGTAAATGAAGGTCCCGAAGGCTTTACTCCATCCGCATCAGTAAGGTTGATTCTACTTTGAGGAGGCAGCTCTTCCCCAGTCATCTTTTAAGTGCCTTCCAACCTGGAGGACTCATCTTCCAGCACTATATCGGACAGTGTTCTGCTGCTATTCATAAGGTTTTCACTAGCTAATGCTTTTCAGAAGTAGACTGCCTGGTCCTTCTTCCTAGTCTGTCTTAGTCTGGAAGCTCAGCTGAAACCTGTCCACCATGGGTGACCCTGCTGGTATCTGAATATCAGTGGCATTGCTTCCAGCATCACAGCAACATGCAAGCCCCCACAGTATGACAAACTGACAGGCACATGGGGTTCTTGCTGATGAAGGTCAAAGACCACAGCCTTCAGTATGGATTACACCTCAACATAAAGAAAACAAAAACCCTCACAACTGGACCAATAAGCAACATCATGATAAACAAAGAAATGATTGAAGTTGTCAAGGGTTTCATTTTACTTGGATCCACAATCAACACCAATGGAAGCAGCAGTCAAGAGGTCAAAAGACGTGTTGCATGGGGCAATTCTGCTGCAAAGGATCTCTTCAAAGTGTTGAAAAGCAAGGATGTCACCTTGAAGACTAAGGTGCGCCTGACCCAAGCCATAGTATTTTCAATCATGTCATATGCGCAAGAAAGTTGGAAAATGAATAAGGAAGACAGAAAGATTGGCACCTTTGAATAGTGGTATTGGCAAAGAATATTGAATAAGCCATGGACTGCCAAAAGAAGGAACAAATCTGTCTTGGAAGAGGTACAACCAGAACGCTCCATAGAAGCAAGGATGGCGAGACAGCATCTTACATACTTTTGACAGTCCCTGGAGAAGGACATCATTCTTGGTAGAGAAGAGGGTTATCGAAAAAGAGGAAGACCCTCAATGAGATGGATTGACACAGTGGCTGCAACAATGGGATCAAGCATAACAACAATTCTGAGCATGGCGCAGGACTGGGCAGTGTTTCGTTCTGTTGGGCATGGGGTCACTATAAGTCAGAACCAACTGGACAGCTCCTAACAGCAGCAACAACAAAGTATACAAAAAGTATAAAGAAAAACGCAATGAAGATCCACATACCAATCACCCAACCTAAGAAATAAAGCATTACTAATACAGTTTTTTTTTTTTTTTTTTTAATACAGTTGGAGTTCTCTCTGGATAGGAATTAATATTTATCGAGTACAAGAATAAATGAATGTCTTCTAAAAAGTTGGGGTCAATTTACATGCCCATCAGCACAATGGGAAGCCTATTTCTCCTCAAATTGGCCAACACTAGATTTTGTCTTTTGAAAATGTTGACAACTTAATAGGCAAAAAGAGATGCCTCATTTTAAACAGTTCAGCACTGGACTGCTAGCCAAAATCTTGGCGGTGTGAATCCACCCAGAGGTGCCTTGGAAGTCAGGCCTAGAGATCTGCTTCTGACAGTTTACGGCTTTGAACACCCTTAAGGAACAGTTCTACTCTGAACAGCTGGGGTTGCCCTGAGTCAGAATCGACTTGTTGGCAAGTAACGACAACAGCACAAAATTATTAATGAAGTTAAACCTTTAAAAGCGGCTTATTGGTCATTTGGATTTCTCCTTTTTGAGTTGCCTGTTTATTTCTTTTGTCCATTTTTGGATTGCAGCATTTGTCTTTTTCTTAAAGGTTTTTAAGAACAATTCATACGTTAATGATGATAGCAAGCGAAAGCGGCTCAGCCACTTTATCAAGCAAGACCTGCTGCTCCTGTCCGTAATCAAGACCTTGAGCACTGCCTGTAACTCAGCTTCTGCCTTAAATTAGCCAAAATCAGTTTACTGGTCTCAAAAGTGTCCTAAAATACCCTAAGCCTCATTAAGACCTAATTGAATATTAAAAACCTCTGCCCAGGGCAGGACTTACCCTCCATTTTCTGTACATACTAAGGGGGAAAAATGCAATTTGTCTTATTGCAGCTGTCCACCGTGATAACCTATGTAGTCCACAATGTTTGTATGTACTTCTTTATGAAGGAAGGTATAAAAGGTTCTGCCTCCGTTTGTTCAGGGAGCTTGATTCGAGGTATATATCTCTTTCCTCCTTGTCTGCACGCTTGCAATAGACACTCTTCCTCTTTATTGATGAGAAGCCACACTGGGCAGGACCTCTTCAAGTAACAATGACATTAAATGTTCTGCCATATATGTTACAGATATTATTCCCTTGTATAGTTGTCATATTATCCAAACTAAAAATTAGAATAAATGCTATGTAAAAGGATATTTTCCATTTATAAATGAATATATATGAAAAGATTTACAAACATTTATAAAAAAAAACAAAAAACAAATTATGATTAGTATCTAACAAATTGTCTTGAAAGAAAATAACAAAAATTCTTGAAATAAGAACTCTTCCAGTTGTGCCATCAGGGCTGCCACCTATAGGGTATTGGTTCTCAATCCTGGCTGCACATCAGTTGCATGAACTTTCAGAAAGTATCCATGCCTGGAGCCCACCCCCCAAAGATTGGTCTAGGGATTCTAATGTACAACCAGGGTTGAAAACCCCTGCTGTATTTAATCAGTCCTGTTGATCAAAATGTGCTTACTACAGGAGAAGATCCCCTCCTGGAAAACTTGGGACAGAGTATTGCAGGTGGGTTTTGCCTTTCCCAGGCTCCTCTGCTCATATTTATTCTGAGCCAGGCTTCACGTTGAGAGGTCACAAAAAGTCCATTTGCTCATAAGCCTCTCCTCTTCCACTTCTACCTGCCTGCAATTCCCAACATCAACCCTTAAAGGCCCTTTTCTTAAGAAGTCAGGTATTTTCATTTAGCTAAGGCATCATGAGAAGGCCTGGTGGCACAACAGTTAAGTGCTGGGCTGCAAATCAAAAGGCTGGAAGTTCAAATTCACCCAGTGGCTCCATGAGAGAAATGCCTGGCAATCTGTTCCCATAAAGATTAAAAAAAGAAATCAAACATGTTGCTGTAGAGTCAATTCCGACTCACAGCGACCCTACGGGGCAGAGTAGAACTGCCCCATGGGGTTTCCAAAGAGTGGCTGGTGGATTCGAACTGCTGACCTTTTAGTTAGCAGCTGTAGTTCTTAACCACTGTACCACGAGGGCTCCCTAATAATTTATTAAGGCTTATCAAATACTGATATTCTAATTCTATCATTTTATAATTCCTTGCTACTCAAGGTGGAGTTCTGGACCAGCAGGCCCAACCTCAACCTATTGAATCAGAATCTGCATTTAAATCAAGCCCCTAGGTAATTGTCATGCACATTAAATCTTAAGAAAGACATATCTGGGGGGAGAAGTGTCCACAAGGATGTAAAATTCAGAAGGGCAGGAACTTTGTCTATATTGTTCACTGCTATGCTGTCATATGAAAGACTTGTATAATGTATGTTGAATGAAGGCATTTGAATATTAAAGGAAGTTAAGCATGTTATATAGTAAGTCACATAATACGGGTAAGTAGGACTTTCTTAGGTGCCGCTGTGACAGGCAGAATCAATATTTTGCCCAATGTAGAATGAAATGTATATGTTATATGACTTATGTTTAGTATGATTTAGTTTGCTCAACACACACATGCTGAGCTCCAATAGGTATAATGATTTATTACCACTATTTGTATTTCTTTTAACATAAAATACTTCATGCTGGAAGTGCTCGCTCACCTATGCCAAGAAATTTGGAAGAGGCTATCTGGCCAACCAAGTGGAAGAGATCCACAATCATACCCATTTCAAAGAAAGGTGATCCAATGAAATGCAGAAATTATGGAAAAAAAAAATTAATATCACATGCAAGTAACACTTTGCTGAAGATAACTCAAAAACAATTGCAATATATCAGCAGGGAACTGCCAGAAATTAAAGCCAGGTTCAGAAGAGGACATGAAACCAGGGATATCATTGCTGATGGCAGAGCTGAAAGCAGAGAATACCACAAAGATATTTACCTGTGTTTTATTGACTATGCAAAGGCACTGATTATGTGGATCATAACAAATTATGGATTACATTGCAAAGAATGGAAATTCCAGAATACTTAATTATGCTCATGAGGAATGTGTACATAGACCAAGAGACAATCGTTCGAACTGAACAAGGGGATACTGAGTAGTTTAAAATCAGAAAAAGTGTGTTTCACGGTTGTATCCTTTTATCATACATTCAGTCTGTGTGCTGAGCAAATAATCCAAGAAGCTGGGCTATATGAAGAAGAACGTGACATCAGGATTGGAGGAAGACTCATTAACAGCATGCAATATGCAAGTGACACAACCTTGCTTGCTGGAAGCAAAGAGGATTGAGGCACAAAGACTATATAGCCTTCAGTATGGATTACACATTAACGTAATGAAAACAAAAATCCTCACAACTGGACCAATAAGCAACATCATGATAAATGGAGAAAAGATTGAAGTTGTCAAAGATTTCATTTCACTTGGATCCACAATCAAAGCCCATGTAGCAGCAGTCAAGAAATCAAATGAACCGAGGCAAAGTAATAGAAGCTTCCTAGACACATTCAGACACCTTAAGGGACCCAGTTACTGGAACTGAGGGCTGGGGATCATGGTCTCGGGGGACATCTAGGTCAACTGGCATAACATAGTTCGTAAAGAAAATGTTCTACATCCTACTTTTGTGAATAGCATCTGGGATCTTAAAAGCTGGTGAGTGACCATCTAAGATACATCTATTGGTTCCATCCATCTGGAGCAAAAAGGTATGAAGAAAACAAAAAAAAGGAAAATATTAGTCCAAAGCACTAATGGACCACATGAACCACGGCCTTCACCAGCTGAGCCCAGAAGAACTAGATGAACTAGATACGACCACCAATGGATCTGAAAGGGATTATCGCAGAGGGTCCCGGACGGAGCAGGAGAAAAATGTAGAACAAAATTCAAATTCACACACAAAAAAAAGACTTACTGGTCCAACAGAGACTAGACTACCAGCCTAGGCTATGGCCCCCAGACACTCTGCTAACTGAAAACTGAAGCTATTCCTGAAGTCTACCTTTCAGCCAAAGATTAGACAGGCCTAAAAACAAACAATAACACACCGGCTTCTTGGTTCAATCAAGTATACCAAATAGACAGCACCTGCCCAAAAGCAAAGACAAGAAGACAGGAAGGGACAGGAAAACTGGATGAATGGACACAAGGAACAGGAGGTGTAAAGAGAAAGGAGGAGAGTGCTGACACATTGCGAGGATTGCAACCAGTGTCACAAAACAACGTGTGTATAAATTTTTGAATGAGAACCTAATTTGGGTGTAAACTTTCACCTAAAGCACAGTAAAATTAAAAAAAAAAAAAGAAATTGAACGACTTATTGCATTGGACAAAACCACTGCAAAAGGCCTCTTCAAACTGTTAAAAAGCAAAGATGTTACTTTGAGGACTAAGGTGTGCCTGACCCAAACCATGGTATTTTTAACTGTCTCATATGCACGTGAAAGATGGACAATGAGTAAGGAAGGCTGAAGAAGAACTGAAGCCTTTGAATTACGGTGTTGTTGAAGAATATTGAATATACCACGGACTGCCAAGGAACAAATAAACCTGTCTTGGAAGAAGTACAGCCAGAATGCTCCTCAGAAGCAAGGATAGTGAGACTTTGTCTCATGTACTTTGGACATGTTATTATCAGGAGGGACCAGTCCCTGGAAAAGGACATCATACTTGGTAAAGTAGAGGAAAAAAAAAAAAAGTAGAGAGTCAGAGAAAAAGAGGAAGACCTTCAATGAGATGGATTGACACAGCGGCTGCAACAAGGAATTCAAACATAGCAACAATTGTAAGGATGGTACAGAACTGGGCAGTGTTTCATTCGGTTGTACATAGGGTTGCTATGAGTCGGGGTGACTTGACAGTACCTAACAACAACAACATTTCATTTTATCTCTTCAGTGTGTGGACTAAACTCCGCGAACTAGATAAACATGGGTATCTTCACTTAATATGTGGGGAAATGTGGGATTGAAAAATTTGTGGAAGGATATAGTGAGTTAATGCCAAGCTAGAATTTGCACTCAAGACTCCTGAGTTTCTAGACTGCTGACTAAACACCACTGAAAGTTCATATATAGAACTCAGCATTTTATAATGTTAATGATGTTTAGAAAATTGCAGGAAGTACATAAAAAAATGATGACAATAGTTAATAAAACTTTTCATTTAAAGGTACTTTCCCTAGTTTTATATATGGCTACTTTTGGTTTTGAGTAACTAATTCATGCATTCAATAAAATTCCCCAATGAATATTGACTGTATAGACCTGTAAAGATTTCTTAAAATAAAATTTAAAATGAACTCTTACTAGGTGTTCATTAGAGATCTAACATGAAATTTTTCTTCCTTTTACAGCTCTACATCCTTGTGAGCTGGGAAAAAGAACACATTCCATCTTACGGAGCTGTCACTTTATGTTTTTGCATCAGAAAATAACCTTCTTTTCTCTCTGATGACACCCAGAATAATCTCTGATCATGTAATTTATTTCTCCGTTCACAGTGGATATTTGTAGCGAAGTGAACCTCAGAGATGAATGTTTAGGATAATCTTATGACATTAGAAGCAAAGTAGATAAGACATATTTGGAAGGAACTCATGACAATGTGATAATCTTTTATAAATGATTCCTTCCTCATTAGAGGCTTTCAGCTGTCTTGTTTAATAAACCTTATTACTTAAACCAAAGAGTGAGAACTGTTTCTTAGTTGCCTTCATGTCCCTCAGAGCTTTGTATGTGACATTGCCTTACACTTGATATGAGTTCACCAAATATTCGTTGAATAGAATTAATCGTATTGTGAGATCTCATGTTTACATTCTCTAGATGAAGATGCCCCCCCCTCAAAAAACTAAAGTAATAATACTAGACACCAAACTGAATCCAAGAGCCCTAGTGGTGCAGTGGTTAAGAGCTTGGCTGCTAACCAAAGGGTCAGCACTTTAAACCCCCAGTCACTCTGGGGGAGAAAGGTGTGGTTGTCTGCCTCCGTAAAGACTTACAGCCTTGGAAACCCTATGGGGCAGTTCCACCCTGTCCTATCAGAATCGACTTGACGGCAGTGGGTTCAACTGAATCCAGATTTTAAAATTATCCTAAAATAGATTCAAATAGAGTGTTACCAAAATCTAAATTCAACTTCTCCAAAGTCTGCCGTTAGGGGGAACACTATACATGGCGTTCCAGTACTGTTTTCTTCCTGGAGCCTTCTCCAGCTCTCTGCTCTTGGTCAAAGTGAAAAACAAACGTCAGAGGTGCCAAATTTGGACATGGTGAATTGGACATGCACTGCAGATCTGGATATGTTTTTTTTTTCTAGAAATGAGTGACAAATGTGAGCCAAATGTTACATGAAGAGACCCAGAGAGGGAGAAAACGATGGCTTCCAAGCATTGAGAACTTGCTAGGTAGCAGGCACTTCCATATATTGAGACCATGTCAGATATCAGATGTTGTACTGAATTCTTTATAAAAAACAAGCCCCATGATTGCTGTGTCTCATTTACAGATAAGGAAAATGAGACATAAAACTACTGGGTGAGTCTCCCAATGTCACACAACTAGTGAGTGGCAGGGCTGGGATTTGAACCCAGACTATCTTGTTCCAAAGTCATTACTCTCTATGCTATGTGGCCTTTCAAAGTGATTGGCAAACTTTCTTTTTCTGCATCTGTTCTTTTTCTTCTCCATCTTTTCCCACCCCCACATAGAACTAACTTGTCCTGCATTCCATTCCCAGCCCACCCTAAAATGAACATGGGAAGCAAAGAGGTTAAGGGGTTCCAGCACCAATCAAACCCATGCCATGCAGTTAATTAGGACACGCAGCAACCCTATAAGGTAGAGTAGAACTGCCTCACAGGGTTTCCAAGGCTGTAAATCTTTATGGACGCACATGCCGTATCTTTCTCCCTCGGAGCAGCTGGTGGGTTCGAGCCTCTGATCTTTTGGTTAACAGTTGAGTGCTTAACCACTGCACCATCAGGGCTCCTTTTTCAGTACCAACAGCTTTCCCAAATAACACACTTGGTTTAGCTGGGCCTCTGGAAAGCCAAAGGAGCTATGCTAATACCACATGATATTAGCAGACCATGATGTTTCTGAACAAGTGGGATGCCCTCTGGGTGCCCAAGCAGATAGTTCCCCCCTCGAGATCTCAGGGTCCTTTCTGTATAACAGAGGTGTTGGACTAGGTGATGGATAAGCTTCCTTCCCTGCCTACCTCTGCTTATCACTGTTTCCCAGGGTGGTGAGTGGGCACCTGACCCCCAGGGCTGCATAATTTTTATCTGTAATTCTGGGCAGTTCTTAAAGCAAGAGTGAAGGAGAAAAATGCCAGTAAAGCAAAACATTTATGCAGTGACAAAGTAAGATATAATTGATGAAAAATAATGCAAAGAAATTTCATGAAACCCAAACATATGGGTGAATGATGCAGGCTTTTGTTGGTCCTAAGGAGCCCTGGTGGCACAGTGAAAAGGTTGGCAGTTCAAACCCACCAATCACTCGGAGGGAGAAAGATGTGGCAGTCTGCTTCCATAAGGATTACAGCCTTGGAAACCCCCTGGGGGGGTTCTACTCTGTCCCATAGGGTCGCTATGAGACAAATTCTACACAACAGCAATGGGGAATGGCTAGTGGTTGTATCTTTTCGCGTGTTTGTTGCTGCTTGAATGTTCCCTTTGGTGAAGTGTCTGTTCA